>NC_141225.1:15627500-16364732 GCF_054856515.1 Filicampus tigris | reverse complement strand
ATAATATGCTTCGGCTTAGGGGTAATGGATGCGGGCTAAGCCGCAGTGCGGAACAAGGGCGCAAAGCGGGTGGGGCAACAGAGCTCTTTGCACAATTGGGACACACGACACACTCGTACAGCGGGAACGCGCAAGTGAGGGGCACAAGAGTGCAAGTATGGATATTGGGATTGGGCTTTAGCCATCGAAAGGGGCGGCCATTTTGTAACTGGCTGTCGACTGAAAATGACATCACAGTTGCTCAGGGGTCAGGCTTAGGTAACAACCAATCACAGCTTGCCTGTTTTCTGAAGCTGAGTCGTGAGTGGTTGATACCTGAGCAACTGTGATGTCATTTTCAGTTGACTGAAATGACAAAATGGCCGCCCACTGAGACAGCTAAAAATGAGCGGATTTTGCTGTTGAACTCATATTCCACAAACGCAATATGAATCTGAAAGACATATTTAGACTAGTGAAAACGCATCGACTATTATTGCCGAGAATTTTTTGGGGTTGACTTCCCTTCAAATGCACATTTATAAGCATACAAACACATCATATTTTGACAATGGTAACAGTGGAACAGTGTACTGATCTTTCTGGGTTTATAGTAAAAAAATAAAATAAAATAAAATCCTGCTTCTTCCGAACTAACAATCTTAATTTATCATCTCATAATATAGATAAATAATCACGCCCAAAGATGTACATTATAAAGTGAACCTATAGCCGTCACTTTGTGTTTTCACGAGGCCTTCTAATCCAGCCTTTAAATCTACCCTTCGTTTCCACGGAGACGGGCCCTGAGCGAAGGCTGCTTCGGAGCACACTTTCGCAGCCTACATTGGTCCGCTCTTCTTCTACGCTGCCTCGATCGTGAACGCCAATAGCATGGCAGTACATTCGGTAAAGTCCCGCCCCTGCCTGATGCTGGCTGCTGATTTGTCGTTCGCAAAGATTCACGAGTGCGTCATGGACTCTGCATTTCCTTTTCCACTCCCAGCGGACACATGCACGTCTGAGCTCGAATTAATTAAAGACCTATCCAAATCCGCTATGGTGAATATGAGGGAGGAGGGGCCTTCGAAGGATCCAGCCTGCGAATTTGGACACAGCTACAGTAGCCTACAGTACTGTTTCATTCTTCTTCCTTCAAATTTACACTGTCTCAAGCTAAATAAGTGTGCTGCTCTCTAGTGGTCAAAAGTGGAATGACATCCGATTTTATACTAGCGTTAGACCAAAATAGAGTTATTACCTGTAAAAAAAATTAAATCCGCAAAATAGTGGGAGCGCGAACCAGGAATCCGCGATGGAGGGGTTGGGGGCGTACTGTACTATACTTCAGTTATTCATAACATGAGTGAAAAAGAAAATGGGCTTCAGGCTTAAACACGCACGCATGGTTCAAACTATCAGTTTCATCAAGAAACAATCTGCCAAACTCTGTTAAACCTCACCCTCGAGGCCGAAGTAGTAGAATTCCCTGGCGATGTCGGTCACAAGGCCTTTGGGTTGTCTGCGCAGGCGAAGTTTGACGATGAGGTCACTGACCACGCTGTTCAGGGTTTGGTCGTAAGCTTCGACCGCCTTGGGCCGCAGCATGTGCTTCGCAAGAAGGCTTCGCACCTCCTGCCACTCCTCGCCTTCACTGAGCACAACACAAATCAGCCTCATCATCCATATGTACCGGCTTGTTTTGGGGGAAAAAAAAATAAACGAGGAACGTGACACCAAGCATGTTGAAGTAAATAATTAAGACGCCATCTCATTTTTACCGTGTGGGGATCTGCAGTGGCTCAGTCAAGTTGGCTTTTAGGACTTGATGACCAAGAGATGCGAGTTTATACGGAAGACACACAAAGGGATTTGAATGTTCACTTTGCAAAGCCACTCACTTAGATGTCACCCTGAATGTCCAGAAAAATGTGTATCTGTATTTCCTGAAAGAGTGGCCAGTGACAGATACAACCCGCCCAGTACCACCAGGCGTCTATTTGAAGAAAGCATCTATTTGGGAGACCGTAATTTGTACAAGAAAATTGTTACTTCCATGTTACAATTGGAACGGAATGTGTAACGAGTCTCGACCTCACATTAGCAGTTTCATGATGTTTTATTTTTGGTCCCTATCAATAATGCAGTGCAGTTTGAGGCGGAACTAATTGTTGCCTTACTTAAATTTCCGCATGATCACCTATCATGCACGCTCTCTGGCAAAATTGAGTCTATTCGTGCACTTGCTGCTTGGCTGTAAGATGTTTGTGTATTTTTGTTGTTGTTTTTTTTGTTGAATGTGGTAATTCGTGTATAGAAAAGAACTGGTGAAGGTAATTGCAGCAACCTAGTGGTACACGCTTCTTTGTTTCCCCTGGGTGAACAAGGTGGCATGTAGTCTTCTGTATGTCATTCATCTTAGTTTGATATTAAAAGAGAGCACTTACGATGTCAACAGTCCGTAGTGCTGACCTCTGAGCTTCCTGTAGTCCTTCCAGGAGGAAAGGTCAGAGCGCATGGGGCGCTGCCCTTCTTGCCTCAGCACCTGCTCAATGAGCGCCGGATGAGCCACATGGACCGTCGTGATTGGGCCGAAGCTCGCTTTCCACATGGGGCCGTACTTCTGCACTCCCTCCAGCTGGGATGTGAAACATAGGTTGGAGCTCATGAAACGACAGCGCTTGTGTGCATCAGGAGGTTTTCCAACTTAAGATAATGACTCCTCTGACATTAAATGGCGACTGAGAACGACTGTATAGCTCCACAGCCACAGCAGTTCTATCCGACCATGCAAACATTTTAGGTATTCATCACCAGGAAATGTCACACTTTTGACTGCATTTTGTGAGGGATTTTACAGCAATTCACAACTAAGCCATCATGTGTTTTTATAACTGCCCGCCGATACCCATCAAACACCTCATTCATTCCCAGGAGCGTATTTTTATGTTGTTTAAGAAATCTGACTTTTAATGCCAGGTATGTATTTTTTCATGTGGTTTTTTTATGCTCTAATCTTTTCACATGGGAGGGTAAAGGAGAATCTGGAAATGGCTTGCGTGGAATGAGTTAAAGTTATGCATCCATTTACCCAAAATAAAAATGAAATTTAAGACTGCCTCAAAGGTTGTTCTGTATTTATTGGAAATGGATATTTTTGGCATGTCAATGAGCAGGAAGACTTTTACAGGTATATAGCCTTATTGGCAAAAGCACTTGGAACACCTGCACAGCGGAATGCAAGATAATGCCCTCCTTCACATAGTTCAATTTTGCCTGTCAGAAAGTGATAATTTAACAATGAGTGGTTGTTAATGCAGTTCAACAGATACTTTTGTCGATTTTAAGCTGGAAAGTATTCGACACAGCTCTCATGATGGAATGCAGCTCTAAAACTCGGTAAATCACATGAAATACAGCAGTGTAATGTTCAATTACTACTTCCTTGAATCAAAACGGAGCATCATTATTTTCATAGACAGAATTCACGATGCAGCCAGACAGTACATTTGCATTTGGCTGTTAAATGTAAATCATTTTTCATCTGTAACCAAAATTTTTCATGTAAAAACTTCTCAAAGAACGTAGTCAATTTGCATCATGCATTCAAACATCCTGCATAATTACGCTGCTCTTTGGGTGCATGTGCGTCTACCTGTAACTGGTGCAGCTTGGACAGTCCCCGGCGGGCGAATAAGTCCCAGGCGAAGCCGAGCACAGACGGGCCGGGCATGTCGTCCATGCTCCTCACCGTCGTCCCGTCGGAACCGGCCGCTGCGCCCTCAGCCCACCTTTCCACCCACTTGAGGAGGGGGAAGGCGCTCCGGCCAGACACTCTCAGAGCTTGCTGCAGCATCCTTCTCACAGAGATCATGAAGCGGTCGCCGCACGCCGATGCTCATTTTCTCTCCCCCGCCGGGCTGGAGGCTCTATTTATAACCCCGCGATCTGCTCCTCGAACCCGCAGAGATAAAGCTGTACATTTTTGGATTCGGGGCCAATCGTGGGTGTGTGTGTGTGGCCCAGGTCCCGCCCCCCGCCTGGATGAGACGATGGAGCTTGGAGGTGTGTCCAATCACAGGGCCGAACAAGGACCATCCCCGAGAGGCAGCACACGTGGAGCTCCAGGATAAATAATACATGACTTACTTGGGAGCGTGTGTCTGACGGGGGGGGGGGGCGAGGGATTGGGGGGCGGGATGGGGGGAGGGGGGGGGGGGTAGAAAGAGAGAGAGGGAGTGAGAGACACTGACTTATCTCGAGCACTTTGCTCCCCCACAGACTGACACATTTAGTTATCACGCATTCGTGCATTAAGGCCATTCAAGGCGAATGTTATAACAGTGGAAAGAAGGGCTTCACCATTGGGATTCTGCCACTGCAGTGTGCTTGTTTGCACTGGAGAATTTCGACACATTTGCAGATTGGTAACATACAAAGGAACGGAAAGGTACAAACAGGCAATAAGAACAACAATAAATCAGCTATGCCACGTGGGAATTGGGTAAATTAAATATCATAGCTTTAGATGAGTTTAGGCAGCAAGGGTGCCTTTGTTTACAAATGTCATATAATATTATGCGATGGTGGACTTCCACCTGCTTGTACATTTTTAGCAAACGTCAGTTAACCAACTGGGCCTTTTTCACGAGACAACAGCTAAAATCAATTGATAACCAAGCCATGCATTTTATGTCTATACTGTAAACACTGTAAATACATACTGTAACATAGACATAAATGGATCAAATTAGAACACTTCTTTTTTTGCCGTGCTGTGGATTGTTGCCGCAGGGACAGAAATGGATGTGTATCAATCCAACCATCTATTATCCATCACGCGTGTCCTCATTGGGGTCACAGGCGAGCTGGAGTCAATCTCTCCTGACTTCGGGCGAGAGGCGGGCTACCATCGGAAAACAACCATTCGGCCTCACAATCACATCTATGGACAATTTAGAGTCTTCGGTTAAGCTAACACGCATGTTTATGGATTGTGGGAGGACTCCAGAGAGGCACACAAGCACAGGTGAGAATATGCAAAGGCCGGACTTCGATTTGACACCAAACCTAGGTACTAGATATTGCTGACAGTGATATGATGGCTTCAAAAGAACAAGGCAATGTTTGTCCCATTCTATTCTTGAGCATGAGTCACAAAAGGCTCCTTAAGAGGCAAAACATTTGAGCTGATTTAAAGTTGAATTGGAATAACAGGCCAGTCTGGTAGTGGTGGTGGACTATTTAAAGTGACGCCACACAATTATTTTCGCTGACTTGCTGTATTTTCCAAGCCCGGGAGAAAAACCTGACCTGATTTCATTTGAAGTGGAATTCGTGTAAAGCGCCATGTGTGCCAGTGCTGAGTGACAAGCCAACGGCTATATTCCCAATCGGCCTCAGGGCCTTGGCTGACCCTTGTAGGACGCTCTAACCAGAAGTCTTAAATCAGCAATGTTTCAGGGAAATACAGGGGATTGATTTCTAATCTGCTTTATGTACAGTAAAAGGAGTTGGCGGAGTTTGGCATCAGTGACGTATAATGTGGTCAAGTATATAGAATAAAGGTTGAGTGTCAATCCAAGAGAGAATAATTCCACAGACATTGATATAAAGTTGGTTAAGGGGCTGCTCCAAAGACCCTTGTTGTGTCTCGTTACACATCATTTATGTGTTGAGGAAAATCAATCACGGCACAAATAAGATGATGACATACCAAAGTCACTTATTAGGTTGCACAACGATTCTGGACACCAATGCTGCAAAACTGAAATCAATTCAAAACGCATGGACAACATTGACAAGCGCATGGGGAGGAGAACCGTGGAAGGCATTTCCAAAGACGTACATAAACCTAGCGCGATGTCGAAATAGAAGGATGAAAAAGTGACATCGCATGGAGCAAAGCTCAAACCTTGGGAAGCGTCTAGACATGGGACTTGTCCACGAGGTTTCCCAGGTGGAAGACGTTGCCTTATCTTGAAGGTGAAAGATAAACATTGACACAAACAATTTTTAGACAAGGCGACCAGAATGTCTGGGTATTACAAAATCGCAACGCAAATACGTACACCAAACGCCAATGGCGTGTAGTCGACATCCAATAAGACAATGTTTGCACTCTTCTACTGTATCAGTTGCACATTTTCAGCTACGTTTTATCTTCTTACTACACACCACTATTTGTGCATGGAACTTTGCGCCGATGTATGTTTAGAGTTCTTTTTTCTTTTTTTTTAGATCTGCAAAGGAAAAGCTTGCAAAGTCAGCTTATAATTGCTCAGTGTAACCATTGTGTTTCTGCATGCATGACAATAAACCTCAGTTCTACAGACTGCAAACCACAGTCTACTAAAACTAGAAAGGCGCCGAGTAGAGCGAACCCCTCGGCCAAAGTGGAAAATTGAAGGCATTTAAAGAACAGTTTAAAACAAAGCATTATTGGCCGTTTGCATTTGAAAACTGCTGGCAAAATACCAATGTTAGCTCACTTTACTTTTGTTGCAAGCCGGGGGTGCGTCTTCCCACCGTATATTCAGCAAAGCTCCTCAAGCCCAATGTAAAAGGTAACAGTGTCACAGCGCGATGCTGTGGGAGTGTGCCCGTGAGTGCACGAGAATCGAGTCAGGCATTCTGTCTGTTTTTTTTCTTTTTTTCCTCGAGCGCAGTGGTTTCTTAATAGTCAAAATACAGGTACAAGAAGGGGGCAGACTCGGGGCTTTTTAGTGTTATGTACTACAGTCAGGTCATACAAACAGTTTTACAAAAAAGATTTACAAAAAGTGCTTTGTTTTGTTTTTAAAGTTGCAAACTCCGCCTTTAAATAACAAACATGCTGTCAAGTCCAGGGTTGTAATAGTTTGGGTTTTTCAATGTAGTTCGTTTTCACTTTTGTAGTTTACCGTTAATTTCAGTTAGGTTTAATTCATTTTTAGATCAGGGTTTTAATGAAGGGTTTGCTTCATTTTAGTTTAGTTTAAAAATAATAATAATAAAAAATAGAGTATTTGTCAAGTGGAACATAAAAAAAGTATAGTGCAATAAATTAAGGTGAACCACAATTCTCAAATGACTGGTTGACCTTCCTACCAAAATGAATACATTTAAAATGAACCCCGACAGCTCATGAATAATATGAATTGACAAAGAAAAAGGACATCTTCGCAACATTTATAGTCAGTTTTATATACTTACGATGCAGTTTCATTTATTTATTTAGTTTGAAGCGTTTTCATTTTTTTATTTTATTTCATGAACAAAAATGTTATTACAATGTTGGTTCAAGTTATGTCATTAGTTTTCATTAACTATGGGGACATGTAACCCTTTTTATACAAAAAGCTAAACTCATACAGAAACGGAACATCACAAATGGAAAGTTTGTGGAACAGACATCTGGAAGGTGCTGTTGTGTGTGTGGACGGGCAGCAACACTCCACACGGGAACGCAAAGCTGGAAAGCTCAATGGGAATCAATATGGAATTCTACCAATGTTTGCATGGGGGCAAATGTCCCTATAGTGAAACTGAAAA
Organism: Filicampus tigris; assembly: GCF_054856515.1. Classification (NCBI taxonomy): domain Eukaryota; kingdom Metazoa; phylum Chordata; class Actinopteri; order Syngnathiformes; family Syngnathidae; genus Filicampus; species Filicampus tigris. The sequence continues at coordinate 16,357,220 of NC_141225.1, read as the reverse complement.
AGTGACCACCCCAAAAAAAAACTTTCTTGCAACAAGCATCTCAACAAAGTAAATCATTTTTGATAATGCGTGCTGGATAGCGTGAATGAAGAAATTCCTCTCGCTACATTCTTACTCCAGTTAAAACAAAAATGTCATCAGTTTCACCTATGCGCACATTCCAAATGCTTTCTGCAACAATGGCTTAGTTGCTCATCTTTGTCCACCTCATTTTTCTCATTAGGAAACTCTTTCACGACCACACAAGTAGCTGACGGATTAAACTGTGGGCCGAATGTGATATATTTAATGAACGGAGAAACGAGGGATTTAATATTGATTATGAAAGAACATGAGAGGTGGCGTGAAAGAATAGCCCCTTTGTGCCGCCCTGCGGTGGGAACTGATGTGGCCCAGTTGTAGATCATGTTCTGGAGCTCGGCGGGGACAGCCTGAGAGGTATTTTCCCTCATTGTGTTGGCAGGGCGCCCAGGGGTGAGACAGCTCTATACTCCCAGACTAGTATGTTAAAGTTCATGGCTGCAGTCTGCCTGTCTCTGTGAACATGCATGCTTGCACTCGAACACACACACACACATTTGTGCAAGTGAGATTGTGCGTGCGACTGTGTGTCTTGTTCAGTGTGTTCTGTGTCCCTCCTCCCATAGACAGGGGATGACTTTGTATTTGCGGGGAGTTTGGGGCAAATGTGGCGACCCACACCACAGCATGCCCATCTACACACCCTTGCTAAAAGCACTTTGTTTTTTTGGCACATCAGTCTAAGTAAAATGGTTGGAACGGTATGGACAAAAGAACAGCAATGGTGGCGCATTTAATCCTGAAAAGGAGTATTAGGGTCACACGCAAAAGGGAAAAAAGTTGCATTACGGTGAAGTTAGAACATTTTACAAGAGTAAAAATCATAATTGAAGTTACAAAATTTTACAAGGATAAAAATCATTATTGAAGTTGAAGAATGAAGTTGTAAAATTTGTTTAAAGCGGAAGTCAACCCCGAACATATTTTTTTTTCAAGAATATGTTCCCAGCAGGCCCACTAGTTGAAACACGACATTCTTATTAATTTGGCGTTTGTGGAATGTAAGTTAAGCAGCAAAATGCACTTGTTTTGAGCCATCGCTGGGGGCGGCCATTTTGTCTTCTGTCGACTGAAAATGACATCACAACTGCTCACAACGACCAATCACGGCTGACCTGTTTTCTGAATCTGAGCCGTGATTGGTTGTTGTGAACAGTTGTGATGTCATTTTCAGTCGACATAAGACAAAATGGCCGCCACCAGAGATGGCTAAAAACGAGTGCATTTTGCTGCTTAATTTATATTCCACAAATGCAAAATTAATCAGAATGCAGTGTTTCAACTAGTGGGCCTGCTGGGAACATATTCTTGAAAAAAATATGTTTGGATTGACTTCCGCTTTAGGGTTGTTAAATACTCATTATTAGAATTTTTTTTCCCCTCGTAAATTACGTAAATTATTTCCTGTAATAACATTTTTTTTAAATTCAGTGTTATGTATATGACAATGTTATGGCAGTATATGTATTTTAGTATGTTTGGGTCCTGGGTAGGAGCCACCTTTCTAACTATGTAAATTTACAATTTTAGTCTTGTCGTCTAACCAACCATTTTCAATACCACAAGTCAATCACCGGACTTTAACCCAATAGAGCATGCATTTTACATCCTGAAGAGGAGACTGAAGGGAGAAACAAACCAGAAAGGAAAGAGGCTGCAGTAAAGGCCTGGAAAAAGCATTTGGAATTGAGAATGCGCCAGAATGCAGGTTTGATACAGTTATTGAAAATAATGGTTATGCCACCAAATATGAAATGCTTTTCACTTTAAGTTAATCGTGTCTGTTCCAATACTTCCGCTCACTTGAAAAGTGGTGGGCTTCAAACGAAAGGTGCTCTGTCCCGAGTTGTTGAACACATCTAGATGTAAATACCATGAAATAAAAGCTTGACTTCTGAACTCGTGTCTCATATTCAACTTTTGATCTGAAATCCAAATGTCTTCAGTATGCAGCCAAACCAAAGGAATTGACCTTGTCGTTCCAATACTTTTGGAGCCGACTGTATGTGTGTACGAGCGGGCTCGGGCTCACTGCTCTGTCATAAAATAGAAGTGTGCGACAACTGGCCTGCCTGTTCCAATTGGAGCCGCCGTCGCACTAATTCCATTGACATCATAATATATTTTTTCAAAGGCTGCAAGGATCAAAGTTGGATAAATAGAGAGAGCGGCTAATAATCACTGTATGCTTGAGGTTATTTCCAAATTTAGCTTTGACCGATCCCTTGATGTCATTTTGCTCACTGACTTTGCTGGACCCAAACTGTCCTGTGATGGGACACAAAATAGGAGGGGGGGAAAGTACTGTGGTCAGTCCATTTTTAAAATTGGTATTGGAAATACAGTCATGGTGTCCTCTGGACTAAAAAGTTTAAGGACCACCCAGGGTGTCAGCAGCATGTGCAATGCTCTCGGCTTGCCTTAGTGCCAATTGCTTGGCCAATGGCAATTAGGCGCCAAGGCACATTGTCCATGTTACGTGGCATGCATGGCTTTGTGGTCCAACAAACGAATTGGAAAATCATTAGCTTCTATATTTATTTTGACTTCACACAACGTTTAACTTTGGGGGATTTTGTAGTTTGTCATTCATTACTTTTAGACAACCATTTCGACCTTTAGGGCAGGGGTGAGGATCCCTTTTCCCATCACAGACCATTACTGGTCGTCGTCCGAGAGCCATACTGAAATCACGAAACGAAATAAGGTGGAAAAATATGATCAAGCACATATTATCCTTTCTAACAAGCATTTTCGGGTTTAAAATTTCTGGCCTTTACGTTTCCCTCTCAGTCTTGATTTGATTTTCCAATTGCATAGCGGGTCATATAAAATTCTGTCACAAGTTGTCTGCCAATAAATGATCGGGTCAGGAAACAGTCCTCTTTGTCATTATATTGTTCACATTTTAAAGTCATGAGACCAAGGCAACATCTAGCAGTAGATGGCCTTCAAAACAGAACGTTCTCAGAATCAGTGGCCGCCGAGTTTAGACGATCATCAGCTGGCTGCAACACAAACAGATGTCCTTGAAAATTTAATGGATCCAACAGTAACTTGTGCAAAAATTTGGATGTGTATTCAAACGTTTAGAGATGCTCAAATTAAGTTCAGCTATGGTTACAGTGCATTTCAGGTTTATCCTGAAATTTCTCCCTGGAGCTGATTATCTTTCTTGTAATCTGTTTTTTTTTTTTTTAAGTGTCTCAGACTTACAAAAGAACATTTTACTCAGTTATTTTTTATTGTATTACTATTTTAATTATTGTCTTCTTTGATGTAAAGCACTTTGTTAAAGCTGTGCTTTTTGTTATAGTACGAGGAATAAAGCTGAGTTGCTAAGATTTGTGTCTTACATAAAATTTCACTTTGAATGGATTAGCAACAAATGAACCAGATTACTTGAACGCCAATGCACACGGATTAGACTTCAATAAATAATTTGCTTCAGGTGCCCCAGCTACTTTTGGCATTGCGTTGACAAAAAAAAAACCTTTAATGTTGCTTTTCAATTTATTTGTCACCCGTGTGTAGGATTTTTTAAGTATGTGGTGAATGACATCTGTTGAATTAACAGCATCTGGGCGCCACGTGTACTCCGTCCGATTGTAATTCAAAGACTTTTTCATCGTCCGTGTGATGGATGAGCACTACCATGGCAACATGTGCCACTATAGGAACTGAGTATCTCTCTTCTGTGATTAGTTGCTCAATAATCAGCCTGCTGGAATCGAATTAACATCAAGTCAAATGGCGATTAACTCACGTGGTGTGATTTTTTATTTTTATTTTGCATAGTATAGACTGCAGCACAATAGAGTTTTTTTTACCCTACACATTCCACTGCAATGATACGACCCACATTCCCGAGAAAAAAAGAAAGATGTCTCGCTATGGTTGATGTCTTGTTACATTTAGACCAAAAAACACAATTTGAGATGGCCTCATAAACATTTTTCCAGCACAGAGAGGCCCGAGTCGACACACCGATTCAAACGCGTGACTTTCTTGCAGCGATGTTGAATAGAAGCAGACCATCCAGATGTGCTTCCACATTCTGAACATATGTTTTGGTTTCAGACGAGACGACACCTTTGGTAGGGTGGCACTGGAACGAGCAGAAAGTTGATGGGCCTTTGAGATAAAATGCAAAAGCTCAAGGATTGTATTCATGAATTACTAATATGACTACTCAATATTGTAAAGTAACAAACTGGTAATAATAAAATAAAATGCTCTATTCCTAAATGCATATGTCGGAATATAAAGCTATTGGCGACATGCCCGCCATGTGTGTGGTGGTGTTACGTTGGGCCGAACAATTAATCAAACTCAACTTGACAGCGCGACGCCGTAGAATGACATTTTCAGAGGCACTATGAAAAAGAAACAAACCTCTGCGTCTTTTTGTTCAGCCAAAAATGAGGTTAGAAATGTGTTTATAGTGTCTAGATCAGTGCTCAAGAAGTGCAGTCCACATGTTTACACATTGTTTCACAAAACATGAAAACTTGAAAGTATAAAGCCACAGATTTGCTCGCATTGTTGTTGTAGGATTTCCTCATTTATGTTTACGTCACACTTGTTTGACAGAATTGTGTGACGTCATAGCATAAAAGACTGCAAGTTTAGAAGGTTATCAACTAATTGAAGTAGATGGATAGATAGACTGCCTTTCATGTTAATTCGTGATTCATTTGACTTTATTTTAGCATAGGCCTAACCTATAATACCAAAACATTTATGTATAGTAAATCTGATAGTTTATTGTAACACAGATTAATTCATTGCTTGTGTTTGTTTTAAATAATACATGGGAAGAGACCTTATCTTTGAATTCATTCATCTCAAATGTGATTAGCCTTTGAAATCCTTGAAAGAATATTCGGATTATTTTGCGGGCATATCTGCATTAGGCTAGTCCCAAGGACCAGGTCACATTCTTGACCAAAGCTGTCATCAGCGTGCACATGCTGAAACTAATACTTTGTGGAACCGTTTACATTATTGACAGTTTTGGGGTGTGAATCTCAGCATGGTACATGTTGATTTAAGAACGTTTGACCTCTCTTTGTTGCAAGAGTGCTCCAAAAGTGTTCGATTTTGAGGGCATGCACAGTCATTTTCATATAATCAACTGGATTTAGGTCTGTCCGGGCCATTCCAAAACTTTAATCATCTTCTATTGGAAACATTCTTTTGTTCATTTGGATGCATGCGTGGGGTCAATGACATGCCAAAAGGTGAAATTCCTCTGCAGCTTGAGCTTTTTACGCAGACAGCTGAAGGGGTTGCGCTATTTGGACCGGCATATAATCCCCTCCATCTTGACCAAAGCCCCTGTTTCAGCTGAAGAAAAACAGCCTGAGGCACGATACTGCCGCGACCGTGCTTCAATGTGCATATGGTGTTTTTCTGGTGATGCATGGTGTTGTTTTCATGCCAAATTAGTTCCAGTTGAAAATGTGTGGGGGTTGTGCACAAGAAATGCTTCACAATCTGACACCTTGAGAGCAGGAAGTGTGGTCAAATGTTATGTAGCGCCATGCAGACCGACCAATACCTCCAAAAGACTGAATAAGGTAATATAGCAAATTCGTGGATTTAAAAAAAACAACATTTTTTCAATATTTAAAAAAACAAAAAAAACAAAAAAAAACTGCCAGACATTTTCAGACCCTCTTTTACCCTAACGTTTGAAAAAAAAATAGGAAAAAAATATCTAAATAAATTCCTGGGATTGAATCGCTGGACTATGAAAAGACATGTAAATTTGAATGAGTTAAATATTGAATGTTTATGGGCATTTTTTTTTTTTTTTAAGATTTTGGGGGGATTTGAATTTTGTTTTACCCCTGAATGCATTTCATCCATCCATCCATCCATTATCTATACCGCTTAACCTCACAAGGATCGAGGGAGTGCTGGAGCCTACTTCAGGTGTCAATTTTAACTGATTTTTGCTATCATAATAGAGGGGGTCGACTACATGTTCAATTAAACTGCCCAAATTGAGTCATTAAAAAACTGTTCAATGTGCTGAAATAATCTCTCCAAGCCTTATTGTTTTCCAAATCGGGAAAAGCCTCGTATTTTAACAGCGATATGTTCGCTTTTTATATCCGCTGCATGTTGACTTCAGAAAGACGTAAGTAAAGAGTGCCTGGGACTGAATTCCATCCTTATCGGATAATTCCAGCATCTAAGGGGGGAAAAAGTACAGAACAAGACCGCTTCAGTGTCTTGTTTTGGTCAGCTGATACGGAGTGACTTAAATAATGAGGCAGTCATGATGTCATGAGCTGCAGGTGCAAACACTTAAGAGAGGCTGCAGCATCTTGCCACTTTCAAACAATTTCTGGTATCCATTAGACATTGCTATTATTTCCAACATACATATGCTGGCCCTTGATTTCATCGAATAATAACAATAGTGAGTCAATACAAGCAGAATATTACCGTCATGACCTGAAACTTGACCTGAGAGATTAGCGGGAGCAATGTTAAATCCCCTAATCCCTTTTGGGGCAAAGAGTCAAATGAGGTCTATGGCCTGATGGTGGAGGTTGCATATGATTAAGAAATACACAATTTCCTTCTAGATTTTTATAATACAACATGAGTTGCGAGCACATACCGATGAGGCGATTCCCAAAATGTGGAAGCCCTGTAAAAGACAAGAGCACCGCAGCTTTGCTAAGGTTGCACAAAAACAATTTAGATTTAGCAATTGTATCATCTTTACCGTCTTATCTTTAATATGTTGATGTCAGAGGATTTTCCTGTTGCATGTGCATTATGAATCACCTCCGATTTGTTGTAAGTGGGAACGCACGAGTCAGGAGTTCTTTAAGTCTTCAGGCTGAGTTTGGGTCTGACGAGTACCCTTTAAAGAAGAAGCAGGTCGCAGGAACATTTTCACAAGTTATCAACAGCTGCCTCTGTAAACACATCCAGAGAAAAGGGTGATGACTTCAACAAATCTGAGGTCCAGATGGGACCAAATGCAACTTCCGCAACACGTCACCACTAGTTTTATCTAACGCAAATGGTTTTAGTCTTGAACTTCCCTTTCCTGTAAAGCACATGAATAAGTTTAACAAAAGTGTTTATTTTTCGTTCCTGTTTCAATCCATTTTCTGAAGTGTTTGTTCTCATTAGGGTTGCTGGTGAGCTGGCGCCGATCACAGCTGATTTTGACAACCCGGACTGGTCGCCAGTCAAACGCAGATTACATGTATTCAATGACCCATATTGTATGACTGCTTTCAACAGCTTTGGTGCACATGGCATGGATTAATGAATTTATAACGTCATAAACAAGCATCTGGGCAAATTAACACGACTGAGCAGAATGGAGAAGTGGAAGAATGAGGAAAAACAACTTCCGGTAACAGGTAAGGACAAAGCTTTTTTTTCTTCTTGTAAATAACTGCAAATTCATATTACTAAATTAACTAATACATCTCAGTGTCAAAATCTAGCAAAAACCACATATGACGCCATCAAGGTGCATTTTTCTATCCATTTTCACCCTCAATTGACTGAGCCAAGTGCTGGCCTGTTTCTTATCGCATCCCCTGCAGCAGTAAATACTTCCAAACTCCTGACATAAAAAAGAAAAAAAAATTCAAGGTGCAAAAATTAACTGGTGAGATGAGAAATCTGACGAGAGGCTGGATTTTGTGGATGTTTCTCACTGAGGATATCCATGACAATTTGCAGAGCTGGGCATTCTATGCATCTGTGACGGACCACTGACAGACGCTCATTTTGATGACGGTCGACGAATGGCCGTTTAAAAGTAGAGGCGGACCGGTTTATAGACGGGTTCTATTTTTTTCCCCCCCAGGAAAAATGACGGATGACGGACAAGGGAAGGGTAACCCTCACTGCTGACGGATGACGGACGCTCCATTTTTAGTCAAATGCCCAGCTCTGACAATTTTACTTTTTTTTTTTTTTTTAGGAGATAGCCAGTTTTTATTGTTTTTAAAATATACCTGCCCCCTTTATTGTTTTGACTTTATGACAAATGCAGGACAATGATACACAGATTGAGTTTCACAATGGGATTTACTGAAAAAAAAAAGAACATCTTTAAAAGTCAACAAAAAGCAGAAAGAGAACATCTTTAAAAAAAAAAAAAAAAAAAAAAAAAAAAACTACACACACCACCACTCATGATGGTGTAATGTAGCAGATCCACCATGTGCCTTTCAAAACAGCATTTCCGTTTAATTCTCCAAGTTGCACCAGGCACAGCAAAAGTCTGTTTTTGTGTTTCATTCAATGTCCGTAGGTTTTAGACCAATACTGGATCTTCAATCCGCCGGAAAATAGCACGAAAGTTTTCCCCTTTGTTCCGCTGCACTTTCTTTCCCTCCTCTGTGCACACACCCAATCGTGAAATTATGACATCATCAACCTGCAGAAACAAATTATTTGTATGAGACACAAACACACCCGTGCGTCATACATTAATAAAAAGTGAGATATCATGATGCGCCCGTTTGTTTGAAAATGTTGAACACACAGCAAGCATTTAACGCTACCTTTACAAGTTATACACGCCATAGCAGATCCGCATTCAAAATCAAATGAATTTTTTGAGGATCATTGTGTTATGCTCACAAATTCGACCTTGACATGGAGCGGAAAGCGGAGGAGACCATTTCTGCTTCTGATTCTGAATTATCTTCATTTTACATAGCAGTCATCAGCTGAGAAATGAGATGGAAAATACCGCCAGATTTCATTGACCCAAAGCGGGGGGGTTGGGGGGGAGTCTGGGTTAGACCTGAACCTCTAACTGCTGACATGCATTAAACTGGATGTCTCAATTCGAAAGGCTGCACTACAATAGAGAGCTTAGAGAGTTTAAATATTTACCCAAATTCTCACTTGAAAAGTTAACCCCTCAAAGAAAGTGGAACACCGCAAAAAAAAAAAAAAGTGTGACCTCTGTGGAGCAGACAGAAAACAAATACAGTTGTGTGTGGCCTGCAAACACAGAGGGGGGGGGGGAGCTCCACGTACCAGCTCTTCATCGGGGACCCGTGTAAATAATGGATGTTCATTGAAGTGCTTCACCATCCAAAGGTGGACCTCCTCCACGTCTGTGATGGTGTAAACCAAACCCTAAAGAGACACACACAGAACAGCCAATAAAATAAAAAATCACAAAATTCCACCAAACGGGTGTGGAGTAAACATAATTCACTAAGTCGCAAGTCTGATTACAACAATAATGCAAACAATTGTGCGATTTTACCACTACAACATTTCATGTTTCATGAGACAATGACATGGAAACGTGGATTGCACTTATTAAGCACTGAACTTATCTAGAGTCCATATGGGGTGGAAAAAAAACAAACTCTTAAAATGAAACCTAGCGACCAACCAAAATGACACAGCCCCCCGCCAAATTGCAGCCTTTGTGATTTGAAAAGTGCATTCGATTACATTGCGATGTGGATTTGAATTTCGTTCATTGTTGAGCACTACTAAAAATATATGTAGAGTAAAGTCCCCTAGATACCACAAATTGTGAAAAAAATAAAAATAAAATGCAAGTAATCGATGCCCCACCAAAATGGTGTAGAATGGCTAGTTTCAGCTACAGTATATCATTTCACTCTTATCTCACATTACCTTTTAAAATAAATGGCTTACAGATGCCTTTTCACCGGAAATTTGCACCTATGTAACCCATAAAAATACCAATAGTGAAGCAATAATAAGACCGCCTTGTAAGCTGAGGTTTTTAACAGCCACACAGCAGAGAAAAAAAAAACGTACATGCAGCAAAGACTCTCCAAGACTTTTTCCACTAACAAAACAAGGTGGACTTAGCTTCTCCCCAACATACAAAGCTTTTCAAACTTCGACACACAGTACTTCCTTGACACGAGTTTCCTATTAGCCACGGCGTTGAGGGTATTTTAGGGCATGTTATCTCTGTCTGAAGTGGGGATACTGTGCGCCCAAAAAATATGAATTTGAGAAGCGGCTGTATATTTTTTCAAGGCACTGCGGGTATATTTGGTGGAGTACAACTTACAGTGCAGATCCAAATGAGGGTTATGCAACCCTGGCTGAGGTCTGTGGTCCGGCGAGAGCCATTCCACTTATTAAGCTTTCAGCGTAAATTGCGTCTGAAGGTTTCATCACATGTGCAGAGCAATGATCCTTGGCAGCGTGATAAAAATAACCCAGAGACAACACAGAGGTTAATCCCCTATGTCGCTGCAGTTTACACTGGAGATTGCACAGATAGCTCTACTAGAACAAGGACTTCTTAGAAAACTCAGTCATGGCACATATTACCACACTGCACTGCACTTTAGCTCCCTTTTTTTTTTCCCAGGGAAACCGAGGTACACCAGACTGGACACAATTTAGCCGCTTCAGCTGTTTCAAATGTGACTTGTGGTCAGCAGCAAAAGATTGTAGGGATCGTCCGATTCATCGGCCGGGCCGATATTCAGTGTTTTGACGAATATCGGAATCTGCCTTTTTTTTTTTTTTTTTAATTTAATTTAATTTTATTTTTTGAGGAGGAAGTCAACCCAAACATATTTTTTCCCAGAATATGTTCTATGCAGGCCCACTTGTCTAAAACTAGTCTAAACATGGCATTCTGATGAATATTGCGTTTGTGGAATATGAGAAATTCACCCGTTTTTAGTTAGCTCACGGGGCGGCCATTTTGTCACTTCTGTCGACTGAAGATGACGTCAAAGTTGCTCAGGGCTCAGATAAGGACGAATCATGGCTCCGCTTCAGCAAAACAGGTGAGATGTAATTGGTCGTTATCTGAGCCCTGAGCAACTTCGACGTTGTGTCACTCATTAACTGTAATTTGCGCTTTGGGGGAGATCGTGCAAGTGGCTTTTCACTCAACATGACACTCAGTATTGTTTTAGTGTTTTGTGCTTTGGTTTGCTTTGTTTTAACAGTGTTGTTGTACGAATATTTTATATTTTGCACTTTATATGCAAAAAGGGTCGTTAAAGTGCTCTATAAATACAGTTGAGTTGAGCAAGTAGACTTCTATGACAGCCACCCCACCCACCAGCACAGGTATGGCGGGGTGCCAAAAGAAAAGGTCCTGGCAGACCTTGTACAGACGCACGCGCGCACACACACACACACACACACACAGACATGCACATACATGCCAAAGGGAAAACTATAAAACTTAATTCGGCACAAGGCCCTTCTTTGTTACCAGCAAAGGATTGGTGACTGGAGGGAAGACATATAGGATGCAGGGTATAGGCACAGCAGGCAACTCGGGGATTTCGACACTGTAAAACCAGTCGACGGAATGAGTGGGTATAAAGTTCGCACACCGAAAATCATGATATTGGATCCACGTGATACACGAACCTGTGTCGCCTTTGAAATGGCAGAACCACCACGTGCGCCTTACAACTCCCAGAGGTTTTTTTTTGCCTCCAATCAAGATACAGCTACATGAGCTCACAGTGCAACCAAACTTAATTAATAGTGTACTTTAAGCAAATGTACGCACAGTGATGATTCCGATTAAAATGGGCTGATGACATTGATGCTTTGAACCCAAACTTGCTGGAATGTTCTTTTCTTTATCACTGGCATATTTGGACAAAAGAAAACGTTATACGTGTGTATTATCGATATGATATATATTATCAGGGGTGGAAAAAAAGGTCAGCCATAATTGATAGGATAAGTGATTGGAAAAATGTTATTTTGTGATAGCCATATGCAGTATATTATATGATAGGATAAATGACATCATGAGATATAATGCTGTTGTCTATAGCCAAATAAAGGCTAAATGGTCATTTTTGGTAGCTCTCAAAGACATCTGGTGTAAAAAAACAGAAGACACTGCATATAGTTTAATATTTCTATAGGTGCTTTGTCTCGGTCTCCTACAGTTGCATACCGGTAGTTGTTTTCCTATTTTGTTGAATGCGGACCTGTATTTAAAAAAAATTAAATAAAAAAAGAACGAAGTCGAGATTGAAGCAGCAAGCTTCCGCCTGCGTTTTCCTGTTATGCTCATCTGGCCAGAGTAGGCAAAACTGTGGCTACAGCTAATGCTAGGCTGACATGCTTCTGGGTTTTTTTCTCGGCTGGCGGATGGGCCAGCACATCAGCGCCTGCCTGGCTTGGTGTCGTGTAGGTCCACATAAAAGAGAAACTTCCGGGAAAGTGAATCATTTATGAGCACAGCGGCGGATATCATCCGGCCTGTGGTTAACACACTGACAGACATTTGAGCACATACTTCCTCGCTGTTTAAATATCGACAATGCTTTTGTGTAACACAAAACACATTACACTTAGGGATTTAAATAATGACATTGAGCTGTTTTGTAAATTGCGACATTCGAAGGAGGGGCATTTTTTTGTTGTAGGGATAGATAGCATGCTGTAGAAATGATTTGACATGCATATTAACAATACATGGCACAAAAGCAACATACAGTACTTCTCATAATATGAAGTCAGTGTTCCACGGTTGTTTGTTCTTCTGCAGAACAAAGCGAACAGTTTTGGCCAGACATCTGCAAAATTTGGGAGAAAATCTACCTCTCGTTGAAACCAAAACAATTTCGCTTCTCACAAATGTTACATGACCGCGCTTGGGTTTGCGTGGTACGTACCCCGATTCTCAGCGTGTAGGCATACTCTGCTAACAACGTGGGACTGATGATCCTCCATTTGTGTTTGGTCTTCTTAAAATGAGGGTCCGGGAAAAGGAAGAACATCTTACTAAGCTGAAAAGAAAGGAGAATGGTTAAGAAGCCTCAAGTGAGAGACTGAACAACTTTGAATCACTCAATTTCAGTTTCTATTTTTTTTAAATAACTACCTTGATACTATACAATGTCACATTTCAAACATGGCAGCCACAAGACTTTGCAGTTGGTTGTTAAACACTGCCACTTACAAACTGGAATTCCCCTTAATAATTCCCGATAGTTTCGCACGTCAAAACGCACATCTGTTGATATTAGTCTGCCAGCTCCCTTAAATAACATTCAAACCACTTTGAATGTGGAATTTGAAAACCACCCCAAAAAATATATATATTTACAAAAGGGGAAGTAAAAATAAACAAACTGAGATAATGTGGCCACACAAGTGGGAACACCCTCTTATTATCTCAGGATCCGAAAAGGTTGAACTCAATGCAACCGTTCTTACTTGTTCGTTTGTGCTTTTTTTTTTTTTTTCTCCAACCTTTCTACTCCTTTACTGCAGAGGGCATGTTTCTTGTTTTGATAACATGTCAGTTAGAAACTTGACAGTTTTGTTGAGGCCCTTCTGACACCTCCGGGCACCTACCTGCCACCTTATGCATGCTGTTGAGTTTTAATTGTTTTTGCCAGAGACGTGCGGTTTTAAATTACCGCTCTGTTGATTATTTCCATGACACTTTTTAGTGGTGCAAACATTGTACATGTACCTATTGTTGCTGTCAATGAATGTAGGCTTACTCTACTGTCACTTTTTATATACCGTAAAAATGCCTCGGGCCATTTGAGGTGAACATTTAGTCCAAAGTAACTAATATGACTGTGGTACAATACGATCACTGTGTACCCGGTAATGTAATAGGCGTTTTAACAAGTCATAGATTACTGTAGCTAAATGGAGCGGATAAAAGGTGTCTTGCACTAAAGTACCGGTACTCTAAACTCAGCTGATGCGATGCCTTCACCACATCAATCACTCCATTGTTGTGAAATCCTGCATTTTTTTTTTGTTTTTTTTTGTTCTGAAATCCCTAAAGTAATTCAGCCCATATGTTAAACTACAGGAGCGTAATTCTTTTTTGTTAGAAAGAGTACTCTTATTACCTTGGCAGTGCCAGGACCGAACGTCAGCATTCATTTACGCTCATTAATGCAACTGCAGCTTTTGGGTAGAAACTCTTGGTAGGGTGGAGGTGGCGCTGTCAGCAGTTAAGTAGCAGTTAAGTAATCACTTTTGGTATGTGTGACAAATCACATTAGCAGTCAAGGAAATGTTCAGGCATCAAAGTCAGGAGACCAACTGCCTAATTAAATCAGCGACATTGTTTATATTTTCGGGAGAAGACTTTGTTTCCCACTGAGATGGTCAATGGTCATTACCTGTAATGAAAATTCGATCTGCTCTGTGTTGAGAACAGGAAATGGAAAACCCTTTTCCCCAACAGAAACTTCCCATGAAAACTCTCGCCAAGGAGTTTTTGAAATAGCCAGAGTTGGGAGACTTTTTAAGTGAATTAATGACAATTATTAAAATCGACAGCCTTCCTTTTGTAGAATACAAGTACCGGTAATGTATTGTAAGTGTGTAGTTTAGCAGCTGTAGTCATTTGTACGAAGTAAAGTTCAATACAATAAATTAAATCGAATTGGCCCAGTAATACCATCAAAACATTCTTGACTGGATGTGCTGTGTACGTTGAGCCTCAACAGGTTTGAAAGTTACGTCAAGTGTGCATGAGACTGACGTTTGGACATTGTAGGGTAATAATCAGTGGGGGCGGGGGGGTCAAACAACTTGCTGATTGATTGTTAAGCATTCTGTTGATTAAGTTGACCTTAACCAGCTGAGGTGCTGTTAATTCATTCTCTACAAGTTTGTGGTCTCAAGAATAAAATCATGACATTAGTTATGGACGATCTATCCAGACTGCTTTGGTCAGCCTCCTTTTGCTCCACAATTGGCATCAAAAGAAGAGTTGAGGACATTCAGGATGGGACTCTCCGATCTGATTCATATCATATCAAGGAAATAATTCATTAATTGATTAATCTTAGAAATCTATCCAATTGATTTTCCATAATATCTGGTTGTTTTAATCAAGACTATTAAATAAATACGCTTGTGTTTCGTTATAGATGGACAGACAATTTTGCAAGCATTCGGGTTAATCCTATGTCAATTACCCATTCATTCCAATGGAAGGTTTCAAGCTTTGCAACCCCAGATGAGCAGTGCGTGAATTGCTTTGGCTCATGAGCGACGCGAGCACCATTCTGGTGACAGTTGCATCATCAGTGGAGAATATTGATGCAGTTCTCATGGCAGCCATACTCGCCAGTGTCTGTTTGGAACTTTTGCTTCCCTTTGACACACCTTTCTGCTCTCATCATTCTGGGACAAGTTTATCTCCATAAGACTTTTGTTCCTCATCAAATAAAGAACTTCAACTTTAGCCACTTTTTCCACCATGTCTGTCCGAGAGTTGCATTATAATAAACTATTATGATGTTTATTATATTGTAGAAAAAAGGAGGAAATCATATCAGCTTTGAAATGTCTCTCTTTCCATTAAAACTTTTTTTTTTTCAGTTTTGCATATATTGATAATTGTACAGTGGTACCTTGAATCCATGTAAAAAAAATGGTGTAACCGACCTATATATTAAATAAAAATTTGCCATTTAAATTATTCAAATGCCATTAATCCATACCAGCCCAGCCACCCGAAAAACGTTCAACAATCAACATAGACCATACTGATAGTTGATTATATTTTACTTTAGTTAGCTACACGAGAGAAGAAGATATTAAGCGGCATCTTTCAGTGTGATGCAGCGCAACTCTACACACTATTGTAAATATTCTTACAGTATTACAGTGCAAGGTACAAGGTAGAATTGTCCATGTAATAATTGTTTAAAATCGTATACAGTACTTCAGCAGTGTTCCGCTTCATGTGCTGGTGACTACGCTTGCTTTTTCATTGCATTATTTAGAGTTCCCCTGAACTTTTACCAAGTCCAAAATAAAAAAGAAAAAAACAGCTCATCATAAGTTAACATGGGGAACAGGCCACATTGGGCCCCGAAAACTGACTGGCCAGGTATCAAGACATCCACGAGGTGTCAATAAGATGAGTGAACACTAATGTTGAAAAACTGTATGGCGCAGTGATAAACATTTTATTTAGATTATTTTGTGAAAGAAAAAAAAGTTATTCTTTTTAAGCACAAAGCAAGTGGTAAATTGGAAGATGTATTGAACTTTATCTGGTGCAAAACCAAGATACAAACTGTACATGGGTTACCTGTACAATCCCACTCCTAATAGAAATATTTAATGACTATTTAGAATTTTGTTTGACTTGTTTTTCCTAATTAATATTAAGATATTATACAGTAAGCAAGGACCCATAACCACAAAACTGCTCATAAAGTGAAGCATTTTAAGTACAAAAGCAATGAAATGGAATGCATTTAAATCCTACCTGTCCCTTCTTGAAGAAGTTAGGAAGATACTTCATGGCGTTGCTGCGAAGGCAGGCAATGTTCTGGTAGCTTCCTGGATTGGTCTCACGCAATGACTTGATACGATCCTGGACATAATCGGACACTTTCACCCGTATCTCCATGCCCAGCATGAGTGTGTCTGGGAAGAGTGGAGATAACTCCACTGAGAAAAGATGCCTGACATTAAATGTCCAAATGTCGACAGACATTACAAGTCTATATGGCTAAGACGTAATTACCTAAAAGTCCCCCGTAACCGCATCCTATGTCTGCAAACTCAACTTGTGAAGTTCCTTCCCCAGACTGCTCCTCAGTAAAGAATTTTGGATAGAGCGTGTGCCAGTTCATCTCCTCTGGACACACAGGACTGATAAGACAAGAATGAAAGCAGTTAGTCCTTTTGAACACAGTTCCTTTGTATGAAAACAGTTCAAATAAAATGGTGATAATAAACCATATTGTTCACATTGAAAGACACGAAGGTGCTCTATAATTGTTGGATAAAGTAAATACACATGGACGCCACTCACTAATCAAACGAATGATGCGCCATCGGGTTTGAATGTGCTCGCTGTCTGTAGTAACGCTTCTGCGGCATTGACGAACTCATCTTGGATTCGATAAAGATGTTCCTCCCGATAAAACGCAAGTTCTTTTATTCGCTTCTTCTAAAACGAGTACCCTCTAAATGCCAACTCTTGGGTCACGTTTGCGTCTGCATACTTTCCCCAAACACACGCGTCGCAGTGGTCAACGTCATCGTTAAGCGACCAGTATTTTTCAGGAAAAAAAAAGACGGCTCCGTACGTCTGTTACTACTACTAATAATTATAAGTTATTAACAATAATAATGATAGAGAAAACGGCACAATTCTATTGTGCTATACATGGTCTTTTATAGCCTTTGTTTAATGGTTAAACGTACAATTATTGTTTTTGTTCACTTATGCATACAGTGTTGTGCAAGTGCCCGGTTGTCAAGTCCCAGTGAAATAATCGTTGTCAAGCCACAAATTAATAAAAGTCACAACACAGTATTTCATATATTTTTACATTTTGTTTACCTCCACATATTCAAAAACATTGTAGTTTGAGTAAAGGTGAGGCCAATGTGTCAAGGCATAGTAGGATTTTCAAAACATGAACCTTTAACCCTACAAATAATGTCTCAATAGATACAATTGCAGTACAAATACACATGACAATATTTCTACAAAAGCCATCTATCAATTCTTCAGAAAACAGCGGGACAACAATTGGTGCTGACAGTAAAAAAAACAAAAAACATACAGTACACCCTTATATTGGTCCTGATAGTAAAAAAACAAGATACAGTACAACCTTAAAAATATACTTTTATTCAACAATTGTCATGAAAATTAGGTGTTCATTCTTATCTATTGTTAGCGAGTCAGATATAACCAATCCATTCACCCTTTGGCCACATAGACAAAATATGGGTTTCGGTGGGTTCAACCTGGATGGAAGTTCATGTCAGCATGTTGGCTGAAACACCAGAGTTCGCTTGTTTGCTTCTAAGCCTGCTATACAGTGGTCACCCTCATGACGACCTCATGATTGATGGAAAGGTTGCTGGGCCTTAGAATGTTCAGGATGCTCAGAATTGTATTGCCAACATAGAGAGCAATGCAAGACCTTGAACGTCGCCTCGGCTCCTGCCCGTTGTCGGGGACTTCTGCAGTGTTGCTTTCCTCACCACTGGCGCATTTCCCGCTGGACCTGGTCAGATCTTTCATTTTCTCATAATTCAGCACTTTCCATTTCTGGTTCATTGTATGCCAGCGCTTTAAAATCCGGTAAACAGACGGTCCTTCTTGGATTAGAAGTCCTGTGCATAAAGAACAAAGGGAATGGGTGCAGAAAAGAGGGTTAGATAGTATTTATTCAATGGGAATCAAGAACTGCTTCAAAAGCAACAGGTAAGAAGTGCAAGTTTTAAGTGCAGCAAATGTGGTGCTCAAATTGTTGAATACTCAAAAGACATACATAAAGAATTCACAAAGATGCACATGAAATTGTTGATTTCTGTGGCACAATGTAATTTTTCTCAGTAGTGAATGAAATGTAAAAATAGTTGCAACCCCCTGAGGTGAGCTTCCTTTGAGTTATAACACACAAGACATTTATCACTCCGTCTTGAATATGTTGTCAAAAATCAGTTGAGGAAATATTTTAGAAAACTGCTGTTTTATGCAAGACAGATTTCTTAAAATGTGCGACAAGAGCTCATCAAAGTTAGCAGTAGCCCTTTGTCTTAAATATAAAATGTGTTTGGATTAGTGGGGGCGTGTAGAACATACAGTATTACTATAGGAACTCTTTTGGTTTGATGTCCCCTTTTTACTGAATGGCTTAAATTGAGAGCAACAAATCAAATCTGATGACAAGAGCTTTCTGATGGACAAAACTGTCCATGAAGTGGTGTACTATCAAAACACAACCTTCCTTTTGTGAATTACCCAAATGCAAGTATACCTGCCGATATGTAAAGCGTCTTGGAAAATGTTACGTGATAGTATCTGTTGTGTCATACCTATACAAACGAAGTCCATGAAGACGTACATGCCGTATAATATCTGAAAGATATAATCCTGACGCTGGAATTTGGCAAAGGGGCTGACAATTGACCACATAAGCCAACCCAAACTAGCTATGAGGAACAGAGAGCCCAGGATGACGGCTGAAATCTGTACCTTTTCAATCAAGTTCAGAGAGATGGGTTGCCACTGCAGAAACAGACAAGACAGACACATATAAAGGAGTAAGTGCTTGTGGTGTCAGTCATCATGAAAATGTAGAATACTGAAACTGAGGTCTTATCACCAGCTGCCAAATAGTTGCACACATAACAGTGAAATTAAAAGTCTCTGAATGTGCTTCCTTCATTTTATTCTTCTTTTCATTGGATGCACCGGTATATGATTTTGGTATGCCCCACACATGTGCCTTGTTCACTACGGTGGGTAATAAGTGAGTAGTTTTTACTTAAAAAAAATAAATAAATAAAAAGAATAAATAAAAAAAGATGGTTTTATTGTTCTTTCTTCATAGGAGGCTGAAACAGTTGATAGTCGGAGATGCTTTTGTTTTGTAATTTTCATCACTTGTAGTTGGATGTGGTCAAGCTCAACATGTCCACTCTGCCATAGTAAACTATTGATATAAAAGCCTTTTATAAATTCCAAATATATTTGTTAAACAGTACAGCTTGCTAATTGAATAATGTTGCTAAGTGAAGGTCCACCATGTGCCCAACAACATTAGCCAACAATGTCCACCTTGTCAGCTATAGCTGACATGTTTTGCTGTTTGCATGCACAATCGGTTTGCAGTTAGTAATAATTTTCTTTAAAAGTGGGTGCTTGACCAATATGCAAAACATGTACTTAATGCACAGAATATGAAATTCAATGGAAAATCTTTTTTTGGGGTGCAATATGAAACTGTCAAAGGCACCCTTGGGTGATAATGACCATGTTTTTCATTGAACATTTGCATTAAAGTAACAGTTGTTTCGTTGTTTTACATACACACCGTGTAATGTTTAGTCTGACAGTAAACTTCAACCGGGAGTGGTATTGATCAGCTTGAAGGCTCTGGCGCAGGGGTCACCAACTCCAAATTGTCTTTTCACCTGTTTTCTGAAGCCGAGCCATGATTGGTTGTTACCTGAGCCCTGAGCAATTGTCATGTCATTTTCATGCAAGTGACACAATGGCCACCCCTTGAGATGGCTAAAAACTGGTGGAATTTGCTGCTTAACTTATATATTCCACATATGCAATATTAATCACAAATGCAATATTAAACAGAATGCACAGTTTAGTCTAGTGGAGGCGCATAGAATATATTATTGTAAAGAAAATGTTGGGGTTGACTTCCACTTTAAAGGTCCAAATATTTTGTGATACCGGTTGAACCCACTTCACAGAGTCAAGCAGCTGCTAGATACAGTGTACAGAGAATTAAAAAAATGTAATGAAGTGCACTTACACCAAATGATAAGAGCATTTTTTCAAACACAAAAATCTAAATCAACGCATTTCGATTTGCAGTGTTGACCAGATGGCGATAGTGGTCAGCTATGTAAATAATGTGACACAAGAGCAAACAGTGGAGGACATTCAGCATTTCATGTTCATTCATGCAGCAATACCGTCGACCCATCAAACGACTAATCCACCCTTCAGATTCAGTATACATGTAGCAGGTACCCGCCTATCGGCCGGTCCGCCTCTGATTTGAAACGGGCTTCCGTCAGCGATTCCGACTGCAAACTTCAATAGCACCACCGCCCCTGCTATCCGACATTTGAACAGAAAGAGTGACTCGCAGTGACTCTCTGCACCATTGAAAGCTGTTCACAGCTTGGTCCTTCAGTCAAATCTGTCCCCCAAGCAACAACAACTCACTATTGTTCCTCGCCCCGGCCATCGAAGCCTCGCCGCGAGAAATAGACTAAAGACGGACTACGGACAAAAAGATGGATTAATACATGGTCTTCCGACTATGATTAGTCCGTCTATTTTTGCATTTTTCCATGATTAGTGTGTCTATTTTTACACTTTTCCAGTCATTCGTCAACCGTTAGCAAAACAGTCATAGACTGACGGACTGGTCTGTCACATAATGCCCAGCTCTGTACGCGGCTGTGTTCAGAATTATTAACCAGCAATCACAAACTCATGCTGAATTGGGGTCAGCAAACAAAGTCTCTCTAATTAACCCTAAATCATGAGATGTTCTATCGTTTTTTTGCTTTATAACAGAAGCCTGACAGTTTTATGCTTACGCAGTGCTTCTTGCTGTCTCATCAGCCAGGACTCGTTTATTTTTTGGCATCATCCAACCAGTTGACTGCATCTAATACTCATGTATCATACCTTACTCACCCTAATTAAAAATGGTGCCGTTTATGGAAAACAAGCGAGTGCCCTAAGCATAAAAGATATTGAAAGCATTTTCACGTGGGCATGGTGGCCATCTGGAATTTCCATAATTTTGACCCATAACTAAAGAGGTGCTTGGTTTGATTTGATTGGTGGGAGGGCAATTAGAACATCCCAAATATTCGAAAATACTTTTTTACATAATATGTCCACTTCTTTTTTTTTTTTGGTGGGGAGGGTGGGGGTCTTGACCAAACACAAAAAATTGGAGACATCATTGGTACCTGCAGTGGGTTCTTGGTGCAAACGGAAAAGACCCGGTACTTGAAGTGACAGAGCTCACAGCGCCAGGAGCCTGTTTCCCCGATCCAGCGGATGAGGCAAGACTGGTGAGAGTAGCGGACAGAGCCATCACAGCGACAGGGGCTCAACAGCTCTCCCTGCAGAACCCAAAGAGCACCTACATGAAGTCGGAGATGATCCTTTTCCTGTGCTAAATCTCTGAGTAAATAGAGTTTCAAATTATGGTCAGGTTTTCAAAGAAGGGTTTCAAACTAGGGTTAGGGCTTCAAAGTAAAGTTTTGGACTAGGGTTATGGATTTAAAGTACTGTTTTAAACTAGGATTAGGGATTTAAAGTACCATTTTAAACTAGGATTAGGGTTTCAAAGTAGGGCATTAACTAGGGTTAGGGCTTCAAAGTAATATTTTAAAATAAGGCTAGTGTTTGAAGTAATGTTTTAAACTCGGATTAGGGATTCTAAGGGTGACAAACTAGGGTGAGGGTTTCAAAGTAGGGTTTTAAAAGTAGGGTTTCAAAGTAGGATTTCAAAAGAGGATTTGCCTTTACAAGTAGGGTCATCATTTTTACTAATTGTTACAAATGTGAATTAAGACTTTTAGGTGTCAGAATGTGTGTCCTCAGGTTTTAATATCGATAACGTTTGAAACTATAGGGTTAGAATTTCAAAGTAGGGTTCCTAACTATTCAATTCACCTTGGAAATGATTTTCAACAAGGCAAAATTTAGACTGCTTCTCTTTCAGATTAAGATGAAATGTATCTTCTTCCCTCCTCAATACTGTTATTTGTTTTTGTTTGTACTGTGTTGGTTGCCCTATTATTAAGTTTGTGTGTGAATATTGCTAATTCTGTGACATGTCAGCTGTGATAGGCTACAGTACAGCCACGACTCTAATGACTTTAAGCAGCACTGTATGGAAAAGGGATACATTTAAATCTGGATGCACGGTGGGCTGTGGCACCATGCTGCCTCCCAGAGGCCACAAGTCAGTCTTGTTAGCACATAAACCAATTATTTTCCGCTTCTTGTGTGGGATCTAAGTTTTACAAATAATCATGTGTGTAAGCCGCCTTACACAATAGGTTCTCATGCATCAAATTTCATGGAAAATTTAGGGCAAACTAGGCCTTGATTATTGCGTTTTTCCTGTCGTCACTGATGTGATTTGTCACTCAAAATGTATCTTGTGATCAGATTGTACAGTTGTGATTTGAATTTGTACAATTATGATCATTCCTCCACTTTTTTTCCCTTCCAAAGCTTTCCTGTTTTGAGGAAATGTGTAAAAAAATGGCTCTTCAGTGTTTGACTTAAATTAATGGGACCCGCCAAGTAGGCCTATACTCTATAAGAGTTCGGTATTCAAAGTAGGATGCACTCATAAAGAATACACTCAAGTATACCTTATTGTCTGGGCCCTGGAAACAGATCCGGCACTGCGGAGTGCGCATTTCTGCAAGACTGTTGAAGGATGCAGCGTCCTCCTGCAGGTGCTTCGCTTCATCATCTGGCGCCTGGTGATTCTCCTTCTCCTCCTTCTCCTTCTCCTCCTTGTCCTCCTCTTCTCGATGAGAGCGGGAGAGCGGCAGCCAAGAACAGCCTCCGATGACCCCTGTCATGCTGGAGTCGGTGTCGATCCTCTGCTCCTGCTTGATTCGGAGCACAACACAATTAAGTCACCTATCATTCTTTTGCGGGCACGCTAGCTATGCTAGAGCTCGGTCTCGACATCGGCTGGCAGGTCTGCGAACAGCTGTTAAAGCTATTAAACAAATATAACTGTTTTTTCTGTTTTGAAACGGAATCTACTAAATCCACAAATTAGCTTGTGTTTTTGAGCTGCAAGTGGAAAAGCTGTATTTTGTCCCGCATCCATCTAGACAACACTGTACTGTACTGCCTCCTCTTTGTCAGAATGAGTATGTGCATGAGTATAAGTTTTACAAACTCTTCTAGAGATCGTCCCGACGCCACTAATTGTAATTGTCAAAATTGTAGTCAAAACTTGATCCACTTTAATCACCTGCTTCTGTCCGTAGTGGTACTGTTGTCGTGACGATGGTAAAATTCGCAGGCTCGTGACAAAGATGACATGTGTGTTCATCTACTTTTATTACGGTGATGTAATTGGATATGCGAGCAGACGCAAGGTAAACGTATAATCTTTCAATGTTTTGTTTGTTTTGTTTTCTTCCAACATGTGTAATGTTTTTGTTTAAGTGGAGCGATGTGCATTGGCTGTAAAAACTACAGTAGACAGCTGCAAACTCAAAAGAAAGAATTTCCATAAACAAATCTCCTTACTGGGAACCAGACGTCCTGAAAACGTTATCAATGAGCTAAGCACTATTCCATCATGCTGCCGAAGTGAAAATAAAATAAAAAGAGTGGGTTTCAAATACCCTGAACAGGCTGCAATTGACTTACGCCCCGAACAGGGTGTACCTCACCTCTTGCCCATTAACAACACAAATTGACTCCAGCTCACCTACAATCCTAAAAAATGCTATAGAAAATTGACCAAATTTAAGCGTATATGCTGGTGGTATCTATAATGATACACAAATTGTTGCCGATCCAAATATGATTTTAAGACCTTAGTGGAGGCCTTCGCTTTCGTAAGAGTTGTTCTAGCAATATAAGCATGATTTGGTGTTGAACGTGTTGAATAATTTAAATATATTTTCTGGACATTTGATCTCAGTTATGATATTCAACACAACTCATCTGTGACCCTAATAACAAGTGTATGGATCATTTTTAAATTCTTATAAATTTGACACTACTCAGAGAACAGCACTGCCTGCCAGCCAAATTTGAACGATTAAAAACATTTCCTAGTATACAAAATGAGGCTTAACAATCGTGAAAAATCAGGCCACAGTCTCCTCTCTCAAATGCTGTGGGCGTGTGCCCTGCTGAATCCGCTGACACTATGCCCCACTCAGCTCTCAAACAAATACCGCACACATCTTTCTTATTCTCATCACTGCATGTTGAAGTCGCTAAATATCAGTTCAACACTGCAGTGACTGGAATATGTCAGGCAGGGCTTTCCATGATGCAATGAGAAGCCTGCTAGCTTGCGAGCTATGCTGCTCTTGGCTGACAGACTGGCTGCGGGGTCGTCGGTGGAATCACCTTGCTTGGTGCTGTTGGTTGTGTTGGTCCACATGATAGACACTTGGCAATTCAAACTCTCCAATTAATTTTAATTGTAGTGTAAGAAATAGGCCAAGTAATTAATTTCAATATTCTAAATAACTTGCAATTGTGCTGGATAATTGCTGATGCAAACGAAGGCGATCGGTTGTTATATAGTGGGAAGGGGGCACTCATACCGAACGTACATCAGGTGCTTCCGTTTTAGCCACGCCCCCCCCCAAAAAAAAATCAGGAAAAAAATGTCAACCAAAACCATAGTTAAATCATAGTTTTTAACCATGTTGTTAAAAGCATTTACACTTGGGGCTTACTTCAGTTCTGTTAGTAGCTTATTTCATTTGCGTGAAACATAACACAGATGCACCATGTTTGTTTTCAACTCTGGGCTCCACTAATTGGCCCAAGTCTGCTGAGTCAAAAACAAAAAACATTGCAGATCGTTCAAAGCTTCAAAGGAATGTCTTTAAGATCTCAATAAGATAGTGGGTGCAAAATGTTCTCCAAGGCAATAGATGATAAAATGGTACACAGTGAAAGATAAAATGTTACAAAACAAAGCCAATACTCAGAACTGGACATTGTTCCTAAATTGATAAAGACAAAACACTGGTCAAGGAGGCTGCAAAGAGGCCTGAAGCAACATTAAAGTAGCTGTAGAAATTTTTGGCAAGTACAGGCTGTGTCCTACATTTGACGACAATCTTGCCTTGAGGGTAAGGTAGCAATTTTTTCTTATAAAGGAAAAACCTCAAAATATGCTTGGTGCAAAAATCACCGGAAGAACACTAAAAGCACTGTCATGCTTTGGGTCTGCTTTTCTTCAGATGAAACTCATGCTTTTGTCAAGGCAGTCAAAGCTCTCACTGAAAAAGCTGAAAAGGATTTTGACCTTTCAGCAGGGCAACAATTAAAAGCACAAAATCACAAAAAAAAACAAGTTTTGAAGTGATGCAGCCACAGAGAAGATTTGAATCCAATTGAGCATATGTGGAAGACTTCATCATATATCTGACAGATTTGGAGAGCTTTTACAAGAAAAACTCAGGTTGAGATGTATAACGCTGACACAAACAGTTGAGTGCTAGTAAAATACAAAGGTGCTTTGGCAACATGTTAGTTTAAGATTTAGTTTTTATGAAAACAAGATAGTAAAAGCTTTACTTCACATTAAAGTTGGTCTCCTTTTAACATTGCAAAACCTGGCATTCGAGCATTCAGTTAACACTAGCTTCTTGAATTGCGCTCTTGGTTGTGGCAGACATGTTGGAGGCTCGTGACAATCTAAACAAAGGCTGACTGCTAAAGCTGTGCAATTGTTTACAAGGGAAAGCTAGACGCAAACGCCAAGACCATACATAACCTGCAACAAATACAAGTTATAAATGGTTTAGATCATTTCAAAATTCCAAATGCAGAGTGCAGCACGGACTCGGAGCTAATATCTCATTGTGCGCTGTTTTTAGGTGTGAAGGTATATGGTTAAAATTGTAGTAGACAGGGTTCATCATTAGCTAAAGTGTTTTTTGCCAACTCATAGCAACGCGTTTTGGGGAACCGGCAAATTTTGTTTCAAAATAATGTGGAGCTCCTCACCTCTAACGTCATTTAATAAATGATTAAACATAAATGCACGTAGCAACCAATGACGTTTGAAGCTTGAGTCCAGTATTGATGACGTTTTTTTTTGTTTTTTTTTAAAAGGCCTTGTTCAGATTCAAATAAATATTCAGATTCCAACACAAGAGAAATAAATAAAGATGTGAATACAGGGCTGCCGAACAGGAGCACACGTCGTCATGGGATTCGGACACCAGTGAATGTTTGTAATCCACAGAAGTGGACATTTTACTCAAATTTGCGGGTCCATCAATCGCCAGCCGTCTGCAGCCTGGGTACCCTTCCGCCATCCGTCTACTTGTCAAACCGGACCGAATAGTAATCGCCTACCAGTCAGTCCATCTATTATTTAAAACACGCTTCCGTCTACTGTTTTACGCTCTACCGACTCCCCAGTTCAGTGAATTGTGAAATGGAAACTTACCGCGGCCGGACTGAATACGACACCTTTTAGGACCCCTTAGCCGTAGCCCTCCACTGCTCCTCTGTTCACATATGAGCGTCTCCCACCAGAGGAGATTGACAGTCAGGACATTTGTGTAGAAATGTTTTGAGATGCCTGTTAAATGCTTTGATCACTCCTCGATGTCATGTTTCATGTGACATCTACAACAGATGACACGCTGCGTCAGTGACGCGTGTCATAATTATGTACCCCCAATCACCAGATTTCCACTTTATGCTGTTTAAGTGGGATGAAATTATAAATCAAATATGAACACTGTTAAACTTTCAGGTGAAAAGGTGCTCGTGATTAGTCCTTCCAAAGCCAGTCCATTTAGCCAAATCCGGTCACATATAATGTTACAGCTGATAAAGTTAAGTTTAAAACAGATGGTTAAAACACACCACGTACTATTGTATCTCAATTGAGGCAGTAGGTTCCTGCTCACCTAATTTCACATGGATCCAAACCATATATAACTTGTATTTTTGCCAGGTAATGGTCCTTTGCTTCTCAGTTTAGCCTTTCCTCGGAAAATCCCATTTTATTGCATTTTAACATATTTTTTGACATGCTGCAAATTAACAGCGATTGCACAGCCTTTATAACAAGGCTTACATTCCCGCGTGCCTCCAATATATCTGACACAACCCACAATGCAAAGGCAGTGCGGAAGCCCTATTCGTAAGAATTGCCTTTCCTTACCGATCCAGTTGCGGACATTCTGAAGTTTCTCAATTTGCCTGAGAAGCTGGCAGTTACTGCGTACCATCAAAAAATATGCTTCATTCTCTATGAAGTGATTCATCACACAGCTTCTGCACCTCACATGATGTCATTTAGCGCAGCCCTTGCACCTGTATGACTTATGTTCTTTGTACTCTGTTAATACACAAATACTCACCCTCTAAAACTTTGTTTAATTCAAACTGTTTGAGGAAACTGATTTTAATGATTTATTTCAGTTTACAGTAACTGAAACAATGTAATTATTAAAGAATATGGTTTGACAACAAATAAATCAGATATTTATTGTTTAAGTGAGACAAGCAAATTAAGTTTTGCTTATTATTCACAATTAGCAAGAAAAATGGGCTGTCGTTTGTATATCACTATTTTACCCCATACCTCCGGATTACAGCAATCACGTGGGTTAGTTAGTTTTAAACGCATGTATAATTGAGTATCATCGGCCTAACAGTGAAAGCTAATGTTATATTTGCATATGATATCACCAAGTGACAGCATATACAGTAAATACTGAGTAATAGAGGACCAAGTACCAATCCCTGCGAGACTCCTCAAGTGACATTACAGTAATCAGCGGTCACATTGCCACGGATTACACGGTGCATCCTTTCTGAGAGATAAGATCCAAACCAAGAAAGTCCGAAGCCTGTAATACAGATACACGTTTCAAGGCAATCTAGTAGTACGTTCTGATCAATGGTATCAAAGTCAGCGCTGAGGTCGGGTAATTAAATTATTGATGAAGTGTTGGAGTCCATAGCTGGCGAAAGACCATTAACCACGTTTGCGGGGCTGTCTCAGTAGAGTGTTCTGCTCTGAATCAGGACTGAAGAATTTTGAATACATTTCTAGAGGCCATGTGATCATTAATCCGGCATTTTTTTCCAAGATTTTTTTTTAGATAAAGAGGATATCAGGCTCTCAGGCTCTATTATTGTGGGTCAGTTCATGTATTAGCTGTGAAAAACCGAAAGTATCAATTATTGTCTGAGACACTATGCTAAGAGGTTCCTAATGGGATATTGTCTGCCTGGGTCACAAATTAGCAACAAATTCCCCAAAAATCATCTAAAAAGCCAAAGTGAGGGCCAGGGTAGATAACGGCAAGATAGAATGGCAATGGTGCTACAGGTGCATAAGGAAAACCTCAAATGTTTTAAAGTCGTTGTTAGAGCTACTGCTAAGGCTGAGAAGAGATTCTATACCTATTAACTGGAAAGTTTGTGCTGTTAATACACAAGTTCCGGTGTATCAACAATACTGGTAGTACAAAAGTTCATACACAAGTACGAAACACAAATACTTGGTAGTCTACTCAGCAGTCTAAGTTAATACATAAGTTATCGGTAGCCTATATTTTGTTAACAGTAACACACAAGTACTCTGTAGTCTATACTCATAGGCATAGCCACAATTTTTTCAGGAGGGTGACCAGGGTGACACAACATCTCACTGAGGGGTGGCCATGAGCACGTGCACGTATGTGTACACACACATAAATTTCATGCTGGTAACTATGAGGTACACAAAAACAAAGCAATGGAAAATAAAATGACATTATCGAGTAAACTAAGATCAGGAGGAAAAAACCCCCACTTATTTTTACTTAGACCTGATCCTGCTTGTATCAGTGTGTTGGGCAAGGTTCTGGGTATGTGTGTAATTTTTTGAATTATGAATGTGTTGGGTAAGATTGGTATATGTGTGCATTTTATTTCATGAAACCATGACTGTGGATGGTATGATATACAATGACTTGTCAGGAAAATTACAGGTATCAAATTTTCCCCTCGAATCTAGGGGAATATTTTGATGCCTGTAATTACACATCTAGGCCGTAGATGTGGGGTGTCCAGAGTAATCAGGAGTGTATGGCATTTAGTTAACTCACAAGTTCTCTGTAGTCAACATACTGTACTCCGTTAACATGTGAGTACTCCGTGGTCTATACTCTAGTCCAGGGGTCACCGAGTCCGGTCCTCAGGGCACCTATCCTGCATGTTTTCCATGCCTCCCTGCTGCAACACACCTGCTTCAAATGATCTGTATCGTTATCTGACTTCTGAAAAGCTTGCTGATGAGCTGATCATTTCAATCAGGTGTGTTGCAGCGGGGAGAGATGGAAAGCATGCAGGATAGGTGCCCTTGAGGACCGGACTTGGTGACCCCTGCGAGTCTAGTCACACAAGTACTCCATGTTCTATATTCTGTTAAATAAGTAGTCAGTCTATACTTTGTAAATGCCTCAGTATTCTGCACCAATTTTCCACACGGGGTCAAACAGCGTCCATAGTTCAAATCTGTGAATAAAATTGTGATCTCAATGTTTTGACACATAGTTGGATGAGTAAACCAAACATTATATTGTACACAGTATTCTCTACATTATTCTAATCGTGGTGCATGCCAGCGAGGACTGCATATGTAGCGCCGCCCCCGAACGGACTTTCTTGAAGCAACAGGAAGCGACAACCCCCCGAAAAGAGTGCAGACTGAGAGGAAAAAGAAAGGGTGGGTGGAGGTCGAACTTGTATCGATTGATTGTCTTTTCTCGATCGAGGTCCCTGGGCAGGCTGCACAACTAGTTCTGGACACCTCTGAGCCCTTGTGCGTCGGGGTGAACTTCTACGTGGCACCGCATCGAAAAGCATGTCGTCCGCCTCGTAAAGCTCCAAAGCAAGCGGACCCGGTTCTGGAGAGAGACGAAGGTAAGGCACTGTGAAGCAGAAGTGTATGGCAAATATACTCTTTTTTTTCCGTGTGGGCGACAGTTTGGCCTCCGGACATAGGGCGTTTTTGTAAAGTCGCACATGTGCAAGTTTTCACAGGTCTCTTTCGCTTTGGGTTGCGCCACGTCAGAGGAGGTGGAGGTGTGGATGCAAACCTGTGGGTGCTCCTTGTTTTTTTTTTGTCGTTTGTGTTCACTTTTAATTAACAAAAGACGGAGCAGCACCACGTGTTGACCCCCCCCCCCCCCCCCCCCCCCAGGCATGGCCTGGTTCTCTCTCAGCCTCCGCCCACCGGCCTCCTGTGTCCGGATGGCTTAGATAAGTAACAATTTTGCGGAAATATACACCGAAATGTAGATTATAATCATAGAACAGTCCCAAGGTAAACAGGGGTTAGCTTTAAGAAATGAATGAATGAGTGAGGTCAGTGTTCAGGTGAATGACCTTAGTGTTTGTACACATCAGTGTGTGACATCAGCGGTTTCCCCTGTTGGTGTTACTGAACATGAACAATGAAACGTTACAAAATGGCTTGACCAATTTGGACCAAAATCACAAGGCAACACCATGTGATCAGTTCTGAGCTTCAGGGTTCGAAATTTGAATCTGTGCGAAGTTTTCTTGTTCTCCTGCTCGTGTGGCTCCAGGTTCTCCGGTTTCCTCCCACATTTTCCAAAAACATGCATGTCAGGTTCATTGAAGAGTCAAACTTTGACCGTTCCAAGTACCTAGCTCTCCATGCAGAGTAGCATAGTAGGCCTAAGTGTTCATCAAAAATTAGGCAAGGCTTTATACCTTAAAGTATATTTAATATTATTGTAATCCACTGTAACATTATGCATTTTGAACATTCACACTGCACTTAAATGCATGAAAAAAACTGCACATAGAATGTTTCAATTAAAATACATGCACGTAAGTTGAATTAAAATTGTACTTACCGGTAAATGTTTGAAAATATCTATAAAAGATTAAATGCAACTGTGTTGTACTCATTAGTTGAATAAAACTAAAATATATGTTGTATACTGTATATAGTTTAACAAAGTTAAAGTCACAATAACGTTATGAATAGTTTGAACGTTTGATTTAGTGAGTCAGAAGAATTCACTGAATTAAACCCATCCAACTAAATTGTCCTATGGTGTGAATGTAACTGATTGTTTGTTTGTATCCTGCCTTTTGCTCAAAGTCAGTTGGGCAAGGCTACAGATTACCCGCGACCCTAATGAGGACAAGCACTATAGGAAATGGATGGATGCCAGATCATGCGGCCATTTGTCCTGACTTCATAATGACTATCACCAGACGAACGTTCCAGTGAAAGACACTGACGACGTCTTGCTGTGCATCCACTCATAGAACAAAGACAGAAAGTAATCAGGGAACTAAATACAAGCAAACTGACGAGACAACAAAGAACCCCGAGACAAGTCGAGTGCGCTGGAGGGAGCTGATAGGTTGACACAAGGGACCGGGCTGATGAAAACAGTTGGAAACAAAAACCTAACAAGCAAGACAAGACAAGGCATGAAAAAGGGGAAACCATGAAACAAAACTCAAGCTAATCAAAACGAAGTCAACATGACACAGATCAAGACACTATATGATCAGATGCATCTTTGCTTTTGTGGTAGAAAAGCCCCATGTTTTGGAACGGATATGTGCTTGGACATTGGAAAGAATTGGTTCACCCATTCCATTTTCATTCAACGTTGACAGACACTATTAATTAATTATGATAGAATTGAGCAGAAGAATAAGAAGGAAAGTACACATTTTTCTAGCAAAATTAGCACTCAGTATCAAGCCGCTGCTTCAAAAATGTTCATTGGGTGAATGTTGAGAAACGAGCGTTCACGTTCCCACTCTTGTGCGAACATGCTCAAAGTGTGGATTTGTTGGGCTAAGGATAGCTTTGCCATTGAAAACATGTCAATTATAATAGGCTTAATTTCAAAATTTGGAAATTGATCTATACAGTGAAGTCTAACTTGACAAACCTCTTAAATGGAATGTTATTTTAGACTCCTAACATGTTTTGACAAGGACATAATGATTAACTGAGGAATTCTGTAGATGTGTGGAGTTGATTGTTGATTTATTGCACTGTGAAGCAATGCGGGGGGAAAAAAATTGCATTACTTGGCTCTTGGCTGCACCCTTACAAGGGGCACTGTTGGTTGGAGAGGGACAATACAAAATCTGTATGTAATTTGTATTCTTAAATTACTTTGAATATTTATAGATGGTAGAAGGTGCCATAAACTAGTATATATCAGCTTTATGTTCAATTATACAGGCCCAGATTTCAGACTGAGTTTGTCGGTTTGTGAGTAAATTGAGACAATATCATTCAGTATTCATCCTTTTTGTGAAATTTTTCGTTGGTGGTATGCCGTGACATTTTCTAATATAAAATTGAACCCTGCAGTAGATAATTACCAGTTCAGTTTAATAAGGAAATGTCAGAGTTAAACAATAATAAATGACAGCCGGGTTAGCTTCAGACAGTGACTCATCTTTCTTGGCTTACAGTAACATGCTGTGGCAACATGAAACATCACTTGTTCTTGTTCACAACAATCTACTTTGGCTTTTATTAATGAATTGACAATAGTGGTCTGGCACAGTAAATAAATATTTAGACCCCTCATTATTTATTCCCACATATACAATATGTGATAATTATTTGTAATTGTACACCTTTTGGTGTAAAGCTGGCGAGAATTGAAGCCTGCATTACTCCTGGTGAGACGTTTTTTAAAAAAAATTGATCCTAATGTTGGGAAATGTGATCTGACGTTTGCAAATGACAATGCAAAATGACATTTGTTGTCTCATAGAGCAGTCGTGTGTTTAACCTACTTCTGCTCTTGACTTATGAAGCAACCTCACAAAAGTGAAGTTACATTCCGACGTGGAGTTAACAACAAGCTGGACGGCCATTTAAGATTTTGGAAGTCAACAAGAGGGACGCACTACAAAAGGCAATGGATTCATTGCCTAAAGTGTTTGGCTTTTCAAGTGGTTCTCTTCATTTTCCGTTGCACTTCAATCACTCTCCCCTGCAGAAACAATCCAAGCTGCAACCCATTTCTCCCCCTTGAACACGCTCTGACCCAGCAGGGCTTGGAGGCCCCATCAAAGTCGCACAGACCTCTCGACAGCATTCGTTAATCCAAAAAGTAGGCCTCTCAGGTAACAATTGATCTACAAAATAGCCCCTTTTCACCATTAAAATGTGATGAGAAATAAGGCAGAAAAGCATAAACATTTGGCATTTAAATGGTGATTAAAAAGTGGTGAATCAGTAAGCTGTGCCATCTAGGGACTCATTATGAGAGGTCAGGAATTCTTTTATACACTGTTGCAGGTGGTTTACACCAATAGTCCCCAAGCGTTTTTCTGCTCCAGCTGTGGGATAGACTGGGGGAGGGGGGCGCGCACTGACATTCTTCGCTCACACAACATTAAACAAACATTAATAAGCAGGCACATATATGCTCTGCTCCAATGTATACACCAGCAAACGTTCATCACCAGACCAGGGTGAGCCGTGCCTCTTGCCCAAAGTCAGCTTGGATAGGTTCCAGCTCACCCTCGAGCCCAATGAGGGCAAGCGCTATCCATTGAGGACTGGGTTCAGAATCATACTTAAAATCCAAATGAAAATGTCCTACAGGACACAAAATGTCCGAGAGCTGCTCCCTTTTGAGTACGTTCTCCGAAACGGGCGGGCCAGCCAATAGCTTCAATAGCGACAAGGCAACTGCTGATTCAATTCAGCCGCATGAGACGGAAGGAACCCAGGGTCCTTTGCACCAGCATGTTCTGACAATGGGTCTCATCCCTTCACAAGTAGCCTGGACAGAAAGGATGAGGAGAGGAAAATGGTCTGTGGCCACATACAAAATGAATCCCCTCACAGTAGTTATCTTTATCAAATGATTCACAGTGAACCAGATCTAAAAATGGACAATTGTTTATGCGTTAAGCTCTGTGCTCTCGTTTTTTTTCTCATGTTATTATAAGATAATGTAACGTGATATGTATTCCTCTCTCAGTGTGAAACCGGCCATGGCCCACGGCACCAGCCTCCAGTATGAGCGAGTGGCAGAGATAGGCGGCGGCGCTTACGGGACGGTCTATAAGGCCCGCGATACGGAGAGTGGTAGGTTTGTGGCTCTAAAAAGCGTGCGAGTCCAGACAGACCATAATGGCCTTCCCATCTCCACGGTCAGAGAGGTTGCTCTGTTAAAGCGACTGGAGCAGTTTGACCACCCCAATGTGGTCAGGTAAGACAGCACTCAGCCTGTTGTGTGCCGGTTCTTGTGAACACACCCTCAAACGTCGCCACTGTCCTGCTGACCATCGCAGGCTTATGGACGTGTGTGCCACCCAGAGGTCGGACCAGGAGACGAAAGTCACTTTAGTCTTTGAACATGTGGAGCAAGATCTCAAGACATACTTGGAGAAAGCACCAGCTCCAGGGTTGGCCCCTGAACGCATCAAAGTGAGCCCCTTCTCCGAAACTAGAATGTTAAAGAGGAAATCAACCCAAACGTGCCCACTAGTTGAAACAAGGCATTCTGATAAGTATTGCATTTGTGGAATAAGAGTTAATTCACCCGTTTTTAGCCTTCTCTGGTGGCGGCCATGTTGTCACTTTTGTCGACTGAAAATAACATGACAACTGCTCAGGGCTCAGGTAACGACCAATCACGGCTGACCTGTTCTCTCAAGCTGAGCCCCTGAGATGGCTAAAATGGGTGGATTTTGCTTCTTAACTCATATTCCACAAACGCAATATTAATCAGAGTGCCGTATTTCAACTAGTGGGCCTGCTGGGAACATATTCTTGCAAAACAAATGTGTATGGGTTGATTTCCCCTTTCAGCATTTTCAAACAAACTTTCTGCAGGTACCCCAACAACTTTGTCGTTTCTGATAACATGTATCTGCTTGTTTGTACGCAGGACTTGATGAAACAGCTGCTGTGCGGTCTGGCATTCTTGCACTCAAACCGTGTGATGCACAGAGACCTGAAACCAGAGAATATTTTGGTAACCAGCCAGGGTCAGGTGAAGTTGGCTGACTTCGGACTCGCGCGCATGTACAGTTGCCACATGGCCCTCACTCCCGTGGTAAGAACCGGCAAACTCTTGTATATTGATCGCAGTTATACATTAGCTGGATATCTACAGTGTCCATTTTTACAAAATATACTAATTATGCTACTCTATGTAGAAATGGATTCAATTGTGAAACGTATCTTCCATTAATAAATGTTGTGCTTTGTTGCTGGGAGTGTAAACTAAAGTATGATTTTACTTTTTTCGTTTCGCTTCGACATGGCTATCCAAGGGTCATTCGTTGCGTTTTCATTTTTCTCCAAAAACTGACTTGTCCTATAGAATTCAAAGGTTTGCTTCCTAATTGAGGCATTGAGAACAAGAGTGGGCTAACTCAATTTTTGTCATTTTTAAGTTAAATGCTGAAATAAATAGGGGGAAAAAAAGCCATATCTTTCATTTTTTGGTCGAAAATTTTAAAGGTTTAGTTGCAATTTTAACATACAGTTTAGAAAGTAGTGAAGCATTATCTCACTCAACACTTTTCCTGATTCATCAGTGCAGCAACTGGGCCACCTCCCATTTCCAAGATGGCCGTGCCCAAGTTTCGGCTCCTGCAAAAGCAGGAAGTAAAGTTCAAAGTTTGAAAGAAAACACAGAAAACAAGTAGTGGCAACTTGGCAGGCTGTGCATAAGCATGTTAGTCCAAATGATTGTTGTGTGTCATCTTTTGCGAGACATTGATAGATTTGACGGATGTTTGAAATAAAC
This sequence comes from Filicampus tigris, assembly GCF_054856515.1. NCBI lineage: Eukaryota > Metazoa > Chordata > Actinopteri > Syngnathiformes > Syngnathidae > Filicampus > Filicampus tigris. Next base: position 16,321,103 of record NC_141225.1, on the reverse strand, counting down.
TAAAATCACAATTTCTGTAAAACAAGAATCCAGAACATCATAATCATTGTCATAGCGTCTCTCTAAGGTGGTGACACTGTGGTATCGGCCCCCTGAGGTTTTGTTGCAATCCAGCTACGCTACACCTGTTGACATCTGGAGCTCCGGATGCATCTTTGCGGAAATGTTCAAACGCAAGTGAGTCAGCAGAATAGCTAATCGGATTAAAAGACACTGGTTGTGACGTCAATGTAATATAATGGGAGCATTAAAATTTGATATTTGAGGCGTACGTAGCGGAGCTTTACTGTACATTCACCAGTCACTGATGGACCGCATCATGGAGCTAAATAAGGTCATCAAAATATTAGGAACAACTCATTTTTGTGGTGTGGTGCACTTCTTCACCTACACCTCGGTGTCATTCAAAAATTGAACTGAAGGCTAATGTTTTAATACAGCTTTTGGATTGCAAGAGTACCCAATAAGGTGACCTAGTGAGTAAGTGTCTCCTAATTGGACATTCAGCACATTTGTAATGTAAAATAAGTTCTCTTTTTCCAATTGTAAGTTTGCTACTTTAGTTTTGGATGTGATATTCATAATCGGAAAGCACAGGAAGCAATTAACATTCTCATCCTTAAACTGTTCTTTCTGGTAGACCCTTGTTCTGTGGAGATTCCGAAGTGGACCAACTGGGGAAAATCTTTGAGTGAGTCACACATTCATACAGAGTTACTTCAGCGTGAGATGTGCTGGCTGATGATTCCTATTTCACTGAAATTGAATTTGTCATTGCAGAGTGATTGGTCTTCCACCAGAGGAGGAGTGGCCAACTGGTGTTACGCTTTCAAGAAAACACTTCCCCCCATTCTCGGCTCGCCCAATAACTGACTTTGTTCCAGAGATAAATGAGCAGGGAGCGCAACTGCTGCTGGTAAGATGTCAGTGAGCTGGACGCGAAGTGACAGTCGATCAGGATGTTAACAGAAATGCAACCCGAGACTTCCTGCTGACTGAGCAAACCTCAAAAACATGCCAGGATTGCGCCATGTTGGCATAGAACTGTTACGTTTTGAATTCAACCAAAACATTCCCAAAAAGGCCATTGATATGTGACAGTCAACATTATGACCACATGAACAAATACAATGGTTCTTGAGCAACAAAACTTAGAGCCAATACATGTCGCTATATTTTATTTTATTTTAAGTTTCTGTAGGTTGGGTTAAAATGAAAAAATGCTTGGATTTTAATGTTGCAAGTCCATGTGTGGAAAAGCTTGAGTTCTGGTTAAAAAGTTAGAGATCGGGGATCCCAGACTGGGACGCATTTGCAGGGGCGTCGGTAGTCATTTGAGGGACCCCGGTAAGCCCAGTCATGGGGGCTTCTACGTCCGAATGTAGCTTCAACAAAAGCTGAGTATTTATGTCTAATTTAATGTCCAATTACACTGGTCAACAGCAGCAAATTTTAATCACAGATAGCGTTATATGTCCCAAAAGGTATGTCTGATGCTGATTTAAAAAAACGTCTTTATTTTTTCCTCAGCACATCAAGTTTTTGAGATATTTTCATTTTTTTCGTAAAGTTTCACCTATAAAAGCTTGCACAATACAGATTTTACCATAAATTGTACAATTAATTTAGAGCTCTGACGTTTCAGGGGAAAAAAATCCCACTGCTATTTCTTTACGTCATAATGCCACTCTGTCATAAACTAAAGTTCTTTGTCACAGCTCTTTATTACTGGTAACGCTCTGAAGTATTTATTTATGTTTTGTCCTTGAAAACTTCCGCATTCAGCATGTGTGGTTATGTGTAATGTAGTGAAAGTTAAACAAAACAACAACCGTGATCAGAGAACTTGACCCTGATTATTCTTTTTACCAAGAACTTCCTAGAATCTCGTTTGGTTGCTTGGCAACTGGCTTCACCCAGGACGAGAGCAAACCATCCTATAAAATGGCAGCTATCAATGTTTGCAAGGCGGATTCCAAATCATGTGCTTTAGAGCTGCTGATGAGCTTGTTTAAGGCTCACCTTCAAAACGGCAAATGTCACTTTTCAATTGGACTTTTCTAATATCCCACTCTTCTCTCTTTCTTCCAGGAAATGTTAACCTTTGACCCCTGTGATCGAATATCCGCCCTGAATGCACTAGATCATCCGTATTTTCGCAATGAGGAGATATTGACTGAGACAAAAAGCTGAGCTGCTGCAATAAAACACAGTAACAAGAGAGGTAACAGCCCAGCTTTGGCCACAAGATTTTACACTCAAGCAGTCCCTCCCGTGCCCTGGGACTTTTTTTTTTTTTATTACTCCCGTATCGAAAGAAAAATTGGAAAAAAAAGGAATCGCATTGAAGAGGAGCAAACTTGTGGACCACTGCCATGCTTTTCCAAAATGTAAATGTCACACTTATTGATGTTAGCATAGCATGACATAATTATTTGTGCTCTGTCTGTCCCTCAGCGTTTAGTTACATGCTCCACAAAGTGACAGAATTGACATCTTGGTTGTGAGCAAGTCTTTAGTCAATGGAAAATACACATCATAACATCAATCACCCTGAAAGTCATTTCGGAAAAATGTTTGGCATTATTGAATGACTGAAGAGGTGGATTTCAGATTCTAGTGTTGTTTTTTTTTTTGTGTGTGTGAAAACCCTCTGAATTCAGCCTGCACTGCAACCACAAAGGAATAAAAACACCTTTTATCACAAAACAACTCAATGACTGAAAGGCTCATTTTGTCTCACTGTTGAAGTGAAAGTTAACCCCAAAAATGTCTTTACAAGAATATGTTCTGTGCAGCCCCACTAGTCGAAACATGGCATGGGCATTTTGCCACTTCCGTTCGACCGAAAATGACATCACAGTTGCTCAGATAACGACCAATCATGGCTCAGATTCCGCAAACAGGTGAGCCGTGATTGGTTGTTACCTGAGCCGTGAACAACTGTGATGTCATTTTCAGTCGACAGAAAAGTGGCAAAATGGCCCCCACCTGAGATGTCTAAAAACGGGTGGATTTTGCTGCTTAACCTGTATTCCACAAACCCAATATTAATCAGAATGCCATGTTTAGACTAGTGAAGGCGCATAGAACATATTGTAAAGAGTTTTGGGGGGGTTGTCTTCCTCTTTAAGTCCTCTCCGAACTTCTGCTGGTTCTTTAGTCTTTAATGCTCGCTATACTATGAATGACCAGATAGAGGACTGCGAGTCAGTCTTAACAGGTTTAATACCAAGAGAGATGTATACCAGGAAGATCGAGTACACGGCCGTGCAGACCTATTAGCCACACTAATGCGGAAGAAAAGTCTGATGCGTCCAAAATGATTCCCTGTTCATGTATTGTTAAAGTCAAGCCCACACACGGGGGTGAGGTGACATCGCCTAAACAAATGTCACTATGTGTACCAAACGTGTTTAACTGCTCTAAGTGTGCAGTAGATCGAAAATTCAAGGCCTTGGCAAGTGAAAAGGTCACAGCAATAAACGAATCAGCTCAAGTCCCACTATCTAATTATGTGCCAGAGTGGCCTAAATCTAACGTCACAAATCGTGTCTGCACTTATAAGTGATACCAGGCAAATCTACACAGATAAGATCCCCGCTAACAGTTTCACACTTTTCTTAACTTGTGAAGTTCCTCATCGTTACCTTCTTCAAAAAAACATCCTGTCATATTTTGAAAAGTTATTTTTTGTCATAAACAGATAAAAACAAAAAATTAGAGACCATATACGTTTTATATTTTTTGAAGTTTGAGCCTCTCCGCACACACTCACACACACACACACACACACACGTTTTAACAACTAAAATTATAACTCACATAAAACTTATTTGAAACACTTTTTAAAGACATTTTAACTGTATTTTAACACAAAAGCACACATTGTAAGAAGAGTCCTGGCTAGGCGGGATGGCATGTGACATCTGAGAATGTGTGTGTGAGTGTATGAGAGCTGTGGTCGACAGCAGCGTCTGCGTGAGTGTACCAACTTTGTTATGCTGTCCTGCCAGCATTCAATAAATGGAGAAAAGTGCATCGGCGACCGTGGGTCTCCTTTGCCTCATGCAAGGTTATTATCATAGTAAGTTTGCTGTTAAATAAACACAGTCACACATGCATGTTAGTCATCAGTAAATTTGAAAATTCCTGGGTGATATAATTATATTTTTGTCACCATCACTGTTTGTGTGGACCTTTGCATTGTTTTTCATGTAAGGCTTGTTTTTCTGTGTGCCATGTCCATGTCTTGTCTGCTTGTTTGGTTTCTGTCTCCATGTGTTCTTGTCAGCTCTGCTCCTTGTGTCAACCAATCAGCTCCCTCCAGCTACTCATCTTGTCCAGGTGTGCCTCGTAGTCTCATCAATGTGTTTGTATTTAGTTCCCTGGTTTCTTTCAGTGTGTCGGTCCATTGTTCTTCGTCGTCATGTTTTCCCTATAGTCTTCAGTTTTTAGTGTTTTATTTATCCGGCGTTAATTTTTTCAGGGGTTTTTAGAGTTTTAGTTCAGTATTTTTTATTTTTATTTTGTTGTTTTACTTTTTGTTTTGCCATTTTCTTACATAATATATGATCATACAAAAATGTGCTTGGTTCATCCACCAACTTCATGACGCAAACATGACTTTCTGACAATTTTAGCTGGAAAAATGTGCTGAACCTCTTGAATCTAGTTTTGATCAGGGGCGGAGCGATGGGTGGGCCTGTGCACACCCAGGCCCACCCAGATTGACAAACTGCCCACCCAGTGAGATTCATGACAAAATATATACTTTTAATTTTTCAGTACAGAAATGATTATTCAATTATTTTTGAATTTGTGTTTTGTTGTATGTTTTTTTTAATATTAAGAATGGCATAATTGTGGTTTTCTAAGGAAAATCTGAACTTCATATTATTCAGTTTGTCATTTTTTTTAATATACAATGTGTCGGAACAGGAGGATTGTGCTCAGTGAGAGAAATATTCACGCCCACCCTGATTTTTCCAGGCCCACCCATTAGCCACATTCTGGCTCTGCCCCTGGTTTTGAGGCAACATATTTCCTCCGAAAATGTTAGTTACATTCCAAACAGTAACCAAATGGACACCGAAGTTGACAGAGTCCACTGTATTCACATATGCAGTACTAACTACTATTACTACTATTGCTATTATGCCGTATTTTAAAGGCGACAGAGCCTAGCAGTCAATTCCCCCAAAAGGTGAAATGCAGTTAAAAATTCCTTTGTTCAAACAGGCATTCTGTGAGACAAAATAGTTTTTTGTTTTTGTTTAAATTTGCGTTTGTTTGATTTGATTTGATTGTATTGATTTTTTTCTCTCCTATTAACTGTAAAATGTGTTTACATATTTTATAACTGACTGACAGATCAATGACTTCAAGTATGTGAAGCACTTTAAGGTGTGGTTCTACATGAAAAGGGCTACATGAATAAAATGTACTTACTCTAGCCTCAAAATTTCTCCCGTGAGGTTATGTTGCAGGTTCGCTTTTGACCGCCAATGTCTCCCCCCCCCCCAGGAGATATTTATCTGTTTCTTTAGTTAGTTACTTGTTGAATATCGAAATTCAAACACGTATTATAATAACCCCCCCCCCCCCCCCCCCACCTACCCCACTTGTCGTGTAGCAGTTAGCGTATTTTGCTCCCAGTTGTGAAGTTTGGCGTTCTAAATGCTGTGCTGGCCTTCCCTTGTGGAATTTGCATGTTCTCCAATGCTCGTGTGGGGTTTCTCCTGTGTACCTGTCTTCTCTCCACATTCCGAAAGCATGCAAAAATATTTTAATGAAGGCTCAAAACAGTCCACATAGGTGTGAACGAGATTGTCGTTTCTGTTAGGCTCCACCTCACCCTTGACCCTAATTATAAGTGCTATAGAAAATAGAATATTTTATTATATTTTATTAAATATTTTTGTCACAGTGTGGTGACATTTTGCCTCCCAAGATTGTATTTCTTCCTTCCCTCCCTCCCTTCTTTCTCCTAAATCTTTCATTTTCTAATTTGACCTTAAATGTAGTTCATGAGCGTAGATATGCAAATTGTTCTCATCCTATGCATCTTCTCTTTTGTATGCGAGCGGCCAGGCAGTGAGAGCAGGCGCTGTCCATAAATTGCTTTGGAAAGGACAGAGGGGGAGAGAGGCAGAGAGAGAAAGAGCACCAGGGCAGATGCACTGGCAAGAGGTTTGTCTCCCCCCCATGCCCCCTCCCCATCTCTTTTGTAGTGTGCGCCAATAAAAATCTGATGAACGTGAGCAAGAACCGCCACCACCTCGCGGTTAGCTTCTCCTTGGAGCCAGCGAGTCCAGTTGTGCTGCAGGATTACGGTAGAGTAACTGGGGGGCTTTGAGGGGAGGAAAAAAGGAGGAGGGGCCGTGGTGAGCTGGTGGGCTTCCTCTGCCATACAGACACATTTTATTGACTTGCTAATTGGATGAGGCTCTCGGAGGAAAGGATGCGGTGACCGAGAGGAGCTGTTCTCCGGAGGACCGATACAGACACAAGGAAGCATTGTTTGCGATTTCAGAATTTCTTCCATTTTTGGGGTACATCACAACAGATAGGATTTTTTTCCCCAGTAGCCTTCCTGCTGTGAATTCCTGGTTTTATGCATGACATTGTCAAATGGAGGCTCCAGCTGCAAGACGCATCATGACAAGTGAATGATTTCCTCCCCCCCCACGAGCAGGCTCCCTTTCACCTATTTTTATTTCCCCTTTGGATCGATCAGCGCTTCACCGTCAGCTCCATCTAATGTCCTGTTTGATACCAATTGATCGCCAAAAGAATCATTCATTTTTACACCGGGACCTCATCTAACTGATGCGCGACAGAATGACGGTATGAACACAATTCAAGGAAAAAAAGCTGTGTGCGGAATGTGACATTTGTATCTTTTCTAGTGCAACAATAGCCAAATCGAATGCATGTGACTATCTTTGAATATCATGTCATCTTCTATCCATGTATGAGTCTATCTGTCAGATTTGTACAGAAGAGTTCAGGATGTAAAGCAAGGAAAGGCTCATGAATGAATTAGAGATAGAGACAAGTAGTAGCAGTGTGCATGGATGGGGATTAAGTGAGGCAAAAAAAAAAAAAAAAGCAGTCTAGACTGGGTAAGGCATTTAAATATATTCTAAAATTGTATCCAGCATCCATTTGTCCAAGTCATTCGATAATCCGAGATTCTCTTCTGTTTTCAGTTCACCTGTGCTGCCACCACTGAGGTTTGCCTGCGTGACCTGGTCGGAGAGAAGCTGCCACTGTGCTGAGGCGTTCTGTCCCAATGAGCCAAGCAGACAACCCACAGAGACGCACCACCTATCTCATCTCCCTCACTCTGGTGAAGGTTGAGGCTTTGCCAGACGATGTAGCCGGGAAGCAAGCGGAGAAGGAGGGGGAAGGGAGCCCCAAAGAGAGGGAGGAGGTGAGACGTGCCCCAAAAGAGGAGGAAGTATGTGTTGGTCCACAAGTGTCAGATAAAAAGAGCACACGAGTGGAAGACGAAGTGGAGCAGGTGCGTGTCAAGTATGGCAGCCCGAATAAGAAGTGGGGGAAAGCTGAGAGGAGAGACCAAAAAGATGTTGTGCCGGTGGCTAAAAGCAAGGACGCTGCTGTTGTCCACCCGCCATTGAGGCAAATGGTGAAGGTGTACAGCGGCAGCAGCTTCGAGACCACCGTACGCAGGGAGGGGCCTCGCAACGATGCCTCACGTCCCAAGACGGAACTCTACCGGGAGCCTCCCAGGCTCTACCTAAAGGGCGAAAACGGAGCTGAGCTCAACAACCGCTCACGCTGCAGCCTCCCGTTTTCAGTGCCGCCTCAGGTCAGCCAGCGCCCCGACGTCCTGATGAGGTCGCACACAGGGGTCAACTCTGCATGCTGGAGGGAATCCAGAGAAGCCAACAGCAGCTTGTATCACTCTGCCAAGACTCTGGAGCGGAGGGAAAACCGTATCGCGGAGCAGTCCTCTTTAATGGCAGCTACAACTCTGGGGCCTTACAGGGCGTCTTGGGCCGACAGCGACGGCAGAGGAACGCTCATTCGTCCCGCGGCTCCCCTAAGTGGAGGCTATTCGGGAATCATGAACAGGGAGAACTCTCACGAGGACCGATTTAAGGTTTCCTTGGTTACACCAGTTACCTGCGATGTGAACCGGCCGCCGAGAAAAGCCACCAGTCGCACCCTAGATAACAGCGACCTACATTGCCTCGCAGAGGACGCCAGGAGAGGGAAAGAGGGCCAAGGAGGAACAATCCAGAGAGCTCCCGCCCGTGACCGCAAGATGCTCAAATTCATTAGTGGGATTTTCTCCAAAAGTGCAGCTGTGCCCCCAAATGTCAGCACCGCATCCGTCCTGTATCCCGCTGCGGAGAGGGGCTCCAGCGAGGAGGAGGGTAAGTTCTTCATTGATTCATCTCTCTGAGAACATGACAGAGATCTATGGCGAGCTCCCTGTACTTTTAACATACACATTGGCCTTCTAATCGGCCCATTATTTCACACAGTGTGGTTTCCTTCCACTGTCACCGACACAATGATGATACCACAGAGAGAAGATGCAAAACTGTGATTGCAGAAACACATCTTACCTCTCTGAATGGAAATAATGGAGCAGTCATACCATTTGTAGTGATTATATATTACCGACTCCTACCCGATTCTCAGAAATGCTCTCACTGTTAAGCACATTTTTTAAATACAGGCATATCCAACATTAGAAATAGTAAACAGGATTGTTTTAGAATGGTGAAAAAAAATGTCAGATCTGAGATATGAATGATTCTCTTAGTATTAAAAAAAACAACAACAAAAAAAAAACACAAAATGGCAAACAAGTTTCATTAGTAACTCTTACACAAAGTATAGTCTTTTGCCACTGTTTTGATTACATTTTAACTTACAATAAAGTTTGAACAGATGCCTAACCATTTTAACTGGATATTCCATTTCCTGATACCGGTTATTGGGAACTTGTCATTCACAGAATGATCATGTTAACAATAAAATGGTGATTGATTTAAATGGGGCTTGTTCTGACAATGTCTGTCACATTTCAACTCTTGCTGGCTGCTACCCTTTCTCGTGCTTATAAGTGCACACCGTTTACCATTTAATAGTGGCAAGTTGGCAACTTAGAATACCCTACGGCTGCACTTGAAAATGTACTCACTCATGTCTTTGATACGATGGAGTGATATACAGTGGATTGAAAAAAAAAGTACACAACCCTGTTCAAATGCCAGGTTTTTGTGATATAAAACAATTAAAACAAATGACATCATTTCAAGACATTTAATTTCAGCCCCGCCTGATTATGTGACCTAAAACCTGTACAACTCAAATATTTAAAATGTGTAATGTTTCTTAGGAGGGGAAATAAAAAGAAGAACTGGGATAATGTGGTTTCAAAAGTGTGCTCATCCTCTTATAACTGTGAATGTGGCTGTGTTCAGAATGAACCAGTCACATTCAAACTCATAAGTCCGCACCGCACGCACATATCACCATTGCAGCTTTCAGGTGTTCTTGTAGGATTTTCCTGGCATTTTCTTCATTTATAGCAGGCGCCTGAGGGTTTTGTGCTAACACTTAGTATTTTGGAATTGTTCATAAATCTTCCTCCCCTCCACCTTGAGTTCTTTTAATGATGAGCAATGTTGGTGGAGGGAATTATGTTCAGTCAGTTCAGTCAATGTTAGCACATCTTCAAGTTTCTGTTAAATAGAAAAAAATGTCAAGAAAAGCCTGCTAAAACATCAGAAATGCATTTGGGTTTAATCAGAGGCACTTTAAATTTGACATCATTGTGACTGGTTTCTTTTTTTTTCGCCAAGTGAGTTGTACATGTTATGGCTCACATTAATGTTGGAAAAAGTTATGAAATGATTTATCTTGGTCTAATTTTTTTTCTAGCACAAAAATCCTGGCATTTGACTATAGGTGTTTCAACATTTTGATTTTACATCTTCCATAGAAGAAAAATCAGAAAACACATCATCACAACCTTTCAGGCAAGAGGAAATTGTTGCAAACAGCTCTTCTAATCATGCCATTTGTTTGACATTTGTCAACATTTGTTGTCCCTGACTTTTTCAAAATCAGAACGACAATACGTCTTAATGATCCTCAAATAACTCCAGGGCCCTCAAGTGCGACTTTTTGAACAAACATGGCTTCACGTAGAATTGCTAGCAACCTGGAAAATGGTTTGGTCTTGTCAAAAGCAAATAGCGGCATGAAATATTGATTTTCTCAATTAGAATATTAAGAACAAGATGCACCCTTTTCTCAAGCCTTAAACTAAAGGAAAGTTGGTGATTGTGGTATCGAAGCAAGCGCTGAATAATTTGTCAGGAGTAAGTGGGACATGAATAATTAAGTTTGGGGAAACACAGAGCTGTGTTCATGCAGAGAACAACCTTCTACTTCCTGCTCTGTGTGGCCTGGTCATCAGCATTCGCACTGACAACATGTTGACTCTTGGAGAGTAACGTGATGTTGTCTACGTTTCACCTGTAGACTTTAGCATATGATCTTGTAAATAACACAAATTGATATATACTCCGTTTGCACACACACACACACACACACATACAGGGGTGGACACAGCCTCTTTAAGCCTCTCGCATGTCGCCGCAACCGAGAGAGACCATTCATTGTATGGAGGCTTCTGGAAAAGGGGGTTGCCATGGCAACAGCCAGCTGTGAGAATTGTTGTTTGGTTGGTGGTGTGATGCTGATGAAGGGGAGTGCAGGGATTGCCCAAAGATGGAGGATTAAGGGGAGGGGGTGGAGGGGGTGGACGTCGTTCAAACGGGGTTTAAGGTAGAACGTGTTCCCAGTGTGGCAGACGACAGTGTGGGTGTACAAAGTATTTTGCACAACATCACTAAAAGCACCTTCTGCGTGCGCAGGCGAGCGTGTGCGTGTGTACAGACTGAGTCATGCAGACTAACGATGGTTTCCATGGCCACATTAATGTTCATCTCTTGAGCAGAATCACCCAGGTTGCGTTTACATTATATAGTCAAAAACCTCTGAAAGTGCTCTGTCAGTGCCTTTTTTTTTTTTTTTTTTTTTTTTACCCCCCCTTATAATTGTAGTTTACTTCTTCATTCATGCATTCTGATTGTAAAGAACACTCAGAACAGAATATGGGCGATGAGAAAGTGTGGAGCGCTTCAAGGGAGGCTAAGAAGACAATGTATATGCAAATAGCAAAATATGTGAGCAAACTGACTGAGTGGACAGTGACGGTGGAGATTTTTGGCTAATGTTAGCATCAGAGCTGGGCATTCTGGCTAACCGTCGGACCGGTCCTTCTATCCGCCTTTGACGGACGCCCATTTTGTAGGCGATAAACGATAGACAGGAAACTCATAAAAACAAAAAAAAATTAAAAAAGGGCATAAGCGGAGGTGTATTTTTCTCCGTCTATGTAATCGTCGTGGGGGAGTGGCAGTGGAGGGCTACAGCTAAAGGCTCCTAAAAGGGGACGCATTGAGTCAGGCCGCGGTGAGTGTCCATTTCACACTTCTCTCAGACAGACATGCTAACGGGAGCGCGCGCCTTTAAAATAATAGACAAATGTTAGTAAAATGCCCACATTTGGTTAGTATTTAATGAGCACATAGCGGACCTTCAGATAGCAACTTAGTTCATTTAGCAAGCTGCCCATGTACTGTTGAACAGCTATATATCAATTTTCTGAAAGGTTTTCAGATATAAGCAACTGCAGGGAAAAATGCAAAACGCTCAACATCATTCTGAAAATGTAATGCACGTGATCAAAATGACTCTTTTTTTTTTTTTATCAAATAACTTGTGGACAATAAACCATGTCACAAAAATGATTTCTTTTTTATCAAATAACTTGTGGACAATAAACCATGTCACAAAAATGATTTAATATCATTTAATGACATATTACACACGTTGTAGTGAGCAGAGCAGTTTGTGGGACAAATCACATACATTCAATGAAAAATAAAAGATCTAAAATGAAGTAAAGACATTTTAAGCGACTTGAATGGGGAATTCTGTTGACGACACCGAATGCACTGTATAGTGATATTGACCCTATTAAGTATATTTCAGGACTATTTCAGTGTGGCTATTTTCTTCTTTTTTTTTTTCTTTTTTTTTTTTTATTCAAAATGTAAATGGAGAGTCAATTATGGTTTGTTTTGTAATGAATTTTCTTGTTTGGGTTTGTCTTTTTATGTCCAAATGCACACAGCTGTACACCAACCACCAACACAACAATAACACTTTGAATGTGGCATTTAGAGTGTGTATATTGGAAGACGGGGAGTAGGGGAGGCATCAGCTGTTTTATGTTCACCGAGAGGAAGCTTACCGACTCACACTTTGAAAACCTCTGTGATAGACGACAGCTCAAGGACAAGTCAGACAACGACTACGGAAATAAAACCCACTGTCAGCATGACACTTTAACGGTATCCTCGGTCGTCATGATGTCTCTTTCATGAGAAGAAGCAAAGCATGAGAGTCAAGACCAACATCAGTTTTCAAACTTGGCTCCAGTTTGTTGCCCACCAAGCCGCAAACCGCCACATTGCATTAGCGCAGCACTGTATTTTTTTTAACCACGTTCTCCTTGTGGCTCTAGCTGCATGCACCAGCAGTCAGGAATGGACCGTCACTCAAACTGTACAAGAACTCCACCTGGTAAGATTGCCTGCTTTCACAATCGGAGCTTTGATTTTAAAAAAGATTCTTAATGCCTCGATTGATGTGTGTCAGGGTGTGATGGGAGGCCTGTGCAGTGGGAAGTCTGCGCTGGTCCACAGACACTTGACAGGAAGTTACCTGTCCCTGGAGAATGCAGAGGGTCGGTTTTACCTCTAATCATTTCCACATTCGATCACGACAGGCTGACTCATACACTCATTGACCACAACATTAGGTACACAACCACCATATTGCCATCTGTCCGTACATCCATCTGTTTGCTATGGCGCATATTCTCATTATGGTCGCAGGTGAGCTGGAGCCTATCCCAGCTAACTATGAACCAGACTGATCGTGACTGCCAATCGCAGGGAACACAGACAAACAACCACTCATTCACATTTTCAACTGTAACTTAGTATAAGAATTAAATATACGCAATTAAAATGTACGTAATTTCCTGTAAGATTTCTATAGCAAGCAGCGGTATTAATCATTATTCGTATTATCCAGGGCGTCAGTATATTAAGGATGTCTTGATTGATGGGCAGAGCCACTTGTTGATCATCAGAGAAGAGACTGAACTCCCAGGAGCTCAGGTGAGTTGGGAACCGACCTTAGCTTGGACATTAAACGGGTCAGTCCTTCCCTTGTGTATGGTGAGCGCCTGCTCCTTGTCTGTCTTGTCTTCAGTTCGCAAGCTGGTTAGACGCGGTTATCCTGGTCTTCAGTTTGGAAAACGAGGCCAGCTTCCAGGAGGTGTACAAGATCTACCATCAGCTTGCTGTCCACCGGCCTGTCACCGAGATACCTTTCGTAGTCGTGGGCACGCAGGGTGAGACGGTCATGAACGCAGCGCTTTGAAGTCTTGTTCTATTGGGACGCATTGGGAAGCCAGTTTTTTACATTTTAGTTTGCAGCAGGGTTCATCAATTATTAATTGAGTGTAAGGGGACCAGTCCAGATGAGTGCCTTCAAGCCAAGCTCTGGAGCAACAGAATGTTTTAAATGTGTGATAATTCAGTCAAGTATTTATATTTGTATTTTTGTGTTGTTATATTTATATTTATAACTTTTAAAAGCGTTCCAACAATATTTACAGTACTGTTGATTTGCTTTATTTCTCCAACATTTCTTGAGTTGAAATGTGTTTTAAATAGGCTTTACACGATCATGATTTTGGAGCTGATCACCAGTCAACGAGTTAAAAAAAAAAGTTCACTGATTCGATTAGAAAATGGACCCATCTATCCAATCAATTTAAATAACTTATTTATTTACGGCAGTAGACCCCCACTATTCGCGGGGGATTGCAACCAGACTGGGCCCCGAAGGGCCAAAATTTACGTGTAATTGACACCCATTGAAATGCACAGGGGAAAACGAAACCCCAAAAATATGCTGATAAACATCCAGTACACAACACACCCCCTCGAAAAAAAAACAACAACATTATTTCAAAATCCATCCATTATCCAAACCGCTTATCCTCACAAGGATCACAGGCGTGCTCGAGCCTCGATCTCAGCTGTATTCGGACATGAAAAGCGGCGGACATCCTGAATTGGTTGCCAGCCAATCGCAGTTATTTTAAAATATTTGGAAATTTAAAAAAAATAAATAAAAAAGTATAAGATGAGAAACCTTCACGATTATTAACGATGGCAGCACAGAACCTCCCTGGAGTAAATGAGATTGTGTTTGTTGTAATGTCTTGTTTTGTGGATCCGATCAATAATGTAATTGATCGGCAAATTATGGCATTACAACCAATCACGGATTTTGCACGAACTGCAAACTATCTGCCAATCTGATCCAGCCAGTCAGATCTATACAAAGTATTGTTTTAAATAAAATGCTTTTCAACTTAATTAAGAACCTGAAAATGTAAACTTTCAGATTTACCTGATTTCCAGTTTACTCCAAACCTGCTTAACTGCTTGAGTAGCTCACACACACCCACTCACTCCTCTTGCAAATCTGCTCTGAATATAAACGATTTGACTGTCTGAGTCGTGCCTCGTGGGAGGCGGTAAAATGCATGCAATGGGTATTTGTATTTTCTGCGTGCGTACGTTTGCTACTAGGTGAAGAAAGTTAAAATGTAAACGGACGAATGCATTGGTTAACAAGCATTTTTTTTTAAAATAACAGTTGACTACTGTAATTCTGATCTATAGTAAGGCCAATCTAACCACCTAACACTAGAGCGGGGCTTCGGAGTCAAATCCCCACATAAGCAACACCTCTGTGAGGAGGTCAAGGAAAAGCTACTATCTATGGAAGGAACCTTGAACAGAAGCAATTCTCATTTTGGAGCAGCATTTTGCCTGCAGCGCTCGGGTTGAGACAACGAAACAAAAAATAGAAAACGTTGATATGATAAAGCTGTGGGGGATGACATCGGATAGTCAGAGTTTTATAGGAGATATCATAAATTCTACTGTAGGTGTTTGCACTGGACTCCTTACCTTCCAGTATTGATTTAATATTTGCGTCTTCACCAGATAAGATCAGCAGCAGCAACCCCAGGGTCATCGACGATGCCCGGGCCAGGCAGCTCTGTTCAGATGTGCGCCGCTGCACCTATTACGAAACATGCGCCACCTACGGCCTCAACGTCAACAGGGTCTTCACTGATGGTATCTCACAGCCTCATTAACGATGACTGTCGTAACAAATGCGGGAGACTGGTCTCCTTTTTATGGTGTTAATTATTTTATCATTATTTTGTTCCAGCTGCTCAGAAGATCATGGCTGCCAAGAAACAATCTGCTTTACTGGCTTCCTGTAAATCTCTTCCAAACTCTCCCAGTCACTCTGGAGGCTCCACCCCAGTGTCTGGTGTCTTTCCAGGACAGGTAAAGCGTTAAAAAAATATGTCACATTACTACTGTTGCCGACTGAGTTTAATGCCAACGTCAATTTGCTTTGGAGGATAAGCAACATGAACTGTATTTTCGTAACCACCAGAAATTCTGCATGGCACGTGGCATCTCTGCACGGAGGTGGGTTAGACCCGATATTGGTAATTTGACAGACGAGTGCAGGCCGGCAGAGGGAGGGCTGCGCCGCTGTCGGAGTGGTCAGCCAACTTCAATCATGGCCAATCAAAGCGTCTCCTTTCATTCCCTTTAAATGCGGCATGCTAGAGTCTCCACTTGGAGACCCCCAGCCCCCCGATTGTTCGTGTGCTATTCCATTGCTATGCCACACGGTGGGATGACTTAAAAAAATTAAGTACAATGATTCACATATCTATGAATTAAATATGTCGCGTTACACAAGCTGCCTGCCCTGCGCAGGTGTTAGACGTGGTCTGAAGTGGGCATTAGGTTTAGAGCCACTTTCTGCCACCAAACTGTTACTCCGCCGGCGCGGGACACAATCCTTCTACGAGCATCTGTCGGCATTTGCGCCATGGCGCAGATGCGCTGTCTATGAAAATGCAGCCCCAAGTCTGTGTTTGAATGTTAAAAAGAAGATGCGCAGTTCCACTCTGTGCTCCAACAAGTGACCTGAGAACATGTTTCTATTGAAAGACTAAAACAGCTAATCATCAAGAGACATTTGTCCAAATGGAGAATTCATAACCTTGTTAAATTGATAATCCTTGGAAAACTGGAGACTAAGGGAAAATAGCAA
Source organism: Filicampus tigris (assembly GCF_054856515.1). Taxonomy (NCBI): domain Eukaryota; kingdom Metazoa; phylum Chordata; class Actinopteri; order Syngnathiformes; family Syngnathidae; genus Filicampus; species Filicampus tigris. The sequence goes on along the minus strand of NC_141225.1, from coordinate 16,304,750 downwards.
TCTAAGATCTGCTTCCCACGAGACAGTTGATTGTTAATTTTGTTTACTGTATTTCTTCAACTAGTCGCCACCTGTAAACAAATGGGACTTTGTTTCTCTATTGGTACATTGTCTGCTTGAAACATAAAAGTGCCTCTCCCCAAATAAATGAACCGTTGTTTCCCCTCAACGAAAAATGGGTAATAACTGTAACTTGTATTTTTATAATTTTTTTTTTTTTTTTTAATTTTCCCCACAGTGAAATACCCATTCTTCTCATAACTATCTTCTGGATTTTTTAACTTCCAAAGAAAAGACACCCAATAAAATTAAAGTACAGGAAATAATTACACTCCTTGAAAATTAAAGTGGCTCATATCCTTCAATAAAAATGTTATTTCTGTTAATTACAGTTTTTATAAGCACAGTCATGGGAAATGTCTAATATCATTTTCACACATGCTGCTATTAATTTGTGCCTCGACTCAATGAAGACCTTTTACCTTTTTTTTTTCTCTCTCCCTATCACCCCCCCCCTCCCTCGTTCGCTTGTAGGCCAGTAATGGGGGTCAGAGTAGCGATTACTCCTCATCACTTCCCTCCACCCCTGTGATTAGCCATAAAGAGATTGGCAGGTCGGCAAGAGGGGAGAAACAGGACAGTGGCACTCCTGGCTCGGTCCGCAGTGCCACCCGCAGACGCACCGCACGCTTTTCGGTAAATATATGCCAAGCACAATCTTGTGAATGTGTTTAACCAATTGAAAAATTACGCTCTAAACCAATGAAGCTGGATGTATCCATAATTAAATACATTAGCTGAGTCACCCTCAACCACAGAGGTTCTCTTTAATTGGCCCGTGCGGAGTATGCCTGTTGTAATCTCTTTGTTTCTCTGAGGGCTCCCTTCTATTAGCAGTGTTTAGCAAGTTAAGTCTAATTTGCCAGATGGTGTGAATGTAATGTAGGTGTCATTTATTTCTGTAATATGCCAGACTTATGACCTGTTCGTTATGTAGCTCACTTCTCTCCTGGTGCCAGCGTTCGCCCATTTCCAATTGAGTTTATTTGAAGGGGAAATCAACCCAAACATATTTTTTTCAAGGATATGTTCCCAGCCGGGCCACTAGTTGAAATGTTGAATTCTGATTAATATTGTGTTTGTGGGATATGAGTTAAGCAGCAAAACCCACCACATTTTAGCCGTCTCAGGGGGCGGCCATTTTGTCGTTTCTGTCGACTGAAAATGACATCACAACTGCTCACAACGACCAATCACGGCTCAGATTCAGAAAACAGGTCAGCCGTGATTGGCCGTTACCTGAGCCCTGAGCAGTTGTGATGTCATTTTCAGTCGACAGAAGTGACAAAATGGCCACCCCCTGAGATGGCTAAAAACAAGTGGTTAACGCTTATCCCACAAACGCAATATTTATCAGAATGCCTTGTTTCAACAAGTGGGTTTGCATAGAACATATTCTTGAAAACGATATGTTTGGGTTGACCTCCACTTTAAGGAGGAGTTCACGCAACAACAAAAGAAGCCCTATAGTTAGAAGTAAACAACCATTTTATTTTCTTTAGTGCGCCAATGAATGACTACATCTGCTCCAGATGATGTATGTGGCACAGTTGTATGCTTTTATATTATGTTTTTGATAATTATTGATGGGTTCTAAAATTGCGACATGATAGTGGTGGTATTAAGAGGTGGATTAAGTTAGATCAATTCCCATTGAAAGCCGATCCACCAGATGCGCGGCCAGCCATTGCCTATGCCTAACTCTAACCACTTTAATTTATCCCCATGATTTGCACACGGATTCTTGTGTTTCTTCTCTAATACTGACCACTTGTGAATCTAGAATAATGCTTGCATCCATAACTTGGTATAATTTTGTTATGCCGTCTTTAAGCGTATCGTTAGTTGATGGTGTATTTCATTGCCACTGCTAACGTAGCTTTATCGTGCTAGCAGAAGGTTGCATGGCTTGCGCGTCGTTAGCTGTGAGACAGACTGTTTGAGTGCCACAGACCAGCTGGCGATGATACGGTGATGAGCCAAGAGCAGAAGGATCAGCGAATGAAGATTGTGAGGCCTTGTGCATACTCCACAGAGGATGAGATTTTTTTTTTCTCAAGGTGGCAAAGATGAACAAAGTTAGTTCTTTGCCGGGGCATTTCATTCCACATGAGAAACTGAAGAACTGGAGAACTCCTGTCGCTGTGCTTTTGATACCTGGGCTTTTAGTGAGGATTTACCAGAATCAGTCCAAAAAAAAAAAAAAAAAATTGAAATGTTCACTTTCATCTTTAATGGAAAAAAAAAAAGGAAACAATTGTGGACCCGTGTCATTAAATGTATTACTGTGTGCAATTTGCTACAGACTTGTTTGTATTCGTTTTGCTCTGATGAACCAATTAAAGGATGGAAAAATGTTGAAAGTACTATGGATGCGCTAGCTGCCGGCAAATTTCAAAATCTGATTGGTTAAAGAAACAGTCCCTTTGCAAATATAGGCCACATTGTCCAGCACTATTGATTCTGAAGGCCCTGGCATATTAGGTTGACATGGCAGCACACTGAGACTGAAATCTGATTGGCCAAAAAAAAAAAAAAAATTCAACATCAATGCAATTTCATGGAGCAAATATTTTAATCTAGGTTGTACATGTAGGTCAGTGCTATAAGCACTATACAAATTATGGATGGGATGTAATGACAACTACAGATTTTAAAACGTTACAGAAAAAAAAAATGCCTAACCGTTATACCATGGTAGAGTTTTGACACTGGAACTAATTAAGTTTCTTTTATTCCCTATGGGACATGTACTGCATTTCAAAAAATCAGCCAACATCCCAATGTATATTGTGGTTCCACTGTGTAATAGTTTCAGCATCAGCGCACTTTAAAGCACGTTCTTTGTCCCCTTGTGTTTCCTTCAGGGTCGAAGAGGCAGTGACTCAGCCAGGAGAAGTGCAGACTGCAAAGGAGATGTGGGAAGCGGGCGCTTTATTCCCATCAAGCAGGTAAGACAAAGACACAGAATACAAATCTCTAGCCCATCCATTGAACTTCAGCAGAGGACATCACACCATGACTCCCTTCAAAATGACACCTGTAAGGACACCTGTCATTGTGTGAATTAATGCATACCCCATATGGCTAGATTGTGAGGTTTTTTTGGGGGCCGCCATCAGGCTGCCTAACTGTGTGAGATGAACACGCAAGACATTAACAGTGCATTTTCGCTTTTTTTTTCTGTGACCTCTGCCAGGGTTTCTTGCTCAAGCGCAGCGGCAACTCACTCAACAAAGAGTGGAAGAAGAAATACGTCACGCTCTCCAGTGATGGCATATTGTCATACCATTCCAATGTCAATGTGAGCGCGGGTCTTGACAGAGCACTTTCGAGGGTTTACGATGCTGGGACATCAATCAGCTGGTAGTTGGTTGTAAAAGAGGCTGATTGGCTTGGCAGGACTACATGCTGAATACCCCGGGAAAAGAAATGGACCTGCTGCGAGTGACGGTGAAGGTGCCAGGAAAGCGTCCCCCTCGTGCTGTACCTACCGGCGGCCCTCCAGTCGGGCTCAACGGGAGGGTGAAAGATGTGCAGGGACCAGAGGGCGTCAGCCTGGGTGAGCTGAAATATGAAATATACTTTGATGGACATAAAAAGTCCCCAATATATATTGAGATTAATGAACACTGTCCACACCAAATCCTCTTTGTTACTTCTACGTTGACTCGATGCTTGTCATAGTTCCTGTCAGTGCCAGCAGCCTCCTGCAAGTGGATGACATGGAGGGGCTAGGGGGCGCTCTCTTCCTGAGGAGTAACAGAGGCGTGCAGCGATGTTCCTCCAACGTCTCCAACCACGCTCAAAGTGTCGGTGAGAGAAAGCAACAAAATTCTGGAAGGACTAATGGTATGTATCAAAGTGTGAGATGATTCAGTGTCTGTGAATCTGTCAGTAGACTCTGCATTTGAGGGCGTGTCCAGCTCCTCGTCCACCAAAGATGTAGGCTCCACATCCCCAGTGGAGGACAGGAAGAAGCATCGCAGGAAGAAAAGCATGAACCAGAAAGGGGACGCCACCATTGGCCAAGCAGACGGTGATGAATTTCTCCATACTATAAAACTCACAAATAAATATCTATTAGTTTTGACTGATTCTTTAATTTAACAAAAAAAAAAAAGAAAAAACGTATTATGGACCTTTTACATTTAAAAAAAAATACATTGTAGAATTCTCTCAATGTTAATGATTTCACTTGTTTTTTTTCTTTCCAGCTAAGCGCAAAATGTGGAAACTTAAAAGCTTTGGTAGCTTGAGGAACGTGAGCAAAACAGGTAATATTTGGTTATGTCCTATCTTGTTGCATCTTCTGAGCTCTTATTGGTTAGTGTCTTATATTGTATGTGACATTCTACTGTTGTCATAAAAAGGAAAGGCATTGCATCAGAGGGTGCAAGGCTACATTGCTACTGAATATTACAATCAGACTACTGGTGTGCTTGTCCTCATTTAAAACAGTGTTCGGTCATATATTAACAAAAACTTAAAAAAAAAAATTTAATTACATTTGATTTAAGTACGGTATGCGTAATAGCAATTTAATTTGGTAATGTTAGGAAAGTTACAATACATTTCATTCCTTAAAGTGGAAATCAACCCAAACATATTTTTTTTCAAGAATATGTTCCCAGCAGGTCCACTAGTTGAAACATGGCATTCTGATTAATAGTGCGTTTGTGCAAGATGAGTTAAGCATCAAAACCCACCCCTTTTTAGCCATCTCAGGGGTTGGCCATTTTGTCATTTCTGCCCACTGAAAACCAATCATAGCTCGCCTGTTTTCTAAAGCTGAGCCGTGATTGGTCGTTACCTGAGGTAGTTGTGATGTCATTTTCAGTCGACAGAAGTGACAAAATGGCCGCCCCTGGAGATGGCTAAAAACAAGTGGATGAACTCTTATTCCACAAACGCAATATTTGTCAGAATGCCTTATTTCAACTAGTGGGCTTGCATAGAGGATAATGTTGAAAAAAATATGTTTGGGTTGACTTCCCTTTTTCTCCAGTTTATGCCCACTTTATGCAAACTATAAAAAGTCACTCGGTCGACACATATTACTCCTCTTGTTGTGACTTGGGTTTCTTTAAGTCCCGCCTCATTGGCCAACATTTCAGTGATTGTCACTTCGGGGTTGAACCGATTAGTCGATGAGTCATCCTTCCTCCTCCGTGCTGATATTTAACACTTGATGCCGACTAATCATTTGTTTTTGGCATCACATTTTCTATTCAACCAATTTACTGAGGACTCGCCCATATGTCACCGAATTATAACGCACTGTGGAGCAGCAACAAGTGCGGCCAACAAGACGACACAGCCGTCATATGGTCCGAAAGTTGTGTAACCTGCAAATAAATGTTTTTAATGTTTTGGTTATAGGTCGTTTGTTGAATAACAGAAATAATATTGAGTCACTAGGATAAGTGCTTTGGATAATGGATGGATGGATGATTGGTTAAAGGACATGACTAAAAAATAGCAGAAGTCGCTAACACATTCCAATTCTAAGATAGTAATACAATTAGCAATGTGTAATATTTAACCTTTTTGTGTATATTAAAGGTAATGCGAGACAATTCAAAATAAATAGGCCAAAAGAACCTGCGATTGAGAGTTTTTTTATGTGTGCGCCTGTGTGATACAGATGAAGAAAACAATGACTTCGTCATTGTGTCGAGCTCTGGCCAGACATGGCATTTTGAAGCCCAGAGTGTGGAGGAACGGGATTCCTGGGTGCAGGCCATTGAGAGTCAGATCTTGGCTAGCCTGCAGCTGTGTGAGAGCAGTAAGAATAAGGTTGGAAACACACACATACGCAAACAATTTTTTTTTTTTTAAATCCCGCACTTCGTATTCAATGGCCTCTGCTATCTGTTTATGAAGGAAAAATACAGGAAAACCTCTCATCCTTGATTCATGATCCTACAATCCAGTCATGATGGCTTTTGTCAAATAGATAAAGATAGTTTAATTGATTTTCCACTGCTGAAGCCACTTCATCACAAGCGTGTCATGATTTCAGGCCTGCTCAATATTGTCATTGTACTGATATCCGCACTGCAGCAAGGACACATCCTCGGATGAGCGCTTAAAAATGTAATTTCCTCCGATATCGCAAGTTAATGCAATGATGCAGCTCTTTTTTTGTAATGGAAACAATTTACCTCGGGTCAAACCCTTTTAATATACACAGTCACTTTATAGTAGTGTCTTCACAGGCAGAGTTGGTTACAGTTACAGTCATTACTACTTAAAGAGGAAGTCAACACAAACATATTTTTTCCAGAATATGTTCTAGGCCCACCAGTCTAAACACAGCTTTCTGATTAATACTGCGTTTGTGGAATATGAGAAATCCACCCGTTTTTAGCTAGCTCAGGGGGCAGCCAGTTTGGCACTTCTGTCGACTCAAGATGACATCGAAGCTGCTCAGGTAACAACCAATCATGGCTCAGCTTCAGAAAACAGGCAAGCCGTGATTGGTCATTATCTGAGCCCTGAGCAACTTCGATGTCATCTTCAGTCGACAGAAGTGACAAAATGGCTGCCCCCAGAGATGGCTAAAAAGGGGGTGGATTTCTCATATTCCACAAATGCAGTATTAATCAGAATGCCGTGTTTAGACTGGTCGGCCTGCATAGAACATATTCTGGAAAAAATATGTTTGGGTTGACTTCCGCTTTAAAGAAGAGCAGAGCTAACACTGCGCATTTTGTGTTCTTCACAGGCTCGCAAGAACAGCCAGAGCGAGGCCGTGGCTCTGCAGGCTATCCGCAACGCAAAAGGGAACAACTTCTGTGTGGACTGCGATGCTCCCAGTTAGTGACCTCTTTTGTCTAGTGAAAACTCTTGTCTCTGCCATGTCACATCTGACTGCTGACTATTTCAAAGCTATTCTTGTACTGTATCAATCATCTTTCAGCTTCTTATTGCATTCATTTGAAGATGAAGAACGCTTAACAGAACAATAGAACAAAGTCGCCCATTAGTTATTGAGTAATTTCTCACATTCTTTCACACTCGACTGATCACAGTTGAGTGGAGAGGGGGTGTCGGGGATCTCAGAATGAGACAGAAATTAGAAATCAGTTTTAAAATCTTGATTACAAGCTGCAAAAAAAAAAAAAACACTTTGATGCCATGTTAATTGTTCCACTGAATCAAAATTGGGTCACCATGATGTAGGAGGGGGACTTTTCTCCACTAAAGAATGAAAACATCTTCCTTCTCAGTGACTAAGGGAAATGATGTGAAAACATATCCAATTATTGAATCACATAAAGATTTTTTAAGCCTACAAACTCTAGTCAATTCACATGGATAGTTTCAGGATTGTATCAACATTTAACATGATTGTTATTGTAGTTGTAAATTTGTAGCGGTGTTCTGCATCATATTGAGAACTGTTTCTAAAATTACCCATTCCTAATTTAGTCAGTAGACGACAGGAGCAAAATATTAGAAACAGCTTGACATGTTGCAGTGCTTTTGTAGGTCTACACCAATGCAAATTAAAAACATAATCATACTGTTTAATTAATACCACTATGAGATTGTTAGTAAAATTGATCATTATTATCTTTGTAAGAGCAGAATCTTGGATGCAGGTTTTGTACCGGATCTTATGAGACTGATTTAAAGATTGTGATTGGCTTTTGCGTGTGTTTTTTCTTTCCAAGATCCTACGTGGGCCAGTTTGAACCTTGGCGCCCTCATATGCATCGAGTGTTCGGGGATCCACAGGAACTTGGGGACTCACGTTTCGCGCGTTCGCTCTCTCGATCTGGACGATCTACCACGAGAGCTCACGTTGGTTCTCAGTGCCATTGGCAACCACATGGTTAACTGTATATGGGAGGCGCGCACGATGGGCCACCGGAAACCCCCACCTGATGCTACCAGGTAATGACAATGAAAATAATATTTGTATTTATCAGTTTATTTGCCAAGGACGTCACAAAAACATTGGACAAACAAGATGCATTGTTTTAGGAGTTCTCGCACCAGTGCTAATTCTCAACACTTGTTGGCTTTTAGAAGATGCATAGAATACATAAAGGTAACATACAAGATGGTAGATAGAATACAGACAAGTTAACTAGTCTATATTTAAAATCAGTGTCATAACAAGTCATTTCAATACAAAGCATCTAAAGTTTCATGTAGCCCTGTCAAGACTTGGGGATTTACACGACTTAACAACCTCTTATTACCGCCACTTTCACGTTGCAATAATAGAAACCACCAATACCATACAAAAACACAATATAACAGCACACAATTGTGCAATTGTGTAATCGACTATGCTATCCATTATTCCCCTTTGCAGTTATTACATAGAACTGTATTTTTATCCTTTTTAATTTTCAAGCGACCACAAACCTTGGCCATTTTTCTGTCAGCAACAAATGTCTGTCGTAAACACGCAAGTGGCCAAATGGTTCCAGATGTCGCAAATAATGTTTTTAAATTTTTAATTATTGTTTGGAGGCAGATATTTTTGTGGTCGATTTAACCAAGTTAGCCCATTTTTTTTTTTTTTTATTAGCCCCATCTATATCAACTTTTACTCTAACCAATCAGAAGATGGAAAAATGTTGATGTCATTGTGGCCCATTATTTATCTAATAACTTGACAAAAAAAAAAGTTAAATAAAATGCATGATTACCAGAGATACTGATTATTAAAGTTAATGTGTGCAGATACAGATGCATTTTGCTTGTCTAAATTGACCGTAACAAGTTTTACTCCCACCAACAAATCAGAGGGCGGAAAAATACTGGATGTTATTGTGGGTCAGCTTTCCGTCCCTGTGAGATGAGTTTGAAATCTGGTTGGTTAAACACATAGTCCCATTGCTGATATAGTTTAAGATCTATCAGCCGTTGCTGTCGGTGAAGATCAACCACTTTATCTTCTTTGCTTTTCCAGAGAGGAACGAGAGTCGTGGATTCGGGCCAAGTATGAGCAGAAAGTCTTTGTGGCGCCATTGCCCCCTCCCACTCCCAATGAAGGTCCCGACATCACACTGTCCGGCCGTCTTCTGCTGGCCGCGATGGAGCACAACCTCCCCAAACTGCTCCTCCTCTTGGCCCACTGCACTAAGGAAGACATCAACGGCCCCCCCAGCATGGCGCTCTCCTCCCGCTCCCTCCTGGCACTGCGGCTGCCCGGCTCTGCCCTTCATGCTGCCTGTCAGCAAGGCGACGTGGTGATGACACAGCTTCTCGTTTGGGTCAGTTGACTTTGCTGTTTGTGGCTTTGCTAACTGGGATGTACACTAACAGACCACCACAACATTATGAAATCGGGAAAACTTGTATGGGAAGTTCTGCCTTTACAAAGATAACAATGCTCAGTTTTGATTGACACTGTGAGAGATGGAATCGTTATGTGTACAGTACAGTGTTATAGTAGAGTTTGCAAAAGAGCAGACATTAAAAAAAAAAAATTAGCCTTTAGTTACATGAGAGGGACAATTATCATCAATAATGAATACATATTTTATTACAATGTCTTTTTCCTTATTCATTTTATTTTTGGCACATATTTTAGGTTTCTCAAAGCTTGAAAGAGATAGTAGGAGTTTGGTGAAGCAATTGCCCCCTTTTTTGCATGCAAAAAAGAAAACACAAGGGATTCCATACATCGCGGTTGTTTACAATTGTTTATTTCTAGTTAAGATTGTAAAGGCAGAATTTATGATGCAGCTCTTGTACTGGAACTCATTAGACCGTGCGCCTGTACCTAATAAAGAGTCTGGAAGGGGAATGGAGTGAATATAAATAATAATAATATGACAGAGACTCCACGCTTTGCTTTTTAGCCCCAGGTACATGAACCACAGTGCTGTGTTTACTGTATGTACTGCATTGTTTTACCTTGGTGGTGGCGAGTCGGATCTCGCTTTATACCTCAAAAAGTCATTTTTTATTTTAGCTCATGTGATGCGACACAGCATTTTTCTTGGCCCTTATATCTGCAACGTTGGCGACGGCACCAAATGTGAAATCAAAACTACTGTTCGACAGTCAGTCGGTCACTGATGAAAAGTAGTTGCAGAACCCCACACACGTGCAACATTTCAGTCAGGTTTGCCTCAATTTTTTGGTGTGTCCTCGGATTTATGTCTCTGGCGGGTGTGGTCAGGTGATAATAAACATAATCATAATAATAATGATAATACATTTTATTTGTAATGCGCGTTGTCTCTGCGTTGTCTCAAAGTGCCACAGTTGGAAAAAAAATAAAACACATGTAAAATCCAAGTTGGCAGGAACCCTTAAAATGAGTTTATAAGTTAAAACGTGTCCACTGATAGTGTAGTGGTACACACGCCTGAGTTGTGTGCGGGCAGCGTGGGATCGATTCCCGCTCAGTGACAGTATCTATGTGTGCCCTGCGACTGGCTGGCGACCAGTTCGGGGTGTAGTTTGCCTTCGCCCATTGACGGCTGGGATAGGCTCCAGCAACTCCCCGCGACCCTGTATAGGATAAGCGGTTTGGAAGATGACATGACATAACAAGTTAAAACGTCTCTTAAAAAGACATCACTTCATAATAATACAAAGTAAATGTGACAAAAACCGACTCATCTCAGCACCCAAAGTGTAAAACATTGTGTTAGGTGTAGGAAGGTGTAGATGATGTTACAAAACATTTATTTTCCCAAAATGTGAATGCTATTTTTTATTTTTTTTCTCCTTGTTGTCAGTATGGATGTGACGTTCGGTACAGGGATGCTCAGGGGCAAACAGCGCTGACCCTGGCTCGCATGGCAGGCGGCCAGGAGTGCGCCGACATCTTGCTGCAGTACGGATGTCCCAATGAGGCCGCCCCCTCCGTCGCCACAACTGCCGGATTCGCATCCGCAGCCAACCCAGGCTTCCCCGTCGGTGTGACGCCGAATCTGACGGTCGCCACGACGCTCAGGATCTCGCACAGGGGCGGTGGCGGCGCTAGCTTCAGCTACAGTACGTCAAGAAAAGCCGTGTCGTAAGACAGGAGGGTTTTTTTTTATTTTTTTTTTAAGGTGGTTGTCAGATTGTGGCCTGCCCTGCACATTCAGGACGGAGGAGCATGTGGCCAGATGTTGCACTAGTGTTGTGAACACAAGCTCAAATAGGCTAGTGCGTGTAAGAGAGAGACGTAGACAGTGGAGGGGAGAAAGAGAGAAGAAAACGCGCAAACTGGCACATGTATCAAAAGTCAAAAAAGGAGAAAAAGGAGAGCCTGTGTTTGTGTATGTGTGTGTGGGGGAGAAGGGGGGATAAAATCTCAAGTCCAAATGTTAAGAACTGCAATAAGCTAACAAATTGGTCTGTATGTATCTGCTTGAAATGCCACCACTTTATTGGTATTTCCAAGAGAGTGTAAATATTGTGTTGCGTTCAACGCAGCCAGACAGTTCATTTTAGAGTTGCACTACAAAGGCTGTTTTCGATTAAAAGAAAATCTAGGGATATGATGATAGAATTCTATAACACGACCCCCCCCCCCCAAAAAAAATCCAAAAGTTTCAATTTCCAGCATTGTTCTTGTACTTTTTGTACAGGTGGTTCTGTGTACAAAAGTGGCTCGAGAAGAGATTTGCAGTTTCTTGCTTTGGTGTTTCTTTGATAATTAACTCTTCAAAGCTCAAGACTAAGATTTATATGTAATGTTTGTATCACTGTGCGCGACATCAACACTGTACATGATTTGTGCATTTTAGATATCTCGAAAGTGAATGACTCCAAGCAGCAGGCCACTGTGGTGATGTTCGTATGAGCTAAGGAAATGCCTTTGTTTCAACTGAATGTATTTAAAACTGTCATGTCGTCAGGAAGAGAAGAGGTGGCGCTTTCATGGATGTTAACTGACTCTCCTGCTGTGACTAATAGAGATTAAAAGTATTATTTAATAGGTTGTTTTCAAAATGTACGTATATATACAAGTGAGCACTGGAATGAATGTTTATAAGTGGCTGATAATCAGTGTGAGAAAAAAAAAAAGGAATGTTGCCCACATGGAGATTTCAAGAGTAGCATAAAAAAAAGTCATTCCATCAGTACTTGATGTAATTCTGTGTTCATCTAATGACTGTTGCTGAGTATACATGTCTGTGCTGTAAAGAGTCTCTATTCATTTGTATTTTTTTACTCATGATTCATAAAGCATTCATTATCAATACACGAAGCCTGCCGCCAGCTGTTTTCATTGATTCAAAAAGCAGACGCCTAATGTTGCATGTAGGCGAGATTCTGTTTATGTCTATTTATGTCCTCCAAGATGACGGGAACATGTTGCAGCTCAGCAGTAATCAGCCGGCAGAAATCACTTCACACTCATCATCTCAGTGTCAGATTGTCTGCTTCTTGGCTTTGGCTTACAACTTTCTAGGTCAGAGCACTGGCCTCACTTTTATCATGGAGCTTCGACACTGCCAGCTGTAGACCCAGAGACCTGAACCGGATGATATACGATAGAAAGGACTGTCAATCATTGAAAACAAACAAAATGGTTGGGGCATCACAGCACATTCAGTAATAAGAGGCAACACTGAAAAGACTGACCCATATAAAACCACAAATAAAGAAAAAAAAGAAAATTGCTCTGAATTCATGTTGACGTTTCACTTTTCAACCCTTTATTTAGGGTGAAATAAGGGAGCACTTGTACGAAGGTTTAAATAAACCAGCATGCTCAATATTTAATGCTCGTCTTCTTGAAGTTGCTGTCAAAATATGCCAGCACAAATGATCTACGCCAAATTGCAATGTCTCTAAAGCCTCGGGGCAAAAGTAAACAGCTTGTGTACACCGTAAACAGACTGGGAAAAAAAAGGATTTAATACACCACTGGGAGTTGTTTTAGGTCTGGGCTCTAGCTGGGTCATTCCAAAACTTTCTTTAGATGAAGCCATTCATTTGATGATTTGGATGTACTCTTTAGGTTGTTGTCATGCTTGTATTGTTATTTTCCAGTAAATTGTATTTCTGAAAATGTGTCCATACAGGCGCTGTTCTGAATTTTGCCAAATTGTGGCAATGTGTCCGCTGAATGCACTAAATTCACAGATCTGCATCGTATAATTATGAAAGTGTAAATCAGCAGCTTGATGATAAACTGCCACCTCCACGAGTGATTTTGTATGCATTAAAAACGCAGCAGTTGAGGAGGTGGGGGTAGCCAGTGGCTCATTTGCATGTGACAGGACTGCCTCTTTAAAACAGGCTGATTTCAGAGAGGCTGGAAAAATACAGTGAAAAGTCTGCTGTAATTGACTGTTGAGTTTTTTTTGATGAATTCATGTCACTGACTTGGTATTAAGGATGCTTTTAAATGGTGAAAAACATTTATAGAATGTCTCTGACCAATCATGGCTCAGCTTCGAAAAACAGGTGAGCTGTGATTGGTCGTTACCTGAGCCCTGAGCAGTTGTGATGTCATTTTCAGTCGACAGAGGTGACAAAATGGCCGCCCCCAGAGATGGCTAAAAACGGGTGGATTTTGTTGCTTAACTCATATTCCACAAACGCATTATTAATCAGAATGCTGTGTTTCAGCTAGTGGCTCTGCGTAGAACCTATTCTTTAAAAAAATACGGTTGGGTTGACTTCCACTTTAAATAATTAAATAAATAAATTCTTTATTCAGGAGGGTGGAAGAATAAATAAAAACAGTAATGTTAACAGTAAAGTATTTCTATTTTAGCTGCATTATGAGATTTTGATGAGTGTAATTTGCTTTGGCGCCACAAATGATGCAAGCTGATGCTGGTAGCACAGCCAACACAAGAGTGCACTGCTTGCACTATTGCACCATCAACACTGAATGCTAAGCCAAGAAAATGGTAAACATGTTTACTTTTTAATGTCTAAAAATATTCAATAATATCACAAACACCAGTACACAAAATGTCTCCAGTTTAAAAGGCACATTTTTTTCCCAATCAGATACTGTAATAGTGCTATAGGGTAGCATCAATAAGGGCGATATCTATTTTGATTGTACAAACTCAGTCATTTAAAATGGAATAAATATCAGGATAACACAGACACTGTTTACATTGATTTCAGAATCATTTTCAGACAATTTTGTTGATTCAAACACATACTGTAAGCACATCTGCAGCTGCAAGTACTGTATCAGGAAGACAATCAAATTGGAGACTTCTGATTGCGCTTCCCTCGACCTTCGACTACCCGCGGTCGGTGACATGAACAATGAACATGAGGTGCAAAATGTGAATTTTGACCCGCAAACAGTGAGGCGAAACCGCTTATTTCAACCCTTGACCTTTGAACGGCAGCCTTAAAAATTGTCCTTTTTGTTTGATTTTTTTAAGGAGGAAGTCATTTTTTTCGAAAATATGTTCAATGCAGGCCCACTAGTTGAAACAAGGCATTCTGATAAATATTGCATTTGTGGAATAAGAGTTAATCCACCCATTTTTAGCCATCTTGGGGGGCGGCCATTAAGGTCTTCTGTCAACTGAAAATGACATCACAACTGCTCAGGGCTCAGGTAGCGACCAATCACAGATCACTTGTTTTCTGAAGCTGAGCCACTATTGGTCGTTATCTGAGCCCTGAGCAACTGTGATGTCATCTTCAGTCGACAGAAGTGACAAAATGGCCGCCTCCTGAAAAACGGGTGGATTCTGCTGCTTAACTCATATTCCACAAAAACAATATTAATCAGAATGCCGTGTTTCAACTAGCATAGAACATATCCTTGAAAAAAATATACTTGGGTTGACATCCGCTTTTATTTTAATTCATTTGGAAAAATCAAATTGACATTTTTTAACATTCATTCCCATTGACAAATTTACTTGTCTTTCCACAGTCCAGCCATTCAGTCCCAGGAACTTATTCATATTTTTTTCAATTTTTTTCAAACGTTAGTGTAAAAGAGGGTTGAAAATGTCCGGCAGTGATCGAGTTGAGGATCCACATTCTCCACCTTCTATGTATGAAAAAATGGATTTTTGGGCCTAGGCAAATATCTTAGCGATGAACTCCCTGAAACGCTTAGCATACTGCTCTGGATGAACTGTCGAGATTTCTGCTCCCGCCTGCACACACACGCACACACGCACACAGTTGTCAGTATGAATAAGTAGCGTCAGTTGCTTTACACGACACTGATTCTCACCCCGTGTTTGACGGCCTTGGCTGCGTGAGCGGCTTTCTTCTTGGTGTCGTACTGCGTCAGCACATCAATCAGACCCATGAAATACACTTCCCTCCGCGGTGCGCCTACATGGGAGTGGGGAAGGCTCAATCCTTCAGCCTTCGGTGATTGCTTTTGATCTTCGTGCATCATCTTGTGCGCCCAGGCCCAGTGTAACATGGTTTCAAGGCGCGCAAACAACACCATCGGGACTTACCTACAGCGCTCTCGATAGCGTACACGTCCACGTAAGGGTCGAACTCCCCGGGGCCCATCGGCTTGAAGGAGTTCATGTAGCCAGCGATGCCTTCTGGTGAGGCGGAGCCTGGAAGCGCAGAGTGGCTGCTTTCATCTTGCTCTTCTTCGCCTTCAGATGACTCCATCTCCTCTTCCTCCCTCTCAGCCCTTTCCACATCATGGATACCCAGCAGGAGGCTGTAGTCCATGATCCTCATACGCACCAGGAACTGCGGGAAGATGGCACTCGAGCACAAAATTGCACTATGTTGTCATTTGGGCCAAGCCTCAAACTCCAAAGGGTCTTGGTTTGAATCTTAGCATGAAACTTTCTGTATGGAGTGTGCGTGTTCTCTTAGTGCTTCCACTCACATTACAAAAACATGCATGTCGTAGCTTCAAAAGAAGACTCTAAATTGAATGTGAGCACGAAGGGTTGTTTGTCTGTGCCGGGGATGGACAACTTATGCTCGCTTGCATAAAGTCAAAGATGGCACAAAACAGCAAACCAAGAATTAGTGCAAGAACTCATTTTGTATACGCCTTGATAAAAATCAACTAAAAGATTTTATTATACTCCTATATGTTCGTCCTGCATGTCAAGAGCAGACAAAGAATCCACAGACGCATTGTAAAGATTAAAAAAAAAAAAAAATCTTACCTCAATATCTCTGTTAAGCTTGTCCATGACACTCTCCTTCTCCTCGTCACACACGTAAATCTTTTGCATGCTGTTCATAAAGTCGACGTCCTTATAGGTGGGAAGCTCCTTGACCTGGCAAGGCAAGGCAGTTTTACTTATGTAATGCATTTGGCAAACAAGCTAACTCAATGTGCTTCATATAAATAAAAGAAAGTACCACATGTACAAACAAAAGCGTTGAAGACATTCAACAGAAATTCAAAGAAATAAAATAGTAGCTTACTAAAATTACAATTAAAAAATAATTAAAAACATATTTTTTTTGGTTTATTTGTTTATACAGTGCAACAATAACAAAACACTTACTGAAGATGCTTTTCAGTGAAGGCACCTTTACTTGCTGCCTTAACTTTTGTCTCCAGTGAAACGAAAAACATGCTCTATCGTGTTGAGATCAGGGCATGGACTTGACCACTGCAGACTATTCTGTTACTTCCACGTTTATTGTGATTCGCCATCTGCACTTTTGAAGTTTTGTAGCATTAGGCCGAACGAGAGCATAGAGTACGGCCCTACGCCTCACAATTTCCACCACAGCTTCCACCGTGTTTGACACATGGTGTGGTATGCTTTGGATCATGAGCTGCTCCTTTCCTTTTCAAGACCTCCTTTGCAGATTTATGTTACTTTTTTCAGCCTTGTGACGACGTCCCTCTCGAGCTTTGGCCTTTGTATTGATAGCCCCAGTTAAACAATAATCAATACCTGATGTGAGCTCCAGTCTTTAACTGCTTCGTTTGTTTTAAAGCAACAGTGGAACAGATCAAACCTGGCCAATTAACCTCTTGTACGGCACAGAATTGTAATTCCTAGATTTTAAATCTCATATCTGTGTGAAACCTCTTGACATTTCAATCACATCTTGCACATCTTGTACTTTCAATGTAAAAAAAAACAAAAAACAGTGCAGTCTGCAGTATGCCGACGCAAACTCACTGCAATCATTATGCTGTCATTATTAACGCTACAGGGTAAGATGAGTTCATCACGTATGCATGAATTTCAATCCGTTCTCACAGCACTGACACATCCTTTCATGTGAGCTCACCTTCTCTTTAAAAGTTGCTTCTCGAGACACCAGGGAGCCCTGAGGAAATGAAAGACCACACAACATTTCTCATCTGACTGGAGCTCAATTAGAGCGGAGACCCGACTCACACATGACTTCACGGAGCTGTTGGCACATGGCTGACTTGAAATTAATGATGTCCTTGTAAAATGTGTTCGCACATCTTGACACCTTGCATCGGTGTTCATAAATTTAGACTAGTTACATTGGTACAGTGGTCGTAAACTGGAAGTTGCTGCCAATAAAAATGTTAGAAAACGTGGAGGCACTGACAATGCCAATCGATCGCACACCAGCTGAAATCGGCTAATTCAACCACTGCGCTAGCACTGGCAACCTTACCCACTTTACCTTGAGGTCATACTTCCTGTGTACAAGCAGTCTGTGGCTGAACATGTTCCTCATGACCAACAAGTAGGTATCCTCACTCTCTACTGTGACTCTGTACATGGCCAGGAACTGAGGGAGCAGCGTGGAGCCGTGGCAGGTGACAACATGCTGCATGGGAAGAAAGGAATATATTTTACTTCATTGACTGGAGGAGGGGGGGCATCGCATGGTTATGATGACGATTAGGGGAAAATATAAGGGGCCACATTTTGCTCGTAGCTAAAGAGGAAATCAACCCAAACATATTTTGTATGCGTAACAACAATTTAGTTGGGTAATGTTAGAAAAGTTACAATACATTTCAATCCTTCACGCGGAAATCAACACAAACATTTTTTTCAAGAATATGTTCCCAGCAGGCCCACTAGTTGAAACATGGCATTCTGCTTGAGTTAAGCAGCAAAATCCACCCGTTTTTAGCCATCTCAGAGGGCGGCCATTTTGTAATTTCACAACCAATCACCAATCACAGTTCGTCTGTTTTCTAAAGCTGAGCCGTGATTGGTCGTTACCTGAGCCCTGGGTAGTTCTGATGTCATTTTCAGTCGACGGGAATGACAAAATGGCCGTCCCCAGAGATGGCTAAAAACGAGTGGATTAACTCTTATTCCACAAACGCAGTATTTATCAGAATGCCTTGTTTCAACTAGTGGGCTTGCATAGAACATATTCTCAAAAGAAATATGTTTGCGTTGACTTCCACTTTAAAAGATGCTTTCAATGTGTGCGTCACCTGGTGATACTCGGAAAGGATGTTGTGCATCTCGGCCACCTCCTCGCTGGAGATTTCTTTGACCACCAAAGTGCGGTCATATGACGCCAGCAGGAGGCCCTCACATGTCCCCTCATCGTCTTTGAGAGGCGGACTGCGAGCCAGGGACACCTGTTGATGAAAACGTGTCCTTTTTACATACCGCATTTTGTAGGCTCTTTAACATGCAAATCCCTTTTCACTGAAATGCAAATCGCTGCAAACAGGACAATTGGAAAATATATTGCACGTATTGCGTATTTCCTGCAATGTTTCATCGGTAATAGAAACTCAGAGTGGATCACGTCATTCTGTCTTACGTTCAAAGGTGAGCTGAGGGGTACAGAAATGCAAATTAAATTTCACACAAACGCATGTAAATTTAGAGTCGATGCCAAAAACAGTGCAGACAATTATGTGCGATTGGAGACGTGTGCTTGGGCTATACTTTTTTTACTTCATGAACTGTACCTGGAAATCCTGGTCCTCAATGCCAAAGCGCTCACGCAGGTTCCTGAAGACTTGCGGACAGTACTCTTTGAATTTAAATTGTCCTGGAAGATTCTCTCTGAGAAGCAAACCACACAGAAAGAAATTATTTTTCTTTCTGGAACAAATCCAGAATCAAGACATGTCTACTTAATTTGAGGATGCTAAACATTATGTACCCTATCTAAAATACTTTTAAAAGGATAATAATGCTCTGTTTTTTATTGACAGTTAAAGAGGAAGTCAACTAAAAGTGTTCTTTAGAATAATATGTCCTATGCACCTCCACTAGTCTAAATATGGTGTTCTGATTACTATTGCGTTTGTGGAATATGAGTGAAGCAGCAAAATCCAACCATTTTTAGCAATTTAACTACGTGATCATTGCAATCATGCATGTGAACATAATGAAGCATCCTCACAGGAAAAGTGTGTTGCCTGAAATAAAACAACTTGTTTGCATAAAAAGCATGTGTACTTTGATCACTTAAATTCAAATTCATAGAGAGAGCAAGTACAAATCTCTCTGTAGTAACATCACATGACAAAACACATTTTATTGTTCTTCCAGAGACTGTTACACAACCTGGATTCCTGATTGGATTAAGGGATTATTTAAAGCTACTCATTTTTCCAGACTTGAGTTGCGTGGTACTTCTCTGAAGGATGGAGAAACTATTGTCTTTATATTGGTAGTATGTCGAAAACTCACGTATAAACTGCAGAAATGATTTTAATGGGACTATGTTTTACCAGTGAATTGCATTAACAACGCAACATGGAGTGTAGAATTAACTTGACTTCTCTCTCTCTCTCTCTCTCTCTCTCTCTCTCTTTTTTTTTTGATCAAGACATTTTTGTTATTAATAATGTACTAGTTATGAGGTGCTAGGTGATTAATATTATAATTAGTGCCACTGAAGTGAAATGATGCTAAAGCAATGTTATTGGATGAAAGTAGTCACATGAAAGGGAGGACGGTACTGTACCTGTTGAAGAGGTGGTGGTTGACTTTGACTTTGGTGCTGGCTCGGAAGTCATCTGGAAGCAACATGACAGGCACGGGCACCTGGCTCAGGTCGTTGATCTGAACACATATTTAGTCAGCGGTCGGAAGAAACAACTTACAAACACATACTACGAAGATTTTTCAGGTATCTGTGCAATAGTTGACCTGAGTATCTGTTTTTATGACAACATTTAGCTTTTATACCCTAACATTTGAGAACACACTTTTGTAGTTTTTACTCCTTTGTCAAAATTTGCTTTTTTTTCCACCTCCGCAAGATGATGACAAAAGATAAAAAAAGACAGAAATAGAGCTAGGGCAGCAACAGATTCATTTGTGCAAATTGGTTGTAAAGTTTGTCAAATGTAAAATTGTTACACTGGCGATTCATTGTAAACTTTCACATCAAAAGCACATTTTCATTGTTGTTGTTGGTATTTCATAGAGGAAAAGGACTGTTCAGATGTTTGCAGCATCACTAAAACAAACATTCTGAGCATCAAAGTTTCTGTTGTGTATAAAACATAATCTGTGAACCTTGAAAGATCAGTCAGAACGCTCTAAAGTGTCTGGCACTCAAACGGTTCTCTGTTTTTGAAAATAGCTGGCACTGAAAGAGTTAAGGGAATTGTTTGATGTGTTTGCTGCCAAATGCTTTGTTTCTTGTGCCAGCCTGAAAATCAAATCCAGTTATGGCCCAGTTGGGAGGTTTAGATTGGGAGATAGTGTTAATATTTGTCAACTGTGGGCTGGTGAAGCCCTTTGAGACTGTTTTGTGATGAAGGGCTATATAAATATACTTTACGTGACTTGGCGTTTGAAAATTCACTGTCTAATGTAAGAAAACAAAACAAAACACATGCAAGTAATCTCAGTTTTTTTCAAGTTCTCATGAGCTAATACATTTCAAACTCAGTTGACAACGCTAGCAAAGCTGTGGGAACACATTTTTGATAGCATAAGGTGAGACAAAGCTCGCTCTTGGGTTAAAAAACACAACACCTTTGTTCATCTTTTCAGTACGAACAAAGAGGGAGACTTTAGTATTTTGTGTAGTGGAAGACCGATAAGCTGAGCCAAACAGCCGGGCCGATTATTGATGCGATTTTTGTTACTTTGAAGCACATTGGCATCGGCCAGCGCTGGGTTATTTTGGCATTGCATCAGAGCCAAAAAGCTGCGAACTTCCTCCACTCTTAGTTTTTTATTTGACCTTAAAACATCCATCCAGCCATTATCGATACCGCTTATCCTCACAAGGGTCGCGGGGCGTGCTGGAGCCTATCCCAGCTGTCTTCGGGCAGTAGGCCGGGGACACCCTGAATTGGTTGCCAGCCAATCGCAGGGCACACAAAGACAAACATCCGCACTCACAATCACACCTAGGGGCAATTTAGAGAGTCCAATCAACTTACCATGCATGTTTTTAGAATGTGGGAGGAAACCGGAGTACCCGGAGAAAACCGACCTTAAAACAAAGATAAGCGAAAGATTAATATTTCAGTAATAAGGAAATTTGGGAAAACTTTATTTATGCTAGAAAACTTTAAGGAGCTATTTATTTGTTGAAGTATTGATTTAAGTTTTGCAAAAATGCTGCTGAGTCTATGGGAGCGTGTTTGAATTTCTAAACAAAGATTAAAAAAATACATGCAAATCTGAAAAGCTGTTTAATAAACATGTGCTAAAAGTAATTTAAACAAAGTTAAGTGTTGACATTTGGATGATTCAAAGTTTTGATGCCAATATTTTCCCTTTTCCTGCAAATTAATATCAGCTCTGAATATCGGTTATCGGCCTCCTTGGCTACTAATAATTGGTATCGGCTTGGAAAAAAAATGTGGTCAGCAATTTTGTGTGTAGATATTTGTTCTACATAGTGCCAAATTATCAAAACTATATTTCATTGACAGTAAAATTAATCTCAGTAGATTGATTTTAGATAGTACTTTTTTTTTTTTTACTTTTAAGTGTAGGCTATACTTTACTTCTATTTTATCGCAGTGCGCGTAGTTTTACCACTCCTGCTGGACACACACTAAGACACACGTACTCAAAAACACGCGCGCACGCACGCACTCACACACACACGAAGACATGCAGCTCTCAGTCACAAATACCCACCGAGTGATTGACTCCCCACATGAGCACGCTCGACACGGGCTCCCCGGCGCGGAACACCTCCACCTTCTGCTGCACGAAGTGCTTCATCTTGGTCTTCCTCTTGTGAGGGACTCGCGCTGCTCTCGGAGAGGACATTGGAGCACTTGGGCGTGACGCCAAACTTTTACGACTCTTGTGCGTGTGCAGTGGTCAGTGGTCACCTCGCGCCGCCGTTGTGTATTTTCAATTTGCATAAGTGGGCTGGATGATAGTGAAGCTGTGGCTGGATCAGCTTTCTGCTGCAGGATGGTGGCGCTGTGAAGCAACACCCACCTGCTATTGAAACGCAGTTTATTGCAGACATGCTCAATGTTGAAATACTAATACAGTTCAGGAATTTTCCTTTCAACTCATCCATATATTTATTAAGATAAAGGAAACTAGCGTTTGTTGAAAGATTTGGGTTTAAAGTGATAAACCTAATGCAAAACAAAACAAGGTTGTCATGTCATGTCATTTTCCAAACCGCTTATCCTATACAGGGTCGCGGGGAGTTGCTGGAGCCTATCCCAGCCGTCAACGGGCGAAGGCAGACTACACCCCGGACTGGTCGCCAGCCAGTCGCAGGGCACACATAGACACTGTCGCTGAGCGGGAATCGATCCCACGCTGCCCGCACACAACTCGGGCGTGTGTACCACTACATTATCAGCGGACCAAAACAAGGTTTTGTTACCAATACATGCATTTTAATGCAACACAATCCATGACGACACCCATAATCAAACAGCAGTCACTTTCTTCATAACTTTAATCAAGTCTCTGATGGTCAAATAAGGAAAGAAATTATAAAGAACACTAATATGACATTTTCATTTACAATTAAAAGTAAAAATATGGAATGTTAAAAAAAAACACTTGAACTGAATTTCAACACAACTTGACTTTAACATAATATAGTAATAATTTATACTAGAATGTATACTGTTGTAGCAATGGATTTTCTCAATAGAAGTGTGCATTTAGATTGTATTGTTGTCCCTCAAGGTACAAGCTACTGTCATGGCTCAGCTATGTCCCCAAACTCTCTCTCTCGCTCTCCCTTTGTATATATAACGAAATACAGTATTATTACCGGTATATTATTATAATTATTATAATTACAGTATGAAGTAAAGTTACAAGGGTACAAAAGTTTTGTAACTTCAGGGTACCAAGCCAGTGGCAAGCCACCCAGCTATACTCCGAAGGACATCTTTTTTTTTCTTCTTTTTTTTTTTAAACAAGTCAAAAATAAACATAAAATGTCCTCGTAAGTCAGCTTTCGAACACCATGTTATGTTTCCTTACGCCTGCTAAGTAGCAATGGCTAATGCCTTAATCATTATTATTAATTACTACAAGACCATAAATAATGGTGAAAAGAACATAAATAAGATGACAAATACTACATACAATAGGTAAACTGTTACAATAGCAGTGGTGTATTTTGATCTTGTATAAATATGTTATAGAAGATGATATGCGCTGACAAAGGAAGCGATTTACCCAAACTGAGCAAAATACTACATGTGATAATAATTGGTAAATGACAAACAGGATAGGTTAATATGGAACTATTGGCATGATATGCAAACACACAACAGGCACTTTATTATAGGTACAACCACACCATCCAACATAAGAGTAGTTTAATGTGCGCGTGTGTGTGTTTATAACAAAATACAATTGTGTGGGACTGCTCGACAAAAATATTAAGTGATGTTAGGTTGTGTTTTTTCAATGAAGGAGTTTGGGAACTGTTTAGTTGGAAACTTTTCATGGGAATTAATAAGGAATAATAGCAATGTACCCGAGATATTGGGACCAACTGCAAAATAACTTCATTCTTTTTTTCATAAGCAGACATGCAAGCATTTGGTTTCCATTTGCAAATTCTTGAAATTTAGCAAATAGAAACTTCTCTAATTATGGTGCAATGCAATGCACTACAAACTACGTCCACTGTAATAAATATTGTTTAATTAATACCTCTTTGGAAGTGTCAGTCAAACCTGAACTTTTGACAGAACTCTTGTATTAGAGCTAATGCACCTAATATGTGTCTGAAGGTCTGATGCAGACGTGTCTGATCCAAACAGTTCACTACGTGTTCCCTAGAGGGCGCCAATGGTCAAGGTTACTGTACACTTGACACCAGACGTGGAATTCATAAAAAGTCTGTGAGGACGTTTTTATGATCAGCCCATGCTGGCCGCCAAACTTTTGTCCTTTCTTTAATCCAACATTGACACTCTTCAGCAAGTCAAGCCTTTATGTTTTTGTGACGTCACCGGCATGCCGCTCTCATCCACACACCAGCACCGACCGCGTTGTTTACCTCGAGAGGACCAACACTGCACACAAACAACATAGTATACTTCTAACATATATACTAGATCCCAAATACAATGCAAACTTATGCAAACTTACATATTAATTGCAGCGACTGTCTGTTTATCTATCTATCTATCTATCTATCTATCTATCTATCTATCTATCTATCTATCTATTTATCCTCTAGTTGATGTCCCCGCGCAATTGTTGTGTGCGTTCGTTTTTAAATTCCGGCAAGAAACGCACCATTTAGTTGGTTCCGCCCAGTTTTCTTTGTCTTGCCTAGATTTCACGGTACGATAGAAGTCTTTTTATTTACAGTTATATCCATCCATCCATCCATTATCTGTACCGCTTCTCCTCACAAGGGTCGCGGGGCGTGCTGGAGCCTATCCCAGCTGTCTTTGGGCAGTAGGCGGGGGACACCCTGAACTGGTTGCCAGCCAATCGCAGGGCACACAGAGACAAACATCCGCACTCACAATCACACCTATGGGCAATTTAGAGTATCCAATCAACTTACCATGCATGTTTTTGGAATGTGGGAGGAAACCGGAGTGCCCGGAGAAAACCCACGCAGGCACGGGGAGAACATGCAAACTCCACACAGGGAGGCCGGAGCCGGGATCGAACCCACGACCTCTGAACTGTGAGGCGGACGTGCTAACCAGTCGTCCACCGTGCCGCCCCATTTACAGTTTTACTTAAGATATATTGTAACCGCATGATTTGAAACATCAATATGTACGGTATGTGTGAGAAAATGTAAAACGAATCTGAATGTAATACCAGGAATGTACTGTGGGTACCACCAAATTTAGTTAGTTAGTTAGTTAGTTAGTTAGTTAGTTTGTTTGTTTGTTTGTTTGTAAATAAACAAATCAAGGGCATTTTGTTTTTTGGGTGGGTTTCTGTTAAATACTAGAATAATCCTCAAATTTGGACAAAGCATCTTTCCATTGGGCTGTGACGTGTTTATAAATGTACATACTCTGGCAGATGCTTTGTTTTGACTGCGCTATTCTGAAACGTGTATAATTTAATTTGAATCTAAGTTGAAATAAAACAATTGTGTTTTGCCTGCTCACTCATGTTTTCATTAAAGAAATATCTATCTGTCTGTCTATCTATCTATCTATCTATCTATCTATCTATCTATCTATCTATCTATCTATCTATCTATCTATCTATCTATCTATCTATCTATCTATCTATCTATCTATCTATCTATCTATCTATCTATCCAGTCTTGGTGTTAACGTGACAGTATAACTCACCTGCTTCTTTCTGAAGAAGCCACGTTTATCGCAGTTGGGCATGTAGATATCATGATGGGACTTGAATAAATGGCTATCAAGGCCTCTGATAAGTGTGGTTAGCAGCTTCCGACATGGGGCCTGTAGGTGGAGAGGATTTTTAAAGTATGACTAATCATTAAGTGTCTCCATAGTGTATAATTATTTGAGAAGACGATGGTTACCTCCGTCGGATTCTCAGTAGGTGCGGGATCTAAGGGTAGAAACACATCACAATTGACTACTGAATGTGTTCACACCTAAAATCAGTTATTACATAACTGTTTGTTAGCTAGCATAGCTACCTGGAAATTGCTGATATGTTTATATTATAATGGGTTTATCCAATAGCATTAATAGCAGTGACTCAAAGCAAATATCCACTCATGAAACAAGAGAAACTTTAGCACCTAAACTTATTTGCTGCAGCATTACGAGTCGCTGATGCATATACACATCCATCAGGCACCAAGCCGGAAACATTACCTGCAGTCTGGCTCTTTTCCGTCCAGGTGATAACGCTGTTATTGGTGCAGACGCCTCTGCCCTCCAGCAGGGTGCGGAGGGGCCGCAGGTCATTTGGTGCAGGTGCACAACGCAGACCACTGGCACAGCTCAGTGTGTAGACCCCACATGGCTCTCCAATGGTCAGAGCGGTGACATTCAAATCTCCCGGCATGTGCATTTGGGAAGGTTTTCCTTTGCAGCCGGGACATCCTCTGGATGGTGCAGTTAGCGGCCTTGGGCTGGAAATAAGTGGCTGCAAGAAAAGCAGCCCCAGCACATTCACACACAGAAGCATCTCACACTTGAAAGTTGTCCAGGTCCTTGATTTGTTGACGCTTGTTTTCTCCGAGGACCTCGGAAGCTTCTTTGTTTAATTCCACTGAGCTTCGAACGGTGGATAGCAATTTGCTCAAGCCAAGAAATGGTGATAATGAGGCTGACAGATAGCACTGGCAGCAGCTTTTAAAGGGCCCAAACCAGAGAGGAGAGGTATGGGAGGGTGCGTAATGAAGAATGCTAGTTTTCCCTCTCATTTCCACAGAGCTGAGCACACCCCATTTCTCCTTGTCACACAAACACACATACGCACACACACAACTCATACCATTTGCTGTTTGTCATCTTGAAGGATAGTCATGTTTTCTATTCCAACATAAATCAGCACTGACAGTTGCTAATACTCTGCTTTTTTGCCAGTTAAGGTGTAATCTAACCAAATTGACGAATCAGAGCACTGCAAAAAAAAAAAAATAATAATAATACTACTAATAAAAAAACTCTATCTATGCACTAGTGTTAATTAGCTCTTGTTTCAGTATTGTCATTTGCTCAATGTATTTGTTTTGGTCATTGTTTGACCTTGAAAACAAACAAACAAACCAAAATGATTACCAGTAAAATAACTGATAAAATACAAGTCATGCACAAAAGGTCCACAACACGTCTACTTTTGGAAGGTATGTGTGAAGTGTGTCAAGTTGTTCGTAGATGGAATAAAACTTTGAACCTCCTGTATGCCAAATGTGAATGTGAAAGGAGGTCTTCCATCCATCCATTTTATGTAATGCTTGTTGTTGTAAATTCAAATTAGAAAACAATATTTGTTGTTGTGCTTCATCATTTTTGATCTTATGTACAGCACTTTGTTGCTCGTGTAGTTGTGTGCTCACTGTTCTCGAGGAAAAATGTTTGCTTTTCTGAAAAATTACAATGAATAACCATTTCAAACATCAACATAGTTTAACCGATTTTCTATGTACTCTGTGGTCACAATGGTTGACGTTTTTGTAGTTTGGTGACACTTTGAGATAAACCTACAGAATATTATTATTTTATGTAGAGTCACGTGCGACTGTAGCTGGTCACACTCGCAACTATATCACGCAAACTTGGTACAACTCGAAGAGTAAGGACATACGTCACAGTATAATTCAGTAGCATACCATATTGCATAAAATGCCTGGATTAATCATTTCATTTCATTATTATTTGCTAATTTTCTCCTTATAAACGGATTTACACTTCAGGCGCAGTCACGTGCGCAAGAACGCGCCTGAACACGCAAGTTAAAGTACTCACGCGCACGTTGTATGAGTTTGCTGATCTGATTGGCTGCAGAGGCGGAACTTCCGGCATCACCGGTTGGACAGTGGACACGAAGTGAAAGATTTCAGCTGCCTAAAATCGGAAGAAAGTCTGGAGAACATCGAGTTACGGCTTGTCAAAGAGTAAGAAAGTAGAATGCGAAAGCTGGGATATTATTAGTTTGAGTTCAAACTGACGTTTCGATGGCTTGTCAGCGCTTTTAACTACTCAGCGCGAAAGAGTAGCAGCTAGCCGGCCAACCGTGTCGTTTTGGTGAATTTTGTGGTGCGTTTGCCTACCTCGTAAATATGTAAACGGAAGTGTCGGATTTGCACAGTTTACTCTTTGGACATATTCCAAGGGTTTTATAATGGTTACTGCAGTGTTGTCATTCGGTTATAATGGTTCCACACGTGGGTGTCGTACGGCTACATTTGTTTGCGTTCAATCCGGGATAGTAAATATTCCATTGCAATAATACATGTTTATGTTGTGCTTAAAATAAAACACTAATAGAAACGTTTTATCCCATCACTAATGTTCCGACTACAGAACTAGAATACAGTACTCCCAAAAGGTTTAATCGAGCCCACTTTTCTGGCGTTGTCTTCAAAACAAAGCCCAGTGCGTTTGTGTTGAACTATGATAACCCTCAGTTGTAATATGTACTAACATGTTCTTCTTCGACTGTACCGAGCTCTTTTTGATCTGCTTTCCAAACTTGTTTGAATGGGTTATTAAGTCTAGTCTTGTCTTCTAATTGAGTTGTCAGAGCTATTATGTATCATCATATCCATCCCTTATTACTTAACCACGCATATTCAATGTTTTTTAATGTATCCGTCTCAGGCAGTGCTACTTTTACAAAATAAACAGCATATATATTTTTTGCGAATATATGTATTCAGACACGTGACGTTTACTAGAGGCTTAGATCACTGATGGTGTTGTAGTTCACTCACCTGTTCTTCCCATGCAATGCAGTGTGGGTTTAATTTCCACTCAGCGACAATCTGAATGGTTGTCTTCCTCTGTATGTCCCTGTGACTGACTAATAACCAGTCCAGGGAGTATAGCAGGCTTATGCTCCAGCTTCCCACAACCCTTAACAGATCAAATGGTACAGGAAGTGGATGGGCAAAATTGAAATTAGGAGTTCAGATGTTGTATGTCTTGATCATCTATATTTGAATGATCCAATTTGTTTCTGGGCTTCAGATTGTGATGATTCTAACAAATGGACGACATCAACCTCCATTATCGCTTTTTGAACTGGAGAAGACGAATACGAGAAATTCGTGAAGTACGACCAGTGCGTTACCGAGAGCGTCTGAAAAAAATGCTGAGGGATGGGGATGTGCTCAGGTAACACACACACACAAACACACACACGCACACACACCCCCGCACCCCCCCCACACACACACACACAAAAACGCCCTTTGCAGTTACTACTTTCACTTTCAATATAAAAAAAGCAACGCTTTGCTTGTCCCATCATGTATTTGTAATATTACAACAACAAAGTGTTCAGTAATAGTGTCTGTTTATAGTCAATAGTGTTTGTTTTATATTCTCTATTCAGGTACCATGGGAACTCAGATGAAGTTGGCTGTTTTGTGGCGGCGAGGCCACTGTCAAAGAGATGTCGTTATTTTGAGGTACGAGTCAAAGTAACAATACAAATATAAAAAGTCAACTGTAAAATGTCATGTTAATGTTAATTGAAAACCATGATTTGAAAAATATGCACATGAATGAAATATCGTATAATGTTAAAAAAAAATCAGTGGCGAGACCATAAGAGCGCTGTCCCCTAGAAATAACCCTTGGAGTCCAGATGTGCCATGCTCCTTTGGAGAAAAATTGAATGCTGTGTAGTAATGTACTCACAAGGTTATTAAGCATGCGTCAAAACAAACACTTCTTTATCATGGATTGTACAGCAATTTGATAAATGATAATAAAATGTGTATAGCAATGTGCTATAGTTAAATGCCATTATTGTTATTGTTCACTATTTTTTTTTTTTTACTTCTGATTTGTTTATATGAGAAACAAGTCATTGTAGAAGTAATTTAAACATGACATAGGAAGCCCAGATCACTTCCAACAGTGATCCACCATTGTTACTGTCGATGTTGATTGTGTTAGGGGAAAATCATGCAAGAACCGGGACTAACGCATCTTTGTCTAAACAAAGTTGCGTGTATGTTGTATCGTATACATAGGAACACAAGGTCAGCGTTTTCAAATTTATTTACCCTGAGAATCGGTTTTAAAAAAATAATCATATTTCGGCTCCTAAAAAGCCGGTTACTTGAGGATGGAACATAAAAAGTATTTAAAAAAAAAAAAGGCTACACTTAAATTCATTTTTGTGTGGACGGGTTCTTAGGATTCATCCCAATTAATGCAGGGGTTTTTTGATTGGTTAACATTTTTGTGTATCTGTGGAGGTGGGCTGGTTGAAATATTTGATCAAGTTTATTGAACAATGCATAGAAATGTACAGTTACATTTGCTCATAATATCACCTTATTGCCAAATCTTAAATTATCTTGCGATAACTAAACAAATTCATTTGTTGGCAACGTGCATGAACAAAGACACAAGAAATACTTTCCAGCACATAAAGTATGTCTTTAATTGAGTTAGTGTTGAAGCTCAGATTACCAAACTGCCCACACTTAAGTGCATTCCTGTCCAAATATTCTGTCAAATTTTATTACAACTTTTAAATTTTCTGATGCTTTATGTTTTGGTTTTTGGCTCTTGGTGGCAGGTATTGTACAATAATATGAAGTCATAATTATGGGATGGGATGGGATGTCACAACACTCCCCTCCGTAGGTATGTAATGGGGTGTGTTTACTGTATAGT
The DNA here is from genome assembly GCF_054856515.1 of Filicampus tigris. NCBI lineage: Eukaryota > Metazoa > Chordata > Actinopteri > Syngnathiformes > Syngnathidae > Filicampus > Filicampus tigris. The sequence goes on along the minus strand of NC_141225.1, from coordinate 16,274,131 downwards.
GCTCTTCTGACAAACGCCAAAAAAATTGGCTGCAATTGCGGTGGGGTGTTAGGCCCATAATTAGCGTCTCTGGGGTGTGTACAGCAAAAAGAGCTTACTGTTTGTATCGCTGCTGGCCCGCAGGCTCCATCCATCTGCGCTAGAAGTTGACAATACCGCCTTGATTTCCAGTCTGGGTCAAGGAAGTGCTGTCAGTGAATCAGTCTGGGAAGTTGAGCATGTAACTGGAATAGCCCGCAGTGGGAGATGTAACGCCACATGGATGCCTTTTATGGTGTTCCGCAAACCCGTCACATTTTCCCCTCTACACCTACACATGAGATAGCTCATCGAATGATGCACTTTTGTTAACAATGACCTGTCCGGGATTGTCTTTTACTTTTCCGTGAATGGGTGCGGGTTCTGTACGGCCAGTTTCTTCCCCTCCCTAGTCTGTAAATCTACTGTATAGAACGTAATATTTAATGGAAATCATCTGCAAATTGTGTAGATTTAAGGCACAGTTTTATGTCGAGGGGACACGTAACAGACCTTGGGTATTGTTTGTGTGCCTCCTCCTGCATGCGTCATATTAATTAAGAAATCAATACACTTTCATCGAACTAAGCTTGCAAGTTTCTGGATATATGAGAATACATCATCCAAGGTCGCATACAGTCCCTTTTAAATATTTGTTTGGATTTGGAGGCAATTTAGTTAGGAGAAATACTCCAGTCCAGGTTCAGAAAGTTGCCTTTGAAATATTTAACTGTATAAACAATGTTGTAAATCATATTTTAACAGTCATGCAAGTGTAAAAATGAGTTTCTTTTAAAACTTTGAAACAAACAAATGCGGAATGGGGTGCAACATTGGAAGTTTCTTCGAGACTTGATGCAGATCTGATCGGCTGGATCGACAGATATTTTTGTATTTTCTGCAAAAGTGGTGATCGGTTGAAATGTCATAATTTGCCGATCAATCGATGGCGCAAAATAAGACAGCAAACACAATCTCATTCACGACAGGTGACGTCCTGTGCTGCCATCGTTAATAATCCAAGATTTCTCATCATAAAGTCAATTTTTTTTTTCCAATAGATTTAAATAATTTTTTTTTTTTGGGAGGCGGGGCTCGTCCCAATCTTCCCACGAAGAGCAGGGGTTGACTGTACAATAAATAAGTTGTTTAAATAGATTGGTCCATCTTCTGATTGGATCGGTGATCAGTTAGTGTTCCCCCCCCCACCCATTGGCTGATCAGCTTCAAAGTCGTGATCGTGTAAAGCAGTAGTGTCCAAACATTGTCCTCAAGGGCTGCTGTCCTACATGTTTAGATATGTCCCTCCTGTCCCTCTTCGCTTGCTGATGAGGCAATCATTTGAATCAGGCGTGTTGCAGGAGGGACACCTCTAAAACAGGCACAACAGCGGCCCTCGGGGACCGGAGCCCAGAAGAATTTGTTGAATTTTAAATTTCTTGACCGTGAGGCGTTTGAATTGAGATGTTCCATTGTATCTACAGATACATGTGTAATCATGCAAAGCTATCTTGCAGATTCCAAACTGTTGCCATAATTACAAATGTCTACCTGACCATGTGGACGTGTTCGCTCTGACCATGAACCGACAAGCTTGAGCATGAATGTTGCCATAGCAGCAGTTTGATCAGAACAGGACAATATTTCTTCATTAAACAAAGAACATTCTGTTTCGCAATATCAACTTACCTCAGCCTTACTTGCCATGGCGGAATCTTAGTTGTTGGCCTTGAAAAATTTACGAGTCAGGGTGTGAGCGCCGACTACATCATATGTTTTGTTGATCTGAACGTTGATCAAATCACCTTCCAAGTGTCTTCTCCTCCAAAACATTTTATTGTCTCTTTCCCAGATGGATTTACGAAGCAAAAAGAAAACCAAAACATTGTCATATTATCTAAGAATGTCTTCATCTTAGTTAAGTAATGTCAAGCAAGGACAGCTTTAGTTTAGATATACTGTAGATATACTCTCTCTATAGATACACAGCGGTGGATACAAAAAGTTTACACCCCCCTGTTGAAATGCTTTTTTGTGAGTTTTTTTTGTGATTATCATCCTTAATCATTTTCCACCATTATTGCGTCCTATGACCTGTATAACTCTATTGAATTGTTCAAAAACACTTTTCAAATGGGGAAGTAAAAAATAACCAACCAAGAACCTCACACAAGTTTGCACATCCTCTTGTAAGTGGAATGTGGCTTTTTAGAATTAACCATTCACATTCAAACTCATGACCTTTTAAAAAAAAAAAAAAAAAAAAACAAATAAAAAAAAAAAAAGGATTTTTTAATATTCAATTTTTACATTTTCTTTTCCCCCTTTGCTTACGACTCTTCCCACGTTTGGAGATGTTGTTATTGTCCGATAAAACCAAGGTTGAACTTTGTGTCCATAATTCCAAAACTTATGGTTAGCAGAAATGCAACCCTGCTCGTCAACGAAGAACATCACCTACACCAAAGCATGCTGGTGGCAGCATCCAAGCATTGCTTTTTCAGGCTGTTGTTCTTTCTCTCATCCCATCCTGCTCCCTTGATTCCCACTCCGGTACCATTCCCATTTTGGAAGTCAGCTACGTTAAAAAAAAAAAAGCATTTTACCCTTTTATTGAACAGTGTGTCGCCCCCTTTCACCCCATGGACTCCCCGAAGATTTTTTCCCCCGACTGGATAATCCCACTCCCGTCTGCTCCTGTGAATTTTTTTATCCTGTATCATTCCAACTCCCAATCCCGTGATTAAAGATAAAGTTGAGTCCCATCCCTTGGGAATCCTGGAGGATTCCCGAAAAAAATGTCAGCCTGCTGCAAATTCTACGAGACATGACTAATGAACGATAAATTCCGTAGAACCTGAATTCCCAACAATCAGTACGTCGATTGTTCCATCCCATGTCCCGGTACGTTGCGGTCTTTCAAGTCTCACATTGTGCATGTAGAAAGGTCCTGACTTTCCAACTAGGAGAATGACTGCCTTCTAAAAATTGAATAATATGTTGTATGGTTCCAAGTTCCAATTGTTTTAGGAGTCTCCTTAATAGTTTTTCCCTATCTTAATACAGGTCGATGATGTGATCTCGCTGAAGCTTACTAACATTTTTTTTCTTTTTTTTTCTTTTTTTTTTTTATGGCCACTGAATATGTCTTCTGACATGGCTGTTTATCAAGTGAGAAGCTCCTCATTGCGTCAATTTGGCCTTAATAATTTGAAGCATGAAAGATTCTGACTGGATCCAGATGATATTTTTTGGCCGTGTAGTGACAAATTCAGCTTGTGGATGAGTACGTGCTTCTGCCTACATGGAGCATGGCAGCTGATTGCTAGCCAATGTGGCTAGCGTGCAACTGCGCCCACAGTTATAACGTGTTCCCATGTTTTGGCGCGTTTGTATTTAAAGGAGAACTCATGTTACTGAGTCAAATGATTGGCTACAGCGGAGCCTCCAAAGTCAAACACAATCTGTTGTCATGCTGGTTGACTTCCAAGTTTGTCCCAGACTGAAACTGTTGCCATTTTAAAACCTGTAAAGGCTATTGTTAAGTAATATTTTAACATCATACTTGTTATGCAAGAACAAAGATATGTTAACCATTGTGTAATAAAACAAATACAACTAAAAGTTAAACTATTCACCATTCACACATACTGGAAAGGAACCTAGCAACATTTCCATGCTAGTCAGCACGCTAGTAGTGCCTGGTAAAATGAATTTGTGTATTCCAGTGATGCCTGATGATGAATGATGTGATCGCAATGTGTTGAGCAGCCAGACGTTTTCCTTTTCTCCTTTTTCACAACCAGGATCCTTTACATGGGGCATAAATAAATAAATAAATAGCATCCTGCTGATGTTACCTTTCCCTAAAAATGACTGTACATCTGATTGAGGATTCAACTTTGGAGGTTACAGCAGACATGATTTATTAGACTCTGGATGCTAGCTTTCAGTTGCAGAAGAAACCATGTTCAAACTCGCCGAGCACACCCACGCGGGCCCGGTCTGCCGTGTAGTGATACAGTAACCACACCTTTTAACCTTTCTGCTTACATGTGCTTCTTTCTTATGACTCACAATGTGGGAGGCACAGCGGAGAAGCGAGGGAAGAGGCCATCTGCGTCAGTGGGGTTGGGGGCCTAATCAGCGACGCGACCTCCTCATAGATCTGATGTCAGTATTTATGGGCCATCTGACAGTTTTGAGAAAAAAAAAAAAAAAGAGATTTATTCCCTTCTCAATCACGAGGGATCTTTGAGGGATCTGTTGAGGTCATGGGAAAGAAGTTGAAGTTTCCTCTTCTGCTTGCCCTTCGTCTGCCAGCAGTGCTCCGGCTTGTGCGCTTCCATGTAGGGCTTCCCAGGAATCACGTCACACACTCAGTATTCAGTTGTGATAACAACGGAACAGACCAGTTCCTAGCATCACTCTGAGTCAGTAGTTTCAATATGAGTCGGACATACTACTAGCTGAAAAAAAAACCCAAATAGAATAAAAAGTATTGTATGAGGGCATGTTAAATAATGTCGCTGTTGATCAATTGAATCAAGATCAGTTTTGTTGATTGTAGTTTTGTTGTTCATATTCATTATATTAAGTAGATGCCACACTGTTAAAAATGCATATTGATTAAGCTTCTACACTTTTTTGTGCGTCATGTATCATCTTCCAAACCGCTTATCCTGTAGAGGAGGTGCTGGAGCCTATCCCAGCTGACAATGGGCGAAAGGCGGACTACACCCTGAACTGGTCGCCGGCCAGTCGCAGGGCACACACACACACACAGATGGCTACACCATCAGTGACATGTCCACTTTTTGGTTAATACATTAATTGCAAGCGGTCAAAAAGGAAAATATGTGAGCCTGCTAGCAAGGTGGACAGTTTTGGCTAATGTTAACATTCACTGAGCACATAGTGAACCTTCACTTCACAACATGACTCAGTTAGCGTGCTGACTGTGTACTGGTCACCAAGTATATTTCACATTTTGAAAAGTTTTTATATCAACTGATATTTCACTTTGACAGAGTGCACATCTTAATCTTGACAATATCCAACTGGGCACATAATATGAAAGGTATAAAACATAAGCAAAAATATTTATTGTGCACCTAGCCACTTGTTTTAGCCTCCTTTGAAGAAAGACTAAATGCTGGTTTCTTAATGACAGGGTGGGCAGTGATTTCAGGGACGCATGCAAAATGTTCAATATGATTATGAAAACAGAATATATGTACATAAAAATTTTTTTAATGAACATTAACATTAGGTTGGATTTCACCATAGTACTCAACCAGTCTCACAGTTCCTTGAAAATATGTAAACAATATCTGCCCTCTTCTTCCTCTTAGTTCTGTGAGCATCTGCCAATGATCACACAAAAGCATAGAAATGATGGTGGTTTAACGGAACGGACATAATGACTCATAAATTTGCTTGTCTGCTTACATGCCTTTCCTTGAATCGCCTCAGAGCCCATGCAAATTTGTAAAACTGTTCCTGTGGCTTCTTCTAGGTAACAATCGTTGATACAGGAGTGAGGGGGATGATTGCTGTTGGTTTAGTGCCTCAGCTTTACAAGCTGGACCATCAACCGGGCTGGCTCCCAAATTCTGTGGCTTTCCATGCAGATGATGGCAAGTATGTGTGATATTTCTTTTTTTTTTTTTTCAAAGTATGCACAACACGACTTGCGGTCATGTTTAGGAGTTTATAAAATCGCAGTTACCTGCAGCTCACGGAGCACATTCATTTAACCTATCTGTCATGCATTTAGGCCTCTTTGGCCTGTAAATGTACACGGAACGATTGCGCAACATTTTCATGCACATTTGGTTTCGTTTGCGCTGTGAATTAACGCAAATTCAATACTTGGCTGTCACACTTGCCCTTAAAAAGTCTCACAGTGGTGAGACAACAGCACAGTTTCCTCGCTAGTGCCATTGTAACATACATTAAGGCCTTTTTTAATTTTTTTTTTTTTTTTATCATCATTATCATTAGAAAGTCATTTTAATCCGTGCCCCTGTTGAAACACTAAGCAGTAATATATATCCCCATGGTGTCTGACTATCTCTGTCTCTATATATTTTTTTGCCCTCAGTCGCGTTTTTATGGTTAATTTCTGGAACTAGTAGTACGATCACTCAGAGATGTATAACGTAGGGCCTGACCGATGTGGGTTCATTTCAGATCGATACCGATTTGGCCGAATAAAATTCAGATAACCGATTAATGTGCGGATTGATTAGAAAAAACAAAACAAATAAAATAACTTCTTTTTTGGTCCCTTATCGCTTTCAGCAAAAATGAATTAGAGGCAGAACAGTCAACTGTTTTACAATGCTTTGTCCTTTACTATGTGATGTGCTAATGTGACGAGAGAAAAAAGCCCCAAAAATCTGCAGATTTTTTGCCAATTTTAAAAGCGCTAATACCGGGCGATTAATCACTCTGGCCTAAGTATGAATCTCATATTTCTGCAGGCTGTACAACGGCAACACTGTAGGACAACAGTTTGGTCCAAAATGCTGCAGGGGGGACCGAATCGGCTGTGGAATATCCCTGGACTCTGATGATGGACAGTTGACTGTGTTTTTTACCAAGAATGGTAAAGAAGTAAGTACCGGTACTCTTTTAACATTACTTATTGTGTTTTGTTGACTTCCAAATTCATGAGTTGGAACGATATGTAAATATGTGTCCAGGTGGGCAGCTTGGACATGCCAGCAGCTGAAGCTCTCTACCCTGCTGTAGGAATGCATTCGCTGGGGGAAGAAGTGCTGCTGGACCTGCACGCTGAATGGAGAATGGAGGAAGATGATGGGCTGATGATAGTTGACAGCCATGAGGATGACTGGGGCCGCCTCCATGACATTCGAGTGTCTGGCACTGTAAGTAGTGAATGCCTCGATATGTTGGTCAAGTGGTTGCCACTTGACCACTTGTCCCACTGCGGAGCACATATCAACTGTAAGTTTTCTGAGCACTGTCGTGTTTGTTTTGAGCAAGGCAGCAGAGAACTAAACTGCTTGGGGTTGACACTGTATGTGGGTAATGTGAAAGAGACATTGGGGACCGACCAATGTAGTACGACAGTAATTGCCAACCACTTTGTCGTGACACATCAGTGGGGGATTGAGGTTTGCCCTGGGAAATGATCAAATTTCACTTAATCGGTCCTGAAAATTATTCCATTCATCCATTTTTACACCTGTTTCTGTTTTTGTTTGTGTTCAACTAAACAAGCCCATATAAATTTGTGAGCAAATTCAGATCATCGCAAGACCCTCCAAAGGAAAATATTTTTGATTAATTGATGAGATAATTAAACATCAATGTTGTCATCAATGTGAAATCTCCCTGAATGATGATCTTGTCCACTGCTGTGACGATTGATTCTAAAACTATTCGATTGCCGCAGCTCTCATTTACTTTTGGTGACATTTTTGTATTTTTAAATATGTGCCTCTGATCAATACATTTTGGGGAACACAAATTGTTTACTTTCTGTGTAATACATTTCGTCACTTCTAGAGATTGTGAACGGAATTCCCACTTTTTAAATGACAATGTGAATCATTACTGAGTCAATGCAGCCAGAAATGCCAAATACAGAAGTAAGTATTCACAAATTGTTAATGATATAATCAAATTATTATTCCGAAGAGGTCATTGACCTCCCTCCCATTTACGATCCCCACCCATTTTGGAGACGTCCAGACTGCAGTGTTGATGTCTGACTCAGATGCTGAGGTGCACTAAATCTGAGCTCAATTATAGGAGGCAAGAGGGAATCGCAGCTGAATAATCCTCAGGCACCAGCAAATAACCTCAACGTCTGCAACACCTTTTCTTCATGCGTGATTTCTGCAAATGAGTCCCCTATCATTTTATTAACAATCAAGCTTTTGTACATCAACACTGGTGCATGCGAGCTAGATTCCTTTGTACAGTCCTCAGGAGATCTGCTAAGAGAAAAAAGACAAAAACAAACGGGCTTCTCTCCTACAGATAGCTCCAACTTCTGCAACTTCTTTTGCTTTATGAGACCCTAAACGTATTTTTTAGGCTGATTTAAAAGATTTTTTTAGCACATCAGGTTTTTGAGGTATTTTCATTTCTAGTTTTTAAATTTGACCCATAAAAGCTTGCAGATCTTACCATGCGCAGTAATTCATAGCTATGACGTGTCAGAAAAGAATTCCACCTATTGCTGAACCTAACCCTTAACTTATGAATGTTACTAAATATACATAAATTATTGTTATTGTGTTATTATTATTATTATGAAAGCCTGATGTGCTAGAGAAAAGACTGAGGGCAGATTCGGAATCAGTGGAAAAAAAAAAAAAAATCATCGGCAAACGTTAACTTGCATCTCAAAACTTGCAACAACAACAAAAGAAGTCATTTGTCGGCCTGCGTAATTGTATTGTACTACGTTTCAAATTTCCGTTTTCAGCTGCAAAACGAAATTATGATTCGGAAATGTGCCAGCTCAATTAGTTTGTTTTATTTTCTCCTGGCTTGTTGGTCGTGCAGATTTAAGCAATAAACTCAGTCATTAATTTTATTCGTTTGGTCCCACATAGACTGTTTTTAATTCGAAGCTCGATGACAACTTTGCTCTTCTAACACGTGTTTTGGGACATTTAACCGAGCGCATGTTTGAAGTGCTAACATGACCATGTTCTTTCCTCAGCTGCTGGAGTACACGGGCAAAGGGAAGAGCATCGTTGACGTGGGCTTGGCTCAGGCCCTTCGGCCACTCAACACACGCTTCCACTACTACGAGCTGGAGATCACGGACGCCGGGGAGAAGTGTTACATCGCCCTGGGCCTGGCTCGCAAGGTACGAGGAGCCTCGCGCTCTCTTCCGCGATCACAGTGTTTGACAATCAGCCTCGGGCTGCGGGCCGCGGACACTTCTTTGGAGCCTCCCTTCGACATGTTTTCACCGTTTCCAGTCTGCGTGATGATGGATGAGGGAGGAAAAGCTAACGGCAGAATAAATATTGTCTCATTGTGCCCTCACATCTGCGTTTCCGTCCAGGGCAGGTTGTTCCACTTAGATGCTAATCTGCCTCATTAAGGAGGAAAGTGCGGCCACATTGGGGAAACTTAGTTAGGTGTTGTTTGATTGCAAGTGATTCACCTTCTGGAAACGGAAAGATGTTGTTGAATGTTTACACATGATCGAGCCATTGTGTCATTGAAATAACACATTTGAGGAGAAGTGGGCCTCGGATTTGGAGATGTTCTGCCATGTGCTCATTGTTTTCACTTTGCGGCGGCGAACTGACGCCCACTTTGCTTTGCGCCAGCTGTGTGCGACGCCGCTCGCAGCCTGGGAGGCGGCGAACCTTTGTTGCACTTTGCGCCCTCTCTAATCTCCTTCTGAGTCCTCTGGCGTTGATGTGGGCGCGGGCGTGTCGCGACATCGGAGAATAGAGCTGTCATTTCCCCGATCGTTTTTCCTGGAATTGTTTTCCCTGCATGTCTGTGGTTTTTTTTCGAATTTTTTTTTTTTTTTTTTTTTTAAATCCATCATTCGATCATCCTTTTGCTCTAATAATCCAAACAAAGGTATCTTTTTTTTCTGTCAGGGTAACAGTTTGTTCTTTGCTCAGTCCTTCCACAGTGGTTTTATTTCCATGTTTTCTTTGGAGGAAAACGAATCAATCTTTTCTCCAGAGAACCTGCCTCTCAGTATTGATCTGATTTGGGTTTGTTTTCACTGCGCGTGTGCGTTCAAAGCTTTTCACTTGTAATGTCCAGCACTAGGATAGGAAGAGCCAATCAGCTGCTCATGTATCTCATGGTGTGCCAGTACCATCGGTCAAGTTTGTGACGTTCCTTAACGCGTATCAGCCATGTTCTTCCACAGCGAATGAAAGTCAAGGCTGATGATGTCAGAAAGCATTTGGAACAAAAATGTTTATAAAGCCCTTGAAACAACCTCACCCTGTTAAATGCACAACTTGAAGGGTTGAAGGCTAATGCGAGAGCGAGCGCGAGTGCTCACTCCAAACGAGAAGCCTCTGCTGTCTTTCTTGTGCAAGGTCAAAGCCATCATAAGGGAAAAATTCTTACGACGACCTCACCCTGAAGCACAAAATGAAGAGTTGAAGGATGAAGCTTGCACGAGCGCGCAGTCGCGCAAAACTCCAAGCCACATCGATCAACACTTGATAAAAATGTTGTACAGTGTACACGATGTATTGTGACTTGTGATCACGGCAACAGGTACAATGCATCCACCTGTTGCCGCGCATGTAACAGAAGAAGTGACGGCTTCCTGCAAATATCGGCTTTATGTTCAACTAAACAGGTCCAGATTTCAAAACTGACTAATTGAGTAAATTGAGACAAGATCAACATAATTTCGGTATTACCGTAATACTTTTTAAAATAATTTTTGTTTGGTGGCGTGCCATGAGCTTTTTGTAATGTTAAAATGGGTGCCTTGGCACAATAAAAAGTTTGGATAACAGATTTTGTGCACTGTTGCCAATAGCTGTAAAAAGGGCTTTTATGTAGTATATAATCGTTTATGCGAGAGACTAGCATTAAATGTTGAAATCTTTCATTAAAGTACCACATCAGCAAAATATGATCAGTTTTTTCCCCCCCTCCTCTCATGTTTCGTTTAAGTATTAATGGGGCTTCAAACGTGCAGAGAATCCTGCTGTGATAACCAAGCTGTTTGTACCTACAAGAAAATGCCCCTTTCTGAGGCAATTGTACACGGAAAGAACGGCAGCCCAGCTTGTCATCTCCATGATGATGATTTTGCTCATTGACATCGTGATAGCTTGTATCCCGTATTTAAAAGATCATTTTGCACTGTTACTGATGGTCCTTGATGCCTGGAAATGCAGATATGATGCAGCGCTTTGTACCCTGGTTAATGGATCGGCTTCCGCATCGGTGAAGTAAATCACGCCCAATATGTACAGGGCCAAAGAGAAAAACACATTTTCACGGATACGTAACTGAACTTATCATTTTTTGTCCCACAGGATTATCCTAAAAACAGACATCCAGGTTGGAGCAGAGGATCCATAGCTTATCATGCTGGTGAGTGTTGATGGATCAACTTCATGATTAGGCACCGTCTCTTCTATGGAAACATTCCAGGCTCATTGTCCCAAAAAAAAAAATTGTATTCCACGTGAGCAATGAAATTGTCACCGCAGCAAAAGCACAAAGAAAGAAGCCTCGCAGGTGGATTTTTAAAAACTTTTATTTACCTTCAATGCCGGTAGATGCTTTTTTTCCCCCCCAGCTACTTACACAGTAGCGCCCCAAAACATTTCACAGTCTCTCTTGTTGTCAGGCGAGACAAATTCCCCGACAGGCTTGTACAGTGTTCTTCGTCACATAGCCTTTTGGAAACCCGTTTCTTACATGTTTGGGAGATGCCGGAGTTGCTGTCCCGCAGGGAAAAAAAAAAAATTGCAATTACGCTAGATCCCTACTTCCTGAGCCTTTGCTGACTAATCGGGAGGAATAATGCTCTAATTGGACCCGATTGTCAGAATGTGTGTACCCCATCAATGTTAGAAACTGGACTCATCCTTTATTGTGATGCAGCGAGGTAACCCCGAAGTTCTTTTGCAGACGACGGCAAGTTGTTCCAGGGCAGCGGCGTCGGCGACGCCTTCGGGCCGCGTTGCTTCGAAGGAGACCTCATGGGCTGCGGCATCATGTTTCCGCGCGACTTCAGCCACGAGGGCGGAGGCGAGTCGCCTCACACTCCATCCGACGGCCACGTCAATCTTCTCAACTGTCTGTCTTGGCGGCTTTGTTTAGATGATGCGGACGACTGGGACCTGGAAATGTTTCCGCAGCCCAGCGAGGTGCAGAATGACTTGTATGCGAGCAATGACGATGACGACGACGAGGGGGAAGACTTGGAGGGAACCAAGGTCACGGTGAGCCAACGCTGCGCAAAGCCGGGAGCTCCTTGAGTGAAACGGTGCTCATTGGCCCTCTGCCGTGCCCTTTTGCTGCAGGTGTTCTTCACCCGTAACGGAAAGGTGGTGGGGCGCAGGGAGGTGGCTTTACCGTCAGGGGGCTTCTACCCCACTATCGGCATGATGAGCACCGGGGAGAAGGTTAAAGTGGACCTGCACCCCCTAAGTGGCTGAGCGCCACCACGCGACTCCATTACCTCATCAACGGGCTGCTGGACGTCGCTTGTAGAAGTCACGTCAGGATGGAACTGTGGCCTTCTCATGCCGTAAGAGTCAAATGATCCAAATGTGTATATTTCTTGAAGTTCTAATTGAAGCACACATTGTGGCGTTGATGTTCTCTGAAAGAAGCAGAGCAGGCTCAATATTTGCAGCAATCAACTTATTTCCACATTTATTTATGTCCCATAAATGGTGCAGTACTGACACACGGTGGTGAAAGTCCTGCACTGCAGTCAGTCTTTCATTTGACGGTCTAGTAATGTAACAATCCAAACAGTGTTTCCCAACCTTTCATTCAGGTTGGGAAACACTGCCTGATCAACACATCATTATAGCCTTTAACACGAATTTAATTCTATGGCAAAAATAGCTTTATTTCTCTCCAATTAGGCGATTAATTTCATGGTAATCAAATTTTGCTCAGTACCTGTGTTAATTTTGCAAGCTTTTTTTTTTTTTTTTTTTTTAATCAAATTACGAGATGTTTTAATACTAAAAGGGAAGACATCGTTTTTGATGGAAGGATAATTCATGACCAAAAACTCAAGTCCAAATAGTTTAAATGTTCTTGACAATGAAGCCATAACTATGATTTATTGCTCTCAGGTATATTTAAATATCAAAAGTGATCATCTTTTATTTATTCAAGTCAAAGATGTCCTCTGCATTGTGTTGCATTTTCTTTGACTTGCATCTTTTTTTTTCTTCTGCATTGGTGGAATTAATGGGTTCTAACAACTGAGGATTTTTTTTTTTTTGACACTAAGATTTCCCACTTTCACCCGCACTTCGTTTTAGCTTCCTGGAATCAAATTCTATTCCTCCACAGACAGATACAGAAAGAATGTTACGTGTTCTACTCCCACATGCCACAAACATGTATGCTAGGTTCACTGAACACCAAATTGAGCCTCGGTGTGAATGTGGGATAGGCTCCAGCTTGACTGTGTGACCCCGAATAGCATAAGCAGCCTACTGTATACTGTCAAATGGTTGAATGCATGGATGTTGTCATTGGAATACACGCATTACTCTGATGCATTTGTTTAAAAAAAAAAAAAAAAAGGCGCAGCCGACTGTAGACAGTTCTGACCAAAGTGCCTGTGCGAATACATATCGCCCTCAATTCATGTACTGTTTATTCATGTCAGCGCTGTGTTTACAATTAGCAATATTTTAAAAATGGCGCACTTGTGTATTTTCACACTCAGCTCGTGATTTTTTCAAAACAATCAACCAAGCCAGGCCTTATAGCTTTGGCTCTTTTGTGATACAAGCCAAAAAGTTATATACAAAATACACATTTTATTAACATTTGAAAATATATAGTTTTGATATTTGCTGGAGCGTTGTAGGTACATGTTCATATTAAATGTCTTTCTCCTGTATTCGTTTTTTTTATTTTTTTTACGCATAAATTTCAATGCGCAGCACAACTGTAAGCACAGTCTGCTGTTACTATTTTACAAAAGTGGGTTTAAGTTGCCCTTTTACCTAGGAGGCAACTTCCTGGTACATGGTGGACAATTCTATGAATGGATGACATTTTGCTTCTGGGGTGAAATCTTCATGTGTTGAATGGAAAAGTATCAAAACTTTTACTTGGTGCTCCATGCATTATCTAGTTTTTAAAAAAAAATTTTTTTTAATGTAATCCATCAATTAAAAATAACATTTAAGACACACACCCGCCCCCAAAACAAAAAAATAGCCAGATAATTGCCTTTAACATTTTATTATGCTTGAACAACTCAAAACAGTACTATTGAAGTGGAATCCATTATACAAGTTATTTTAAAAAAATCATACAGGAAAACCAAATCCGTGGCACTTTAAACTTTTTTTTTTTAAACTAATACACAAGACCAAATAGAGGTGGGGGGAAAAAAGAAAATATATTAATCAGGAGCGCTTTGCCAGTATCTTTTTGTGGCAGTATGAACATTTCAAAGATTCATTCTCAAAGGCTAAAAATAATGTTTACACAAATGAGACATTTCAACTCCCTTTGGATACCAGGTAGGCTAATATGGCAACACCGTAGTTTCTATTAAGGTGTTCGGCAAAAGTAAAGGCTTTTCAGAGCAGCTGCATGTTTATGATTTGTATTTGTTTACACCTGAGAAGATTTGTTTCCAGTCCAATCCATGTCTTTAGCACAGCAGGAACGTAAATGAGATATTTGACTCCTCGAACAGTATAATCAGGAGTTATGTTGAACTGTCAAAAGCTAAAACCAAAAAGCATCAACTTGAGAAATAAGGGAGTGTCTTTTGTAAGACAAATTGAGTTGACTACGTCTCAGTCGTCGTCGTCGTCGTCATCGTAGTAACGGTTCCTCTTGATGATGTCCTCCGCCGTCAGCTCTTCTGCGTCGCTCCCGTCTTTGTCCTCCTCCCAAAAGCCGACATCCTGCGAGGCGCGGTTCTGTTTGGGCTGCGCGGGCGGCGAGGGGGACGCCGAGATGTCAGGGGAGCTGCTGAGGGAGCCGTCATCGGCCAGTGGTCTTCCTTCCTGTGCGTGTTCGCCATCTTGATGGTCGCTCTCCACGCCCTCTTCCGGGCTGCTTTCATCGACTACTTCACGAGCCATTTGATTCTCTCTCTCGTCACTCTTCCTATGCGGCTCCACTTTGTCTGCCATTCTTTCTTGAGATAAGCTCTTTTCCTCCAGGGATGCTCTCCATTCCTGCAGGGCCTTGAGAGGCCGGCGAGGCTCCTTGGGAATGGTGGCGGGTTCAAGGCTAGTCTGGACAGCCATTGTGAAAGGACGACTGCGCTCCCTTAGAGAGGAGCTCCTCCTCAGGCTCGTCAGTTCGGCGCGCTCAGCGCTGTGGGACGACGAAGCCGAGGACAGCGAGTCATCCTCCGGGGGCCACTTGGCCCTCCAGGCTCGTCCGGAGGCGCCACCCTCGATGGCCGGGCTACGCAAGCCCGCGCCGGCGGTGGTCTCGCCCGAGGGGGGCGGCCAGGCGATCCTCAGCCTGCGGGTCTCGGCCGGCTTCTCTGTGGAGTTGGCGGCCGTCTGCATCCGAGTCTCCAGGTGGGCGGCGAGGTCGGTGACTTTGACTGGCGGTGACGATTCTTCTGCGGTTGGGGTGGGCTGATTGTCTGACACGCTCTCCGCTGACTCGGCTCTCCTCCTTGCTGCCGCTGCTTGCTCTGTGGGCTTCACCGCCTCCTCTTCGCCTTCATCGCCGTCCTTGCGAGGCGCCCACAGCTCCTTATGAGGCCGGTGGCCGAAGCCCTCGTCGTAGTTGCCCTTGGCTTTAAACAGCTGACTGAAATGAGGCTTGCAGTACACGTTGCCGTGCAGGGAGGCAAAGTTGCCCAGGCTGAGAAACCGACACGGGACATGGTCAGCTAAAGTTGTATTTAACTCAACATTTTGCACGGAAGAGCAACCTGAGCTTTGTGCTGCAGTGAACGCAGCGGAAGCAGCTCTTGTGGTAGATGTGCTGAAGAGCCGCCAATCTTTCCAGAGGATACACCGTCTTCTGACAGGCAACGCACGTCTCCTTGACTGGGGGGCAGAACTTCTGAACAAACACACACTGAGTGTATGAGTGTATAGTATGTGTCTTGTCTACTGACTTGAGCGCTACACTGCTGTACTCACCCTGGATGGTTTTGGGGGCTCACTGCTGGTATCCCCTGAAACATTAACACAAACTTTAATTTGACATTCAACTTTTAAATGCAAGTTAAATTGTTCTATGCTTTTGCCTTGCACTCAAGGTTACAGAAGGTCAAATAACTTCACCTGTTACACTGCTTTTTTGGTTCACCCTGAAATTTCACCCACAAGCAGAATATCCGTAACTTTTTTTTTTTTTTATAGCTACACTCACATTCGCATTCGCATTGTGTTAAGTGATGTAAGAGACAGAAGTCAAGTTGGCATTTTGATGACAAGCTCACAATGACGACTACGTAAGACTAGGCCACATGTGTGGGGAAAAAAATATTAAAACCGCGCCGATTGGATCACCTCACGTTGATCCAGCCGGTGACTCACCATTGCACTCGGGTCCAGGTGTCACTTTCTGAATTGCAGATAGAGAAATTTTGGAGGGCAGCACTTCTGGTGTCACAGCCTGGAGAAAAACAAAATGTTATCTACATAGTGTTATGGTAATCACAGAGGGACCATTTGAATGTTTTTGGTGATCAATCAATATGCAGATAAATACACACACAGTCACACATCCACTTGTCAAAGTTCACATTCAATTGAAATCTGCTACCTGATGAAACGCTTCATTTGTTACATACCACTTGTGTCCAATGAGAAATATTTTCAACATGAAGAAACATGCTTTTAGTTGGACAGCAATGATTCCTATCGACTTTACAAAATAGAGCACAAAGTGCTATGCACAAAAAAAAATTAAAAATCAAACAAAATGGACACAAAGGCAGATTTTGCTCTCCCCCCCCTTTTTTTTTTATTTACTTAATTCTTATTCTGTAAAGACATGATATTTCTTAAGACCACTTCAAATGTAAGATCTTGCCTATTGCGCTCACAATATTGTACTAAATCTACCTCTGCTAAAAAACTAAACTCAAGTTCTTTTCTTAATGGCTGGTTCAATATAGTTGGAACCAAGCATTGTAAAGACTTATCATTTTACCGATACGTGTGCGCTAATGTTTGCCACAGACTTTCATTATTCTGCATTTCCATGACGACTGAGGCATTCTCATGAGGACACCCGAAAGCACTTAATCGCGATTTCGCCCCCTTTTACATATGACAGGGCAGGCGGCTGTTCTTTTACTCACAGATTTAGTGTTGCTTTGTTTGGACACAGCAGCAGAGTACTTGGCCAGCTTCTCCCTCAGTGACGTCTTCTCCAGCACGCGGTCACACACTGATGGACCGCAAACACACAAAGTTCATGTTTTCCTTGTATCAATCTTAGCAGTGAGCCGAAATTCATGTTAAATCCCACCAGTGGTTTGGTCCATATCTTCTGACGAGGCACTTAGTAGCGTCGACCTGGAGCCCTGGATAAAAGGGGGAGAACGATGGTTGAACGTTGGCACCGGCCTCCTCCTTTAACCTTAACGCTTGATTCAATCAGTGCACCTCGTTTATCAGCTTATCATTACTCGCAGGCCACTTCCGCAAAGCGAGGCCGCCTTCCTGTCTTTCAGCGGGAACGTAATGTAAATGTTCCGCTCCCGTGCAGCCTAGACCCAAGTTGCAATGCTTTGGCCTAAGCGCGCCGCACGTCATACGGCCAACCGAAGCCTGAGTGATCGTCAAGACGATCCGATGAGAGCGCGGTGAGAAAATGTGCAAAGTGAGATAACAGAAGTCTGAATGATGCAACAGCCCTAGGTCAGGAATGTTCCTACATTCCTCGCTTGGCCATGGTGAGTTTTTTTTTTCTTCTTGTGCGAGAGAACGGAAAGAAATACATACTGGAAAAGATCCTTTAAAATCTTTATATATTACTTGCTACAGAGCATGAATATAGACAATTGAAAACGGGAAAAAGTGCAGCCTGCCATCCACACTCACATTATACAAAACTCAGTGCAATGGAAAAACTGCGACCTCTGGTGTTCTCAGTAAACTACATTTTGAAGCACCACATAGGCATTATAATGGTCTTTTTTTATAATTAAGCCACATACAACACAGCTACATTATAATGCAGAGACAAAACGGGCAAGAAAACAAAGCTAATGAAGCAATGATACCCTGTCACTGACTGCACTATTATCGACCATTTCTCTGACAGGGACTCTTCACACCTAACCTTTTCAGCCACCTGTACGTATTAAATATTATTGTAATTACTGTAGTGCCACTTCATATCCAGAAAAACCTATATTGCTAACACTATAATTACGTTTCAAACCTTTACTTTCATTGCTAATGTGACGGAAAGGGAATAAAACTATTTGATGTTATGAATACTTAGGCTCCTTTCATTGACAATGTCAGAAGAGAAACCATCAAACCGGATGTTCACCTTTAGTGGGGTGTCGTCCGCCTTCTCAAACTTCATCTTCAGATTGTTGAGTGGCACTTTAAACCTTTCGTAGGAGGCACGGGGGCTAGTTGGAACTTGTTCGTCAGGCTTTTCGGGCGCTTCGCTGCGTGTCGGCGCATCTTTCTCCATCCCGCTCTCTTCCTCTGCTTGTGGAGCGGCTGTGGGCGTGACGACGGGATCGGTGACAGGTGCGCTGGGTGGAGGCTCCTGAGGCGGCCGCCAGACCACCGGGCTCTTGGGAGTAAGGGGCTGCTCGCTGACAGACGCCGCTCTGGTCAGGATGGGAAATGTGCTTTGAGTGTGTATAGGCGCCGATATGAATGGAGTCTTGTCCTGGTGGCCGCCGTTCCCCGCTTGCTCCCAGCGCTTTTTCAAAGCACTCAGGTTACTTGTGCGCTGGGAGGACGACGCGCCGTCAAAGCCCTGAAAGACAACACAGAGATTGTCAGTAACGCGACATTAAAGGGCACCTTTGCCGAGATTTTACTATTGCAAGGGGGGGGGGGGTATAAAGAAAATGCCACAAGCTCCTCGCTTAGCTTTACTGGTCCAATTTACAGAACAGCTGTTTAAAAAAAAAAAAAAAGAGTCCAGGAAAAACTATTGCTGCTTGAGGCAAAACGAATGGCTCAAGACATATCTAACAGGGCTGAGCATGCATGCCGCATTCCATTGTGAACAACTTCACCTTTACTAAAACACACAGAGGAAGGCTCTGTTTGCCATTCTTGCCAATAATAAAGCATGCGGAGCGGCGGACAAGACACAGCAGAGCAACGGCTGGCAGCTGCTGTGTGACCTTCAAAAACTTCCTGAATTGTGAAAAGAGGAATAACACACAAAAAAAAGAGGATCCTGCACATGAGCGTCAACCACGCTCAGAAAATCTCGATTTACTTTTGGAGCCATGCTTGGCCAGCTATGACGTAACTGAACAGTTATTTTTGTCAAATTGCAAGTAAACCTAAAAATGACATGACAAGTACTTGGGATTCTTCTCACCATCCATCCACAAAGTACCTGAAAGGGATCAAGCAAACCGGTATGCCAACAACTAACATTTGGATGCAAAAAGATTGACTGGCATTGTGCGGCAAGGCCAAAATGACAGAAACTGAATGAAAAGAGACGCAGAGCAAAAAGTAATAAAGTCAACCTGCGGCAAAATCAGGCAGCGAGGTGTGTGCGAGCGTCCTCTGCTTGCTCTTGTTCGGATGCGTGCGAGGTGGAAGTGTGCCAGATGTTAGCCACCAGACTAAATAAGCTCCCATGACTTAGTCCAACCCCTCTGACACCAGGAAAGAGTCAAAAAAAAAAAAAAAAAAAAGCCCAGCGAACTCAAGCAGGAAATGATACATACGGGCAAAGTTAACTCTTTGTTTACTGTGCACTCATTGGATAGAAAGATCTTTATTCCAACTCTGCACACAGGCCATACCGCTGCATTAAAACCTGATCTTGAAAATCTTTAACCCTTTCAAGCATAGTGGTCGCTACAGTGGACAGCTATTTAAAAGTTGCTTTTGCCTATATTAATTAAACAAAAAATATATATATTTACATTTTAAATAATAACATTAAATCATAATTAATGCATGAACGGGTTAAAAATATTTTTTAAAAATTTAAATGAATTTATATAGGCGAAAGCAACTTTTAAATAGCTGTCCACTGTCGCGACCACTATGCACGAAAGGGTTAAATGACCTAAATGATGTAAAATTGTCGTTACATTATTATGAAAGTGGCCATTGTGGCTGGTTGGTGTAAATGATCAAGGCAGGACAATTTCAAATGTGCTTCACTGTGGACGTGGTGTACTCTCGATGGTCTCTTTGAAACACGCAATTTTCCTACGTAGACTACAGTTTATGTGCCATTATATACACGGACAATACTTGCCAACAATCCCCGTAGTTCTTTTAATGTTGACGCGGGCTTCTTGGCAGCGTCCCTTATCACATTTCTTCTCGACTTAACACCCACTTTAAAGGGAGGCCCAGGTGTTGGTAATGTCCCGGATGAGCTGCTCTTTCGCCATCTGTTGAAGGTCTTCATTGCGAACTATCACGTACTATTGTGTACCGTGTCCAACACCCTGCTTGCGACGTGTACCCTCTACAGTTTTTAGACTCTTTCATGTCTTTTCCCCTTTGTGACCGGTGCTTTGACTTTATGATGCGCTCCAGCAAACGGGACACGCTGTTTAAGACATTAGCAAAAGTTCTATTAAGAATTTTCATCCGTGTCATTCGTTGTGATCGGTGCACAAGTCAGAATGGCGTGAATCAATTTTCCATACTATCAAATTGACACAATTAGTTGTTCAATACAAAAGTATTGAATCCTTTACCGTTACGACCTTTGTCTATATTTGAGCTTTCTGAACTCTGCTTCAACATTTTAATACAAATTTATAACCTGCAGGGATGAGCATGAGATGTTCTGGTGCTAAATCTGCCACTTTACTGTTTGCTGTCTGTCGTTGACTTTTATGTAATACTTTCCTAATTATTGTTTCATCACATTATCTACTTAAAGTGAAAGTCAACTGAAGCATATTTTTTTCAAGAATATGTTCTATGCAAGCCCACTAGTTGAAACACGTTATTCTGATAAATATTGCGTTTGTGGAATAAGAGTTAATCCACTCGCTTTTAGCCATCTCTGGGGGCGGCCATTTTGTCACTTCTTTCGACTGAAAATGACATCGCAACTAGTCAGGGCTCAGGCAACGACCAATCGCGGCTCAGCTTCAGAAAACAGGTCAGCCGTGATCGGTCGTTACCTGAGCCCTGACTAGTTGTGATGTCATTTTCATTCGACAAAATGGCCGCCCCCTGAGATGCCATGTTTCAACTAGTGGGCCTGCTGGGAACATATTCTTGAAAAAAAACATGTTTGGGTTGTTTTCCTCTTTTAGAAAATATGTTTTCTTCAATCATTTCCTTAATGTTTTTCTAAAAGTGTTTCCCTTTTCACTCATTTCGATAAGACTATGATGTATCATAGGCTGATCTTCCAATACTTCAATTATTGTTGTATTGCGATACAATCGTTAAAATACTGTATCGCAAGTTACTATGCTATTACCACCCATAGTTTTCTTTTCTCAATGTTTTTTCACCCAACAAAGGATTTCAGTGCCTTTTCGGAATTGCCCTTTACATGACATGACATTTGAGCAGGTTTCACGGCTAGACTTCATCCTTTTATTTCCACTCGGCAAAACCTAGCAACAGTTTATCCTTGAAATTGAATGACTTACATTGTGAGGACTCGTGCGCGCACACACACACAGACGCGCACAAACGGCAGATGGTCTTTTTTACGCTGCTTAGCCTCAGCTTCTCGAGGACGCCATTTTCAAAGAGTTCAACAATGTTGCATCCCCGACATCTTTGTGTGTCTTACACAGGAAGCAAATACTTGTTTGACGACAAAAATAAATCTCAGTCAACATTTCAAAACAACTGACCTTAACAGAGGACACAGGATAGTAACAAGCATTTTTTTTTCCCCCCTCAACACAAACTTCTAGGAAGGCACCACATAACGCACGCACGGCCATATTACCTTGATTTTTTTCATGATAGTGGCTGGCCAGTTATCCATGTAATAAAAATAATAATCATTAGCCCGGGCATGTGTAGTTTGTCTTTCATTCGGACAAAGCTGCTAACAGGAGTCGCAACACCAGAGACCATTGCAAGCAGATTACACTGACTGAGGGCGGATTATGGGTTTGATAGCCTGCCCGTTGCTACTAGTGGCCAATGAGAGGTCAGCCAGGACAACACAATTTGCCAAGACTTGCGTTGATGGCATAATGTCTATCTGGCACCATTGCTCGATCTACTTCAGGAAGGCCAGTCATTTTGGTACACTTCAAAGTTCAAACATCTATTGGTGACTCTAACACGGAGATACAGTGGAACCTTGGAAGCACCAAACTGTAAATCTGGGATTAAACTCAAGTTTTCAGGTGAATAGAAAAATGTACTGCACAAAACTCGGAGGTCGACCTGTCGATTTTGAAACTCTGTGAGCAGCTGAATGATCAATTACACCTTTGGTAAAAGGTGTTTTCTTCATCTTTTTTTCTGAAACCACTGCAATACTGGTGAGGACAAAGTGTGATAATAACCTTAGAAGGGGTCACCAACTAACAATTAACCAGTTTGAGACACACTTATGAAATAACTAATTTGCTCAAATTACCTTTCATTATAAGCTGTCAATTATTAATGATATTCACGAATTTGAAGACACTGATCGTGTTATAGATTCTTCACAATAATAATCAATAAATGACAATATAGAAGTTCTAGAACACTTATTTTCTATAAATAACTACCAGTGTTTGCACTAAAATGATATTCACAACATTCCTAGGAAATCACCAGAGCTGGGCATTTTACTAACAATTTGCGGTTCGTTTATCACTTACCCACTACAGCCGGGCTACCCTTTCGCCGTCCGTCTATGCGCCTTTTTGACCGGCCGGGAAAAATAGTAATCGCCTATAGGCCGGTCCGCCTATGATTTTAAACGGGCTTCCGTGAGCGTTCCCGACTACCAACTTCGACAAACTACCATCGCGCAAAAAATGATACGTGTGGAGGTTGGACTTTGGAGTTTACCGTTTATCTGAAACATCCGATTATGTACTTACTCCTTTTCTCTTATTTGCATCCTCTGCAGCTTTCTGGTACCTGAAAAAAAAAGTTCAAAACAACACAAAGATGAGGTTTTATGACCTATTTAATAGGTAGAAAATAAAGGCACATCACAGCAGTTATACTCAGTGTACATTGTGGAAATTCACTTCAATTCCTCATTCTACAAGTGCTGTATTTTTGTGCAAACTGAAATCCTTTTGTCGACTCACTTGGAGAAGCGCTCAGCAATGGCGTTGCTTCTTCCTCGCCCGCTGACCAGGGATAACTCCTTTGCAGTCACACGCAATGACTGCGTCACCCACGACTTTCGACTGAATGGAGCGCTGTCCATCGTTGCGGCCACCTAAATTCCAAGACACAAACACACCAACGGAAGTCAGCACACATTACAATCACTTGCCCTTAGACAGAGTTTTGTGTCAGACAAATCCAAATAAAACATACTAAGTGTGATACTCAATATGCATTCCTGGGATTGACACGTTCAAACTTGCACTTGAGTGCCTGCTTGATTGCGAGATGAAAAGTGCAAACAGCTAGCCTGTTATTTTCGGAGGGCCAGCGCAGGATATAACTCACTGGCTGCTCATAACCACATGGCTCAAAAACACACAGTCGCTATTTGACTTTATTCCGACCAAGCCATATCATAACAGCGGCAGGCAGATGATAACCCTCCATTACCTTTTCTGTGTTTAGTGGAGTGGAACTTCCAAAAGTCGGGGAATGAATGCCACTCCCGGTGTTCACAGAGTGCTCTATAAACATGATTTAGGAGAGATCTGAAGAGCAGTGCTAACACATAAACTCTCTAAAAAATGTAGTATTAAATAGAGTGTTGGGGTGTGAAAAACTGATTTTTATTGCAACAATATTGCCTGGATGGACACCTAAAACACATTATGCATCTCAACTCATGTCTGGAATATAAAGGAAGAGTCGGACCCACAGGAAGCTCCTAAAAAGCTACAAGCTACCAATACTACCCCCCAAAATGTGAAAGAATACGCCTTTGTATGTAACTTATTCCCACTTTTCAATGTTTGTCATGCGTCATCAGAAAGTAAGTACACATTCAATTTTGTGAGTTATTTGTACATTTAAAGCGAAAGTCAACCCAAACATATTTTTTCAAGAATATGTTCCTAGCAGGCCCACTAGTTGAAACACGGCATTCTGATTAATTTTGCGTTTGTGGAATGTAAATTAAGAAGCAAAATGCACTTGTTTTTAGCAATCTCTGGGGGCGGCCATTTTGTCTTCTGTCGACTGAAAATGACAACTGCTCACAATGACCAATCACGGCTGACCTGTTTTCTGAATCTGAGCCGTGATTGGTCGTTGTGAGCAGTTGTGATGTCATTTTCAGTCGACAATAGACAAAATGGCCGCCCCCAGAGATGGCTAAAAACGAGTGGATTAACACTTATTCCACAAAAGCTAAATTAATCAGAATGTTGTGTTTCAACTAGTGGGCCTATTGGGAACATATTCTTGAAAAAAATATGTTTGGGTTGACTTCCGTTTTATGATAATCTTGGGCTAACACTGGCACATTTACGGCAATGTTTGTTAGAGTGCATTGTAGAGGTTAAATGACTCGAGATTTTTTGTCGTCAATTACAATGGGATGAAAGTGGAGTCAAAGTCAATTTATCAATGACATCACTGAAATTTCTTCTGCACAGTACAGCAGTCCCCAACTATTTTCGCGCCATGGACAAGTTTCCCGAATGATATGCTTCGACGGACCGGCATAAAAACAAATGATAGCCTAAAAATATGTGACTAGCAATTAGGCGACTTCAAGCTTTAAACATTGCTGCGGAGTAGTAAAGCCAACTTGTCAAATAGTCAACTAACCGATTCAAGACTAATGCATTATCCTTGTTCAGTAAATAAATAAAATCTGAATTCTGAGTGTTGGTGTTTCCTGTACTGTATGTAGGTTTAATGACGGCATCCGTTTCACTTCTATTTCTGTTACTTTCAATGGAGGGAGGGGCATCTTAAAATATGAACAGAATTTGAATTAGTGGTCAGACTGTAAGGTAACAGATTGCCTTTGACCTTTGAGCATCTACCGTCCTTTGAAATGCACGAGGGAGTGGCATTTTACCACTGGTGTTAAATTCAAAGTAAACAAAGCAAAGCGGGCACAAGTGTTTGATTGCTTTTACAAGTGCACTGCGCAGTATCCACCACCAAGCACTGATTGTCGCAATGTCTGGGCCGTCCACTCTGGCCCTCTTACATAACCACTACGATGACAACCTATCATGTGGACTTTGGACAAATAATTGAACACACATTTATTATGTTGCTTGTAGTTCTGACATTTTGAATTAACATTCTTTCATTTTAGAGCATATTTTGCCACCACCACACCTGTTGATGTGTTTCTGTTGGGATTAGGTGTGTGATTACAGGGGAGTTGTGTGACAATATTACAAAGTCATCAGGGCGTCAGACAGTACAAAGCCTGAGCTACTGAATGAACAATGACATCAGCAAATGGATATGAAATCCCCTGAAGAAGAATCCTTTCAGAATTCTTTCCATTTTTTGTTCCTGTTAAATGAATTGAAATAATAGACTTGGTTACTAAAGAGTGTGATGTGTCCCTGAGTGTGACACATTAATTACATTGTTGGTTCTTTATAACCTGTCTACCCCTCGATGCTGACGTTCCTTGCTTTTTAGGCCTTGTGTGAAGTCATTATAACCGCAGATTATGACAAATGGAAAGGGAGTGCTGGCCTTGGTGATGCTTCAGCTTTTTTTGGTTGATAATATATTAAGAGTGGCGTTCAGCTCTGACACTTTTACATTAATAATGATAAAAAGACAGCAGTCCTCATCATTTCACGTTTGCGCAAGGTGCATACTGAACTTATTCAAGTTATCCTTGTAACCACAGAAAAGTAAAATTCTGATGCAGCATAGATTGATTCAGAGGAGGCGCAACACTCCTTAATGTGCAACTAGCTTCAGAGGAAGTTGAAGGTTTAAATCATTAAAGTGACAAAAAGTGTTCTGATAAGTAGAACAAGCCCGCTCCTATACTGGCCCCTATACAGCTGGTATATCATTACGTACAAGTGTACGACATAGTGGCTAGGTATGGAAATAAGGACTTTAAAAAAAAGTTTGAAACGTGGTTAAAAAAAAAAAAACACGTGATCTGATTTAAAATTAATCGTTAATCGAGAAAATGTTTGAGTTTACCGGAGGCAATCGTACAATGATTAATAAGTCATAAATGAGCACCTAGCGCTTATCATGACCACCGCAAATCTACATATAAAATATAACTACTAAATTACAAATGATAATGAAATGTATCCATGCTGTATGTTTTTACAGTGTCGAGTTAGAAGCTGTCTTACCTACACGTACTTCCGTGGAGTTTTGACGAAACTTGGAGACACCTGACACTAGCTACAGCCTGATGCATGGTTGCCAGATCCAGCTGAAGGTTCTAGGTTAAAGATACCTTGGCAACTGAAACTGTCCATTTCCACAATTTGTCCCTCTGTTGCAGTTAAACAAGTTAACTAAAGTAATTGAAACACTGCATATAATCACCTAACATAATTCAAATAATTGATAATTGGATAACTCGCTTCTTCAAACTGCTTCGATTAAACCTTCAAACCTGGCAACTCTCAAGGCGAGGATAGTTAAAGGTGGAGTGAAATGAAAGGTGTCGCGGGAGTGGAGGAAGCGGGTCATGTGACTTTATGCACCAATGATCTTTGGTGTTACGTTACCTCTACCTGGCCCGGTTGTGTTTATTGTTCCAAGTCAGACAGCGTATTATTTACAAAACTACACTTTAAGATCATGAGAATCCAAGATTAAATTACACGCGTTCTGAGCGGACATGGCTTTACATAGCACGAAATAGAAGGAAATTAATGAAAAGTATGGAGTAGTTTAGATTGTGATGTATCCAGAGCCATTTTTCTCGGTAATTACTGTAGCTTTTTTTTTTAACTTGTCAAAATCCTCGGAATTTCAGATTCTCACCACTAAATATTGTTCAATTTCCGTTGTCCCCATGACAGAAGACCACAATTTAGTCATTTGTGGTGACATGTTTTGGCCGCAATCTCGTATTACTTGTCTGTGATTTAGTATTTTGTGGCCATGATTTACTATGTCGTGGCCACAAATGAGTATTTCATGTTCACAAGTTAGTATTTCGGTAAACGGTATACCTATTTCATGGTATGGCCACAAATTATTTCGTGGCCACAATGTTGTGTTTCGTGGCCACAATTTAGTAATTCGTGGCCACAATTTGTATTTTGTAGTCACAATTTAGTAATTCGTGGCCACAATTTAGCACAGTTGGGCATTCCGTCTATGTGATGGACCGGTGTTGTGAAATTCCTTGCTACCCGTCGAGACATCCTACCAATGCCCAGTGCGCTTGCGCATGCAACGCCGATCCGTGTTTTCGTTTAAATTTTGTAACTTTTTGCCCTACCTGTAGTACGTTCGGTTAAAAGTGGTGAGTACTTACTATTTTCGTTTTTATTTGACTTATTGGACTTTTTCATTGCCTCAAAACTACTTTTGGCATGAGTTTTCCCATCATAGCTTTTAAGCATTATGTGTTTTCTTGCGGTATCTTTTGAGCAAAGTGCTATTGGATTTTGCAGTCGGAATCGCTGACGGAAGCCCATTTAAAATCGCTGACGGAAGCCCGTATAAAATCAGAGGCGAAACGGCTTGTATTTCCTGGCCACAATTTAATATTTTGTAGCCACAATTTAGCATTAGGTAGCCACAACGTAGTATCTTGTGGCCATAATTTAGTAATTCGTGGCCACAAATTAGAATTTCGTATCTTGTGTATATATTATATAATATCCATGGGGCTCCATAATAATATAAAACCAAGGTGACATTAAAAAATGGTAATTAGATTTCTTTTTATTTCAAGTGTTTTTAAATGAAAATACCCTGTAAAATGTCTAAACGAATATTTATAATTACTGGACACGTGTTGAGGACAAGCATGCCATAAAATATAAAACTATAAATTGAAATGTAATTACTGTACTGTATTAGAGATGAAAATCAATATAGATGATTAATTTGAAATTTGTTATTCAAATAGTAGAGCATTATTGTTGTGGGGGCACTCATTATGAAGGAGGGCGCTGAAGCAGAGGCGCGGGTTGTTATGCTGAGTGCTTCTCTCCCTCCGCCTCTTCTTCTTCCTCCATCTGCGTCTCTTCAGTCGCGCCTCTGTCCGCAGAAAACCGCGCTTGGACAGCTACCACGAAAAACGTCCACGCAATTATACCCGAAACGTCGAGTAAACGCCGTCATCTAATGTTCAAATGGTTTCCACGAGCGTTTAGGGCTTTTTGAGTCGACGCTGGCTGGCCAACGAGTGGTTGCAGAAGATGATCCCTTGGCTCGGGGAGGCTGTGCTGCTGCTGCGTGGGGGAGTGGGTCCTTACATCCTGTGGCGTTTCCTGTGTTTGTAAACTAGACGCTCTCGGAAAATCCTCGGCCGACCCAAGCTCCAAGGTAAAACGATTATTCTTTCATTGCATTTTTTCTTTTCTGTTTTTGTTAGGGTTTCGCGATTAATTTTATGGCGAGCGCCACATGGTTCCAGGCGCCCACGTAAGAACAACGGTGGACGCGAGACATTTAACTCGGTATTTTAGCTTCGACGTTAGCCGTTGCGAGCTAATGTTAGCTTGTTCGTCGAGAGGGGGAGGCTCTCCGCGACGGCCATTATGAGCGTCGTTATCGCCCCATCTAGTCTCGAGCGACTCGGGCTTTGTCTTCCAAGATTCACGCAGAGAGCTACATCGTTTAATCCACACTGCACGGCGGATATGTTCGTCTGGCTGCTGCGTGTAATTAAAGATTAAATGGCGTAAAATAACACGCACCGTGAAACATTGCAGTGGGCGAGGGCGCTACCAAGGCAAGCCAGCTAATGGCTACTTGATGTTCGCTAAACTAGCGTCAGGTTTGGTTGACGCGCGAAGGCCAAGCCCTGCAAAATGTCGAAAAATAGCAACCCCTCTTTCTCAAACATAAGTTGGTAATAAAGTACCACGGTCATATCCATAACATACCTCACAATGTACTATTATTTTTGTGAGCCAGAGTAATGTTGTTCGCTTTATTACTCAGTAACAAGTGTTCACAATGTTAGCTTAGCAAAGCTAATATAGCATTGTACATTTTACCCAAATAAATATTTTCCGTTTTTTCCCATTTTACTTTGGTTCTCATAATTGTACGTGAGCGTAACGAATTATAAGGGAAACACAATGTACGTAATTCCGAAAACTACTACCAATTATCATGGAGTTTTTATTGAACGTTTTACAACTGTCCTGTTTAGTTGTTAGCTTGTTGCTACAGCCCAATTGAGCTAAGTCTAATGTCATTTAAAAAAAGAGAGAGAGAGAGAATTCATTTATGGCATCTTGTGTTTCACCATTATTTCTGACAGGTATTCAACTAAAGTACAGAAAGAATATATACTGAATTTTGTTTAATTTTTTTTTCAACTTTGTGGTGGACAAAATGTCATTTTCCATATAAATCCATGTCACAATCCCATGTCAACATGTCCCATGCTATGTATGTTGTCAGTTATTGCCATATATTTCTGTATTTTCTATCACCTACCAATTTAAGATAGTACTAATACTAGGTGTATGTAAGTTCAGATTGTTCACATGGGTGTTACACTCTTAGTACTTTACCTATGGGTCCATGAAGCCAATAAGTACATTTACAATTGTACTTTAAAATGACTTAATAGTGTCAATAATTTAGTGGGATAACTTACTGTCAGATAAGATGCGTATATAGATCCAGCAGCTCATACTTGTGTAAACAACCACTGGAGTGTATGTACCTTAAAAGGCAAAAAGTGATGTTGTGATTCCATGTGTTGTCTATTTCATCCACATCCTCCTCTTCTTCAGTTTGAATGCTAGATGAGTGAGGTGGGTGTGGCTTCCCACCAGCCTGACCATCCTGACTGACGGCTCTCTGGATGACCTTGTCCCCACCCCTGTCCCTGCGCTCACACACACCGTTACCACAGCAATGTCACACCTGCCCAGCAGCTCAGTCCGCGACCATATGAAATGGGTTTGTGTTTTATAACACCAAAGTGGTTGCAAGTCACTTTTTGATGAACAGTCTTATGTCACTCAGGATGTTGTCATTGATAATTGCAGTGCAGTAGATGCATGTCAACAGATTGTTAATCTTAAATCTCATTTTTCATTTCCTAGGCCGGTCTGCTCGGCTGTGAAGCGGTGCTCTCGAGTATGGCCCTGATGCAGGCCAGCACCATGGCGGCTCCACCCAAAAAGATGATGGCTCCACTCGGACATGCACCGCCACAGAGGGACGGACCTGACCGTGGTCCACAGAGTCACATGATCCTCCCGTCTGGCATGAGCTGTCCGCCCCTGGTTAGGATTCACTGTGAAATTTGCGCTTAAGTGTTGACTTTTTCTCAAATACGAGGCAAAACGTACAGATTTTCACCACTGGCTTTGTATAGCGTTTAAAAATTTCTGGAGTTCTGAACAGCACAAATTCTGAAACAATGTTCTTTATGCTTTATTTTAGCTGATCCGGAAAGAAGGAGAATTCCAAGCTCCGCGCCTGCTGGATGAGAAGGACATGAGGACCAATGAGGACCTGCAGCAGAAAAAAAAGAACAGGAAATCAGTGGCGCCCTGTAAAGTGAGAGAACAAGAGGGAAGGGGAGGGAAGGTCAGTGGCTGTGATTGCAAAACAGGGAACGGTCTCGGAGCGCTCCCCCTCTTGGGGCTCTCCCTAGTCTGCACATTTGTTTGTGCGTGTGGGGGTGGGGGGAGGAGCGCAGGGAAGATGTAGTGGGGGTGGAGGATCTGGAGAGGAAAGCGGGGGGAGGGGAGCAGGGCAGAGCGGTGCACAATAACAGCAGTTGTGTGCATAACAGGGGGAGCAGCAACACGGGCTTTTGGAGGGGATTGTAAACTAATTCTCCATCAATCCTAGCAAAAATTCTCAAAAAAAAAAACACCTTGATTGTAGGATATTGACATATAACTCATATAGCTTTTCATTAAGAAGACGGTCAGGAGAAGGTATGGAAACAAACGTCTTAGTTTATGACTGGTGCACAGGAAGTGTTGCTAAACATCTCTTCATTATTGTCCTCCTCAGGGCACAGGTGGAGATGAGAACGGTCCATCTTCCAAAGTGCAGAAAAACTTTATTTGTGACCACTGCTACGGAGCTTTTAGGAGCGGCTACCACCTGAAGAGACATATCCTCATTCACACAGGTATGCTTCATGCCATCAACCATGGTGCCCTGAATACAGCAAATCTAAAATGGTCTGGATAATAGCACTGTGCAGCAACTGTAAGGTTTAAAATGGCCTGTTTGGTATGATAGGTTTTGCCTCACAGTGTTAGTGGTTTCTGTGGGAGCTTGAACTAAAACTGGTGCTCTTCGGTTTAGGGGAGAAGCCGTATGCTTGTGCCGTATGTGACATGAGGTTTATTCAGCGTTACCACCTGGAGAGACACAGCCTCATTCACACGGGTATGCGTCTTTTAACCGTACCCATATTGCATATATCCTCCAGACTGCCTCTGTAGTCTGACACTTGAAATAATGGACGGATGTTCAGGGTTCATTTTGTCTGTGGACAGTAATTTCCAACAAAGCCACAACGCTAAAAAAAAATCTGTTGCGCCCGAAGCACTTTAAACACAACGTTTGTCTTCCAAGTTGTGTTTCCTCAACAAGTAAACCTGCTCCAAATGGTTTATCACGGTGTGCGGTCAATCGGTGCCAAGTCCACTATTAAAAACCCTTGCTTTTTGTTAGTTTACCACTTAGCATTCATAGACATTATGTTGACTACTACAGATGCTACAGAATTCATATGCAGATTTTCTTTCGTGTGTGTGGATGCTACATCTGGCCTTCAATGGTTTCTTGATCCTGGGTCTCTTACTTTTGTTTGACCCATTTTGTTCTAACATCATTGGCTTTACATGGTAAAACAGGAGTTTCCATTGCTTTTGTGCTATTGGTCCAAAAAAATATAAATACTTTATAATACAAAGACAGAAATGTCTTTTTGCAGCCATGCTTTTGAATGCATTTGCATTTCCGTTTAGTCACGGTTGCATTCGAGTTGGAAAGACCTAAGATTTTTTTGTAGGCAACTAAAATGCGATGAAAGTTGAATCTATGTTGATTAATCGATGACCTCATTGATATTTTTTCAGCACAGTACAGCAGTCCCCAACTTTATTTGCGCTACGGACCGGTTTCATTTTAAGACAGATTTTGACGGACTCTCATGGAAACAAATGAAAGCAAATGATCAAAAATAAAAAAATCACTATCAGTAATCAGTAAGTAAGTATCAGTATCAAGTAAGTGTTGTTTGACGTCGGCACATATTTATACATAATCACCATACAAATTTTAGATACACATACATAAATAGATTTAATTATGTGTGCATATGTCCTAATATGGAGATTAATTATGTGTGCATATGTTCTAATATGGAGATGGACAGTTAAAAGATACAGATAGCAAGGCATGAATTTCCACGCTCAGACACTGAGGTTTATTAACAGCTCATACAACAGCTCCCCCTATGGTCACAAATTCTTATGAGTCATATTTTTTCCTCATAACACCGGTCTCATCTTGTGTTCCATAGCACAGTGTGTTATAAGATGGATGTGTTAGGAAGTAATAGAGGTGCAGTAAAGTTATAAAAGCAAGATTTCTTGATAGTGGACTTGAAAATTGACTCATGGACTGCAGAGTTTGTCCTCAATAAATAAGCCAGATGTGGACTTTTTACATAAAAAAGCTTTTTCTATTAATCACTTCATGGACATCAAAGGACTATGTCACCTTAGATTTAAAAAATGCTTTTTTTTTTAAAGAATTATGATTTGAAGAAAAGACAGCTTGTGATGTAAGTAACACTCCTTTTTATTTGAGTATAAGAAAATAAATCTATAATTACATTGGTGTTTTGACATCAGGATTATTTTCAAAGAGAGGCGACAGGATACCTAGACTTCAGATGACATGAACAAGAACCTTTATAATCACTCCACTACCTGTCATCTTGACATCCCAAACATGTGATTTTACTTAATATGGACATTCTTGGCATGGTATTAATAATGGGGTTGCAACCACAATATAAGTTTTCATTCTATTGGTGAATTCATTTTATTTAATAATTTAAAGATGACAAGTTGCTATAATTATTGGTGAATCTTGATATTGGGCGTGTGTAATTCAAATTATGGTACGTGAGGTGGAAGGAACTGCTGTATTAATTAATTATGGTGCTAGTGAAATGTGGTTGTGTTAAAATTATGCTTACATTTTTTTCCCACGTGTTGGTTTGTAGTAATTTGCATCCTCCAGCCTGTTGTATTTTGACTGAAGTAATGTCCTGCCGTGTTTCCAATTAGTCCTTTGATGTCCACCCACATCTATACATCGTTGCTGTCCTGTGAAAAACACGTATGTCCAATTTAAGATTTTTTTTTTTTAATGTTAACGTTAATGCGATGTCTGTAACGCAGAAACACCATTTACATAAAAATTAATAGTATGGGCATAAGTGTTTCTCACAGGACAGCAACGATATTCGCATTAATGGCTGCGGACCCTGTGGCTAAGATTAAGAATTAGCTCTGGCTTTTTTTTTTTAATTCTTTTTTTTTTTTTTTTTTTTTTTTTTAGTTGAGGCTTTCAACAAAATTTCAGTGATGTGAGTTTGGAGCAGGTATTGAATGGCAAGCTTTAAGCATCCAGGGGCAGGTCATGCCTAAAAAAAATGAAATAAAAACAAAACAACCAACACCCTTTCCCCAGTGTTAAGAAGGTCATTCCTCATAGTAACTAGTGGTGCAAATGTGTCTGCTTCCGCTGGCCAGTGTGATCGCTGTCTTGCGCGTTTCTTTGCTGTCTTGCTGCTGCTGCTGCCTTGTGTGTCTCGTTCACGCATGCTTGGCTCACATCCTGTGGCTGTTTTTGTCTCATAACTCCACACAACAAATGCTTCCAAATACCAGAAGACACAATTGGACCTAAACAAGCCTTGAATGACTGTCCCTTTCAATGCCAAAGTGAGGTCGTAGCTAATGTGTTACTTTGTGTATGTAGGGGTGAAGCCGTACGCTTGCTCCATGTGTGACATGAGGTTCTTCCAACGTTATCATCTGGCAAGACACAGCCTCACTCATACTGGTATGCGTCTACTTGCACTAGCTTCTCCGGTAGAAGTGCCTCCACTTAGCCGCTCGTTAAACAAAAGACAGAAACAATCTGTCTCAATTGACTTTCACATTTTTTTTTTAAACTTGAAATGTTAGGAAGAATGAAGATGTATCCAGACAGCCAAATGTCAAATAATTCTAGCGTTACGTGAACACGTAAATGTACGAAACGTCAGCTTTTCCCCCGCCGAATGCTCTACTTTGTTCCGCGCAATTATTACTTCTTTGTCCCCCCAAAAAAATCTTTTGACACATTTTAATGTGGCTGACATGATTTGGGGCGTATTATTAAACACAGCCAAACTTGAGTTGCTGGGAGGGTGTGTGGATGTATAAGAAGAGCTACACGTGAGGGAAGAGTTGATGGTTCTGATTTGTTGTGTTTCTAGCTTCTACTGACATACTTTTTGTGTGTAGGGGTGAAGCCATACGCTTGCTCCATTTGTGACATGAGATTTTTCCAACGCTACCACTTGGCAAGACACAGTCTCACTCACACGGGTATGAGGTTGCTCTTCCTTGATCCATTTAAACTTTCCTACTGGCCTAGTAGTCATTAACTCTGCCTTATTTCTAGAACGATATTCAACTGGTCTTCTTAGGCCCGTAGCGGGGTGGTGCTTGTTACAACTGTTATTTGACTTTGAACTCTTGGTGTTGGCACACTTTGACCTTAATCTGACAAGACAAACATGTTGAACTCTTTCAACGCGTATTGTGAGCGATTAGAAAACAAGCTAAAGCTAGCTCAGTCCGTAAAGTGTCGTATACTTGTGCCACTGCCTTTGGCATGTCTGGATACATAATAACCGGGTGTGTCCTGTTGAGATCATTGTGGTGTTTGGTTTTTCTTTTTACAAAACATTTTTGCTCTGTGTGTACAGGGGTGAAGCCATATGCTTGCTCCATGTGTGACATGAGATTTTTCCAGAGATACCACCTGGCGAGACACACTCTCACACATACGGGTACATGTTTATTCTCAACCCCTCTCACCTTACCACACATTGGAGTGTTGGAGTGTATAGGCCTCACCCTACCTGTCAGAGCACTGGGACACAAACGCCTTTCCACTGCGCGATACCTACACGGCTCTAATCACTATTGACCTATTTCCACTGTCATAACCAGGTACTATTTCCTGTACCTGGTCGGTTGAGGTTCCAAGCATGACGTGACGAGACAATATGGTGTAAACGGCTGCAGATTTGTCGGTGTTGAATTTGTAACATTTGGATACAAGACTAGAAATGGTGAAAAACAACACACATGCTAATGTTAGCAATGTTAGCATACCCTGTCGCTGTACTTTTGTTCCACAATGTCTGTTTTCTTGCTGGTGCCAGCCTCCTCTGGAATAAAGTCTCCATTTATTGTTTGGTAGCACGACTAGTCTTTGTTTTTTTTTTTTTTTTTTTTTTTAAAGTGGAAAACCAACAGATCCAAACAAGCCGAGGACAGCCGTGTAGGTGCCACGCCACACAGTGGAAAAGCAGCGCAAAAAGCAGACAAATAAGGGCCCATTAATTTTGTAGTTCTTTCATGACTTATTTTTGGTTTACTTCTTGCATCGGCCTGAATGTGTGACTAGGAACTCGTTAGCCATAGTATGTACTGGCCCCAAACTGACTTGTACAAAAATACATTTGTGTTTGTAGCTGACAGGAGCACTTTAATAAAGTTTGGTACTGTATGCATTCAGGGGTGAAGCCGTACGCTTGCTCCATGTGTGACATGAGGTTCTTCCAACGTTACCATTTGGCAAGACACAGCCTCACTCATACCGGTATGCTGCATTTGTTCCCCTTTTACTTTAAACCCTTTAAATATAAACGAGCAACAACATGTCTAACTCATTTTTTTTAAGTCCCGTTTCCTACAATAAGATCATTATGTAATGGGTGGAAAATTTCCACTAAAAGTGTAGGCTTTGTTGGAAAACTGTCCACTGAAAAAAATGTCCCTCCTTGTGATTGAAAACTGTAATGTTACCATAGCATGTGTTATCATTGAGCACTTTATGACACCACCAACAGCGGGCACATTACACAAATAAGACTTAATGGCAGACATCAGTAGTCTGAAATACCCAAAAGAGAAGTTCCATTTCTCCCGATTGAATCAATATTTGGCTTCTTGACCATTGAAATGGTGCATTTGCAACAACTTCGGCTCAACAACGTTGAGCTTGTCTGCACTGAGACTGAACATTATTAAAGTACCTCCTGTGTATACCTCTCGAGCTCAGCTTACTTGTAATCATACAACTTAGCTTATGATGTCTGCCAGTTCTTTCTGGCGTAATGTCTCACCTACGGTCTGTTTGATAGCATGCTGTTATAAAAGCACCCAATAGCATGTCCCTTGTGTCTTTTACATGCTGCGTGTTTGTGTTTGGAAATGATTCAAACCTTCTTGTGTTCCATTCAGGAGTGAAGCCATATGCTTGTACCATGTGTGACATGAGGTTTATACAACGTTACCAGCTGGAAAGACACAGTCTCACTCACACAGGTAGGTCTTTCTTATTTACCGGTAAATGTGGCATGGGTCACACCGTCACGGTCATCTGGCTGCCTTGGAATTGTCTTACCACTTGTCACAATGTAGCCAAATGATCGTGCGATGTCAAGTGTGCACTTCACAAGTAGTTGTGTAGTCTGACGGAATTGAAAGTTCCCCTCCTACTTTTCTTATGACAAAGTAAAAATAACTTTGTTTTTAATTGTTGTGTTTTTGTTGTATCGTGGCGTCATACATTGAAGAATCATAATTGAAGATAAGGTGTTTGCTACGTAGGCCTTTATTCATAGACGTCAGACAATTATTTCATCGATTTGGCATCAAATCGGTGTGAGGGATTGTACCAGTTAGTCATTTCGGTTAGTCCTAGGTCAGAAAATATTTTGTAATTACGGTAGTATGTATTTCACCCATAACATTCCACACAGGTGAATTATTGTGTCATTGCTCATTCAATTTACTGACATTGTCTTTTGTAGCTTTTTCTTTGACATGATTTTCACAGACGCATGAATTATTAACTGATCATAGGGCTGGGCGATATGACTGAAAAAATAGTAAGATGTAAGCATTTCATATTGGTCCATTGATAATTGTTGACTTAATATTTTTTTTTTTAAGGACCAGAAGAAAAAGGCCTAATTTAGATCATTTTATTTTCATACTTGACCTTTAATAAGAGGTATTTAAGTATTTCATCCATCCATTATCCAAACCACTTATCCGTCAATATGAATAATTATTGATTTTTTTCAACTATTTAAAATAAGAAAACGAACTGTTTTTTGTGTACATTGTAATGTAGTGTAATATGCAAAGTTGCTTCTCCAGAAGTGCGCTGTAATATGTAGAACATGCATACCGGAACTCCTTTATTGCTACAACCAATCAATCCAGAGGTACTATCAGGTTACTGTGCACAATATAATCGTTTTGCAACAGTTGTACTGAGTCGATAGTCATTTATTTGAATGAAGTGACGCCACACTTCTTCGTGTTTGGAGTCGGCTGCGCTTATACCGTACGTCCGAGCCTACAACACGCACACCGCCGGGGTCGAGGTTTGCTTGCTGATTTCGTTTTCTAGCAAACATTTTATCGAAGGCATTTTCTATCGATATGGAACTATCGTCCAGCCCTAACAGATCAACTGACTTGTTTAGTATTGCATCATCATTTGATCACAATGTTTTTCAGAGTATCTGTCGTCCTACAGTTATCAGTAAATCAGTTATCAACGGTGTTAGATTTTATGTCTGATTGTACATTGCAGATGTTACGTTCTTACATATTGTGAATAGTTTGCCAACTGCCTAAAATTGTCTAACCTGCGATCAGCGTTGAAAAATAAATCTTTAGAATGAGGAAATCTCTTATTGGCTATTGTGCTTGGTGAAATGTGTCCAATTAGGACCTCAATTATTCCTTTGGATATTTAGGTTCCTAGGTTTGCAGATTGGTTCTTTTTTGCTCTCCGGATGATTTTTATTGTCCATCAATATTTAGAAATTTGACACACTGACTGTAGAATTAGCAAGCCTAGTCGTAGAGAAAAGTCATGTTGAATTGGAACGGCAGATGTACTTCCTCACCTGGTGGAATCTCTGCAGCAAACTGAGCGCTGATAAGTGCAACCAAACTTTACTAAACACCTAGTAAAGTTGAGCGGCGATCATTTTTGGCAGTTGAATCATTTCTTTTCCACGCTAAAGCTGGTACTTTGTGTGCATAGGGGTGAAGCCGTACGCTTGCACCATGTGTGACAAGAGGTTTTTTCAGCGCTACCACCTGGCGAGACACAGCCTCACTCATATGGGTATGCGCCTGCCAATCTTAAGACAGTCACACCATTAGGATGCTGCAACATCTGTTAAATGTCTGTGTTCTGACACATTGTTGAGGGGGCAGACTCAGTGTATTAGCGCCAGTAACATTATTGGCCTGCGTAATGTAAGTGGATCCGAAAATTGTGATTTGATACAAGCACCGTTTTAGCTCAGACTTTGCCCATGTCACTATTGTTAGGGTATGACATTGGTTATTAACCACAGACATCAATTTAGCCCGGATGAGTTGATTTTTAATACCTGAAGATTTCTTGTTGCTTTGGTGCAGAGACACAAATTAATGCTGTTGATGCTCTGCATTTAGGTGTGAAACCTTATGCTTGCACCATGTGTGACATGAAGTTTTGTCAGCGTTACCACCTGGCGAGACACAGCCTCACTCATACGGGTAGGGCTCCGTACACCGTGCCCAGTACATTCTGTGTGCACCTTTACATATGTCACCTCACTTCAGGAAATCACTCATGTGCAACTTACCATATCGGAAATCTTTTGTTTTGATGACGGTAGGCTCCCGTCATGTTTGAGTGTTATTTCAGTAGTAAAGGTGTATTTATTCCTATAGCTGTCAATACATTTCCTTTATGTAGTGTCAAAAATATAGATATAAAAATAAATCGATTAGCTACTATTGATAGATGGGTCAAACAGACAAAAC
This sequence comes from Filicampus tigris, assembly GCF_054856515.1. Taxonomy (NCBI): domain Eukaryota; kingdom Metazoa; phylum Chordata; class Actinopteri; order Syngnathiformes; family Syngnathidae; genus Filicampus; species Filicampus tigris. Next base: position 16,234,860 of record NC_141225.1, on the reverse strand, counting down.
AAATCAATACCTCTGGTAGCTTGTCTTAGGATTTGTAACATGGTTACATATTCTCATGCTGTATTTTTTCTGCTGGCTGTCTTTTAATTGAAAATATGCATCTGCTGTATTTGCATGAAAACATACAAACAAACATGGGCATGGGATGCTTGTCTTAGGAGGTAAAGGCAGTCGCCATTTTGTTTGGAGGTGACAAAAGCAAAACTTTAATTAAGCTTGTGAACAATGATGACCTCTGAAGAGAGTTAGTGTACACTTTTATGGGAATACGGCTTCTTAGCAAGAAGACGCAAAGAGTTCTCTTTTGAGCAGCTTTTATCTTTTTGTGTCAATTGCTTCGGCTTTCAAGACCCCGATTGCTTGTCAAGCATGTCAAGTATGGTTTCTTAAAGCGGAAGTCAACCCCCCCCCCCCCCCCCAAAAATCTTGACAAACATATGTTCTATGAGCCTCCACTTTCTAGCTTTCTGATTAATATCGCCTTTGTGGAATATGAGTTAAACAGCGAAATCCACCCGTTTTTAGCTGTCGCAGGGGGCGGCCATTTTGCCACTTGCTGTCAACTGAAATTGAAATCACAGTTGCTCAGGGCTCAGGTGACGACCAATGATGGCTCACCTGTTTTCTGAAGCTGGCCATGATTGGTCGTTACCTGAGCCCTGAGTAACTGTGATGTCATTTTCAGTTGACAGCAAGTGGCAAAATGGCCGCCCCCTAACATGGACCAAAATGGGTGGGTTTTACTGCTTAACTCATATTCCACAAACGCAATATTAATCAGAATGCTGTGTTATGACTAGTGGAGGCGCATAGAACATATTATTCTAAAAAAAAATGGGGTTGACTTCCGCTTTAACTAGCAGCGGCGAACCCCCACTGACCAATTGATAATGGATTTGATAGACATTTGGTAAAACTTGTTTTGATTGGCTTGTTTGACATTAGCTTGCCATAGATAGCGTGTCATTTACCTAAGTAGTGTTTAATTACTCCACAAAACCTAAAGCCACTTGAGCTAAATCCTTTATGGAAGAAATGTCAACGAATTGGGATATTGCCATTGCATTAATTGGGAAACGTGTGGTTAATAACCAATAGCGTAGGTAGGTATGTTTACATAGACAAAACTGCAAAGTGAAGCAAAATATTATAACGTTGCCACTTTGCATTTAGGTGTGAAACCTTATGCTTGCACCATATGCGACAAGAGGTTTTTTCAGCGCTACCACCTGGCGAGACACAGCCTCACTCATATGGGTATGCGCCCACCTTGCCCATGACACTTGAAAAAGTCGCATTTGACTTAACATCACAATCACACACACAGCATATGTGACGGACGCCTAAATTCATATCATATCTCCAAATACATTTTAGGTCTACAGCTGTGGATTATTGCTTTCCACGTTTTGTACAGAGAATTGGTCATTAAAAAAAAAAATGCTATATTTCCTGAAAATGTTGGTTTACAACCCATCAATTCTAAGTAGAGAAGTACATTGCATCACTGTTGGATTGTGAACACCAAAAAACGAAGTGTGACAGTAATACCTGTAATACTCTGCGTTTAGGTGTGAAACCTTTCGCTTGCACCATGTGTGACATGAGGTTTGTTCAGCGCTACCACCTGGCCAGACACAGCCTCACTCATACTGGTATGCGTCCATGCACCTGCCCCTCAATCTTGTTGAACCCTTATCACTAAAAAAGCTTTTAGCACACACAGCCTCATTTAAAATACTTCTTTGATTAAGGCGAAATGTGTTTGAAAAAAAAAAAACAACAACAAAACATTTGTGTACATTAGCGTAACCGCCGCGTTAGCTTAGCAGTTGAAGGCAATCATCCTCACGAAAATGGAGGACGCTATCTTAGGATATTGTAGTGTGTTTTCACAATGCAACAGTTACAGTGGGACTATTACACCGCCAGATGCCAACCCTCCCAATTTCCCAGAATGCCCGAGATGAGGGCAATCAGCCCAACTCCTGACATGAACGACGTGAATAGGTCCTTCACATTTCAAAATAACGCGTCCTCCGTTGTCGCTGTGTGTTCTCTCATCACACGGTGTGCCAGACACATTGCACGGCATGTCGATGCTGCGAGCTCTTGCACATGAATTCCCAATTAGACTCGATCACTAGTAGACACCCGCGATGTCGGCGGTTGTGCTGGTTTCAGCCTCCTGGGCATTTCGGGAAGTCGGGAGGATTGGCATCTCTCTGTTACTGGCAGATACGTGCATGAAATAAACAATCGAGCACCGCGTCTTGTTATCGTTGTTGTTGTTGTTGATGCAAACTGCAGTGCCGCAAAGCCGCTAAAGGCACTGCAGAGAGGCTGAATGAAATTGGTTTTCTGCATGAATTGGCGACTGTGTGGTTAATAACCAATAGCGTCGGGATGTACTGACTGGCAAAGAATGAAAATGGAGCGTAAGTCATGTAACATTGCCACTTTGCATTTAGGTGTGAAACCTTATGCTTGCACCATGTGTGACAAGAGGTTTTTTCAGCGTTATCACCTGGCGAGACACAGCCTCACTCATATGGGTATGCACCCGCCCACCTAAACAATGACACTGACCCAACTTCCAATATGGATGATGATCATTAGTCACAAGGCGGATTTGCTCGTGCGCCATTAAGCGTTCGGACTCGCAAACACTACATGAAAGCAAAACAAGAGTGTGACATCATCAGCTCATGTTGTGTTAGCTGTGGATTTGAAAATTGGCCAAACACAACTTCAACGTATTCATTGGATTGAGTTCTGAAAAGTGGTTAACAACCCATCAATGACAATTTGACTAATCGATGGATGATGGAGCCCGAATGACAAGTCTTGAAAATTAATGTCTTAATGCTCTGCGTTTAGGTGTGAAACCTTTTGCGTGCACCATGTGTGACATGAGGTTTGTTCAGCGCTACCACCTGGCGAGACACAGCCTCACTCATACGGGTAGGGGTCCGCACACCTGCCCCCTCTCATCTTTCCAGTCACTCAGTGTGTTTGACGCAATCTTTCCAAGAGCGTAGCTTACGCACCGCCAGAAATACGAACACTTATTTTAGACCTCTCCCTCTAATCTTAGCAAAAGAACGTTTGAGAAACCTCCATAAGGCTTTTATCGTGCGTAGCGGTTGAAGCTAACGACGCCACCCAGCCAACTTGTTTTGATCGCCGCACATGCTAATCTCTGAACATACAACTCTAGATCTCAGCCAAAGAGCGCCTCAGATGTGGATTTGTGTAATCCTCCGTCTTGTTTTCCCACCGGGACTATTTCACAAGCTGACCCGGTGGCTTGCACTTAGTTTAGCGTATTAGATTAACTCGTTGTTGTAGTTTGTTTCCTTTTGTTCAATTTTAAGCACAAATAGATTTTTTATAAAAAAAGAAAAACTGTTGTTTTGTTCTGTACTTATGAAGCTCATGCATTACATTTCTCATCACTTTAGCTGAAAATGCTTATTTTTGCACAGCATTCTGATTAATATTACGTTTGTGGAATATGAGCTAAGTAGTATAATCCATCTTCTTGTGTCACTTTCTGTCGACTGAAAATGACATCACAATTGCTCAGGGCTCAGATAACCACCAATCATGGTGAGCCGTGATTGGTCGTTACCTGGGCCCTGAGCAACTGTGATGTCGTTTTTAGTCAACAGAAGTGACAAAATGGCCGCCGCCGTTTAACTCATATTCCACAAACAGAATATTAATCCCAATGCCGTGTTTAGATTTGTGGAGTCATATAGAATTTATTGTCAAGAAATTTTGGAGGCTGACTTCCGCTTTAAAAAAAAAAAGGAAAAAAACTGTACAAAACTGCAACTCATAACTGTTGAAATATCTTTAAGCATATGCTTATTGAACATCTTTGTAGATTTGCAAAATGCTGTTTTTTTAATTTTATTTTTTAATAGGGATCTTTGTTTTCAAATTCCAACAAAAGGTTCAGGGAGCTCCCAGGTGATTCAGCATGTTTAAAATCAAATTAAAACAGTAAATAGCTCCCTACAGTTTTCTACATTAAATAAAACATTTCCATTTTTCAAAATAACTGAAATGTTAAACTCTCACTTTTCTTCTTTTTGGTTGTCGTTTTATTTCAAGGGGTTAGAGTTAAAAACAAACGGTGCAGAGTTCCCAGGGTATCTCTTAGAAAGTGGTCTTCACTGATTGGCCGGGAGAAATCTCAGTGCTCTCCTCCCTGATAGTGCGGAATCATTATGACCCAAGTTGACCCCTTGCCCTTTAAAGGACTCCTTACATGTATGAATTAGCATTCATTCATGACACTCACCCTTGAACGTGGGAGAACAAAAGCGAGGGCTCTCCCAGAACATACACAACGCCTCATTTTTAATCTTGACGCAGTGCGCTTGACATATTGTGTTCCAGCTGTATCCTACCCACCTGGTTGCATGTGTGAACATTTCCGCATTGTGCGTGTGTGGCCGAGGTGATGTTGCACGTTACTTGACCTTGTGTGGTTGTGTGGCGGGTAGGCCTAATACGCTGCTCTGTGTGTGTAGGGGTGAAGCCGTATGCTTGTTCCATGTGTGACATGAGGTTTATTCAGCGTAACCACCTGGAGAGACACAGCCTCACTCACACGGGTATGCGTTCCGTTGCCGCGCCCCACCACTGCCGCTCGCGCATCCCCCTCCCCCCGCCCCACTCCCGCGACGTCAACACCGCAACCTCCACTTTGATGGGATGTTGAACCAGCATCACACGCCGCCCAGATGTCGTTGCGTACATCTGGGCCATGATAACTCCACGTTGAACTACACATAATGAGTTGATGAGCTGGCCTTTTGACAACGCAAACACTCATTAGTTACAGCTAAGGCTTTCTTTTCCTACTTTTGCTGCTATGCTAGTCCTCAAAAGACAGTTTGACACACAATAGTGGTGCAAAAACAACAAATATTGACGCATTGACTCTGTTGTGTGTGCTTTTTGCTAGGGGAGAAGCCGTTTGCGTGCGACATGTGCGATATGAGGTTTATCCAGCGCTACCACCTGGAGAGACACAAGCGCGTGCACAGCGGCGAGAAGCCTTACCAGTGTGAGCGCTGCCAGCAGGTGGGCACCACGTATTTTGTTTTATTCCACAGGAATCGCATGTTTTTATTGATTTTAATAACTGGCGTGATAAAGGGTGTTCCAACTGGTGTTCTGAACTTGCAAATGTTACATTGTCAATTTTGAAAAGATGAATTTTAAGGGTTCATTGTTTTATTTGCTTTCCTTAAGCGTTGATTCTCACCTGCTGTCACTCGGACTGCAAACGATTATTTTAAGAAAACATTTAATCGGAGATGGATTTGTGTTGTATTGGATATATTTCTGTATTTATTTGTATTTATTTCTTTGGATCTCCCCTTTGAGATAAGCCGTCTCATTTTAGACAGAGTCCAACAGATTTTTGACAGATTTAAAAAAAAAAAAAAATGTTTTGACTTTTTGAGATCAGGTTTTTGTTTTTCAATTTGACCTAAAAAAAAAGCTATAAATGCAAGGTAAAACCCAAAGTTTTACCTTGCAATTATAGCTATGAAAAAAAACCTCCACCTTTTGCTGAAGCTAACCCTTAAGTCATAAATCTTACTAAATATATTGCATATTATATTATTATTACTTAAAAACCTGTTGTGCTAGAGTAAAAACAAGGTCAGATTTGGAATTATTGCACCAGTAGCTGTCACCCCGGGACTCATGTTTTCCATTTTAAATTCCCATGAACGTTTTCTAAACTCTTTGCATCTCTTGCATTTAAGTTGGCACATGTGTGGAAAAACTTGTCTTGACAAAAGTCCACTTGTTGTTTTCCCAAAGAACTTTTCCCGGACAGACCGTCTGCTGCGGCACCGCCGGCTGTGCCAGGGCCGCGGCGTAGCAAAAGTGGAGAGCCAACCGTGTTGTGAACCGCGCCAGTATGCCCAAGAAGCGCCACCCGCCCCCCCGACCTGGAGCCCCATGCACCCCCCTCCGGGTCGTCTGGCCGTCTGACATTCCACGTTGGCCGCGTCTACCAGGCCGCCAGACACAGGACAGGCTGACGGGCGCGGCGCTCGCTCTGCTCTGAGCCGCTCGAGCGCAGACTGACCATGCGGCTCCTGTCTTGGATTACTAATAACTACGGGACGTTTGTTGGTTTCGTTGTAACTGTTTCTTTTCTCCCTACCATTTTTTTTTTTTTTTAACAACGAGACTTTTCTGTGATAAAGAGCGTTCCTGTTTTGTACTTACTTGGTTTTTATTGTTCCAATGCATCCACATTTGTTGGTACTCTGTAATGACAGCAGTTGTTTTTTTTTTTTTTTTTTAATTGATATACAGGGACTTAGTTGCGAGGAAAAGCATTTCATTGTGTCACTTAGGTCCAAGTATGGCTCGCATCAACCAGATATCGCCGGCTTTGGCAGCTGTGTTTCAGTTAGTGTCACCATGGCAACGGTAGCTTGACCGGGACTCTTATTGTGAAGCCATCTGGTTGACCAGCGTTCTTTGCCTCTAACAACTTTAGAGGTACACTGTCTGTAAATATTGCTACTAAGTGGATTTTTTTGGGGGGGCGGGGTGGAGGGTGTGTGTCAGGAATTACCTACAGTCGTTTTATTGTTAACCAGGACTTCCAAGGAGTAGGTAATGTGTGGGCGATCCCATTTTGGACATGTCGAGGCCCCCCCGCCCCCCATGTTCTGTTGCGTGTACACATTTTTTCCCCCAATTTTATTTAGCCTTTTCCCCCTATCAATGTTTTACTCTTGTGTATCAGATGTATTTACAAAGACAAGGCCGCTTTTATGTCACAGTGGACGTTATTCCTCTAAACTGTCGTGGTTACAGAATGTTGGTGACCCCAGTGGCACAGAGAACGTCTTGCGTCGTCGTCACTGATGGGGAGTCACATGATGTCTAATACTGAAGGAAGCCCGGTCTGGTGAAACCAACACTCTGCTGCGCACTAACCATTGCCTTTTTTATGCAGATATTATGTGCTTGGTGTGTTTTAACAGGTGTATGTCATATCATTGGGTGTAGCCTTAACAAAGTGCGGATACACAAATAATCATTGTAATGCTAAACATTATTGTAACGAGCATTTTTGTTGTATCAGCGAAGGCAGAGAGGCTCCATCACGGCCGCTTGACTTCCTGCCGATGTATTTCTCAAACGTGACCCTCCTCAAGTTGTGTACTCATCCACGGTCTTGCGATGAGAAAGAGCCCTTTGTGTACATAAGACATCGTTGAGGTTGACTGAATGTAAGATAGGCGCAATCCCAGAGTGTATGTAGTTTCTTCCGTGATTGCCAGAAAGAACGTTCATGCTTTATGTTCAATACAAATGGACAGTGTTGATTTCTCTATGCTGTGTTTACAGCCGACGGACTGACGGAGGGTCAGGTTCGAGGAATGTGTCGACACTCTTCCAGCCGTGCACAAAGCATGGCGCCGGTGAATAGTGACACGTGTTAAAAGGGCAATACAGTACTTGTTGTCAGTTTACCGGTAGTTTTTAGTAGGACCACGCAAAAGAACCCTGACATTGCAATTGCTTATTTTTAACATGGAGGTTTTAACTTCCCGCTCGGATCAAACGTGGGTCCGAGTTTTATTTCAAGTACCTTTTTATTCGAAAATTGTAAACACTGGAGTGGCAGGGGAGGCAAAACGAGTGATGGATATTTTTGTTCCCTTCAATCTGTACTCTGTTTTAGACAAAGCCTCTTTCTCCTTGGAGAAGATGAACAGAAGCATTTGGATCAGTACAGCTGACAGTCCACTATGGTGGTCCGTTTGAAGAAAAAGATTCCTTCTAATGCAAAGTCCCTGGTATTTGTAGTAAATTATATTGATCATGCTATTAGGAGAGCGACGGCATAACGGTAGCTATCACAGATTAGTTGTTTTCTTTATTAGTCTTGCATGCAGAGTTATGGTCCTCAGTTGAAATAATAGAATCTTGATATTGATTATTTTGTGTAGAAAAATGAGTGCATACAAGTAACTTCCTAAAACTGTTACAATAATTATTGTAAAACGGGCTAACTAATAATGTACCCTTGTGATCCAATTAGTTTCAACCGTATGGAAATCGGAGGAGAGGCTTCTTACTATTATGCTGAAATAAAAACATTTGTTAAGGATCTCTGCCTCGTTACTTCAATTGATCACATTTGATTACCATTTCAACTACTGTTCCTATGCAAAGGTATTTTTGTGCGTACGTCAACTCAAAATGTTTCTTTACATACAATATGTTCTCTACAGCCCCACTAGTCTTAACACGGTATTTTGATTAATGTTATGTTGGTGGAATATGAAATAACGCAGCGAAATTCACCTATTAGCCATCTCAGGGGACGGCCATTTTGACACTTGCTGCCGACTGAACGTGACAATACAATTGCTCAGAGCTCAGGTAATGACCAATCACGGCTCAGCTTGTGAATGTCACATGACCAAACTGAACACTAGTGAGCCGTGATTGGTCGTTATTGTTACCTGTGCAACTATGATGCCATTCTCAGCCAGTGGCAAAATGGCTGCCTTCTGAGATTTTGCTGCTTTATCAATCTTTCATAAACACAATATTAATTAGACTGCCATGTTTAGACTAGTCAGGATGCATAGAAAATTATTGAATTTTTTTTTTTTTTAATTGCTTTCCCTTAAGCACAGATAGAACTTTCATCAAAAGCTTGCTGTTGATTATTATAATTTCATACTTCTCCAATTTGACACAAAGACACTAAAAACAAATAATGAACCTACAACTATTAGGAATAATTAAATTACAGAAAAAATAACTATTCAAAAATAGTTCTGTACTCTACATTTTCCACGGCATTCTACCTAATCCACAATTCTCAACAAATCACAACCATTTCAATTTTAAACTATTAAATCAAATCAGAACATTCGCAGCACTATTTATCACATTCACCAAATTCCCACAGTTTTGGTATTCCACGCTTCACAATATTCATTCATTCATTCATTCATTCATTATCCATACCGCTTATCCTCACAAGGGTCGCGGGGCGTGCTGGAGCCTATCCCAGCTGTCTTTGGGCAGTAGGCGGGGGACACCCTGAATTGGTTGCCAGCCAATCGCAGGGCACACAGAGACAGACATTCGCACTCACAATCACACCTAGGGGCAATTTAGACAGTCCAATCAACTTACCATGCATGTTTTTGGAATGTGGGAGGAAACCGGAGTACCCGGAGGAAACCCACGCAGGCACGGGGAGAACATGCAAACTCCACACAGGGAGGCCGGAGCCGGGATCGAACCCACGACCTCTGAACTGTGAGGCGAACCGTGCCGCCGCTTCACAATAAAATCCTCAAAATATAATTGATGTTCTGACCTCCAACTGCATTCAGGACACACACTACCCAAAATTCACATTTTCCATCAATACATTCTTAAATGAATGGAGACAAATCTACCTCTACTTTTATAATCTGATTTTCAATCTCACAATACACATTCTTTAATTTAAATTAATTCCACAGCCTCTTCAATATCGACACACATCTTGGAAAGAGTTTGTGTTTCTGCTAACCCAGCGCCAATGTAGTACATATTCCAGGCCTGGAAGCGGCGGTAAGGGCTCGAGTGGTGGTTGTCGTCTTCCGTATAACCAGACGCACACAGGAAGAAAACAGAACCCAAACAATGAAACAAAGCGTAGCTTATACATATCATATGAGTACACTGAAAAACAACCATGTTAAATGGCAGCGCAGTGTCACGAGGTGATGGCGACGAGCAGGACTCGAAAGAACGCGTAGCACTAAAGTGTACTCCGGTACCGAATGCGACCCCTTCATGCAGGTTTCTGCAGCTCGAACTGGAGCTCAACGCACACCTTCGTGGGCTCAGCTTCGGAGAACCCGTTCGCTATGTGTACAACCCACTGGAGTACGCGTGGGAGACGCACCGATGCTACGTGGAGAAGTACTGTCAGGTGGGCCAGAGCTTCATGTTTTTAGGCATGAATCCTGGACCGTTCGGCATGGCCCAGACGGGGGTGAGTTTACCTTTGAATTACCTGTAGGACATCCAATCAGTCTTCGAGATGACGTCATCGGTCATCTAAATTGATGACATACAAACATGGGAACATCTACATTACATTGATGTTTGTTTTCATCAAAAATGTTGACCATGCATTAGTTGTTCCTTGCTTCCCGCAGGGAGTAAGCGGTGAATATACGTTTTCACAAGTAATACTTAACTGAAATATAAATATTACTCCTCCACATCAAATGAAAAGGCATCGTGTAATGCAATATAGTACATTTAAGGTACAATCAGGGCCACTGTGAAAACTAGAAAAAAAATATGTTGATAGTCGTATATAAAATGTAGATTTTTCTTTTAAGATTCAAAGTAATATATTTGCACGATCAAAGCCGTAATGAGAATGACTATACTTTTTTTCTGGGGGGGTCATGAAAAGTCAGATTTTGGGAATAAAGTCTTGTATTTACAAGGACAATTTAGTATGTTTTCAAGTTAAAAAGTTGTATAGTTATTTTTTTATTCGATTAAAGTCCTAATATTGACAACAAAGTTGTATATTTTTTAGAGTAAAGTCAAATATATTGGGGTAAAACGTTGTACAGTATATTGTCAAGATTATAGTCATAAAAACAATAGCTCTATGATACTGTATTATAAAAATAAAGTTTTGTGTCAACAAAAAAGTAGCATATTTTCCAGATATAATGTTGTATATTTTCAAGATTAAAGTCATACAATTATGAGAATGGCTGCTTGTCTTAGGTGGTTGCATTAGTTGTGTGGGTGGATTTTGAAATTCTCTTGAAGAGAAGACTTTTTATCTCTCTATATACAACTTTAATCTTCATAAATTGTTATCCTGAAGAGATGACTTTGTATCCCAAATACGTATGATTTAAGATTACGACTTTATTCTTGTGTATGTTTTTCCTTTTCAATGTGATCTAATATCTAATACTCCATAGATTTGGCTTTTTTCCCCACAATTTTCGTCAGTTTTAGTCATACATCTATTAGTCAGACTTTGAAATACATAATTTCAAATCTCCACATCATCTCTCCAAGGTTCCCTTTGGCGAAGTGAAGTCAGTAGTTAATTGGCTGAAGATCACCGGGGAGGTTGGTCGCCCCGACAATGAACATCCGAAGCGCCGAATCAGCGGCATGGCCTGCACTCAGAGTGAAGTGAGCGGCGCCCGCTTCTGGGGCTTCTTCAGGAAATTGTGCGGCGAGCCTGCAGCGTTCTTCCGCCACTGTTTTGTGCACAACCTTTGCCCTCTCATTTTCATGAGCAGCAGTGGGAAGAACCTGACCCCCCCTGAGCTCAATGCCCGTGAGCGCGAGCAGCTCCTGCGCTTGTGTGACATTGCCCTGTGTCAGGCCGTGGAGGCCTTGGGTGTCTCCATGGTGATCGGTGTGGGCAGGGTGGCGGAGCAGCGGGCGCGCCGCGCTCTTGCCGCAGCTGGTATGGACGTGCGAGTGGAGGGCATCCTGCATCCTTCCCCTAGGAATCCTCTGGCCAATAAGGGCTGGGAGAGTGTGGCTAAAGCTAAGCTCGCACAACTGGGCATACTCTCTTTGCTTAGTAACGACACGTGGCCAGAATCTTCTCACACTCAAGAGACTTCATAACAGGAAAATTCATCCACCCGTTTTCTATACTTCTTGTCCTCATTAGGGTGGTGGGTGAACTGGATTCTGTCCCAGCTAATTTTGGGTGAGAGGCATACATAAAGTGGACACAAATGTATGCTCAGGGTTGTTGATTTTTTTTTTGGTTATAGGCAGTACTGTATGCTGTTTTTTTACATTTACATTGTATTGTAATACAGTGATTTATTTTGCATTGAAATGTTACCACTTCTCTGTATTTAAATGTCTTCTACTTATATTACGTGTTATGTACTACGTATTTTTTTTTACAAATATAATGGTTATTATATTCTGTGGATCTATATATCCATTCATTTTTGTGATTGTTCAGGTCTCTGTTTTGCTTGGCTGCCATGTCATAATTCCATCCATCCATTATCGAAACCGCTGATCCTCACAAGGGCGTCGTGTGGGTGCTGGAGCCTATCCCAGCTGTCTTCGTGCAATTTCGTGTATTATTTATCATTACAAATTAGAAGGCAACATTTGTTTCACACCATTCAAAGGTAGGCGAAGGACCATAGAACTATAATCTTTGAAAAATTCAAAACAAATTTACCCCTCCTATGTTGATTTTACTGTACGTCAGGATGGGGTCTTGGCTGGATTTAGTTGACATTGTCTGTTGAAATGAAATGGCATCTTTTTATTGTACTTTGTGCCCACTCTGTGCCAAATTCACAAATTTAATGAGTTAAAATACAAAGTTCAAATGATGTTATTCATTTCAATTTATCATAGTTAAAATTAAGTGTACCGTTTGATTGTGTTTTTGTATTTGAATGTTTTGAAGACCACCTTTTGTCTCAAAATAATAGTGAAAAAAAATAAAGATGTTTGGAGGTAAATAAGTGACTAATAGTCATGTCATTAGAACGTGAAGTGTCATAAATAATCCAGTCACTCTTCTTGGTAAACCTCTACGACTGCCAAGAAATGAAAGAAGCGAGTAAACAACTCAGCAGCGGATTATGTGTCCAGAAACACGACTCTGTCGCTGTTATTGACGGGGAACTACACTTCCCATGATCCTCTGGTGTGACTATCCTTAGACAGCACCTGGTCAGCTTTAGTCAGTGTGATGATGGAATCCCGGCTGTGAACGCCTGAGAATCACCAACGTTTTTTTCCCAGGTAAGACTTTTTAAACTACATTTTGATGATTACTTTTTTTTTTAAATGAATAAAACAAGAGACTAGCTAACAGCTTACGTGACTGCTAGCGAAACAGCACTTAAAACTGAGCGCTAATATATTTTTTGTATTCACTCAGGGTAATTAAATAGTGCAATTTCTATCTATCTATCTATCTATCTATCTATCTATCTATCTATCTATCTATCTATCTATCTATCTATCTATCTATCTATCTATCTATCTATCTATCTATCTATCTATGTTATTGTTGACAGTGTGAGCATGTTGTTTATAAACACGTTGTGCGAGCTCACGCTGCGCGTTTCCTCACAGTTTCTCTCAAATGTCTTCTCTGCTCAGCTGTCCTCCTCCTGTTGCCGGATCAGCGTGTGCCTTCCTCCTCGTCACCGTCATGGAGAAACAATATCCACAGTCCACGGTGGTGTTTCGAAATGTGGGTCAGCGCTACTTTCCCCAAACCAGAGTCGAGTGTCACTACAGCGTGACTTCACCCCATCAGTGGAGCAGCAGTGACTGGATTGGCATATTCAAGGTGTTGTTATGGAGTATTTCTTTGAGTGCAAGATAAAATTTTTTTTAAAAAGTCTCAAAGTATAGTGGAATAAAATAACCGAAATGAATGCATTTAAAATGAACCTTGAAAGCTCACATTGATAAAAATGACGGACATTTTCTGTAATAATATAGTTAGTTTTCTAAACCTATAAACATTTTCATTTTTTTCTTTTGTTTCTTCAATTTTAGTTGTATTTATTTCGTTAGTTTTAACTACAATAACCTTGTCAACCACATTTATTTTTACTTCCCTAAAATATGTCTTTTTTTTTTGTTGAGTTGTGCACCACATGAATGATGGAAACATTTTGGAGGGAAAAAAATCATATTTTTTCAAAATCACAAACCCCTGGCAATTGAACAGAGGTGTGTAGACTTTTGATACCCACTGTATTGTGTTTGTCATTTGATTGTGCAAGTGTACCAAATGTTGGTGATCTTATTCCTCCATAGGTGGGATGGTCGTCACTTCGCGAGTACCACACGTACTCATGGTCACTTGTCCCTGAAGGCTACACCGAAGGAAGTGCTGTTGACTGCTGTGCGCTCTTTCAGGGTAAACATTAAACACTGAAAAGAGTTACTTTGTAATTTTGAAAATGTAACCCCACTCTCTAAATGACGGTCACATACATTACGAGAGGAAATGTTGTTGTTTTGCCAGCCTTCTACCTGCCTCGCCCTAGCACGGTGGAGTACCACTTTGTCTACGTAAACAAAACGGGGAAAGTTTGCGCCCAAAGCCGACCCTTCACCTTCTGCGCCCCCAAACCTCTGGATGAGCTGGAGACCCTGAGAGAGGAGCGAAATGAGGACGAAGGAGGAGGTGATGATGACGAGGAGGAGCTGCTCCTGGTGGTCCCCAGAGCTCAGCTGCTGCAGGTGAGAAAAAGGAAGCCGCCCACCGTCCGCTTTTATGGGACACCCCTTGAATTTGTGGATTATATTTACTGTGCGCAGAGTCAGCTGGAGGAGTGCTTGCGCGAGAAGGCAGAGTTGCTGCAGGCTGTGAAGGAGACCAAACAAGAAATAGAGGAGGAGAGGAGGAGCAGCACAAAAGCAAAGGAGGAGTGGGAGAGTGAAAGGGACGCCTTGAAAGAGGAGATGGACCAGCTCCGTCAAAACCTGACACACAAATGTGACGCCTTGAAGAAGGTGGAAGGAAAACACAAAGTAAGACCTCGTACAGATCATCTCATGTTTGATTTTTGATAAATTGTCATATGTCGCTACGCAGGATGTGGAAAGCAGTCAAGAGAATCTTAACTCTGAACTGAGTCAACTCACGGCTGAAAAAGTGCACAGTCAACAACAAATCAAAGACTTGGAAAATGAAGTGGGGATGCTGACTGAGAGGGAGAAGGAGAGAAACGTGGAGTTGGAAAGGCAAGTCTTGAAAACTCGTGATGTGTACAGTGAAGCTCCGCCTCGTCGCACTTCACTTTTCACAAATTCACTTTGTGCCAGATCTCTGGCTAAACAGGAAAGTAGCAATTGGTGCCAAATTATGTCGGAGTGATATATCTCAATTGAGAGATGAAGATATTTGAATAATGTATAGGAACATACAATAATGTACATGCTTCTCTCGCGCACCTTTTAAGTATGGCATTATTGTTCTTTGCAAAAGATAAAGAATATATGCCTGTGAGTATTGTTTTTGGGTTTGTCTTGCTGCACGTTTGTGTTCAGTTATCCATCGCTTAAAGGGTGACAACATGGCCACATCGATGCTAATTGTTAGCCTGTGTTAGCCTTAGATTTTCCCATTGCATGTTAGCATTAAAGTAACGATGGATGTGTGGTTGTTGGAAATACACAAAGTGTAATTCTCTTTGTTTGGTTTGACAGTAACTTACAGCTGAGTGGTAAACAGCTTGAGGCCTCTTTTTGAAGAACATTTACTCATTTTTTCTGGCAAAGTGATTAGAGTCATCTGCCACCATGCAACACGTGAGTCGGCTCACTTGTTTTTCAAGGCACCACTGTAAAGGCAACTATAGACATTTGCCTTTCAAATGAAAGCCCTTGATGAGTGTTTCTCAGATCTGTAATTATTTTGTCAGTGCACTCTCATCATGATGAAATGACACAAAATGTCCTTTATGCTCTAAAATCTCAACTGTTATTTAGATATTCAAGCAACACAAAATTTTAAGCAGGTACCTTGGCTTTTGGCCACTTTGGCAAATTACATGTAACTCCTAGTTAGGTTACTCTTTTTTTTTTTTTTGGTGTGTTTTTGTTTGTGTTTTCACAAAGTCTTTCCTTTGCAGGCTGAAGGAGATTTTGATGAAATTATCCGGTCAGATCAAACACGATGAAGAAAAGAGAAAGTTGCTGCAGGTCTGTAAAGTCCTCAGACACCGAACATGACGTCAGACGCCATTTTGTTTTCACACCAAGGAGGTTCATGGTCGTCGTCCTCCTTGCCCGCAGGCGGAGCATGAGGCCTCGCAGGCGGAGGTCCGCGGCCTGCAGGCTCGCCTGGAGGCGAGCGAGCGCTCGGCCGAGGGACGTCGCGGGGAGCTGAGGGAGCTGAGCACCCGTCATGGCCACGCCCACGCCGAGCTGCACCAAAGCCGCCTGCAGGTGGCCCAGCTGGGCCTGCAGCTCTCTGAGGAGAAGCTTCTCCTCAGGGAGGAGCGTGCCAACTGGGCCCTGGAGAGAGAAGCTTTTAGGAACGCGGCACAGGTAAAGATGTTCCAAAAGCATACATGGGTTACAGACAGTCTCTCTGAATGAGGACAAAGACATGAATTGAGATTGTGTGTGCGTTAGAGTTACTGTACATAGTTTTTGGAATTATTATTCTAATTTGTTTTTAATTCATTTGAGTTCTTTAAAAGATTAGAAAGTTTTCAGAGCAAGATTGTTAGTTGTTGTTTATTTAATTTGGAAAATGCTTTGTTTTCGTTTTACTTTTCATTAGTTTTAGTATTAGTTTGAGCTTTATAACATTTTTGGGGTGTATTTCTTCTGAGAGATTAAAAAAAATACCAATAGCACTTGTGTCCATCCACAAATGAAATACAGGCAGAGTATAACAGTCCGCAGAATTTGAAGTATAATACGTTTGATGCATCACAACTTGAACGTGTTAAATAAAGCTAGGAAGTTCTTGCTTTCCATCCCTTGTTTGCCAAGTTGCCAGTGTCTGAAATGGATTTGGGGCTTGAATTGCTATTGAGAAGTACGCCACATATCCATTCATATTTTTTTCATACATTAATGAAAAAAGGAGAGCGTCGCAGTTCCGTTCGAGTTAAGTGACAAAAGCAGGGGAGCCATAACAAACGCCTAAACCGCACGGACGGCTCGTCATCTGGTGGCGTTTTTATTTTTTATTTATTTATTTATTTATTTCATTGGCTGCCGCCAGATGATGTTGCTTCTCGGCGACACACAGTAAAAGTTCCTCAACTCCCAGATGACTCCTGTTCAACCTTTATTCTTTCAGCTAATGGCCGTGCTGTGATACCGAAACAAAATCAACCCCAACGGCTCATGTATTCAATTTACTGACGAAGACAAAAAAACTCCAAAAAAACCGAAGGACATTCTCGGTACAGTTAGTTATTTTTTGTGCAAATGTTAAACGTAGTTTTAGTTAGTTTTCATTTTTAAAAGCCTTTTTAAGTGTTTTTTTAAATTTCTTTCACAAAAATCTTTTATCAATTTTTTGTTTTCATGACTTGACGTCAGTTTTTGTTAACTATCGCAACCTTGGTGTGTGGGTAGGCTGACCAACAGAAGGTGGAGGAGTTGAGGATTGAGGTGCAAAGGAAGGAAGAGCGACTACGAGAGGAAACAACCCGGATCGAGAAGCTGCAAGCAGAATTTTGGAGTGAGAATGACAGCGAGAGCGTGAGTCTACACACACTTTTTTTTAAAAATATAGCCGCAGGTACAGTGGGCTGCATTGCCATGACTCAAATAAGATTGTGTACTATCAAATTGCCGCCAACTCACTTCGTCTACCGTAAACATTGGCATGTCATGTAACCTGATCACAATGACAGAGTGACGTCACTGACGAGTGCTGCTGATTCAAGCGCCCCCCTCTCATTGTTTACTTGTTCTGCTGGCTCAATCAGAAGCAGACTGGCCAGCACAGTGACAAGAAACAAGCGATGCTGCCGGCACTTTCGGACCCTGTCTTCAGGTGACCTCTCCACCACTTAAACAAATCTCACGTACAAGCCTTTAATTCAAGATGTTTCCTCTGCAGCGAATTGACGGGCTCCATCATGTGGTGACGAAAAGAACTGCAAGTTTGTAGGTTGAGATCGACGTGCGTACCTTGGGGCATGATTACCAACCTTTGAGGCGAGGCATTCATTTTACAGTCAGAAAATCTCGCGGCAATACACCCAGATAAATGTTACAAAATGATTTACTGTATATGGAATAATAATCCATAATTACAATTGTCACTTATCCTCTTTGCCAGCACATGTTGACAGGTAGATAGTAATGCTATTTTTATTTTAATATGTATTCATAGCAAATGTATCTAATGAGGTATACGCACACCAAATATACCATCCATCGCTTATCTTCAAGAGGGTTGCGGGCGTGCTGGAGGCTGTCCCAACTGTCTTCTGGCAATAGACGGTCCACATACGAGCTATAAATATACGACTCTACTTTAGTGTATCTTGTCAAATAAATTGAACAATACAGTAATGCACTTGTATGAATGGCAATAGTGTATACACGGGATAATTGTATCTTCTGCCATCTAGTGGAAGAACATTAATTGTTCTTTTCACCGTAATTTGAGCAAAATGATCATTTTCTGACCGAAGAAGTAAAATCGGACCCACATCACAGTGGTTGGGAGTCACTGCCTTAAAGCATTAATGCGTAAAGAATGAATGTGGATGTTTAACTGGTGTGTGTGTGTGCGTGTGTGTGTGTGTGTGTGTGTGTGTGTTTCTTGGCTGTAAAAGACATTGAGATGAAAAAATGTATTTCCAGAGAAAATGATACCTTTGCTTGAATGGTTTTGTGTTAGCATGTTATGAACTTTGTTCAAGTGTGTGACAGAAAGGTTTGCATGGCTCTTGTGTGTAACTTAGGTCGAAGCTAAAACGTCACGTCAAGCCACTTGACGCTTTCTCTTACGGCTCACGTTTCATTGCCAGGATTCAAGTATGACATTTTACACTACTTCTAGGATTATCATGCCACTTGTATTGATGCTAGTGAATTCAGAATGCCTGCTTTTAAGTCACAGTAATTAAATGAAATGCATTATGAGTGCCTGGTACATAACGTGAGGGTTTTCACTTGACATTTGTCTTGTCGGATGACTTTTGTATGGTTCACATGCTCATTAAGTGTTTGAAAGTGATGACAAATACAGCTGCACGCCGACAGGGGTGAAAACACAAAGCGCCTTTTTATAAAAAAAAAAAAAATACAGCCAAAATAACAAGCACACCAAAGAAGTAAACTACATAGATTTAATACAAACAGAAACAAATGAGCCCGTTTATGAGATGTTTAAATCTCTCCACATGGAGATGACGGAGGCGCTCTGTGATTATTAAGAGACACAATGAGATGGTTTGAGCTTCAAAAGTCATCATTAAATATTCTCCGTATATAACACAACACAAAAATGTCACAACCATCAAGGCGAGCAAATTTTAATGAGCCAAAGTTGTTTTGATTTGTCAGAATGGATACTTTTCGCATGTCGATGTCCCCATCAACCTTGCATGCGGCTTTTGTTTTATTGCACTGGCTCAAGTTCAGGAAAAAGACCAACGAAATGAGAATTTATTGCCCCTGTAAGATCCCGGTGCTGAAGATCTAGTCTGTTTGAAAGCAACCAACATTTAACAGTGCAAAAAAATTTGACAGATTTTTGTAATTTGTGACATTCAGAGTGAATTAACATTCGTCTTAAGCCTTTTTACATGAATCCTATTTAATACTTGGATGACATTCTGTACATTCAGGCTCTGCATGTGGGAATCATATAACAGCTAGAACTGCGAAGATGTGATCAAAAATTAATATTTGGCATCGTAAAAATGACCACTGTGTCCTACGTGTGCGTTTGTTAGCTGTAAAACGAAGTTTTGAAAATAAATGGAGGTTGACTGGAGATGGGTGCAGAGTTAAAGTAGGCAAGTAATCATTTTTTCATACAGTTAAAAAAAACACGCACACACACACACCTGAGGGTTGCTGTGATGTAAAAAGTTCATAATGGCTGCTGGGGCATCTTTATGGCTTCACTGCGTCCTCTTCACTATGCAATGCTGAGTACTGACATGGAAAGGCATCTGAGCGCTAATGTCCATCTCAAGTTGTCCCACTAGTGAGGACAAAGAGCGTATGAGTACATGGACCTTCAGCTGGCTATCAAAAAAAAAAAAAGGCTCAAAAGGCTTTCCGTTAGTGACATCACAAACGGTTTCATCTTTGAGTTGGGAATCATTGTGGTTGTTTCAGATTCACATATGGATGACGTTCATGTCGAGGGATGGAAATCGATAAAAATGGAGCAAATTTGATTACATATCGATTCTCTCTGGGTGAGGGAATGAAATAAACATGGGTTTGCTTGCCTTAACTCTTTAATAACTTGAACTGCCGGTTCAAAGAAGATGCAACTTTGACGATGCTACATTTCACCTGAGCGAATAACAGAAAATATGCAACAAATGAACCTACCGAAATCCAGAGACATCGATTGTGGCAAAACCCTTCAGCGTCAGAGGAATCGAATCACTCATTCTCGATTCCCATCCCGATTCATGATGTGAAAGTCACTATTGCTTGTTTTGAGAAAATGTTGACCACCTGGAAGACCATTAGAAGTTGGGAGTCCTGCTCTCATGATGTGTCACTTTAGCGCATAAAAACAGACACGCACGCAGTCAAGAAAATGGACAAAGAGCTGAGACAATGCATCATACAATAAGAAAGTATAAGTAGCGTTTCTTGTAACCCCCCCCAAAAAAGAAGAGATGCTTTCTATACAAGGGTAGCCCTTTTCCCGAGGAGGGGGACATTCCTCATGCCACTGCCCCCCCCCCCCTCCCCGCCTCCCTCCTGTCACTGCAGACCACAATGAGTCGCTTGTTGAGTGCTTTTGCTCCGTCCCTCACTCCCTGTAAACTTTGCAATTCTTTTATAAGAGCCTGATGGTGTGAGGATGAGGATGCCGGGGGAAGGAAGCGTCCTACTGCGTTGTCCCGCTTTTTTTGTGTGTGCTGGCCCCCCCCGCCGCCGCCGCCGCCCCCCACGGCTCGGCGTCACTGTCCGCCAGCCGCTCCCTGTCCTCGTCCCAGTAGTCGTCGTCCTCGTCCTCCTCTTCCTCCTCCACCGCCGACTCGTACGTGGACTTGTCTTCTTCCTGCTTGATGGTTTGAACGGCGGGCGGCGCGGGAGGCGCGGCGGCAGCGGCGGCCGGGACGGGGCTTTCCGCCGAGTCGCTGCTGTCCTCGAAGGCGTCCGGGTTTTCCAGCATCTCCCTGATGAGCGGCGGCATGGGGCCGGGGATCTCCATTTTTAGTGTGATGGCTCTCTCTGCACCTGAGTGGACAGACGGGTATAGAATGACACTCAACGCAAATAGTGAAAATCCATGAGTAGTTTTGTAAATCTTGCCAGAAATGGCAACAAAGCACTACTTTTGTCGAAATGAAGCGCTTGAATTCACTTCAACATAGTCGCTTGGCACCAAGATCATCCTGTTTAAAGGCGGAACAGAAGGTTGAGAAGCATGTTTTAAGGTGATGTAGAAGGTGGACACACGAGTTTAACCCATTCACTGCCAGATATTTTCAGACCCTCTTTTGCCCGAATGTTTGAAAAAATAAAAAATATATATAATTTCCTTGGATTGAATGGCTGGACTGTGAAAAGACAAGTGAATCCCTTAATGAATGAGTTAAAGTGGAATCCAAGGCCAAGTGTTGTGTTTAAGGGAAAAATGAGGATGGAGACTAGGGCTGCAACAATAATTTTAATTATCGGTTACAATCGGTTGTTTGTTTTCAATTAATTGATGGATCTGATTAAATGCACATTTTAATTCCCATTACCTTTTGTTCAAAAACAAGACATTATTTAGAATTGACAGTGCGGAAAATGCACAAGGAAAGTGATTATGATTCAGTTACTGGTTTGGTCCATAAATGTCCGAAAATAGAAAATATTGTTGATCATTTGTTTCCAAAGCTCATGTTTACAAATGTCTTATCTTGATTAAACACAAAGATCTGATTTCGTGGCGGATTAGAGAAATCTGATTAGAGAAATTGTTGTCAATTAATTTATTCATTATTGCATCTCTAGTGGAAGAGATAGAGAAGAGTAGAGCCCCACCGATTAATCAGCCAGCCAGTGATTGGCTGATAAGAAATATTAATTTATATTTATTAATTACCCTAACGCCCCCCCCACCCCCCAAAAATGTCCCCAAAAACAAAAAACCTGCCAATTTTTGCAAATTTTCCTGTTGTAAATTAAATTACTAAATGGTCAAAGTATTGTAAAACAGCGAAATATTATGCCTGTAATTCGAATCTTTATTGTTGTAAGTGTTAATGGACCAACAACAAAAGTATTTTATTCATGACATATTTTTAAATCAATCAGCCAATTAATCGATTATCGGAATTGTATTCTGCCCAATACTGGAACTGCCATCAGACCCCCCCAAAAAAAATCTTTTCATCAGTTGGGCCCTGGTGAAGAGGCACATTAAAAGGGGGAGAGGCATTTTTAGGGTTGAAATGAAGGTGGGGGGATGAGTTTCAAGGGTAAGGCGGGGTGGTGCGTTAACGTAGTCAGTCACACTGCTCACCTCTGGTATCCTGTTACACGCTAATGCTTAAACAAACAGGCAAGTGTCTCCAAAGCAATTTGGTCAATTAGTGTGCTGTGGGCTGGCAAACTGACCTTTCGTGCTAATCCCTCGCAGG
Organism: Filicampus tigris; assembly: GCF_054856515.1. Taxonomy (NCBI): domain Eukaryota; kingdom Metazoa; phylum Chordata; class Actinopteri; order Syngnathiformes; family Syngnathidae; genus Filicampus; species Filicampus tigris. Next base: position 16,212,481 of record NC_141225.1, on the reverse strand, counting down.
TCGGTGACTTTCATCAGCATGCGCGGGAACATGTGAGGCTTGTTGGGGCGCCGGCGGCGTGTGTAAATCTTCAGCGCCTCCAGCAGCGGCTCCTGCAGCTTGTCCACCTTCCCGGGTTCTTCCAGGTCCATGCGGTCTGACGGCGACGGCGGCGGCGAGACGGCGTGAAAATCTCGCCAAAGGCCACCGGGTGAAAAGATACAAAGCAGGCGAGGCTTGCCCTACCTCCGCAAATGAGGCAGATGGCGCTGAGGAGCCCCGTCTCCGTGTCGTCCATCTCCAAGGGCAGCAGCTGCCCGGCGAAGGCGAACACCAGGTCCGTGAGCGGGCCGAAGCCGGCGTTATGCATCTGGGTTCTGTTGAGGGTCAGGCCATCGGAGAAGGTCATGGTGTCTTGCTCGGGGGTGTAGCGCGTGCATATCCTCAGCATCTAAAGGCAGACGCAGGCGTTGGTTTGTATTTTTTTTTTTTTTTTTAACAAATCGACACTTGAGGAGGCTTGCTGGCAGCTGTTCACATTTTTGATGTTTTCGCTATTAAGCCGCGTGGCGAATGAGGCGGCATTGTGTGTGTGTGTGTGTGCGCGTGCGCGCGCGTGTGAGACGGCAGTACCAGGATGTCCAGACACGCAGACTTGAGGAGTGTGATCTGGTCGGCGATGGTTAGCGTGGTGAAGCCCGGTAGCCGCTTGGCAAACTCCACAATCTTGATGATGCACTTGGTGGACAACTCGCTGAACTTGTCCCACAGGCCCAAGTCCAGCTGGACTCTGTGGTCGGAGCTCGAGTTCTGCGAGAGAGACAAAAAAAAAAAAAAAAAAAAGAGGCGCGAAAGCGGCTCGGTGAGCTCGGGTCTGCGCTTGGACGCCGCCGCGTTGTCATTGTTCCTGCGACGCTCACTGTGGTGTATTTGCCCAGCTGGCACAGCGACGGGAATGTCTCCTGGTGGGCTTTGCTGACTTTGTTGACCAGCTCCTCAAGCTCGCCGCTCAGCTCGTAGTTCTCGGGCAGCGCCGCCTCCTCCTTCACGTCCTTCTTCTTCTTGTTGCGGTCGTTCCGCACGGCTTCTTTGGACATGCCCACCTCGAAGCACTTCTGAAGCCGGCAGTACTGACAGCGGTTGCGCGTCACCTTGTTGATCTGGCAGTTCTTGTCCCGGTGGCACGTGTACACCATGTTCTTTTGGATGCTGCGCCGGAAAAACCCCTGAGAAACAAAAATGGCGCTCGGATGAAATCTGCGAGGTAGCCTAGTTTTTAATTAGCGATGCCTGTTTTTTTTCTTTTATGGCGAACATGTCCTCTGCTAGATCTGTTTTTTTTTGAGGGTTTTTTTTGTGTTCTATAATGTCCGAAGTAGACTTTGCACAGATCAGCTTGATCGGTTGGAATGTCCAAAATTGCAGCAAGCACAATCTTGTTCACTCCAGGGATGTTTTGTGCCGCCATCGTTAATAATCCAAAAGGTTTCTCAACATATGCAGGCATATATTAAAATTTTGTATTTTAAAATAATTTTGTTTTTGGGGAGGGGGTATTGTTTTTTTGCCCCACAATTTCCATGTATTGGATGTTCATCAGCGTTTTTTGGGGTTTAATTATCCCCCCCCCCCCCCCCCCCAATGCATTCAATGGGTGTCAATTATATGCACTTTTTTGCTATTGGTGGGCCAATCCCCCTTGTGAATAATGAAGGTCAACTGTACAGTGAATAAATTTAGATTATCTAGATTGGTCCATCTTCTGATCAGATCAGTGACCGGTTATCTTTTTTGGGGGGGTTGAAGTCATGCATCTCGACTCAGATCTTTGTCGCGGAGGAGCTAAATTTAGCCTTGGTTTTAGTTGAAGTTACGGAGAGTCTTGAGTCATATGCTTTTTTTTCCTCTGATGAGTGGCTATTAAAAAGCTCAAGCTAACAAATAATTGCTTGATAATAAATGAATATTATATGTGTGATTGAATTAAAATAAGGCCACTATTTTAGTATGTATTCCTGTAATGACATTTTGGTTTTGTGGTGTGCCGTGAGATTTTTCTCAAGTAAAATTATATGCCTTGCAAAACCTTTTGACAGACTGCGCAGTACTAGCACGGCCACGCTAGAGGGCAGCAGACTGCTAACGATGAACCCAACGTGCCTCGTAGTCTCTCTTCTTTTTTTTCTTTTTTTCATTTTTTGTCAGTGGTGCTAGCTAGTACCTTGCAGCCCTCGCAGGAGCTGACCCCGTAGTGGTATCCGGACGACTTGTCCTGGCACACGAAGCAGGGCTTGTAGACGCGCGGCGGCGGCGGAGGAGAAGGCGAGCTGGGCACCATCTCCTCTGAGCTGGTGCTCTGGGTCTCCACGGCTGCGCACACAAGAAGCAGCATTGAACTTGTGCAAGCTGAACAGAGAAGCAACATTTGACAGCGAGCTCAAAAGGGGGGATTTTTTTTAAGAGAAACGGGAGGAGGGAGGCATCTGATTGACAGGGACTTAAAGGACACACACAATTAGCTGATGGCCAGATGGCCCCCGCTGATAAAACGCTGATTGGCAGCTGAGATTTGATTGGCTTCTCCATTTACTGGCCAACGGGGGGGGGGGGCATTCCTGTTGACTTTTTCTGGAGTTTTGTGCGTTTGTGTTCACAAGCTCACTTTTTTTTTTACGTGAAAGGCCATCCAATGGCCCTCATACCCCGAGGCCCATGTGAACAAACAAAAGCTGGAAGTTTACGAGGCTCGGCCCCTGTCCCCTCGGGGAAAGTGTATGATGACGATTGCTAAGCTAAAGCTGTGTTAAGATAAAGAGCAATGACGAAACCAACCAACGCAAAGCTCCCGTTATAATAAAAAAAAAAAAAAAAAAAAGCATCGGCCTCCTTTCCATTCGGAGGTGATGACTGAAGCGGCAGATTGTCCGGAACATGCCTTTCAACTTTCACCTTCGCTCACCCCAACTTCACCTTCCTCTACCCAGTCCCACCCCCACTCCCACCCCCTTGTTTCCTGGCCCTAAATTCCTCAGCGCAGGCAGGACGGAGTTTAATAGTTGCCCAGGCTTACAAGCGGCCCTATAAAGGTTGTGTCTGGGATGGGAAGGAGGCCCCCGGCTAGGCTGACGACCCCTTTATTGGTATCCAGTCACCTTGGGCAGCTATTCACACATACAGCTCCGTCGTCGCATCCCTTCCTAGTAAAAATTAAAGAATCCGGGGTCAGAACCCCCCCCCCCCCCCCCCCAAAGTCAATGCCCCTCCTGTCACCTACAGCGGACGACGCAGGACCCAACCAAATGTGGGTCCTCCCCCCCACCACCGCAGCAACCCTAAAATGAACCCGGCGGCCCGTCATTAACAAGAGTGGTAAGGTTTCAAAACGCAGAGAGGTAAAAGCACAAAGGAATAATCCAATAAAAACAAAAGAAAGGAGAAAGAAAGAGAAGGAAGGAGGTGAGCGCCAGGACACAAACTTCCCAGTGGACGAGAGCTTCAATCAAAGCTTGCCCATTTAACTTTGACCTTGGCTCAAGAGGGTCATTACTAACTACTTGCCCAGCAGGCACTTTCAAAGTTCAATGTGTGTGCAAGCGGCATTCAACAATTCACTCTTATGTCGGACAATTACACGCGGCCGCTTTGTCTCACGCCAAACGACCGTATTCCCAAAATGAGGAAAAAAGGCCCAACATTTTAGAGGCATCATATTGAACAAAACATGATCTGCTCTGGTTGAACGATATGAGTCTCAACGTTAGGTATGCTTAAGAGCTGGATAAAATAGGCTAGGATAAATGTTCTTTTTTTTTTTTTGATTGACTTGGGGGAAAATTCATTTTTAATTGTTAGCTTTTTAAATATTTTTACAGCTGTGGGCAGAATCACTTCCTGAACGTTCTCAACCGCTTTGACCGCAGCGCCGACCAAATCGAGCTCTCCGCCATTTTTTTTTTTTTTTCAAATGCCTGTGACGCAAGGTTTCGCCTCACACTTCTGAGACGGATCGAAAACCTCAGCTGCAGCCTTCCTGTGGTCGCTTGCATCTTCTCACCGTGCTCTCCCATTCCGAGAACAAACATTTGATCAATTGAAAACTTTCAATTGTCGATATCTGAATGTGAACGATTGTCTATTGGCGCGCTTCAAGTGCGTTTTTTTTACGTTAACGCGACCAAAAAATTAAATGGCAATATGCAAATTCTGATATTGCCGAACGATATTACCGCAAGGCGAACAACAATGTTAATGTGATATTCATTAAAAAAAACTAATTAAGCGGCAAAATCTGCCACAAGAATTTCTTAAAGCGGAAGTCAACGCAAACATTTTTTTTTTCAAGGATATGTTCTATGCAAGCCCACTAGTTGAAACACGGCATTCTGATTAACTTTGCGTTTGTGGAGTGTTAATCCACTCGTTTTTAGCCATCTCTGGGGGCGGCCATTTCGTCTTCTGTTGACCGAAAATGGCATCACAACTGCTCACAACGACCAATCACGGCTCAGATTCAGAAAACAAATCAGCCGTGATTGGTCGTTGTGAGCAGTTGTGATGTCATTTTCAGTGGACAGAAGACAAAATGGCCGCCCCCCAGGGATGGCTAAAAACGAGTGCATTTTGCTGCTTAATTTATATTCCACAAACGCAAAATTAATCAGAATGCCGTGTTTCAACTAGTGGGCCTGCTGGGAACATATTCTTGAAAAAAGAAAAAAAACATGTTTGGGTTGACTTCCGCTTTAAATGAACTTTGTATGTTTACATTCACATTTGGCTCACCCGGCAGAGATTACATAGCCATTCGTGTTAGCATGTTTCCAAGTCGTGTCCACAGAAGAGCTTTCTGCCGGGAATATACAAATACCGTCCTAGCGGCGCTGTTGACTTTTGAGGCTTTCGAGCTCAGGTGAGAGGGCTTGTGGGCGGAGCTAAAAACGTAAGCCGACCCGTCGATACGCTAACAATGCAAGAGAGTGTCTCCGAGAGGGAAAATAGATGCCATTCGAGCAGAAGTAGCGCATCTGGCGCCAGTCGACGGCTACTGACTGACGGCGTCTGACTGTGGTGAGAAAGGAGGAGGAGGAGGAGGAGGAGGCGGCCAGCGCCGAAGGTAGAAAAGGAAAGGGAGGGCGAGACGCTACCTGGCGTGACGAAAAGAGGGAGAGGAGCCAAAAAGTGTCAGCAGGCTGTCATCAGCCTGAACTGCGCGCGGCCTCTCGGAGGCTCGGCTCGGTCTTAACCTGCAGCTCACCCCGCCGTGTGTCATAACATCCATCAGCACACCTTTTGGAGGAGCCGCGAGAGACGACATGACTGGCGGGAATCGGCGTCCACGTCGGACCTCAACGCCTTACACTGGGGCCACGGCGCGCACGTGTTTTGGGAACGTCCCGGCAGACTTTCTGTCACCTACATCAGCGTACAACTATTCCACCGCCACGTTTGTGTCTTGTTAACATCCCTTCCTTCCTTCCTTTCAGCCATGAGTTTAACGTCTCATCAACACAGTCCAGTTTGGCCCCGTAGTTGACACCTAGCTCACGTTTGGAAACGCAGCCTGTTGGCCCCGTCATGTCTCCGCCGTCCATTTGGCGTCTCTTTGGACTTGACCAATCTGCCAGTGTGTGCTTTACGCTGACATTGAAGGTGTTTTTTTTTTTTATTGCTTGTGGGGGGGTGGCTGTGTGGACGACATCGTGACATATGGCATGCAGCTTGACTTTGGCCCGGGCGGCGGGGCGGGGGGGGTTGCACACAGGGACATTCACGTTAGGGAGGTGTTGAGGATTGTCCATTGTGAACCTCGAAACTGGACCCAATTTCAGTCCGACCGTGAGTTTTTCTTTGGCTGTTTTGTGGTTCCAGCACAGACTGGCACCAACTAAAGCAAAAATTAAAAAGTGTGAAGTAGGGCTGCAATAATTCAGTGAACCTGGTGCACCCCCCCCCCCCCGCCCCCGCCTCCCCGCAAGTACAAAATCAAATTTCATCCGCTTACTCAATTAATCGACGGGATAATTGGTAGAATAGTCAATTCTAAAAATTAGAAGATGTATTGACTCTTTGAGTGTTTACCGATACCGAGGAGTGAAACAACTAGTACTTTTGATTCATAAAATATCATTTACCACAATGACAACAAATTGTGAGCAAAGACCTTTCTTTCCGACTCAGATGATTATTCAGTGATGTGTGTGTATGGCGCCGACTACTGCCGAGAGGGACTTACTTGACGTTAGATTTTGGTTTTGGATACCTAAGTATCAGTGGCTGATATCGGCAGCCTCCACGAGTACCCAATACCTTAAAATAAGGCTGGTATCAGTACTCACCCATCCCTATTAAAAAATATTAGAGCAGCCCGAGTTTTCTGAAGGGCATAAAACTAGAAATATAATTTATTGCGTAAGACCCATCTCTAATCTGGCTGCTCAGTACAGTATGCTAAATCAAGCATAGATTGATTTAAATAACACTGCTCAACAGATTTTTACTCAGAGCTGCAAGTGACCTTTTCCAAATCAGAATTTCATAATAATATAATATGTAAAATAGTAGAATAATATTTTTAGCAATATTGATGAGTTAAGGGTTAGGTTTGGCAACAGGTGGAATTTTTCTTTCCTGAAACGCCATGACGCATGCTAAACACATGCTAAAATCCAAAATGCCCAAGCCTTTATAGGTCAAACCTCGGAACAACATTTTTTGGGAATATCTCAAAAACCTGATGTGCTCGAGAAAAAAAAAAAAGAGACATTTTTTTTAAATCGGCATCAAAAATGCATTCAGCGACACAAAGTCATCTCCGATTCAAATTTGCCGTTGCCTGGCGTAATAAAACAAAACTGCACACGCAGTAATCTCCCGCGCCACACCGATACAACAACAACAACATTCCTTTTCTTTTTTTTTTTTTTCTTTCTTTTTACCCTTGTATGACAGTTAAGAATGTTGTAAATGCACAAAGTGAGCTGCCTTCAGCAATCCTGCATGTCCCGAAACACTACCCGTCCATCAAGTGGTTGAAGGCTGGGTGGGTTTCTATTATATTACTTTTATTGGACTTTTGAACACCTGCACGGCAGTTATGAATGTTCAAATGATGCCTGAAGAATTTTATGCCTACAAGAGCTGGAGGGGATTCACCCAATTTGAATTTTCCCACCTCAAACTGTCAATCAAAGCCCACGTCGGAGGAGAACCATGACCAAGTGAAGCCCTGCGTCCAAATACAGCTACAGGAAAACCTCATGAAAAATGTGCGTGATTATAATCATTTCAAATGCAGCACTTGGGTTTCTTACAATAATTCTGGCTCCACCTAATGTTCGGCAGCACCCTGTGGAATGTGCGTGCACATGTGAATATGCGCGGGTGTGTGTGTTGGACCGCCGCGCGGGGGCCACGGGTGGGAGGAAGCGGCCTCGCACATACGCACAAACGCGCGGCCAAGACGCGAACGTCTGCCTCGATTCGCCGACATCATAATCGATTGCTGCTGTCATTGTCAAGTGCTTCGAGTCACTTTGTGGTCGCGCAGCGATGGGGGGGGGGGGGCGGCCGCCGTAAATATGCTGAGTGAGTAATTACCACAACAGCGGGGAGGAGACGGGGGAGATGTGAGTGACAATCCCTTTCATCAGCTGTTCTAAGTTCAATACCAGCACCCCCCCCACCCCCAACTCAACCGCCCCAACCCCTCAGTAATAACCCTCTCCTTCCCCTCTGTCCTCTCCTGCCTTCCTGCCCGGCTAGGAGGAGGAGCCCTTCCTGTCATTGGTAGCGCCTCTTAAAGGAAAGACTGTGAAAACCGGGCTGCTGTCCAGAAGACGGCTCCATAAAAAACAAAGCACCAGACATTTAAAAAGGAGGTAGACACACACACGCGCGCGCGCGCGCACACGCACCCGCACATAACGCTTGCACAAGCTCACCAGAAACCCTGGACAAATACTTCAACTTGACAAGCTTCACACACTTGCGAACAACGCCCTTGGATTTCAGATGGACTCCACAAATGTGAATCATCGGCAGCTTAGCGCTCCGATCGCGTCGGGCCCGACAACTCGCATACCAACATTGGCGTCGTTTTAGTTTGCCCTGACTAATGTGGGGAGGGGGAGGCGTATTAGACAGCTTGTTAAATACGGCTTTGTCCCGCCAATATATCATCAGGCCTTCAATACACCCTTCGTTCTCTGAGATGCACAATAATGAGCCAAACACGTGCTCTTAGCAAAATCAGGAGACATTAAATCTCATTTATAGTGTTAATTAAAAAAAACAATGCAAACTCATACATAACCTGTATTGTTGTATTTTAAAGATTTTGAGTGTGATTGGGATTGTTCTCATAAGTATTTTGTACACAAAGGTAACATTATTCGTAGGTGAAAAATACTAATTTTAGGGTTACTTAAGTTAAAAAAAAAATACAACAGAATACAGTATTGACAAATGCAGTCAAACTGACTCAACCCACATTATGAATTTTTTTTTTTTTTTGCCAAATGTACAGACTTTTATTTTGCTAGTCTGCTCCGCACCTAGAAATGATCACAACAAAAATTACCAGTGAGGACTTTTTAAAGTTACCATGTATTCAAAGTTGTGTTTATTTTGCTAAAAAAAAAAAAATTAGAAAAAAAAACAATGGGTTGACTAATTTCAACAACAATGTCCACATGACTCCAGTACTGCAGAGGTGCAACAATTAATCGACCACTAATCAATAATTATTTTGATAATCGAGTGTTTAGAATTGTGCAATTTTTCAGAATTTCAGCCTCTCAACAGTACGTATTCTCAGATTTCTGTATTCCTCAATGGGAGCAAACTTGTTTTTGTGTTGAATCAACATAAGCCATGAAGACATCTGCTTTTAGTTTGGAATACAAAGTATGTACAAATACTTTGAACATGTTTGCCGATTTACTGACATGTAACTGAATCATAATTAATTTGTTTGCCCATTTTCTGTAGTGTCAATTTAAAAAGATGTCCTATTTTTTCAATGTAGGGATGGAAATTTAAAACGTATTTTCTTATCCGATTCATCGATTAATCGAAACATGAATCGATTGTTAAAATAATCATTAGTTGCAGTCCTGCGGCAATGTAGTGCTAAACTTTTCATTGTATTTTACACTAACCACATGCGACATTATCTTTGTATTTACCACTCTAACGAGTTCTAAGAGCTTCCGTTATCTCGAGCTCATCTTGACTTTTAAGATAAGTGATAAGACAGACAGAGCGGCCCAAAGCACATTCAAGGGTCTTTCGCAGGTTTACAGACTATTGCTGTAGCCTCAAAACGCAAACAAAAACTTCCTGACTCATGAATGAGGGACGGCACATCTCACTCTGGAGACGCGGTGGTCCCGCGGCATTGGTGAAGTCGATTTGAGGCAGGAGATGTCCCCCTCAAGGCCTGAAACGCCAAGATGTAAGGAGTCAGTGGGAGGGGGGGGGGGGGGGGGGGAGGTTGCGGGGGTCGTGGGGGCTAATCCCAAAACCAAATTCATCCCTCTACTCCTCTTTCATGCCCCCACACGCCTGCTAATCTCTTAATTGAGGCCTTTTCTAATTATAATGGCTTCATTAAAAGCTGCGGGTTACACAAGACGAGGCGTGTAAAGTGAGCCGTGCGCGAGGAGGACATCAGAGAGGCGGACCAACACACACTCCCGGATGGGGCCATCGGGGGCGAAAGGAGAGTGGATGCTCCAAAGCAGAGAAGAAACAAAACGTCACACCGGAGACGCCGGCGTGCAGTGACACACTTCGCTATGGACGCCGCTCCTTTTAATGCCCATTGACGGCCGTACAAAGGAAGGCGCAGAGGTGCTCAACTGACCCAAATGCATAGAAAAAAAAAACAAAAAAAAAACGCAGCAAAGCGTGCAAAGCTTTCCAGAGATCACGTTTTCCTGCACCCGAATCTAACTCTTGAGGATCGGCCGATAGCGAGTCCCGATCCGAAAAGACAGCAATGCATTAAGAAAATTCAACAGGCATCTAAATTGCCTCAATGGTCTTCATTTTTTTTTCTTTTTTCGATGACACATGATATGTTTTATATGGCCAGCACGGCAGTGGTTGAAAACAAGGAAACAAATAAAATGGACGTGTCTTTGATAGAAACGGACTAAAAACCTTTGTTTTGGAGCAGTAACAAACTAAAGATCTGGAAATGGCGTCTCAGTGCAACCTTGTAAAAGTTCAACTAAGAGGTAGTTTCACAGTAGTCGCAAATAAAAACTTCAAATCACATTTCAGGCTAGCGTGGAATGTAGACCGACTGGTCTAGTATTGAAATCAACATGACGTTTAAAGGGAGGTGTATTGATTTGGTTTTGAGTTTGTCTTCTCAAATCTGACTCAAATCGTTTTTGCTGAGCAGCGTCGTTTGATTGAATCTCGGCTTCGTCAATTTATCACGCTGTAGTCGTAGCGCATCAATAGTTAAGCTACGACTTTCGTATTAATCGAATGACTTTGAGCAATGACACACAAGGTCGAGTCTTGTTTTTCTCTTGATCACGTGACGTTCCAAAAGACAGCTAAATGCATTCAAAGCTTTTTTTCCCCCTCTATTCATAATTTCGATCATCCCCGAAGAGAGCACTATTAAGTAGTTATTTAAAAGAACTATCACGCAGTAGAAAGATTCATATTTGGCAGCATTTAAGCCTCCAAAATTGTTGGTAAACAAACAGTCTCGTTTTGATTTGCGTGAAAGGTATGAGGTGAGTCACACTCATTTGCGTGTTCCTCTTCAAATAGACCAACAGGTTAGTCCAGGAGTCAAAACGCTTCTCGCTCAACAGTTTCTTTGCTCTAATGTGGAGTAAAGCAAAGTAGTTGAACGCAGTTCAACAGTTCGGTTCTTCACTTGAGCGTTCCTAAAACACTTTTGTTCAACAAGTTGCCTGAATGGCCATTTGTGTAAGTGCGCCTTTTCGACTGGCGTCCGTGGACGCTCCCGAGCGAGTCGGGACAGGCCCCGCTGTGGTGTTTGTCAAGCCGACTGCTCATCCGTCATCGTTAGCGCACACCGGCGACTGTCCGAATGATTACTGAAGATAAATAGGCTCGAGGTGCTCGGCCCGAGACGCTTCGAAGCACTTGAGCGCAGCGAGGGGGGGCGTAAGGGGGATGGGGGGGGGGGGGGGGGGCATGCTGGATGTCTGACTGGCACTCTGCAATTTGACTTGAATAGATAGAGTCAATGTTTGCGTTTGCGCAGCACAGGGCCAACCGGAATAAAAGAGCTCCACAATGAGCTCCATGACCAGAACAAAAGATCTGCTTTTGTTATTATCTTGAGCGGGATTGTTCCAGTGTCCACACTTGATGCAACGCGGGCCTCGGTAAAGCTGGCACACAAACGCCGGCGCGCTGCCGCGGCCCGCAGGGAAGCCAAAAGTGTAGAAACGCGCACGGGTCACGTCAAGTGCTGCGCTGCATGTGACTTTCGCGCAACGAGGCCAAATTACAACAATGTTCGCCTTCAATCTGTCAAAGCCGTTTCTGTTTGGACGTTGTTCCGCTCTGGCCGCCGGGTCGGGTCCGGCATTGTTTCAAGCGGCTGTCAATCACGCCAAGTCATTCGCCAAGACAACAAACGCGATGATGATGAATGTGTGGCGCTTAAGTCCCACGCAAAGCCCGCTAAGCACATAAACAAACGGACGGCGGGGGTGAGAATGCTCACAGGGCGCTGAGTGGAATCTGCCTCTTCCTGTGGAGAGAGCGCCGCGACAACCCCGGTGCTGACCCTGATAAGGAGCAAGCAACGCGATGGAGGAGATGGGCCCGGTACTCACACTGGAGGCTGCCGGCCCCGGCCCAGGCGAAGGGGTCCAGGCTGGAGAAGAACGGGGGGGCCTTGGACAGCATGCAGGAGCCCTGCGCAGACACATCGTAGAGGGGCCGCGGGGCCAGCCCCAGAGCCTCCATGCAGTCGAACATGCCCGACTCGCAACACGCTAGGGAAAAGTGCCACTCCGGCTAAGTTGATGGCTCGAAAGCGGTCTCTCCAGTTTTCCGAGGAGCACCTTCCCTCTGCCCTCGGGTCACTCGGTGGACCTCAGCTCTGTAACCGATCTCCGTTCCCCTCTCAGCGGCTCTGTGGGCCTCTCGCTCTCCGCCACAGGCACAGGCAAGGCAGGAGCACATGGGGGCGGGGTCCGGGGAGGAGGAGTGGGAGGGGCCGGGCGTGCGCTCGATGTCTGATAGGCCACGCGCACAACCTCCGGTTTCCCTCCGAATCGACCTCCAACTTTTCCAGCTTCGTATTTCAGATTGGATGCAAGTAAGAGCAAATGCTACGGCCTGCCTTGCAATACACTTTTGAACTTTCTTTCCCTCTATGCAATGACTTCGGCATGAAACGCTGTCTTTTTTTTTTTTACCCCTCAAATGAAATGACACCCTGCTCCGTTGCCGTTAGCGATGAAAATAAACGACAGTAACACTTGAAAAAAAAAATCACTTCACACCTGTTGAAAGGGAGACAGGAGCGTGTTGAGGGATGAGCGCTACATTGAGATGATTGACTACGGGGAGGTCGAAGTGCTTACACAAACAAGCTTAGTCATGATGCAACCATTTTGAAAAATGTCTTCATACATGGAACTTGATTAAAAAACATGAGATTCATGGCATGGTTAAAGGGCTGATTTGAAAATATTACAAAAACCTTTTTTTTTCCTTTAATATGCACTATGTTTTAGAGGGGTTTTTTTTAGGGAGGGGGGATGATAATGAGATTTCTTTTTTTTTTTTAATGTTTTCAAAATAACAGGAAGAAAATGGAACAACAAATTCAACAACCAAGAAGTGGACAGTTTAAAATCAGGCATGTCCAGCTCCGGTCCTCAAGATCCGTTGTCCTGCTTGTTTTTCCATCTCGCCCTGCTGCAAACACCTGATTCCAATGATCAGCTCATCATCAAGCGACGAGAGTGTTTTTTTATGCTGCATCCCATATTTATTTAATTCACCATTATTGAAAAAATAAATATAGCCTCTCTGTCACCAATCCAGTCCATCAACTATTGACGGCGCTGTGATTGTGTTAACAGGAACAAACACAAGCTAAATACAGTCTCTGTTATTGTTTTTGCTTAATTGCTTGATAAATGTTGAGTATGGGTGCCCTTTCTTTTTGGCTTGAGCACCGGCCTACCCAAAATGTCAGTGTACATGCATGCTGATTTCAATCACCTGGATGAATTGAGAATCAACAGAGACGTAGAAAAAAAGCTTGATTTTGAACAAGTACATTGGTATTTCTTTAAAGATATTGAGGCAATAATTTAAAAATGAATAAGGCAGCTTTTGCTATCAGGCAAATAATGATATTTTAGGACAAGCCAAAAAAAAAAGTTGATATCCTTTTGACGATGGCCCCATTATGTTTCATTGCAAAATCTTAACATTTGCAAATCATAAATAAATACATGAATAAATAAATACAAAAATAAACCCCCCCAAATCCTTTGTAATAATATGTTCTATGCGCCTTGACTAATATAAACAAGGCATTCTGATTAATATTGTGTTTGTGGAATAAGAGTTTGGCTGCAAAATTTACCCGTTTTTAGCCATCTCACGAGGCGGCCATTTTGTCACTTCTGTCTCCCGAAAATGACATCACAGTTGCTCAGGGATCGGGTAAAGACCAATCATGGGTCAGCTTAAAAAAATAGATGAGCTTTGATTGGTCGTTAGCTGAGCCCTGAGCAACTGTGATGTCATTTTCAGTCGACAGACGTGACAAAATGGCCGCCCCCTGAGATGGCTGAAAACAGGTGCATTTTACTGCTTAACTCATACTCCGCAACCACAGTATTAATCAGAATGCCATGTTTCAACTTGTGGGCCTGCACAGAACATATTCTTGTAAAGAAACATTTTGGGTAGACTTCCCCTTTAAAACTGGGTAGTCAAAATATCTCTAGAATCTGTAAAATTGTTATTATTAAATTATTAACTATGTTACAAATGTCATAATATTATTTTTTTTGTGGTTATTATGGAGCATTGTCAAACACATTTTTTTCCCCAAATTATACCTAGCCTAGATTTGTCATACATTGAATAAGGTCCAAGTGCTCTTTTTTTTTTTTTTAAACAACGTCATATATCTCTCACATAGTTTAAATCATGACTTTTTTTCCCCCTCTTTTCTCCGAAAGCATTCTCTGTTATGTCTTGAGTCCCGGCATGTGCGGCGCTATCTAATTCAATTCTTTCAAGAGGGGTCCAAACTGATTAAGTTGTGCGTGTTCAGCTTATTGGACCGCAGGACCCAAAGTGTGAGCGTGCTGCAGGCGACGCACACACACACGCACACACACTTGCACACACACTCGCTGGCCTGCGGTGTGAATAGTTTGTATACTAGACAGCTTCACTCTCCTCCCTCCACTCCTCCCTTTCCTTCCCTCCTTCAAGAGGGATGAACTCTCGAAGAAACCCCCACTGGGGCTCCAACACCCCCCCCCACCCCTGCACACATACATATACACACACATGCACACTCACTCCCAAACATGTCATGCCTTCGGCTTTGTACACTCACAGTATTACAATTGTTTTTTTCTCCCCCCCCCCCCCGTCTTTGTTTGTTTCTTTTCAAACCCCTGACTGCATGAATACATTATGATATCCAAGTTAAAGTGATGCTGCGCTCTATTTCACACATCTTATGAGCTCTCCTCCTCCGACCCACTCTTGTTTTTCTCATGTTGTTTTACCTGTCTTTCAACATCACGGCCGGGCACACAAACACACGCTATAATGACACACTGCAGGGAGTAGAGTGGCACAATAACAGCCCGCTGAGCTCTCTCCACACCTTGAGACAATTACCCTCCCCGCCTCGCAGCACCCTGCCCCCTGTTGCTGCTTTGTGCAAAAGAGACACACAAATACGGGGGAATGTGAAAGCGGCAGCAGCAGCAGCTTCGTTTTCGCCAGCTCACCGAGCGGGCCAAAAATTGCACGCGTTTTGCCCCGTTAAAACACTGGCAAAGCGGCGGATTCTGCCTCATACTTTGAGAAGAGGGTCACGTTGCAAGCGTTCGCGATCAGGTTCGTCGGCTATTCATCCCGTCGTCATGTCTGACACAAACACACAGAGCTGAACAATGGCCCCTCTCTCTCTCTCTCTCTCTCTCTTTCTCTCTCCAGCTCGGCCGCAGATATTTGCACAAAGTCTCACTGCGGCCATCAGAGAGCGCACAAATAAGTCACAAATGCGAGGAGCACGGCATTCATGAATGTTGGAATGTGCAGCCTACAGAGTGGCAATGGAAATATCTGTGTGTGTGCGTGCGTGTGTGTGATATTAGTAACTTGAGGCAGTGGGACTTGTGTGTTTTTCTTTGTGTCTGTCATCACAGGCACTCAGTTCAAGCGTACACACATAGCTGTGCGTCGGCGCGCGCGCGCGCGCACACACTTACAAAGACTGACTGAATTTGTGTGATGAAACCAGCAAAGTACATTGCGTTCATTACAGGGAAAAAAGAAAACAAATGTTTCCTCATTACATCAATGCGGTGACATATTTACGTGTTTTTTTTTCTTTTTTTACGTCTACAAAACATTCCACAACAAATCTCAGGACGAAAGAATTTTCCTGTTTGCACTGGATGACATAGAGTGGATATAAAAAGTCTACACACCCTTGTTCCAACGCCAAGTTTTTGCGATGTGGAAAAAACACGAGCTCAAGATAAATCATTTAGAAAATGTTTCTACCATTACTTTGACCCACAGCCTGTACAACTCAATTTTCTTTTGAACTCTTTTTGAGAGGTGAAGTAAAAATAACCAACTGAGATAATGTGGTTGCACAAGTGTGCACACCCTCTTTTAACAAGGATGTGGTTGGCTTACGAATTTACATCACATTCAAACTCATGATAAACGGGAGTCAGCACATACTTTCCACCATTTAAAGTTCCTCTGATTAACCCCAAATAAAGTTCAGATGTTCTCGGCTCTTCCTGACATTTTTTTTTTTTTTTTAACTTCTCACAGAAGCCTTCCAGTGTTTGCGCTGATACTGACTGCCATTTCGATCAGTTCATAATTCCAGCCGCCTTTTCAAAGCAAAGTTGCAGCTGAAAGAAAAACAGCCCCAAAGTTTTAATGCCGCCACCACCTTGCTTCACTGTAACCGTGGTGTTCATTTGGTGATGGGTGAGCAGTGTTGTGTTGTGTGCCAAACGTACTGCAGCTCTTCGAATTATGGCCCAAAAGTTCAACCTTGGTTTAGTCAGGCCATTTGGGGTCAGTCGTGTTCGGCGTTACTCAGAGGCACTTTAAACGGTGGCAGGTGCGTGCCGACTGCCATTTAACATGAGTTTGAATGCGATTGGTTAAGTCTGACCTCTGCCACGTCCCAGCGATAAAAGGGCGTACGCACTCAAGCCACACATTATTTCGGTTGTTTATTTTTGCTTCCCCTCTGGAAAAAGATGTTCAGTGTTGCTGTCACATCAACGGCGGAAAAAGCATGGAAATTATTTATCTTTGTCTCATTAAAAAAAAATATATATATACATACTACAAAAACTGACATTTGAACAGGGGTGTGTAGACTTATTATAACCACTGTGTTCAACGAAATATATTTGAAAAACCCAAGGGTGTCCAATGGGATTAAGTTCATTATTTGCCGCTTGCATTAGGAAAATAAAAGACATCTTATTGTATGAGTCAATAAGCCGCCACGAGCTTTTGAAGTTGATACTGTATGCGCTTACTTCAAGTGCACCAATGTTTCATCTCATTAGGGAACACCGCGCACGGATTAATTAGCAAAATAATGAGAGATCACTGCTGCTTTATTTGATGTAAAGGAATGGCCAAGCGATCGGGATGGAAACCCTCGGAGAACCATTTCAAACAGCCAAAGCGGGACCTTGTTGGCATGTTAGCAATTAGTATTCAAAAGGCACCATCCATCAAGTGGCTTTATATCTCCCCGCTGCGAAGCGAGGCTACCCTTCGAGAATTGGGTGTCATGATGAATCAAAACATTGAGTTCAAACATGAAAAAATAGCTAAGTGGGATATCATAGCTGCTTTGCATTTTTTTATTCCTTCTTCACGCTTGGATTAGATTTAGATTTCTGTGCACTCTATTGCTATTTGTATTTGTTTTAAACGGTTGTTTCGATCGCGTTGGCGTAAGTGTACATTTTTACCAAAGCAAGATTCCCACACTCACGCAGAGTGTGGGAATCTTGCTTTGGTAAAAATGTCAAATCTCTCCATCTAGCTATCTAAACTAAAAGAGGCTAAAGAAACATGCAATTCCAAGAAAATTCCAAATAATTAAATATTATGCTTTAGAATAAGAGAAACATTAAAGCTGCTTTAACAGTAGTTATTCATATTTATATGTTATTTAGAGGCTATGCAATATACTGTATTTTGTAGATTGTAACGGAATTAACCCTCTTCTTATTTAGCTTCTTCTTGGCGTTCTAAGCGTTAGCATGTCTGGTTCGAATCTCAGCTCAGGCATGACCTGTTTGGAGTTTGCTTCTGTGGAATTTTTTGAATGGCAAACTTCAACTACAGCAGTATCTCGATAGAACGATCATAATTACAATCGCCGTCTGCTGCCTGCCGCTATTTCCCATCATCAGCGCCACTAAATCTCAACTACATGACTTCAAGCACAAGTCCGACACATCTGTCTTCGTGTGTGATAAAGCACCGGGAGCGACATGTTCGAGATGTAATCGCATGCTGTGAGCTGCTAGCCTGGTGAAATATATGCCGCTATAGGGTCCACTAAACGACTGCAGATCAAATGATAACAGCTGCTCTTGCGTGCACAATTACACACACGCGCGCACACGCAAACAGATTGACAGGCATGTTGGGCCCCATGCCCATTTCGCAGGATAGTGGCACCCAAACACGCTGTGTTAAAATGTTTGAAATGTTGTTCTTGTGCGCGTCCCTGTCCACTGGGAGCGCTGCATTGTGGCTAGAAGATTATGCGGCTGGCCGGGACATGACTGCAGCAGGCTCATGTGGACGCTACACTCAGCGGGGGAAGTTCAGGTGGGTGTTCGGTTACATACTGTAAATGCAGCTATTTATATCCGGGACAGTACATTTTAGACAAATTGGGATGGCAGTCAAATGAACTCGGCTTTGGAAATGAGAAGTTGCAGGAGGAAGAATGGAAAATGGGGCGAGTTAGAGATGCCAGTTTGCTTCCGGAACTTCCAGGAATAAAGTTGGATTAACATACCCAGACTATATGATTAGAAATCCGGTTCCCCTTACATGTATACGCGTCGTCAAATGAATGTCGTAGACGTAGTAGGAATCTGGCCGACCTAACTTTACATTCATTTACAAGAAAAGACAAATACTCTTTGGATTGACCAGGGAAAATAAATACATGATCTTAAAGAGGGCATAAAGCATAAAAATTGAAGAAAAACAGCATTATAGACTACGGTGGAATATCTATGAAGAGCCCTTTCCCAAAACGAGACAAAAAAAAAAATCATTTTATTATGCACAGACTACAGTCTAAACTCTTTTTTTTTGTTGTTGAATTGTTATAGCTGTATAAAACATTCATTACATTCACATTTGAATTAGACTGAAAATAACGCATCTATTTTGTGCGTCCATGACAAGTAAAAAAACAAACTGTTCAATTAAAAAACGTTTGCATTTAATGACTTTTGACTGGCATCCAGTAATTACGGGAGGACTTGTTGAAAAACACCAGGAGCATTCAGCAATTTTTTTTTTTTGTTCACTGCTTTTAAGCGTCACCATAGCCACAAGAGCCAAGCCAGACCAAGTGATAACTTTAAAGCACTTGGGACTATACAGATGTAGAATTTTGTCATGTTCAAATATGAAATACAAAAGACAGTTTCTCCCATATGCTTACAATAAATTGGACTTCTTTAAAGTGATGTAGCCTAAATGTGTTCTCTAGTTAGTCCAAACACAGACCCCGAGTCTTCTCTTGGGGATAAATGCAAAGTTAGGGTCTGGTTTCAATCAATTCAATGCAATACTTCACATTTTTCAGTGCCATTAAATGCGATGAAAGGAAGAAGAAGGATAATACAAAGCACAAATACAAAGAGGAGCCACTTATTTTTGGATATCTTCTCCGAATGGGAGCTTATATTGTATTTTTGTACAGTGAAACATGCAGACTCTGTTCACTATCCCGAGCTTGGAACCTGCAGCGCCATTTCAGCTTACTTCATGCTAATATTGACAAGGATGACAGCGTACTTTGCAAGCAGAAAGTGAACATGCTAATATGTCATTTAGAGAGACACGCTTCTTCCCACTCAGAGAAGTTAATGTTTGTATCACTTCATATCTATATGTTTTGGAATGCATAAAAAAAAACAAAAAAAAAAACGTGGCCCTCACCATCAACTTAATTCAAGAAAAACTTGACAATGATCAACAACAAACTGTCTGAACCAAGATAAGAAAGGACCATCTGTTCAGCAGTCACTAGACATTTTCTGAACGCCAACCAGCCACAACATTAGGTACACCTGCTCAATCTAATGAGGCCCAATCTAGTAGTTGTATAAAAAAGTATGCCTTACACTTTTAATGGACACTGTCAGGTATGATTTTACAGTATGCTAATCATGTTTGTAGTTGCAATTAAGTATGTTAAAAGCAGAAAGACCTTGTGACAGAGCTGAATGAGATCATCAAAATATTAGAAAGAGCTAGACTGTCGCTGTGGTAATGAGATCATCCATTTGAAGTGTGGCTTTTTGCAATGGAGTTTTGAAGGCTCTTTATACTCAGAAGCGACCACCCCTGATTTACTGTATCTGTCTAAATGGTTCCTTTGTTCTCCTTGCTTTTATGCTACTTTCAGATTTAATCCGACAATAAATATCTGGATGATAATGATATTAAATAATGAAGCATCACTGGCATAAAGATTAAGGAAAAGCCACTATCTCATGGAATGTGAAAAACCATTTGTGTACGTCTCTCTGGCCCCTTGCACGCCTGAGGCATTTTCAAAGTACAATAGCACCCCCTGTAGCTCAAGGGAAGCAATATCAGGCTTGAGTTAAAGGCTCAACTGAACTTTATTTATGGAGGACTTTAAAAAACAACCGCAGCTCAAACAAAGTGCTGTGCACCAATTTAAGCCCGAAAATAGCTCTAAAGCTCTCCCAAATTGAGAGGAATTCCAATGTTGCTCACACAGCACAGACAGGCCGCACTCAGTGTCATGTGCGGGACTGTGTGACAGAGATTAAAAATGCCAATTCTTCACGCATTTTATAATTACCACCAGAACCTCAGATGACCTCTGACCTCAGCTACGTTTTTGAGTCGGTTATAGATATTTATCGGAATTTAGAGAGTTTTGAATTTGTACATCCATCCATCAGTGTATATTGCTTGATCTTATTTGGGTCTCGGTTGACTTCTCAGTTGACTTTGGGCACCAGCCAATTGTAGTGAACATATAGACAAGTAAGACCGTTCATCGAAATATAATCGTGATTTTGATTTTGTCTTATCACGATCTTGAAAACATTATAATCCAAGAAAAACGATTCATCTGCAGAACACGGCGCGGTGCTTTTGCAAGTTCCCAATGTTGTGAAAGTAACCCGAATGCATGCACCACGTTGCTTGCGCAGCAAGTGTGTAGCGGATGTGATTCTGTCACCCCTGAGCTTGCCTTAAAGTTTAACGAAACACTAGTTGGGAGTTTACTGTAAAATTAAACACAGCAAAAAGAATTACACACATTGTACTGTATATTTAAACACAAGACATTGGCCTTGTTTTTGAAACAGCGCTAATGCTCAAGTCAATGTAAAATCGCATTGACATGCTAATTGGGAAATTAGCATCGACTTTGGGAGTGATATCCCTTCAAATCACAAATACTCACACAAACACTGTAGAAGCATCCACACAGTGAACATAAAAATACTCAAATCCACAAATTCTTCACATTCTGTGAAAAACAAGATATACTGATAAGGTTCAATCGCAACCTGCTTATCTCATTATACGTGTGTACTCCATCCACGCACGGCGCCACACTGCCCTTAAGAGACCAACGTGGGTCACAGGAACAGTCTGTATTATTTGTTTTTTAAATTGCTATTATTTGTGTATATTGTTAATTTTCTTTCTTGATATTTTATTGTTACAAACATCGAAGGACGTTTTTGTTGCACCGACACAAATTATCACATGAAATGGCACGATACCCGACGTCCCAGGTTAGCCCGGTAAGTCCCAAGACTTGTGAAAATAAAGACACAGCAATAACACAATAAAATAAATATAAATATCTAAACATATTTTATAACAAGATCAAATAAATATGATAACGAGATAAGGGTTCAAAATGCAGGGATGAATTGACATGAGGCTTTGATGATCGTTATGAGTAGTTGAGTTTCAGAAGTTTAATAAATACTACGTTTTGAAGGCAATGGATATATATATATTTTTTTATTAATCGATATTTCAATCTCAATCCAAATAATTGTGATTCGTATTATTGAGTCTTCAATGAACCAATGTTTTTGTGGCTGTGGGGGGCATTGCCAGGAAAAGACACTCCAGTATGGGGAGTGCTGAGATTGAAACGCAGAACCACGCGATTCAACCGTGTTGCCTTTTCCTTGAAAATTATTACAAAATATATTCTGTGAGGGAACATTGGAGGGGGCGGGGTGTGTGTGTGCGGGCGGGGGGGGGGGGGTTAATTACTACACTGTAAAAAAAGCAAAATTTCCGATAATTTGGGACCCAGCTCCTTGTTTATAAACTGAATTGAAGTACTTACACAATGCCGCCATCTCTTTGGGAAGGTCTGCCCCAAAGCGACCAAACGGGTTGCTGCTGGCCAGCAGGTCAAAGGGGGAGTGGCTCCTCATGGCATTGAAGGGGAAAGGATACATGGTGCGAGGGAAGCCGGCCATATGACGCAATTGATGCTCCCTGTTGGTTGCCATGGTAATACAGTAGTAAAAAGCTGCTGGTGTAAGTCCGGCGATTTTTAGCTGACTATTCTTGACGTCTCGGTGGTGGTCAGGGGCCGCGGGTGAATGCGAAAGGGGTCGCTGCCATTCAGCCCCACAAGGTTCTGGCTTCTCCAAGGTTGGGATGCGGGAGGGGGTTGGGGTGGGGGGGATGGCGGCCCGGGTGAGACGGATGATGCTGAGGGCCTCCCAAGGAACCACGCGACAGAGATCGGGAAGAGGCTGGCCGCAAGCTGTCGAGGAAGAAAAAACAGAGACGAGTTAGATGCTAGAAGAAGAGAGACGTTGCTCCGCAGCTTTCCTCCAATCAAATAAATGTGGAAAAACAATCTCACTGCTAAAGAAGAAAAAGAAGAGGGACTAGTGAGGAAAAAGCGGGAAAAGAAACAGCCTCTCTCTCGTGCTCCGTTTCCCAAGTGGTGTAATGATTTCAGGCAATGCCATATGATTTCAATCAGCACAACTGTATTATAAAGGGTCTCTGTGTTCCCCCTGCCAGCCTGCCAGCAACATGGGTAAAATTAACCCCTTCCAACAACACACAGGCAAAACTAAGTCGTGCTCATCGTACCCCACGGGAAGCCCTCTGTGCTTTCACTTTGCTCAAGGTCGCCGCAATCTCGTCCCACCTTTTCGCTCTTTTTGGACTCCCGCTGTGCCTCAGCGACCCGCTGGAAAAGTTATACGAGGGCTGCCCTCTCTTGTTTCGTTCTCATTCCCTTCAGTGATTTCACGAGTGGGCGGGGCTTAAGTCTCTGTGGTAGAGCTGTGGTAAATACAGCTCAGCCAAAGAATGTCTTGTTGTTTTGGGCCTGCTTCAGCTTGCGAATCAAACACACACACGCGCGCGCGCGCACACACACACACAGAGGCTGAGGGAGGGAGATCTGAATGCACAAATGTCTTCCACTACAGTACAAAGGGAATATACTGAATCAGCAGGAAAAAAAAAAAAGGCAAAAATAGCCAGAGTGGTGGAAGTAAAGGCAAATCGCAGCTCGGCTGTCATTGTTAACGCAGGTACACGCGGTCACACACAGCGGCTGCTTGTCACTTCCAGAGCGACTGCGGCGAGGGGAACTCATACTTCCGTAAAAAGTTGCAGGAAAACATGAACATAAATACAAACACACGCACGTGTACCTGTTAACATAGCTGGAATATGCTTCATGCAGCTTCATTGGAAGAATGTTTTAGTTGTGCGCTTCACATAAGGCCTAGGCAAAGGCATAATGGCGCCCCTGCTGTTCAAAAATAACACTTCGCTTACTATGAATATTCCACAAGACCCCAGTTTGGAAAGTTTTTATAGGACTCGCTCCTCCATGAAATTATCTACATCCAGTTTATGCAATTGTTCACGTTGACTGGTATTTAATTTGCACCTCAAAATGTGGTGTAGCACGTCCCCACCTCCCGATACTTTTGCAGGAGGCAAGAATACCAAAATAAAATGCATGTACTCTCCAGAAATTTTTTATAAATGCCTAAATTAATAGTTCAAACTCTAAATGTGCCAAAAACTATTATCCCAAAACAATGGACATATTTTTAAAATTTGCCTTACGAAACATAACCCTTAAGAAAAAAATGCTGATAATTTGCTACATTGAAAAATAAAATAAAAATAAAAATTGCACATGTGGCACAGACTCGCCATAACTTCCCTTTGCTACCCGGGCTAAACTAAGCTTGGCATACAGTCTCTGAGTCCAGATGTATCACAGCACTCCGTTGACATCAATTACTACTTATTTCTTAGCCAGGGCTTTGGTGCCATCTTGTGACATCTGAGGAATTTACAGAAAGTACAAAAATATGCAAATAGTCAAGTATTTAGCAAGTAGCCGAGGAAACCGCAAATAGGCATGAGTTCACTGTAATTAAACTGGATGCATTTTGAAACACTGCGCTTCCTTTTACAGTGGATATAAAAAGCATACACATCCCTGTTCAAATTCCAAGTGTTTGTGGTCAATGAATCATTTCATATTTGTTTCCACCATTAATGTGACGTAATCTGTACAACTGAATGGAAAAAAAAACCCTTTAGAGATGCTTTTCGAGAAAATTAAATGATATAGTGCGGTTGCCCAAGTATGTACCGGTACAGCCTCTTCTAATTGGGGATGTGTTTGCGTTCACAAATGGCCAATCACATTCAAACTCATTTTGAATGAGGGACAGCACACACCTGTCAACATTTAACATATTAATCCTTTGATTAATCCCAAAATAAATTGTAATAGGCTTTACCTACCATTCTATCTGAAGGTTTTGTGCAACTATTTGCAACTGTTCATAACTGTATCCACCTTTTGCCACATGAGTTTGGGAGATTTTGTCCGATGAAACCAATCCTGAATTTTTTGGCCATAATTTTTCATCATAACTTTTTTGGGGATGTCTTTTGTTTTTCATACATCACAAAAACCTGGCATTTAAACAAGGGTGTGTAGATTTTTTAACTCCACCGTACCTCTCTCAAGCACATAAAGCCTGTGGTGAGATGTTGGGTTTATTGGTAAGTTCATTATTACTAAGTAACCAATTTCCACTGTGCAAGGACCAAGAAAGAGCCCAAGACATCTTGGTGCACATCTGCATTAGGGCGCAGCATCAATTTTCCTCCGTTTGCCAGTAACACCAGATTCAGCAGAGAGATCAAATGAGGAAAAGATTGCTTGGCACCCACTTTGGAATTACCATTACTGCCACCTACAGGACTGGAGTAGAACAGTATCACACTGCATTGCTTGGCACCCACTTTGGAATTACCATTACTGCCATCTACAGGACTGGAGTAGAACAGTATCACACTGCATTTAAACATTTTTCTTTTTTTTTTTTTAGTTAGAACCAGTCAGAAGAATAGTTTTTTCTGCTTTGGTGTTTGGTGACATTCTCATCTTGCCTGCTGAATAAATTCAGCAACAACTCGTATTTAATAGTGTCGTTTAAACAAGCTTAAACAAATATACCATAACACACAGATATACAGAAAACAGCCCTGGAAATAATCACATTTCATGAGTATTAATAATGTAGTGTGCATTGAGTAACATTAGAATGACAAATCGTCAGTTGTCATTACAGTAAAATTCTTTTGCTATTTCTTCCCCCACTCTCTCACACACCAAGTCAGCGCACTCAATGTTGTTTTTAAAGTCATATTTCCCATATTGACATATTTCTGTAACTGCTCGGCTCCGCTGCGGTTTTTCTTCACCGCGAGGGCCAGTTGGGGAGAGTCCCTGCAACTATTTCCACAAAGAACTTGACTGTTTGACGATCAAAGAATGTCAAACACCAGTTGGACAAAGTGGGCAGTTAGTTAAAAAAAAAAATTATAAATATAAATATATATATATATATATATATATATATATATATATATATAAATATATATATATACATATATATATATATATATATATATATATATTTATATATATATATATATATATATATATACACACACATGCAAATGTGCAAAATGCTACATTTAACAAACATTAACAAACACATGCCTGCGTATGAGAGGAACACCTACACATGCAAGCACAGACATGTAGCCTTCAGAAGTGAACGTACGCAGATGTTCTGCACGTTTAACCTGTTGGGGTCAAGGACTCCCCCCCAACTTGGGCTAAATACAATAATTAATATAACACGGTTTCTTTGTTCAGCACAACCTATGCTATTTCTTTGTATATTACACGCTGGTTTGAAAATGATAGTGTAGAGTGAAGCCAAAAGAAACTAGTAAAATGGAGTTTCAATTCATGTGACTTTCAAAACAAGAAACTACACAAACATTGATCAAGGTGTCAAAAGCTCGCTTTTCCAGGCATCACAATGTCGACAAACCTGAGAGGGTTAATCGTGTTCGGGGGCCAAATAATCTAGTGGAAAATTCGTCCGGTTCACACAAGCTGAAGCGTCATTGAAAGCTGCAATTGACCTTGAAGAACAAAGGAGTAAGTATAGGACAGAGAATCCCTGGGCAGATGTAGCCTTTGGGTCACTCAGGTTTACGTAGACTTTTTTACAAAAATCAAACCCAAAAAGACTAAAAAGTCAAGTATGAAAGCCAGATGTGTAAAAAGGTTTGCCATGGAGAAAAAAAAAAAAAAAAAAAAATCAAGTGTTGAAAGCAGAAAAAAAAAAGATGGCAAAAGAGAGCATGAGGAAGGAGTTCCAAGCATCTGGCTGGCCATGTGTAAGAGTGGAGTGCTATTAATTAGAGGCGCACTGGAAAGTGGATTAATAGGAGAAAGAAGGGACTGTGGTGAAACAGCATGGGGCAACAAGAAAGCAGACAGAGTCGTTACCGAAAGCAAACATAAAAATAAAGAAACACTTTTATTTCTGCTAATAAACGATGAAATAATGTGCGGCCAAGCCAAGGAATGGTTTCTTTTTCTCTAATGAGTAACACCCTCCGCCCCCACACTTTGCCTCCAGGGGGAATACACCTTGGGTAGGGCAACAAAAGTAGCGCTGTGTCTCCGGGCCTCCGGGCCTCAATGCTGCTTTTATGAGCGCAGGCTGGGTCAGGTCAGACTGGGTCACCTGGTCCCGGTCCTGCTGACACACACGCACACATACGTATGTACGCCCAGCCTGGTGCTGCCTTTTCCCAGACAATGAGGATTAAAAACAGGTTTGGTGTAAAAAAAAAACGATGAATGGGGCTTTCCATCGGAGCGTCTTTTCCAACAAGTTGCTACATAAGTTACCATCAGTGCTGCTTATTTTCACTCGATTTCCACATCTAAACAGTTGAAATGACATAAACTTTTTCAATCACATGTTCCGCTGTTTGTGAGGCGAGTCATCTGGATCTAGTTATCCTTTGTAAATGTGACTGGATTTTTTTTTTTTTTTTTTTATAGTTTTTCCAAATCAGCTTGTGGTTACAGTTATGAAACGCACACAGTCATTACAGAGAGTCACACTGGCAACGTCTCCCAACCCCCGTTTCATTTTGATTTCACGAATGCCCACTTCCACACAAGAATCCCCAGACAACAGAAAAGAAACAAGTGAGTCTGCGTTACAGACAGCATCAAAGGTCATTTCTGGTCAAAAAGACTGAAAAACAAACACATTTAAGTATGTTACTTTTCATTTGTCTGGCACACGCTTTTGACCAAAGCAGGCTCTCATGGCAATTTGGAGTTTAGTACCTTGGCCACTTTGACACGCAGACAGGAGGAGCGAACGCTTTTAGCTGCCAACCCTTCAGCTTCCATGTCAGGGCTCATTAGCGGACATAGAGGACGACTGGCACCGTTACAAGCCTTGTTTATCCTAGCTCAAAGACGGAGCGACTTCTTTTAACTTTTAACTTCCCGCCTCAAGACGTGTATTTGACTTGCTGTGATGAATGCATACAGTGAGAAACATTTGAAACAAATGGTCCGAAAACAAAGAAGCCAATGCCAGTTCATGAACATACTGCACACAAACACAACCGATCTGTGTTACAACATTCGCGTCTTGTAATAAACATTGTTTGATCATGCAAGTGTGCTGCAAGTTTGTACAAAGACTGCTCACAAAAACAATATGCGAGGTGTTCACACTCTGGAACCAAATAGCGTAGGGCAGTTCTGTTCTGTTTGGCACACCATATTTACTGTTTCCACGGTCAGTACTCTTAAATTGCACCGAAATAACTTATGAACCATTTTCGTGGCACCCTCCATTTTGGTTCCAACCGCAGTCGTACAGTGGAAATAGACAAACACAATCGTCACTTCTGTGTGACAGCAAGCATGGAAAGGAAAGAATACAAAACACACTTTTGCTGTTTTCTTGAGACTTACACAACGCAACGGTAATTGTTAAGAGCATTAAACGACATAAATTCAACCACTTTGTGGAAAAGCACGCTTTTGCCCACTACAAGCAATTAGGATAAGACCGTGGCACGAATAGAGACACAAATACACTTTCAAATGCTACAGGTGTCTGTGTTAAAACTATACTATGCTATACATTTTGACAACATTGGTGGAAGCTTCAATGTGGCAGCCCGGACCTTTTAGAACTCTGCCCTGAAATAAATAGTACATCACTGGCCACCTACAAAACAATATTAAACACCACCTGTTCATCAAGGCCCCTGTAACCCGTAACGGTTATTTATCCGTTTGCGTCTAACCTAATAAAAGGTCCACACAGGTCCTAGCCAGATGTGTGACAAAAATACCATTTTACATATGGATAAAATATTAATGTATTTCATTTTTCACTTTACATTTCTCAATGTATGTATAAAAGATCCACTATCCTAACCCAACAACGAAGAGTTTGAAGAAAACAACAAAATATCGTGCACTAGGGGCTGCACGATATTGGAAAAACATGCGATGTGCGATATGGTTGTTGGCTGTAGCGATTTCGATATTACTGCGATATTTATCATGTACCCAAAGAAATGACATTTTCATTATCTAATGAAAGATTTTTTTTCATGCAGAAAAATAAGCAAGCTCAAAGTATTCTTACCTAATTAAATGTAATTAACATAGATAATGTTACAATTGGATGGCAATGCATATTTAAGTTTGTGTTTGACTGGTGAAATTCAGATAAAAGCATACAATTCCATAAGAAAATTATTGCATGTCTCTGCGATTATGCATATTGCATGGGACAATACCGCGATTTTGATATTTTTTCTATACATTATACTATAATTTTTTTCCAGTGCAAAGAGGTCTCGTATAAAAATTTGCATTCAGGGGCGGCACAAAACTGTCGAAGAGCAAACCAACTAATTTTGTGCATTTTTTTCCACAAAGCTCAACTCACTCAAAACTTTAATATTATCGAGGTACTATGTTTTGTAGTGCATATCATTCCAAATTCGCAAAAAATTAGCACAACTAAGCCAGGTCTGCCATCTAGTGGTGAATGGTGATATTACAACTTGAACTACAGTCGACCCTTGCGTACTCCTGGTCCTGCACCCGTTGATTAGCATATTCGCAGATTTTGATGTTGCTGTGCTGAGGGGAGTTTTTTTTTTTTTTTTCAGTTTTTCCCTCAATATTATTTCCCATTTCCCCCGTTTTGTGAAAACCATATATTGGATATTTCATCAGCATTTTTTTGGAAGAATTTATTGGGTTTGAAAAAATTATAATATATTCTAAGATTTAATCCAGGGGTCACTCAAGAGTGTATTCTGGGGCTGCATGCAGCCCGCGGTCCGCCAGTTGCCTCTTGCTGCTGTAAAGTATATACTTGAGCTACTCTAATCCTCCAATTACTGAGGCTGCTTATGAAAGCACATAGCTCTTGTATCTAAACACACTGAAAAGCATTATATCCTAACAACATTAGTCGCATAAGTCAAACCAACATAGTTTTCACAGATGGACGTGAAGATAGTCACGCTTCATAACTGCAGTATCTGTACAATTTGTAGATCAGCAATGAGAGCTGGTTGTTGCCTTACAGATTTTCAACACTGGAAAGCATTGAAATTAAACGCAAACATGTCATTCCCTACAACACAATAAATAAATAACATTATTTTTCAATTAGGGTGTCACTTTGGATACCTGCTAAGTTGTATGACACTGAAAACATCCAAATGACCAACTTCTTTGTCATACTTTTGATTAGTTACCTTTTTTTTTGCTTTCTTCAAGCCAAACGCTGCAAGTTTGACACGCTCATCCCCTTTTACGTCTTTCTTTTTTTTGTTCCATTTAGCACAGATAGCAGAACATGACGTCAAACGACGACAATAAAGCAATTCCATGTGACTTCAGTTGAAGTAGTGAAATGGGTGTTAATGGCGGAGCACAGACGTGATGCTCGGCAAATCTTGGACGGCCTCCATTGGTTACAAAGTAGAGCCAGTGAGGACAAATTCTCTGCTTCACACTGTACAATGGCGCTCTTTATGTAGTTTGATCATGTGGTTGATTAGTACTCAATGTTAGCGTATCTTATGGATTACATGGTGATGTGCCTAAGTGTCTACATCCCGACGCGTGAGAGACTTTTGAGGCTGAGATCTTATGAGAAACACACAGAACTCAAGGCCTCAATATTTATGTTTCTTAGACCTTCAAGTTGTGGTTATTTTCCAAAGTGATATTAGCACGTTTAAAGTGCTTCCATGCTTAATCTCACCGGATTTTTGTTGCTTCCATATCTCACTTGGTGCTTTTGCGCTTTTGCTTATCAGCTGGAGACTATTTTTAAAGCGGAAGTCACCCCAAGCATAATTTTTTCAAGAATATGTTCCCAGCAGGCCCACTAGTTGAAACACAGCATTCTGATTAATTTTGCGTTTGTGGAATATAAGTTAAGTAGGAAAATTCACTTGTTTTTAGCCATCTCCGGGGGCGGCCATTTTGTCTTCTGTCGACTGAAAATGACATCACAACTGCTTATAACGACCAATCACAGTTGACCTGTTCTCTGAATCTGAGCCGTGATTGGTCATTGTGAGCAGTTGTGATGTCATTTTCAGTCGACAGAAGACAAAATGGCCGCCCCCGGAGATGGCTAAAAACGAGGGGATTAACACTTATTCCACAAACGCAATATTGATCAGAATGCCGTGTTTCAACTTGGGGGCTTGCATAAAACATATTCTTGAAAAAAATATGTTTGCGTTGACTTCCGTTTTAACTTTGAAAATCAATCAGCAGCACAGTTGCAACAGCAGCAACATTTAATTTTTAATTGACTGACAGTCATGGAAAACAAAATGATTTGACCACCCTTGCTTCTTCAGTTTATTGTTCATTCTAAGTGTCTGGTACAAGTATGGCTACATTTTGTTTGCACAAATATCACGATGACAACAAAAATAGCTCAAACAAGTTTAATTTAATGAAAAGCTGATATCCAGCCAGTTTCAATGGTTAAATAAAAATCACTTAGATCAAGTTCTTACATCAATAGCAAAGTGTGTGCTTTTATTTTTGTTGTCACCCCACGCTCACCCCCCATTTCTCCCTGCTTCTTACGGAAAACATATATCGGAGGCCTGCTATTGGGTAGCGACCAACCCGCCTCTCGCTCGAAGTCAACGGGGATAAGATCCAGCTCACCCGCGACCGTAGTGACGATAAGTATAGAAACTGGATGGTTTGATGGACTATTTTGAGGTGGGAAACTCGCCGCCTCGAACCAGGCAAGGTGAGAAAGAGCCAGTAGATGCATAAGAATTTCAGCCCCAAACATTACAAATATATTTTCCCTACACTGTACACATGTCCGATGTAAAGATGAGGAGTGTGTCATTGTGATAATTAATTGATCATTTAAAGTATTTGGCATGTCAAATTGACTCTAGATAGGCTAGTGTCACACTTCATTGGTTTAAAATTTGCTGTTACCGTGGCAAGGACCTTGATAAATGAGCTCCGCATTTTTTTTTTAAAAATGCCGAAAACTCCATAAATCAAGCACTCTCTACGAAAACAGCATTACTTGGAACTTGGAATTACACAGTGTAAATGGGGATAATGTGGATGACCGTGACGCTTTATCAAACACACAATGTTGTCATTATGTGGAGTCGAGCCTGTGGGCCGCTCAAGGTCTCGAGGTCGATGCCGGGGTCAGCTTCTGTAGCTCCGGGCCTCGTCGTCCGGCCATGGGTCAGGCCTAATTGAGGCGTTTGGTAGGCAGCTTTTCATTTAGTATTTAAGTGAAAAGTGAGTCTAAACTCCCCTGAACCTCCCCCCAGACCCCCCCCCCCCCCCCCCCCCACACACACACACACACGCTCAAACGAAGTCTGTGGTTCTAGAAAGAAGATTAGAAGTGTGTTTAAAAGGACTTGTAGCCAGCGCCGAGCACAGAACATCCTCAGGCCACAATTGAACACACATTGTGAGCTGCTTTCAATGCACTGGCGCACACACAAAAAAGCAGCAATTCAAGTGACTTCCAAATCTCTGAAGCCAATTAGGCATGCATGACTCTCACAATATCTCTCTAAATAATTCCATGGACAATGTGGAATACTGTGGAGGACAAGAAAACATTTGGTGGGTTGAGGACGCAAAAGTCTCAGGTTTCTGCTTATTGTACAGCAACAAGCAAGACGACAACGGCTGAGCAAAAGTTGGACATTTGCGGGGGAAAGGCTTGCGACGGACAATTCCTAAAGTCGTCTTGGGCTGTGGGGTCATTCATGAAAGTTGTAGACAACAAAGATTGCCGCAGGGTTGAATAATGACATCCAACACACCCAAATCAATTTGAGCAGACACCAATAAAACAGTCTGAGGAGTTTCCATGCTACAGGGTTTAAGTAAGAACAGATGCATCCAACTTTGCCCGAGCTGCTCTGAGTTGCTCAAAGGGACCCGTTTACGGTTCAGTCGACGATGGCAGATGGCGACAGACACAGAAAAGGTCACCGGAAATGAACAGCAAGAAAAATACTACATCGAGCAGGGGACCGCAATAGGTAGACTTTTGTGGGGATCCCAACAAAGACACGCTTGCAAAGTTGTGAGCATGAGTCTGCGCCCATGTGACACGTCTCAGCCAATTCAACTGTACCATTCTTTGCGAGTAGAGTGAGTGGATGCGTGCGAGGCAAGCTGAGGGTAAACAGTAATGGGCTTTTTTGTTTGATGTCGGTCATTTTTGGACTAAGACACGGTGCAACTCAAAATGGTCATAGTCCAACCTTTTTCTTTGTGTTTTATCAGTTTTTGTTGGCCCCATTTTAGGGACTTGAGTTTAATTTACTTCAAACTGACATAATAATCCATAATTTGTATTTTCAGTTCAGTTAGGGACGGAACTGTGTTACAGTATGCTATTCTTTCCCCTGAATTTTCAATCGCTATTGTGAGTCAGTCTTCAGCGTGACCCGAGTGTTTACTCAAAACTTTTTATGCCCGTGCTATCGACATGATGAACACTGACATGAAGATGAATTGATACGACGCAAATAATAACGAAGCATGGCAGGACTACTCAACAGTATAGTGTGAGTGGGCTGACCTGGATAGTTTGGACGAAGTGGGGAGAAGGCGCTTATTAGCAACTTACTCGTACTCATCAATCATGCGGTATTTATAGCGCACAGGCAGCATTAAGGACATCGAGAGAAAAAAGGCAACGCAACGCAAAGCGACTGGACAGGTCCCGAGCTATCCGCAGCAGACTATTTGGATTTATGCAACCGTGCGGATGGAAACCAGTTTGCATAATCTTCAGGAGGGGACGAGACCAAATGTGCACGGTTGCACGAGATCCACTAGGCCATTGTTATGGTAGTGGGGTGATCCATCAAGTGAGTCCTGCGGCCAACTTTGTCCGCTGCTGCGCAATCTCACCTGAAGTACTCAACTATAGTGGCGGACCACATCCAAACATGTTGCATTTTGAGGTCAGTCATGTGCGCCCATCGCTGGCGCAAAGCGGGGGACGCGCTAACACCCACGTAAGAGCTCATCCGCTCACATGGAGCGGCCCCCTCAAGTGCACGCGGGTGCCGATCAGCTTTCTTTCCCCTCCTTCAATGTTTCTTTCTCTTTTGCCCTGTTCTCAATTAAAGCGGCCCTCTGGAAACCCAACCTCTGCACTCGTGCCATCCCAACAACACGCAAACAGAGAGAGAAAGAGAGACATCTCACTCATGCTCTGACATGCCCGTCTTTTCTTACACAGCGCCGATACACACTCAAGTTTGGAAGGAAAATTCAGATCAAGCGAAAAACAAGACTACAAGTCAAACTTACCAGATGCCTGATGGGGGTCCGGCACAGTCTGCCTGCTGTGGGTTTTTCTTTTTTTTTTTTTTACAAGGGTACAAGTCAGAGGAGGAATGAGCAGAGCTTGAATTCAAAAGTCGTGAAGTTTCTCTCAAGGCGGCGACTGACTTTAGCCTGTTGCATTCCGCCTCCCTCTCCTTTTCCCGTCTCTAGCTCTCTCTCCCTCTCTTCTCTTGAAGTCATAGTGCGCTTTGATTCACAAACCCTGCCTCTGTCACGTGATCCCAAACCTCAAATATACAGTGCATTTTTTTGCCAGCCACAGAATGCCCGTAGGAAGGGAGAATGGGGTCCACAAGGCTTAAGTTTCACTGTGCTGCCCACCCCCTCCACTTTTTTTTTTTGTTTTTTTTTTTTGGAGCCTTTGTCTCATAGCACGTTTTACTTTTTACCTACACGCTGTATCATTAGCAAACAACTCTTTTCTTGAATTTCGACTCAAGCTCTATGGTGCTGTCCAAATATAGTTCACAGCTGACACACGGTCACACAAATGAAACGGTCATTAGCTAACAGGCACACACAAACACACATGCCAAACAGGGCTGCACACCTTTGGGGGTATCAGTATCAGCCCATGGACCATTGCACCATGTTTACAATGCCTTCACTTAAACCTGATGGCCAGAAAATGTGGGGGTGTAAGGGGGGCCAGAATTATTCATGAGACACATGGCACATGATTGAGACAAAATGGCGAAATGCGCCTGAGTGGGAAGGAGCTATAGTGTCTTAGCATAAAAGTCCTGATAGCTTAATATAATACGATTGAAATGTACGTTGATCAGATTGTCGCAGAGGAAGAAAAGCACATTGCACAAAGAAAAATGAAATGTCATTAAATAACACTTCTAAAATCTTATAGCATATTATGTCCATCTTAAAGAGGGAAGTCAACCCCCCAAAAATCTTTGGAATAATATGTTCTATGCACCTTCACTAGTCTCCACATGGCATTCTGATCAATATTGCGTTTGTGGAATACGAGTTAAGCAACAAAGTCCACCCATTTTTTTAGCAATCTCAGGGGGCAGCCATTTTGGCACTTCTGTCGACTGACAAATGACATCACAGTTGCTCAGGGCTCGTGTAACGACCAATCGCGGCTCACCTGCTTTCTGAAGCTGAGCCATGATTGGTAGTTATCTGAGCTCTGAGCAACTGTGATGTCATTTTCAGTCGACAGCAAGATGGCAAAATGGCCGCCCCCTAAGATGGACAAAAACGGGTGGATTTTAGTGCTCAACTCATATTCCACAAAAGCAATTGTAAACAAAATGCCATGTTTTGACTATGAAAAACACGTGTCCAATGTTCTCATTTTTAAAAACGTACACATAAATGGGATGTCTTTAACACGGAAACCCCATTCACGTAAAAATAAAAACGTTCTCAGGATTTACTCACAGCTAACGAATATCACAAAAAAAACATATCCTCTAAGAACATTTTTACTGGTTGTTTGGCTTGTACATGAAGGAGAGAACATCGTAAAGTGGACTACCGTATCTGGTCACATGGCCATTTGTTGTCAATTCCTTCTGTTGTAATTTCTCACACCTTAATGCAAATTCAAATGCTTCCAAATCATGAAAACCCAACACCATTGTCATGAATTTCAAACACTTGTGGGAATCCAGCTTTGTACCACATTTGCATAAAATATTCATATGAATGCCAATCCAGTGAGGCTTTCATATGACAAAGAGCATAGGAAATTGGGTAACTGATCGGCATGTTATCACAAATTCCAATTACATGCAAAATATTCAATAGATTGCAAATTTACAATATAAACGCATTGTGGTTACGCACAAAAAAGCAAACAACCACTCTTTCCTATATTAATTAACGGGGCCTTTCTTAATAGTTTCGCCAACTAAAATGAGTTCAAGTGTACTCCTTTTCTTCCGCTACTGGAGTTTCCTAGGAGGATCAAACCAGCTACTGCCTGGTAAGGAATTATTAAATGTAGCCCCATGATGAGATCAAACCTGACCGGTCAGCCCCTCAGGGTCCAGCTACCTGCTTCTTCATGTCACAGACAAAAGTGTCTGGTACTGGCTTGGCTGACTAAACGCTCACAGCTTGGCGACTCCAACCACTGCCGGCCCATAAAAACCAATGACATGCAACAGGGTACATGTACTGTACGTTCTTTAATCTACCTCATCGGCTTTCGAAATACGTTATCACAATATCTGCAACTAAAGAGAATATATTGTCTCGTAAAGTTTGTCCTGAATCGAATCGTTCCATACAAAACCCTCGAAACACAATGTCACCTGGACGGAGAATTTGCGATTAATGCAGTAAGACGGACAGTTACCTAACTCGATGTGTATCTGCTCGACGATCCTCTCTGAGCGCGTCTGCTGTATGGAGGCCACTTCTTCCTGCGGTGCGGATAAATTAAGTGGAGGTTCTGTTGGGCCACCTGCAGAGTCCCTCCCTCGTATGTATCTGTGGTACGCGGGAAGTTTGTTTTTCATAGAGGTCAAAGTCTCTCCATTTATCCTTCAGCTCAGTGGTGGTACGTGAACACCAATTTTGGCCTATAGTGGGGTTTTTTTATGTGTTTTTTTTTTGTTTTTTTGCTGACAATCAGTCGTCAGCGCTCCCTGACCAGACAAAACTGCATGGTGCCTTTTGACACATTGCACAAGCACCTACACCTCTTCCATCCTTGAAATTCAGCTTCCTTTTAGACATCATTACCTTTGTATTCCTTTGACAAATTTGAGCGCTTTTATACTTGAATAGGATTGTGCTTGGGACAAAAGCAAAGCATTGCCAAATTACTTAATCAATTGGATTCAATCTAGTTTGTGTGGGGGGCACATTTATTTGTGACAGGTGAAGCTAATTGATTTCAATACTCTAGAGCACCGTAGGCGCACTTCTTTTTTTTTTTTAAGCGATCAGACTATATTGGATTTATTCTATGCAGAAAATAAACATGCTTTCCATCAAAGTGTAAGGCCTTTTCAAATGTAAAGTGTGCTTTATCTTTTCCACAGATTTCAATATCACGAACAAGCCTCTGAAAATCTCCATATTCCATGATTGCAAACAACCTCCATTGTCCACGAATCACGTCTCGACGATAAGGCCACCTTCATTTTTCAACCTACAATACGTGCAGTGGGTGTGTCAAAATTCTGGATGGGAGAATCAACGTAAATGAAAGGGCCGTATGTCCAGATGCTTAAACGGGAGAGTCAGGCCCTAAATGCTTATTTTCATGTATCACTGACACAAAGTTGGCCATTGCTAAACTATAACAAACCATCAGGAATTCAGTCATATGGTCCTGTCATATTCAGTGCTGACATAAATTTAAGCCATGTGTGGAGAAATGAATATGTGGCAAGTTGAAACACAGGCTCAAACAACTATCTCAAACACAACACGCGACGGATGGATGTACAAAATGCACATTTTACACTACCTACAAAACACAAAGAAAATCTGGCGAGAGTGCCATAGGGCCAGAGGGCAGCGCCCCAATGAATCCACCTGATGGCGCTGCTTTTCTTTCTTTCCAATATTTATCTCATGTTTAATCCAGAGTAATGATCGAACTGTTAAATTATCTGCATTAATAAATCCGTATCATATACGGAATTGTGCTAATTTTTGAGTCCTTTCATTTTCAAGTTTATACAACAATTAAGTTAAAAATTAGTTTTGTTTTTTTCTGGGTTAAGTTTCTGGGTTATAGATTTCACAGATATAAGGCATTTACAGTTTCAAAAATATTTGTTTAATGTATATATATATATATATATATATATATATATATATATATATATATATATATATAATTTTTTTTCGTAATTTAGTCGTTGGTGCCGCGTTATTTTACATGAAAATACCATAGTACGAATCTATTTTTGGACAGCTTGAGAAAGCTTTCTTTTTTAAAATAATGTTGTAAAAATAAACTCTAACTGCAGTGAAATTATGAGAAAATATAGTTTTCAATGCAGCCATTTTCTGTGTACAGTATGCATGTTGTGGCCAAAACCATGCCATGCCACAGTGTGGTACTGTGGTTTTTGTGAATGCACGCACAGCTTGCACCGGCGCAGTGACTCTTATACTGCTTGAAAACAGTCCAATAATAGATGTCACTTGACTCTTAAATCTGCACAATTTATTACTGTGTGTATATATATATATATATATATATATATATATATATATATATATATATATATATATACAGCATATATGAGTGCAACCTCCTTGAAATGTGTAAAGATTTTATTCAATATCTCAATGAATAGAAGAACAATTTCCAGAATGTTGACAAAATATTCTAAAATGGCCGCCGACCTAAGATGGGAAAAATATTATAAAGTCATAATTTTTATATATATATATATATATATATATACATATATATATATATATATATATATATATATATATATATATATATATGTGTGTGTGTGTGTGTGTATGTATTCCAGCATTACGACACCACACTTCTAAGCGAGCGCGTCACTGTGGGAGGTGTAAGGTTACTACTGTTTGTGTTTCTGTGTCAGTGAAATATGCCAAGAGCAGGCCAGTGTGTTACTCCTGGCTAAGTGTGAAAGAAGCAATTTGTGTATTTCTCAATGTTAAACAAAAACAAAAGTTATGACACACAGCCACATGTTGATGAGTGCACTCACATCTGGGAAATAAAACACTCAGCATGAGAGGGGTTTTGATGAGGGTAGCGTCTCAGTTATTAGGGCCTTGACCGCAGCATATGGATCAGGGATGGGCAGCTGGTGGCCCGCAAGTGGCCCTTTGATTAATTTCCCCCCCATCCAAAAACATTTTGGGTGGGAGTTTTTATTTTTGTACAAACCCAATCAATTCTTCTGAAAACACTGATAAACCAGCGAATCTCAGAAAAAAAGTGAAAAAAGAAAAAAAATATTGTGAAAGAATACCAAAATGCAGGGGGTTGTAGTTTTAAGTTGTAATATCACCAATCACCACTAGATGGCAGACAGTCTTAGTTGCACTTACACTGGGTCTTATACTGCCCTATACTACAACGTCAGTAGGCATATTTGTGGATTTGGAATGATATGCAGGACAAACATAGCACCTCAATGATGTTAAAATTTTCAGTGAGTTGATTTTTATGAGAAAAAAAAATGCAAAAAATGAGTTGCTGCTCTTAGTGTTCGTTTGCTGGTCAGCAGTTTTGTGCCGTCCCTGAATGGTAATTTTTATGCAAAGAAAGCCTTTTGCACTGGAAAAAAAAATTACAGTATGAGGTTATTTTGTTGTTTGCTTCAAACACTTTCTTGTTGGGTTAAGTAATATGTATTGTATTGTAAAATGATATATGTTAAGAGAATGTATGCAGGCATTTTGTTCACATTTAAAATAGCATTGTTGTCGTACATGTGGTTAGGGAGTGCATGGTCCTCCGTGGCCCCCCCTCCCAGTAGCACTGATCAAAAATCGTGGCCTCCTCCAGCAAGTTGCCCATCCCTGATAGAGATGAACAACAAAGTGGAGAGAACAAAGAAATGCAGTAGGAAGTCAGAAGAGGAAAATGAGGGGCGCTTTTAACTTTCTGCAGAACTGGAAAAGGGGCCCTTTTTGGCAGCGTGCAGTGGAGAAACCGCAGAATGGTGCGACGCGAGAGTTAAGGGTTGGAGGAGGCAGGGGGGTGTTCAGAGGACAGGGAAGCGGGGTAGTGTGGAGTGGAGGCAAAAAAAAAAAAAAAGGAGAAAAGGGGTGGGAGGGCACAATTCAGACAGCAGGTTTTAATCAGCAACAGGCTGCTGGTAATGAGATCACTACCCCGCTGCTCTCAGATTGATGTCATGTGAAGCTGTGTGATGCCCAGAGAGGCATGCAGAGGATGACAGGCATGCATGACAAGGCTGCTTACCGGCTCGGACACGCGATAACATACAAGCACACGACAGGGGGTGCAAAGGAGGGGTTGCACTTGCATACATTCTGGCATATGTGTACCAAGGTTATACGAGTTCACGAAAACAAACAAAACAGCTACAAGTAAAATTGACGAAATAAAAATGATTTGGAAAAAACAAAACTAAATGAAACGACATCTTATGTTCATAAAACTAATTATAATTACGATAAAAATGTTTGCTATTGTCTTTGTCACTTAACGTCATTCAAGAGCTTTCAGGGTTCATACATTTCATGTATTTATTTCGGCATTACTTTAGTACACAATATTCAGTGCCATTTTTTTTGACAAACACTCCATGTATATATAAAAAACCTCAAACTAAAACTGAAACCAATCAAATCTGAACTAAAACAAAGCATTAAAAAAAGCAAGTAACAAACTTGCTTTGAAAACGAATTAACTCAATATAAAAATCAAAAGTCAAAATACAATCAAAAACTAACTAATGAAAAATCCCAAACTATCATAACC
This sequence comes from Filicampus tigris, assembly GCF_054856515.1. Taxonomy (NCBI): domain Eukaryota; kingdom Metazoa; phylum Chordata; class Actinopteri; order Syngnathiformes; family Syngnathidae; genus Filicampus; species Filicampus tigris. The sequence goes on along the minus strand of NC_141225.1, from coordinate 16,172,216 downwards.
CTGATGTCTACAGGCCAATAAAGTAACACCAGGACACACAGAAATGGCACAAAGAACCTTTAATACACCAAATCTCCCTGCTGTTATTCGCTCCTTGTTTTTTTGTTTTTTTTCTTCTCGCAAGTAAAAGAGCTGACACAAACATAATCACACCCACACATTCGCCATAAACACTTTTCAGGTCCCAGGGCTCCTTTATGTCTTCTCTTCCCCTAGAATGGCTAAACATGCCTACACACAAAGAACATACTGTACCAGCGGGTGAATGCTGGCGAGACATGCAGGCGAAAAAATACTGAAAATGAGGGGGAAAAAACGATGTAAACGAGGGAGCAAAAAGGAAACGGGTGACACTCTGGGTAGCCATTTTGGGGTTAGCAAGTTTACCTCACATGTTGAGAAATGAAAGGGGTCCTTTCATTGAACACTAGAGGCAAAAATCACAGTAAATCATATGCGCACATGGAAATACAAACAAGCTAAAATGAATATTAAAGAGCCAAAGCATATTTGTTGTTTCTGCGTGGGTGAAAAGGGCGTACATGTGCATCCAATGAACGGTGAATAGCTCTTCCCGTACAAATGTTCCCCAAAATTCAACCATGATGTCACCATGAACCTGTTGTGAACTCAACACTGTCAACTACCATTACCGTCTCATCCCTCCTCCCATCTCCCGCCCCCTGCTTCACCGCACTACCTCTCCGTCCCCATCTTGTTTTCGGCCTTCCGCTCTTCATCTTTCGCCATGCAACATTGTCTGGATGCATTTTTCTTTTCAACACAAACAGGCGCATGTGCTCCCCCTCCCTCGTCACACTGGTCCCCCCGCCCCCACCACCACCACCACCAAACACCACAAACCACTCACAGCCATTTGGACTGTCTCTAGTCTAACAGGGACAGTTTTAATCAGAACAAGCTGGCATATTTTGGCCAGGACCCGCACTTATGGTAATTCAATCAGAACGAGAGGGAAAAGAGGGGGGTAGTGTAAAGGGGCACACAGAGGGTAGAAGAGTGTGAGACGGGGAAATAAGAAAAACAGAGAGAGGAAAATGGAGACAGTGGGTGGATTGGAGGTTTGAGTGATTAGAGGAGTTTGATCCACATGTGGGAACGATTGTCTCATTACAAGCAGATACGTTGAAGTGTTGCCGCCTGGGGGACAGCCGGTGATTGGAGGGCACGGTACGTCAAAAACGAGGTGATTGGATGAGAGAGAAATCACAACTGGTAATTGGAGGAGAAAGAGATCAAGAGAATGAAACTGGTGGTTCCTAACAAGGAATTTTCCAAATTGAGGTCTTGGAAATTTTAGAGGCTTCTCCCTGGAGCTGAAGGCCATTTCAGCGCGTGCTGCATCTCCTCACATGGACAGGAAGCATTTAGATGGTCAGGACGTCATTTTTGGTCAGAGGGTCCATTATGGCTAATGTGTTAAACAGTAGGCTTATCTTAAAAAGAGCACTCAAAAATACGGATACAGCACACAACTTGTAAAAACTAAAAAGATCTTTTCGTTTTGCATTAGTTTTTTTTTTTTCCCGACAAAATTCTCCAAACTATGCCTCTTCACGTGGACCAGAAAAAAATGATGGAAAATGTTGTTGTGTGTACACCAGGGCATTAGCTGGCCTTGACACTTTGAAAAGAAACTCTACCTGTGATATGTGAATAATAGTGACATAAGATACCACCAATGTCTGTAATACTTTCTGCAAATACACTTAATGGATCTATTGAAAAATCTAAAACAAGTAGTGTATTTCAAATCATGGCTTCATAAAAAATACAAGACCTGAGAGTAATTTATTTTAATTGATTAATTTGTTGATTGAGGTAGCAGTCAGCCACTTGCTGTTTTACAATATATGGTAACTCAAATTGGAATTAGCAGTAAATACGTATTTCAAAGCCCAATGTGTAGAATTTAGTGCCATCCATTGGTGAAGTGATAGAATGCAACAACTTAAGATCAAAGTGCGCGCATTTGCCTCAGAGAAACCATACATCCCAAGCCTACCACAAATTCTCCAACAGAGGTACAAGCTAAATGTTATCACAAACGACTTGTAGTATTCCCTCAAGTGACAAAGTAAGTGCATTGCAGTTGTTACACATCATGTAGTCACGATGTGGAGGAACTACGTTTGCCATGTTTGTCTCCTTCTGGTACCCGTAGCACAAAGGCGGCGGCGAGACATGGCGGCCTCCTAAAGAGGAGGTGCGCCTTGTGTAATATAATTAGAGATTACTTCACCTACGATTATATTAAAAAAAATGTACATTGATGCGATACAACATTTTTGGGCATATTACTGATATTAACTCATTCACCGCCAGACATTTTCAGACTCTCTTTTACCCTAACCTAACGGAAGCCCGGGACCATAGGCGGGTACTATTTTTCCGGCCAGACAAAATGGCGGATAAACGGATGGCGCAAAGGTAACCCGTCTGTAGGCGGAAGGCGATAAACGGACTGCGAATTTTTAGTAAAATTCCCAGCGCTGCTAAAAACAACCCGAATCAAGACATACATTCTTGAGGCTAACCTTCCTACACTGTAGAATGCGAACCGTGTTTTGGATCTAGATCGTTGCACTTGCTTTTAAAATAATTGCTTTTAAAATAAAACAAAGAAATGACTTGTATTCTGCAGTGACCGATGACCACATGCGCACAAACACTCTGTAAACACTCTGCACAGGAAACACCTGGCTGTGACTCGCATATTCTGCTTGGTTTTTTGTTGTTATTGTTGTTGTTTTTTAATTCCAACATGTCATTTTAAATATTTATTAGCTCAATTTGGGATGAGGGAAAATTTAGCCCTTAAGGGCCACAGTCTGCTTATTTTACTGTCTACATTTTCATGGACTTCAAGAGACAACTGAGGATTTGTTTGGATTTGGTTTGTTTAGACCAGGGGTGACCAAACCACCTGGGATCGCATTGAGAAAAAGTGCTGACAGCTGATTGGTGAGAATATAAAATGGTCGCTGTTGGACCTGTTCTTCCACTTGCTCTGACCCTACTCCCAGTCGCGTCCTTGCGTCCTGGTTCTGTTTTCACGTCGCCATTTTGTTCGAGACCGCAGCATGTTGACCTTAAGTGTATGATTGTCATTAATCGGCAAAGCAGTCCAGGTAGCTGTAGGAGTGGACAGCCATTTTGTTTTCAGTTTTTATCCTGTTCGTTTGTAAGGAGTCAGATAAGAGACCTGTTTTGAGTTTCATTAATTTAGATTTATGGAAGTTTACTTCAACAAAATTGATTGTTTTGTTTGTTGTTTTGGACGTGTCCAACCTAAGCCTAAATGTAAATAAAATAGCAGAGCTGGCACTTTACTACAAATTAAGCGTCCGTTATTCGTCATCCATCTGCAGCGCAGGTACCCTTCCGTCGTCCGCCATTCGCCTTTTTTTTACGGGGGTAAAAAAATAGTCTATACTCTAGGCCGGTCCGCCGCCGCCGATTCCAACTACACTTTCACTACCAAACATAGTCAACTTGATGACATTGGTCAATGTAAGGAGAGAATTTCCAAACATGAAGTAAAATATAAGTAATAACATAATGCAACTTTAAAGCCAGCTGCCCCCACATCCACACTGTTTTTTTGTAACCCATGATCATTTAATTTAGTGGCTTTAAATTCTACACATGATGCAAGAATAATCACGTGAAGACATGCAAGTATAAGGACCAAGACGTAACTAGATGCCACTTAGAACACAGTGTGGCAGAGTTGAAGTCATCTTCACAAGATTGCAGTGTGATTTGAGCTGAAAGGTTATGTACCAAGTTACAGTGAATGAATAATGGATGGTTGCCCCCAGCAGCTTCACCAAATATTAGAATTCCCTATCACCCTTTTGGGACAAAAGTAGATAAATCAAAATACAGATACAGCAGGGATGTGTTGCTCCCCTCTCGGGATAATGTGGCACCTCATCACAAGAGGCTGCCTGTCAACAGATCTCATCATATTTTAACTACCTAGTGTGAAGTCAGTGTGCCTGCCAGAATTGTTTTTTTTTTTCCGACTGAGAGCAAACAAGGACATGTATCAGGCATCGGATGTTGCTGCAGTCACAGTATTAAATTACAATTCATGATTTTTTTTAAAGCATGAGACCAATGTCCTCATGATCAACAGGCCTCAAACGCAGATTCACTTTTTTTCCCCACCATTTTATCATAACCAGCTGTTTCAATTCATTGTCTTCATATTTCCTTCAAGCATGCTAAATATACACACACGAGTCACAACATCGGGTACACTTGCACAATCTAATAAGATCCAATACAACACGGGATGTTTTATTGACACTGTCACAGAGATAGTGATTTAGCAAAGTACAATATTTATTATTGGGGTGGTAGAACTGCAATGCATCATCCTAAGCGATGTTTTGAATCTTACGGCTACTAATTTGGCAACACAAGATAACGTTAAACAAATAGCTCTGAATGGAAACTAACAAAAAAAGTCTCTAGCACAAAACTTTTAAGCAACTTTGCGGGGAGCCGGCAACTTCGTCGGTGGCCTGTTGCTTGAAATATTGCTGCTTTAAAGGGTTACGTACAGGTAATATATCACCTTTACTTTTGTAAATGTTTGTCAGGATGCAACCATTGCAACCTTTAGCCCACCTACTCTATGCTAATGGTGGGTCAAACGGTGCACCGAGGCACCTTTGCAGAGCATTTTTAGAATCCAAACTATCTTCTCCACGTACTTTCATGCTCGGAGAGGAAAGGAAGGTAAAGTTTCTCAGCAAAAAACACAATTCAAAAAGGCCTATTAACACAAACATCTTTTTGACTTACATTCCCATTCAGTACTACCACCTTTCAAAGTTTTATGCTAATACAGATAAATAATTGGGTAAGATAAATGAGTGGTAGGAACGCATGCGCTCATTGAAATAAAACTACAGTACATGATATTACCTATATAGGCTATGTGGCACCTCACAAGGCCTACACTTTCTTGAAACATCATAGAGTGGTGGCCAAGATTTGACTTGCCTTTAAAGAGCTCCATGATCACAAGAATGCTTTCAATAGTCCCTCGGTGGAATAACGTAAAACACGGTTCTCCATCATGTCTGATGAACGTGCAATCCAAGCAACCAAACAATGTACCTCAAAGTAATATGACAGGCATGTATTATAATAAGGTGCCAGTGACATGCATATGACCCTTTATTATAGGAATGATCACATTATCATCTGCAATATATACATAAACCCACGTAGAATGTATGTGAAGATCAAATTAACAATACCCCTGAACCAAACACACACTGACATCTTGTGGACAAACGTTTAAGTGCGGCATGAAGCCGTTTTGTGAATATGCAATATAGTTTTTACCACACAGAGGTGCTATTGTTTCACTAATACATCGAGAAAATGGCAGCTTTTAGGTAATACAAGCTTAAGCTTTTTTGGGGGAAACGATTTATATAAATTCTATGTAGCTACAAGTTACTTTTTCTAAATGTAATAAAATTCTGAATAAATATATTTAATAGCTATATGGATGGGTGGTACAAACAAAAAGAAGAAGCAGCATTGAGATGAAATTAAAATAAAATTAATACACTCTAAACACACACAAAAAAAAGATTAATATGCTCCATCTTGGTTTATGGTTAATAATAAATAGTCTAAAACTGCTCCAGTAACAGTATAATTAGTGAAAAGTTGGAAGTACAAAATTATTGGCAGTGATATATGATAAGATGTTGATGAATTACAAATAAACCTGATTTGTAGGAGCTGTATTTTAAATTCAACCAATTCAGTCAGGGTGTCCATTACACCGTAACAGGCCTTAAAATGGATATGTGGTTTGATCTGGTATGGTTGCTGATTTCAAATTGTGCTTCATCCTTCACAAACATTGGGGTGACCTTTAAACCTATTTTTCAAACGATGACATTCTTCATCGACTTCGTCTATCAAGAATACATTTGAGCGGTTGAGAATAACATCACACTTTGATACAGCCAGGTCGTAAAACAACGTGACCCAGATTAAAGCTCGATACACTGCCGCCAAAGGGCTGGCTTTTCATTTTTATTTATTTTTTCCTGCGACTGGCCCAGGGATTTTATGCACATTGTGTCGTTTTTTTGTTTTTTTCTTTCTTCTAAAGCTCATGTTTCTACAAGCAGCTTGTGACCTACATTCGGGCGGTCCCAGCCAATCTTGGGCTGATAGCTTGGCTGTGTGCAAAACACAATCTGCAGAGAGCAGGAACGTGACAAGGGTGGGGGAGGGGGGAGGGGAAGTCACGCTAAGCACCGCCCACCACGCACGTGCCGGGTGTGACGAGAAAAGATCGTTGAATCACCAACACACCGCTCACTCGCCCACTGTGCTGCTGGGCTGTTTTGACACTGATGTATTGTTGAGCACGGAAGGAATGTGCGCAGGCTTCAACACATCCGCATTCACTGCAGTCCTCGACACGTTTACTCATACGAATCAGGATAGATTGTTTTACTGTGTGTGCACTGAAGCTGAGGTACAATAACCCATCATAAACTCTTCACCTCTCCCTTTTCATTGTCCTGCTAATGCAAATGTCGCAGTTGAAAGCAGAGGTGGGCACTTTTCAAAAAGGGCAACGTGAGAAACTGCAAGGTTGCTATAGGCCAGGGGTCATCTCAGCCTTTTCGAGGAAGAGAGCTACTTCCTGGCTACTGATTACTGCAATGATACACATGTCTGAAAAAACAAATAAGCTAACATTATCAGAGGTGGGCATTCCATCCCAGGGACGGAACGGATGAAGGACAAGAAGTTTTTTTTTTTTTAAAGGACGGCCTAAGCAAGGACGGAAGTGGTTTTTTGTCCATCCCTGTAATCGCCACAGGGTCAAGTACTGACTTACGTTGGGTGTTGGGTTCTTTTGAAAAGAAAAGACAAATAAACTTCAGATGTTCTAGTAGACTTTTCCCAATATTTCTTTTGCTTTTTGGCAGATACCTAAACATTTCATGCTAACCCTGATTGCTATTAGCAAGTGTTCTAGTGCCCCACTTGCAGCTGAAAACAGTGCCAAAAATCATGATGCTGCCACCACCGTGCTCCACTTTTGGTCATGAGCAGTGTTGCACTGTTCAAATGAATATGCACAGCAGTGTTTCAAGACATTTTATAGGATGTAAAGAACCGAAAACAGTCATTTGTTGAATTTTCAGCATTAGGAGGTTGTATTTACTGAAATCATCTGTGCGGGTGGGAGGCTGTTCACATCCAAACAGCAGCTTCGGGAGGTTAGTGTGACATCCTGCAAATAATTTCAAGCAGAGAATCTACACAAACTCACACGTTCAATGGATGCAAGAGTTGGGAAGCTGCTATCCAATAAGTGGTTCTATGTTAAAAAGTAACTTCATCTGTTAAGATATTTTGATTGAAATTGCTTTTCATTTCAGCAAATACAACCTCCTAATGCTGCAAATGCACCAAATAAATATTTACAGTCCTTTACATCCTGACTTCAAACAGAGCTGTGAAAAAGAATTGAAAACAGTGCATTTGAAAAAAAACAAAACGGTTTTTAATTTTGAAAAAATTACTGTCATTGGCAGGTTTGTTTAAAAACATTCAAATTATTCTCTAACGGTTGATGACTTGAAAATTATGCTGAGTCCCATTTGCATAGACCACACAAATAACATAATTTGTGTAATAATTTGGAATGCGACGTACTTTGGTTGGGATGCACTCAAAATCCCACTTCCTTCATTGTCAAACCTTGGACAACAACATGGTGCATGATAATTGAATAAAGTTCATTGTGTCTCTTATTTAAAATTGAAATCGTTAGTTATTTTATGTCAGACAGGTTTTCAGGGCAGGTAAATGACAAGTAATGTGCACTTTCTGTCATAGATTGCCTGCTCCTGCGACTTATATTCAGGTACGACCTTTAGAGCTTGAACTCACTGGATGAGAATTTTGGATTCGAATCATAATAAATAATTGCCATTTCAGGTGGTGGTAATGGAACAAAGGTATTTGCCAGCTGCCAAAATAAAGTGGAAGAACAGAAGAAGAAGAAGTAGAAGAACAAGAACAAGAAGAAATAGATGAAGTAGTCTTGGTAACTAATATGTGACATGTGTTGTTAGGTTGTTAGGTCTCCTAGATAGCTCGCTAGTTTAGCATGTGGCATCCAACACAACAAAGATTTACAATTTGTCGCACCCAAAGGCGCAATAACCAACAAGGATTATATACCTTTGGCCACAATGTAATGCAGGATTCAAGTTAAGGTAAGACAATTTACATGAAAAAGAAAACCCTTTTTATAGTTAGAAGCGGAAGTTTCCAAACCAGTCGGAACTGGCATCAACAATATTAGGGAACAGGAATTTTGGGTGCGAGTCCGAGCTCTACTTCTTAGTCTCAGTTTTTGAAAATACATTTCCCCCAAAAAAGCGTGACTTATGTACGTTTTTTTTTTTCTTCATCATAATGCATTTTTTGACTAGTGCGACTTCTACTTCGGAGCGAAAAATACGGTGCTTGCGCATTTCCGCTATTCATGGCGGGGCCTGGCCTATATCCCCGTGAACAGTGAACTGTGGCCTGTGCCCTAAATATAAATTGGCTAGTGAAGAGAAATTTGATCATTTCCCGCTGCACACCTGATGACCTCTCACGACACGCTAACACAAGTGTTTTGGAATCACTGCCCGAGTGTGAAAGAGGCTACTACCTCACTTCCCTCCAACAACAGATTGAGTATTTCACACCGAGTGGGACGTCTCGCCAGCTCTCGCTCGCATCCCCCCACCTAGCTGCGAGCTCGGGCAGCCTATTTGCATAAAATGTGTGTCAGTAGGGCAGCGCTGGCTCACATGCCATGCGCACATGCAGCAGAGCTTTAAGCAGCATTCCAATGTGCAAACAGCCCAATGAGCCGTCTCCAAGCGGGGGGCCTCAGCCAATGAGAGTCTGAGCACGAGTGACCGGTGTGGGGGCGTGAGGAGGAGGCGGAGGAGCATGAGGGTGGGGGCTGAGAGAGAGAGAAGGAGTGAGACGCATCAACAAACGGGCAGTGGAGGGGACACGAGAAAGGGAGAGAGAGAGAAAAAAAAACGGTCACATTTGTCAGGCACCTGAAAACGTGCTGGTTATTTCAGGACGCGTGTTGCTTATTGATGAGCGGGGTGTGTTTAAACTACTTGCACTCTAATCATGTTTTCATGGTGACTGTACATGGCAAGCAGTTCAGTGTGACAGAACCCTTTGAGGCGCACAACCGTAGAGTGCTATTCACCTCAGAGTTTTTTTCTTCTTCTGGACTGAACACAGCTTTGCTCTATTTTCTCCTCCTTAAACAGTTTTTGCTCTGCTGACCGGATTTTCTCAAGAACCACCCCAATACCAATGCCCTGTGCACAATCCTGCTCTTTTGATCTGTGGGATACACTCTCTATGCCTTGGCGGTTCAGGACTCTATCACCTGTGTCTACCAAACTCCTCGGCGGCGAGCAGAAGCGCTAAACACACGAGAACAACGGAAGCAACGCCTGTCCATCTGCTAAGAGACATGGAGAATAGCCCCGGAGGTAAGCGTTCTTCTCTATCAAGCAACAGCGAGATAACGTGTGTAACAGTAACAGTGTCAGTGATGCGGGTGGAAATTGGATGTTGTGAACATGTAACGGTAGTTGGTCTACCCCAAATATAAACGGTGGTTTATGTTGCAAAACTATGGTCTGTCTATGAACAAAATCAGTGATAGTCTTTATTCACACGTCCCCGCTCTGTTGCTACTTGATGATCATCTAACTGACAGCTGCAAGCGCGGGAACACAGTAACAGCTTTTAGGGGTGGAAGAAAAATGCTAGAAGCTGCAGGCTCTTCACAACAGTTAGTATGGAGCTTAAATCCCTTTTGACACTTTTGACTTTTGAACATTGCATGTAAACAAACTCGCGTGGAATGAGACCTAAACTGTCCCCTGAGCATGAAGATACATCCCGCTCCGCCAATGATGACCTTCTTATATCTTAAAGTGCACCCGATATGGCGATATCGCCTCGAAAATACCACGGAGACCCCAACGGGTGCTGCTCTAAGTACGTCAACGTTTTGTGGTGTGCCATGTCTTTTACATTCCCGGCGCATCATGGGTAGAGGCGGCGGCGCCGGTAACACTTGCAATCATGCGGCCGATTTCCGACACGCAGCCCCGCCCCACCCCGCCTCGAGCGCACAGCACGTGTAACAACCTCGTCGCCCACGTGCCGCGCATGATTTCCACCGAGCCCCGCCCCTCGAGGGCGCTCCTTTCCAAGCAAGCGCGTGCGTGCTTGCTCGCTCCGGGGGCCAGCACGGGGATTCCTCTGTGTTCGCAGCGAGTTTGGTCAGTGGGTCAGAGGGGTTTAAAAGTGTGTTTTTGCACTATTTAAAGGGACTGCTTCACAAACTACTCATTAGCAGCCACAGTCAAGTGTAGCAGACAATACTTCATCCTATTAAAGTGAAGTAAAACATGTCCATTTGGTAGGACTGGCTTTTCTGGTAGCAATCTGGCCAGCAAGAGTCCTTATCACGAACCTTCTCGTTTCACTCATTTAATATAATATTCGGAATCCATCCCTTTGAGTGGGCTTGGGTGGATGGATGGCATATTTTTCAATTCATTTCAATGGGGAAAACTGATTTGCTACACCAGTAAATTTACGATGTTGGCCACGGCACAAATTAAATTGGGAAAACAAGGTACCATTGAATGAACATGTTCTCCAGTGATGGTCTTGAACTTTCTGGTCATTGAATCAGCACGGGGGTCAACTAAGTCATGCAGTGCAATACAAACCATATCCTTTGCATGACTGATAGAAAAAAAAAAAACTGTCCAAAAGAGTGAACTATTTCTCTTTCAAGTTGAATATTAAACGGTGGCATTTAAATTTCAATGTGGAACGTGTTTGTGTTCATCAATTATCTACTGGGTTTCCACTTACCCATTTCAGGGTCACAGGGGAGCCGGAGCTTACCCCAACTGACTTTGGGTGAGAGCGATTGCCATGCCATCGCAGGGCAGGTGTTGACGTGTGCGTCTGAATGTTTGAATGCATCACAAATGTGCTCGACGCTGCCGAAAACATTCATTTCAATGTCTAGAGGAGTTAAGATGACGCAGACACTTAACTCTGTGAGTCACATCTGCAGAGTAGGAATTTACAAGAAAACAACCAAATTATAGTACAGTACTTTGGGGAATGAAATTGGTATAACCCATCTCTTGAGTGGGTTTAGCAACTGCGATTTGTTGTAAATGAGGTTTAGTCACCACCATCTAATCTTTGCTGCTTTTAGAGAACCATCCCTTTTCATAAATACACATAAGGACAGCCTTTGCACGTGGATGAGGGCTTACCACCCATGCACAACTGTAAATGTTCACAGAACAGTGGCTGGAGGGGGAGGGGGGGCCGGAAGGTGAGGGGTTTCTCTATGAGTCATCACATGATATTGATGTTTATACAGTAAGCTTGCCACGGTCAGATGCCTAGGAGGCGGGAGTACACGAGATGGGAAGTCATGAAGGACTGGCAAGAGGGAGGAGGGTGGGTTGTTTTGTTGATTCTATAGCTCCTCGGGCCCTGTGCAAGTCCACAGATCACGTGTTCCAACTTGTGCATGACTACGGCGCTGTTTCTCCCACTGCTCACTCTGACACCCAGTCAAACTGGATTCCAGGAAGTTCTTAGGGGCGAGCAGAATAGGGGCGGGTGGGGAGCGTGCTGCTGAATGAAGAGAGGAAGTGTGTACCATGTGACGGCGGGTGTGACTCAGGTGATACACATGTTCATAAAACTTGACCTTGTTCATACACATGCACACACACGCACGCACAGAGTCGGGGAAACAACACGTCACCTTGGTGTGAAGTCAGAGCCACACATGGCAGTGAGCCACGACTACGTCGGGCTCACTCACGGTTGACACGTGTAGGCAGAGGAATTAAGAAGGGAGGCACTTAAAGCTGAAAAGAAACACAGCACGTTTCCTCAAGGAGAGCGAGATCACGGGAGCAAGCGGCTAATCACTTATCCTCGGATGATTCAAGGTCATTCATGGGAAATGTACACCAAAATGATAGTGGGATTTGTTCAAGGGTATTTAACCTCTCTGTACCAGTTCTCTGGCAGACCAAATAGCAAATTGCAAGTCATTTCGATTTGGGACAAGTCTGTCGGTATTATTGTTGACGATATACATTTTAGCCGATGCTCTCCAAACATTCAACACCTTGTAATCTATCTGCTGCTGTAAACCAATGTATAAATGGTCATGACTATAAATGTAGCTTTAAAATGCTTCGGTGAGTCATGGTGGGTATAGTTTACCCCACATATTTAACGCTAATGGGGGCTCTTCTGAGTCACTGATCCAAAGTGTTGTAATATAGAAAGTACAGCAGATAATGTATAATCCCATAAACCCTCTGCACAGTTTGCCAAATGACAATTTGGAATGGAGCCATTCAGGTAGCCATTTCCTCCATGCTGCATTAAAAGCCTCAGTATTCCCAACGTGATCTTCCCCTAGCGCTTATTATTGTACTGCTGCTGTTGTCTACACGAGACTGCGCAAAAGGGCCTTGTGAGCCGGGCGGGAACTGTGTCAAGAGTCCATGTGAGCTGGCGGTCAGGTGGCTGGCGGATAGATGGGTCTGCGTGCTCAGAGCCAAAGAGGAGCGGGAGGGAGGAGAGGGGAGGGGAGGGGGAGAGGGGGATGGAGACGAAGGGAGGGGTAAGCAGCAGGCGTAAGGACTGTGGTGAAGTGAAAGCGAGCAGGCGGGGAGGGAGTTGGCTGGCTCAGGCTGCACGTGAGAGGGAGTCTTTCATCTTGTGGGAAGAAAACTGTGCAAAACAAGGGGGTGGCGACAGGGAGCTGCATTCAGGGGTAATAGGGCATTTCCAACTTGATGTGACATCCAGAGATGTTAAATGAATGAGGTTAGATTTGTACGGTTACATAAATCATAAATCCTTTTTTTTTTTTTTTTTTTTGCGACCGCAGCACCATTACAGGAAATTGAGTTTGATTGCTAATGTGTTCCTTAACTCATTCACTGCCAGACATTTTCAGACCGTCTTTTACCCTAATGTTTGAGAAAAAAAAAAGAATAAATTCCTGGGATTGAATGGCTGGACTGTGAAAAGACAAATACATACGTCCTAGGCAGCGAATGATTTAATCGCCAAATATTGTCAACAAAGACAACCAGGTCAGAGTTGTTCTACTTGGGCCCCCCCAAAAAATACTCATCATGATTAGCTGTGTCAAACAAACGTGATCTGGGTATCTGCAAGTCTGCCAAGAAGCAGAACTTGAATATGGGTCAACTAAATGTTTTTTTTTTTTCTTTGCACCCCTTTGTGTGTGCTCCTCAGGTGGTGTCATCCTTTATGCTGGCTCCTCTGGCAGTGCCAGCCCGAGTCCTGGCAGCCCCTCCAGTGGATACCAGACCCAGTCGCCCTCCTCCCACTCGCAACCCTCGTCCCCAGAGGGTGTCTCCTTTCAGGAGATTGGGGCCATCAAGCAGGGAGGGGAACAAAGGGGAGGGACGCCTTCCCCGAAAATGGTCTTCCAATTTCCAGAAGTGAACAATGCTCCAGCTGCCCAAGTTACGACGGTGTCATCAGCCACCTACAACCATCCAACGGTGGCCAAAAGACCTTGTGGCTTTACTGGCACCTTCCCTAGTAAGTACAAGGCCACTACCGTCCTACCTGTCCTCTTCGTCCTTTGTCTACCGACTAGCAGTTAGCTATTGCGTTCCCCTCGTAAATCATGCGCCTATATCTTCACAGAAACTGGAGGGATGGTGCTTCTGTGTAAGGTGTGTGGGGACATTGCATCTGGGTTCCATTACGGCGTCCACGCCTGTGAGGGTTGCAAGGTGAGCTCACAAATGCAATATCGGGTCTACCTGCCATGTCACGTTTCCACTGGCGATATTTAACACCCCTTGTTGTCCTTCCAGGGTTTCTTCCGACGCAGCATTCAGCAGAATATCCACTACAAGATGTGCGTGAAGAATGAAAACTGTCTCATCATGCGCATGAACCGAAACCGCTGCCAACACTGCCGCTTTAAGAAGTGTCTCTCCGTGGGCATGTCCAGAGATGGTAAGAGACGTGCACACGGAGTTGAGATGCAACCTGATGCATTTCCATTGCAGAGGGAGTTGTTCTTTGGATCAGAATGATCGTATCGAAGCTTATAAAACCACAGTTATACATCATTTTAAGTAGCATCACTTTTCAATAGTTTTTTTCTTTTTTAACTTTCCTTTAGCCTGCCTCCCTCTTTCATGAGTATTCATCTGATTCTTCACTAGTTGCCTTCTGTCTGATTAATGGCAAGAGGAGCTTGAGAGTCCCAGTAGTCATCAATCACTGAGAAACTGTGACAAATCTCCTTTATTTTGGGAAACTGGAACACCAGAGTTGGTGATCACGCACACTGTGATGCACAGTCTAACCTCTTGTTTAAGGCAATCTTATGTTTGCGTTATTGAGATCCTATTCCATTAATCACGGCAAAAAAATGAGCGTTCCAGTTTAGGTATTACTGTACACATGTAATGTGCCCTTTATTGAATACACTCACCGCAAGGCTCCAGCCTCTTGGGAGATGGGCAAAGTAGGTGACGATAAATCATCTCTTTTTAGAGCAAACATTTTTAGTTGACCCCAAAAAGCTAGAAGATGACGTAGGAGTGAAAATTCAGCTCACCGCAGGGAATCTGTATTATTAGGATCCATTCAATAGTTGTGACTACCCTGTCCACTATAATGTGCCGATGTAATTTTCATCTCATACATTGAATGGCAACATTTGAAAATCTTTTTCCCCACCCTAAATAATTTCCACCTATTACCTTAGCTTTTTTATTTTAAAAAAAAAATCTTTTCTCTTGTCAATTTGCAAATGACATGATATTTAGCACTGTCGACCCAGTGACCTACTTCTAAACAAGAGAGCGGCAACGCTCAACTTTGAGACAGAACGCGAAGAGAGACTGGGGGAGGTGTGAGAGCATATAGCGAACTATAAATAGGGCTGTCAGTGCAGGAGCAGTAAAAAAAAAAAAAAAGAGGGGAGGGCGGACTGTAACACTGGAGGGAAGGAAAAAGCCGTCAAATGAGGTGACGACTTTCCAGTCCATTGAACAATTACGGCGTGTAGGCTTTGGAGTTTGTAAACTAAAAACGCACAATCAAGTTGAAGCCATTTTCCCAGTGTTTGCTTTCGTTGAGAGTATATTCTAACAGAAAGCGCTCTCTCTTGCTTCCTGTCTTCCTCAGCTGTGCGTTTTGGCCGCATTCCCAAACGAGAGAAACAGAGACTATTGGATGAGATGCAGAGCTATATGAACAGTCTAAATGAATCCGCCTCCATGGAGATGGAGATGTCACCTCCCTCCGACACCCACTGCAGCCCAAAGAACCAGACGAATGAAGGAGCAGGCTCCATAATGCAGTCATACCAGAGCGACTTAATAAACAGTGAGAAGAAACCTCTCAAGAGGCCTGCCAGCAACAGCAACCTTGGAAATTCTTTCCAGAACAGTCCTGTACAGGAAACGGCCCCACCTCATACAACAGCACAGGCGCACCACGCGTTTCAGGGCGACCTGACATCGGGATACGGCGTCCCATCAAAGTGTCCCGTTTCCCACACGAATAACGACAACACCGCCAATAATAACGCCAACATTTCCAAGTATAACTTCGCCAATCAAAATCAGTGTCCCATCCGTGGCGGCCTTTCATCTCAGCACTATGCGGTCAATCACAAGACTGAATCACAAAACCAAAATTCTTGTCCTTGGAAGCTAAATGGTGGAGCCAAAGTCTTGGTGAGTCTTGGAACGTCCTGACGTTTGTTTCAATCCTCTTAATGTCGGTGCTAGGCAGCTAACGCATCTGGTGGCTGTTTTTTTTCTCCTGGTGACAGGCATGTCCACTCAATTCTTGTCCGGTGGCTCCAGCCAGTCGCTCCAGTCAGGAAGTGTGGGAGTCCTTTTCCCAGTGTTTTACCCCGGCGGTCAAAGAAGTGGTGGAGTTCGCAAAGAGCATACCTGGATTCCAGACCCTGAGCCAACAGGACCAAGTCATGCTACTCAAATCCGGCACTTTCCAGGTACATTGGTTGACGTGACCTGTATGGGTTGTTTACATATGATTATGGATCGGGGCGCACAAAGGAACCTCCAAAGTTAGATACCATTCGTTCATTGACACTTGTACACATTTTGAAATATTTGGAAAGAAACCGAGGAAATATCCCATCGTAGAGGCAATATGTGAAAAGCCATTTTAACATTCCTGGCAAGTATAATGAAATATTGCAATGCCACCTAGTGATAGGTATTGCTGAAGCCTCATGTGACATCACACATGATGATGACCTTTGACTCATATCTTTCCAGAAAAAAAAGTGATATCTGTACGGAAAATATCACTGTTAACAAAGTGGAGTAACTATTGGGGCAAGTGACTTTGTGGGTTCCACAGAAATTTAATGAAGGAATCGTTTCTGACCCCAACGATGCTTTATTTATTTGCAGGTGCTGATGGTGAGGTTCTGCTCACTATTTGACCCCAAGGAGAGGACTGTGACCTTCCTCAATGGGCAGACGTACTCCCTGGCATCGCTACGGGCACTGGGCATGGGTGTTTTACTGGACGCCATGTTTGATTTCAGCGAGAAGTTAGGATCTCTGGGTTTGGAACCGGATGAGATGGCCCTTTTCATGGCTGTTGTGCTTGTTTCAGCTGGTAAGACTTCACACCCTCTTAGAGGAGCAACGCTTTTCCCTTCCGTCCACGCTGTGTCGCTAACCTATTTTCCACCATTATCTTTAGATCGCTCTGGTATAGTTGATGTGGGAGCAGTGGAGCAGCTACAGGAGAACCTCATTAAAGCTCTGCGCACACTAATTACGAGTCGCCGGCCGGACGACAGCACACTCTTCCCCAAGCTGCTGCTACGTCTGCCGGACCTGCGAACCTTGAACAACCAGCACTCCGACAAGCTTTTAGCGTTCCGCATCGATCCATAAACAAGCACACCCGACCCACTGAGATGTCTGCTTCGGGGGAGCGTCTCGGCTTCGCATTCAAGCCGGGCCCGCCACAGATGTTGGCCTCTGCATGACAGATCGTTGTTGTTGGAGCTCGGCCGAGTGCGATGCCGTGAGAGAGGGGACTCAGAAAGTAAAGGACGTCGGCTCCGCAGGGGGTTCAAGCCCTTGAACTCAACCGCTCTCTTGCTTCCAAGACTGTCCGTAGCGACGAAAAACTGTGTTCTTCCTGGTTGGTTCACCAAATCTTGACCTCTCCTCCCCGGAGTTCTCTGTTGGTCCATACTTAGACTTTGTCCTCTAATCCCACTAGGCAGCAAACGCACACTCCGGCGCCGATGCCAAGAGTTTGTACAAACCTTCACCAACTACGACTTGACTGTACATTCTCACCTCACCTGTAAATGGCATGCTCAAGACATAAAGAAGCCCCCTCAACCCAGTGTAGGTGATAGCAATAGAAATGAGGCAAAGCGAAATGAATGGTTTACGTGCTCCCTGTTCAAAAGATATCAGCTATTTTCATGTCATAAGTAAATCACTTTATTGCGAATGAGAGATGTATAATGATGTATTTTTAAGAAATGAAAATAAGTTGTATTGTGTGCTAATCAGGGAGAAATTATTGGTCGTTAAGACCGAGAGTCTGATGGGTTTTCACTGAATATGTTCTCTGTACATTTTTGTAAATATTATGCTTGTTTGGTACCCATGGTAGTTTGAAGAGTCTTGGATATGTTAATGAAGTTGTTAAGTATCGTATTAAGCCAGCATCATTAACAATATATTACAAATTGCTCTATAGACTGCATTTGAACCATGCACTCTGACTATAAAGTTTTTATTTCAGAATATATGAACGAACTAAATGTATTGTCAACTGACTGCATCACTTGTGTATATTTTGTAACTGTTTTGTGGTTACACCATAGAGTACTATTATTAAATAATGTTTTAAAGCATCTCCCTTGTGCTGATTTTCATTCTTCTTCCTAACAAGATGCTACCACCAATATTGAACAAGACGTAACATGCAAGGTAACCTAGCAACAGAAGCAATCGGCCAATTTTTCAGATGGTTTAAGAGGCACGAGAGACTAACCAAAGAGGAAAATCTTAACTTTCAAGGGCGTGGAAAGAAGTAAACGTGTTATACTGCATTAAATACAAAGCTGCCAAAACACCAGCTAATTTGGGATGCTAAGCCTCCAGAAGGAGAGATTTTCCACATAAAACAATCACGGTTTCGTATGGTGCCAATCCCTAAAATTAAGGACTCCCTAGGTAGGATATGAGACAGTACAAAGAGAATCATGGACTATCTCAGTGTTACCTCCTCATTTCATAGGCATTTCACTTTAAATTTCACTTATTTCTTTAATAATAGACTTTAGCGAACTCATATGAACCTTTTTTGGTCTACCGAGCTGCCCGATTCTGATTGATAGCAATGCGATATCAAGATGATCTCTTGTAGTACAATTGTCTTTAAGCAACAGCTTGTGTGTTGTTGTTGTTTTTTTAAATTGATCATACTCATTCTGCTCCCTCAGGGGAATTAAATGATTATTTTTCTTCTTCATGTGCTGTTTCAGACAACAAATATCTGACAACTCTGACACAGCAGTGCACCATCAATTTCCATGACTCGTGACTTGACAATGAGGCGAGGGGTCAAGAAATCAAATATGACACAAACAATAATACTACTGCCAGATAGGCTAGTCCACAGGGCCACACCTGTACGTAAGGGAATGCTCGAAAGGCAAGACAGGGTTTGCCAGTCAACCCTCGGCCTGTTGTTTGAAAACAAATGCCACTGTCTGACATGTTTTCAACACACCAGCCCAGACGCTGATGTCATCACGCATCAAATTATCTAATTGAATAATGTGAACGCACACATTTGCTGCAATGTACTCTGCTGGGTTCTGCGTTAAAATAACAGGCTGACTTGCCTTTAAAGGTCTTCTGCTACAATTATGTCTCTTTTGTGGTGATTTGGCAGCACCTTTAAGACCTTTAAGTAAAGTAATGACAAAACGACAGCACTTTTGTGACACAACAGAGATTTTAAACATGATTTAGACTTGGACATGGAACTCTGACACTAAGTCTACACAGAACCATTAATGGTGAGATTGCATGTAACAAAGGAGTAACAGCAGTACTGTCAATGATACCTGTGGCCCTTTGTATCCCTGTAGCCAATGGAGTGAACCTCAAATATGGAGTTCCAAACTTTAGTCCCACAAGCCATTATCGCTGATGGTAGACACTGTCAATGATGAAATATAGACAAATATTATTATTAAGGTCCAGGAAAATAATAAAGGGAGAGAATGTGATCTATAAGAACCCTGCCCATGAAAGTTTAATTTTTTGAAAGATCGTTTAATTTTTGGAAAGCTCGTTCACTTTCGAGTCTGAAATTATATTGTGGATGGACCAAACCATTTGCATAGTCATTGCCTTGATCCATGCATGACAGGCCACTACAGGATATCCTACATGTTCTGCTGGATCATATTTCACAGCTCGGATTTAAAGGGAAATGAGCACCAGGCATAGTTGCAGAGCCAGAAATGCTGTTGTTTTAAAAATTGGGGATGAAAGGGATACCCATCACAAATTTGTGCCCATGACTACTTTTTACCTGGGCAAAGATGAGAAAAGTCAATTTGAAAATGCAACAGAATTTGATAGTCTTCTGTTGCCATCTGGTGGAAAGACGGTGACATTGCATGCATAAATTGTATAACGCGTGTGAATTAAATGCCCATATGTAACGTACCATCAGATTAACAATAAATCAATCATTATTCAATATATGTATAAAATACTTGGCTCACACACACACACACAATAATCTCCATCTACACAAACAGCTCTATTTTTTTAGGAGACAATGTTTTTCTTTGAATGTTTACCTTATTATATACATACAATTAAGAACAATTGGAGGAAACTAAAGACATCGACAGACAAGTAAAAAGTGTGTGTATCTTACTTACATATTCTTTGTCGTTAATTGCTTTTAGCTCTCTAGCGTTGCTATATTCTATATGAGTTTATACTCATGTGATTTAATTATCGATCGGGACGGTGTTACGTGCTAGCAAGCCACTTAACAGAGTTAGCTGCTAGCTGCTGTAACGACTACGACATCAAAACGTCCACTTGAGGTTATGGTAACGTAGTTAGCGAACGCTGTTTGTTGTAAAAGTAAAGTTGGGCGTTGGATACGTGCTAAGTTGCAATGGCTGTCCTATTACTTTACTGCAATAAAGGGAAGAGCTCAGTCAGGTGTGCATCACCAACTGCCTGTTGTCGTGTCTGTCGACTGTCACAAATCACGGGGCTGATAGTGAGTCTTAACAATTTGTTTCGAGAAAGTTAAAATAAAAATGTAGTTATGGTTAAAGATGCACCTATTTCCCCTGGAGTAGTAGTTATCACAAGGTGCATTATGCACAAGACAAACAAACAACAAACAAAAACATAAATAATTAATATGTGAATGCCACAAGAAATAATGAACGAAGTTACTTATGGCATAAAATCATGGCAGAAATATACCATGCTCACAGGTGGCTGTGAGCAGCTTGATCGTGTTTTGTAATCTTTAGTGAACCCTATGGCACATATATATATTTCGCTTTAGAAATATCTTAAGGCATGACACCAGACAAAATGTTACAAAATTATATATAGGCCCAGGATATAGATCCTGAATTAATGAACTCGTCCTAATTTATGAACAAATTTACTTGCTGATGTCAGGCCCAGCAAGGGCTACTCTTCTGGCCTAAACACTTGCACTGACCTACATATCAGTAGCTATGCAGAAGAATTTGCATGAAATTGTATTATTTATTTCCAACAGTCTATTATCTTGATTGGTTCATGTCTTAACTGCCCATCTTCCAGTTGGTGTTAGTTATTTATTTATGAATTTCTATCCAGTTGTATGCATAAAGAATATTTTTTCATTAATATTTTTATTTTCATTTCTTTTGTAGAGGCACTCTGGTTTTCCGCCACTCCCCCATAAATAAACGAGAGAAAAAAATGTACCCATCTGTTTATATTTGTTTCACCACACAGAGAACCAGAACCCACACATGTGGGAATGCAAGGAGAAATGTCAGCCCAGTCAACCTGGATGTACTATATGTAAGTGCTGCAGCTTAGCTTTTCTATCCCTAACCTTGCATTTTGAACCTCTCTTGGAAAAAAGAATGTAATGAATGTTTAGCTTGGTAAAATCATTAACTGACTTGTTTCAAACGTTGCTTTTAAATCGAGTTTGAAATGGTAATGATTTAAGAGCACTGTAAAAACACCAATTCCTCTTCTACCTGATCAGTTGTTGTAAAGTGTAAAACAGATTAGGTAGTCATAATTGTCTTTTTTGAGGCGCTCATACATATGTGACACCATGAATTGGCAGTTTTGCAATCAGAAGCATGTTTTGTGTCTCTGCGAAAGGTGGGCTTGCCAGTAAATCTCATTCTTAAACTATATGGCGGTCATAAGAGCATCATAATGTTCTTAACTTCCATCTCATTAGTCAGCCGTTACCAAACCCAATCTCTTACACAAAGAATGATGTCACAGGTCACCTGGTTGACGATGTAGTTGAAAATAAGGATCAGGCTTGTACTAAACAGCACAAATGAACTCCCCTGTGGCTTGTTTACATCTACTGACGTAAATATGATTGTATATGCATGCATTCACCACGTAAATACTGATGATGTTACAGGCAATGAACATATGGCCCCTAATCTTGGAATTGAAGAAATGTAATTATGCAATGCATGTGCAATTCAATATTTGATGACATTTGAGTGTTTTGTGATTTCCTCTTGGATGATTGAGCACCTTGAATAATGGGGAAAAGGCCGCGCTGAGACAATTAAACAACACACCTGTTTGGTAAGTATAATGGTACAATCTGGCTTCATCTCAATGTTTTGAAACTACCTGTACTGTGCTAGAACAACCTCATTAGGAAGAGAAGAGGGGTGGCTCGGGATCGGGGTTAGAGAGAGATTAACCACATGGAGGATGGACAGTAAAGCTGCTGCGTAATCCGCGCAGTCGATACAAAATCAGACCGGCAACAACTCGCACACTTTGGAAGACATGCTAGCCGTCAAGTGAGGACCACGCAGCTGAGAGTCTTCTGATTTTCGGATCTTGTTTGGAGAAACAGGCCAGAAACTTCACCATTTTTCAAAACATCTTCATCATCATCATCACCAAAAAGGGAGAACCATGAAAAAGACAAAGGTATGTTCTAATGTTGAACAGGGATAACCATTAAACCTTGCTACAAGATAGTCGTTAATCTGTAACCATGTTAGGAAATAAATGTTCTCATATCTTGTTTGTGTAAAAGAACAAATGTCTTGATCGTACATGATTTACATTGCTGGCTTCCCATAGATGGAGGGCCTTCACATCCAATCTAATATGTGAAACTAACATGGAAGACGTGTGATGTTTACAGTGTGATGTGTCCCGACAGCACAAAAAGCTAACAGTTAAAGAGTAACGTACAGGGAAACTTCACATGCTGTTGTGTCAAGTGTGCGTGTGTGTGTAAAATGTGTTTGTGACTTGGCATTGGAAAAATAATTCACTTATTTGATTGTTGATTGTGTGGTACTGATTGTTAAACTTAGCAGAAAATGCTACAGGAAAATCGTTTATCTCTCTATGATACTGGCATTGAAGCAAGAGTTCAGAACATTCAGAGAGCTACTCCCATGCATTTACAATTGTATTTAAAAAAAAAAAGAGTCCACATGTATCAAACCCAATCTGACCCACCACATCATTTTTTGTAGCTCACTACAGCAAATAAGATGTGTCTACTTGCTATTTCTTGCTAAATCGATTTGTTCTTTTAATTTTGGCAGAATTGCACGAAAATTGCAATTTTCTTCACCTTACATAGATTGTGTAACGTATTTATAGTTGGTTGTGCCTGGGTTTCAAATTCAGTTTGTTGTTGAAAACATATAAAGCAATACTGAAATTCGGGGGCAAATGTGTATTTGTAATAATAGGTGACAATGAGGTGACTATACACACGATAAATACAGCCCTGTGAGCGAAAGCATAACGACGTTGTGGTCCGTGATGGAAATTAATTTGACACCCTTTTTTTAATTGTAGTCACTCCCTTATTACGGACTGTGTACATTATGTGACGATTTAAGTGATTCTAACACCGTTTATTTCAGCAGGTCAACGCTGACAATGAACCACCGTCATATCAGGAAGCGACTGCAGGTAAAATGCTGTGTTTTATTCATGCCGAAATTTGCATTCATCGGTGCGCCTCAAATTGTGGCCTCCGCTCTAATAGACTCATTTTCTTTAAATGATGAACCGGTTTTGCACATAAATGTCTTCTTCAAATAAACACCTTTAGTAGAGTAAATGAAGGCCTCGGGCCGCTGTTTAAGGAAATAATGTGTAGTATACCGAATGACTCTTTAAGTTGTTGCTGAAGAATGGGACATTTTGCACTTTTAATACTGATATGGTTACAATATCTGTTTTTGTTCACAAAGGCTATGAGGAGATGCAAGCCCAGTTTTCATGGGATGACCAGACCATCAGGCAGACCTTCATCAGGAAGGTAAATATTCTTTTAATAGCAATCATAATATTGTATATGATGTAAAAAGTTTGTCACATGATAATGACACGTGATTTCGCTGCAGGTCTACGCCATTCTCATGGTCCAGCTCTTGGTGACCGTGGCAATTGTTGCCCTCTTCACATTTTGGTAAGATCTCTTCAGTATGCCGATACAATTATGCATACCCTGAACTCACTGATCACTTTATTAGGAACACCTGCGCAATCTAATGAGATCCAAAACAAGAGCTGTGTACGAAAAAAAAAATGTCATTACAAAATTAATAATTGGCCTTTTCGATTGGTGTGTCAATCAAAAGCAGTATTCAATTCAAGTTATAGTGGACATGTTATGCATTTTTTCACTATTTTGTAGTTACCAGGTGTCTTCATAACGTTTGTGGCATGCTTTTGTCTAAATGCCTACATGCCTATGGTGCAAGTCCAGAGTGTGGAAAAAGTGAGCCCCTGTAAAGACAATAAAATACAATTTTCGGATTTTCACTCAGTCTAGTTACCAAGTCATGGGCAGACAAGCTCAGTGTGAGGGCTTTTATTATGTAAATGAGCAGAACTGTGATGTTACCGGCCCAACATTAGGTAGCCGCTAATTGCAGTAAGTGGCTAGTGATTGCCATGTTGTTGTTTTTTTTAAACATTCTAACGTTCTTCATTTGTCTTTGCAGTGCACCTGTAAGGTTCTTCATTCAGACTCATCCTAGCTTGTACATGGCATCTTAGTGAGTGCAAACACATTGTTGCACCTCACCTTGTACTAAAGTGTCACATTTTTTTTAAATCACGTTGTTTGACTTTTCTGGACAGTCTCATGTTCTTCGCCACTTATATCGCTCTGTCCTGCTGTGGGGACTTGAGGTAACTCCACTTTTCCTACAGGAATTTAGTGAAAAGACCCAAGTAATACCGGGAATCTCATCTCACCATCATAAACGAGTGTTTCTTTTTCCTTAACAGGAGGCAGGTTCCCTGGAACATCATTTTGTTAGTTCTCTTCGTGAGTATTCATCATTGTGAAAAGCAGCACTATTTTGGGTGTGTGTACCCAGCGTGAACTATTGCTTTTTTTTTCCTCGCCCAGACTTTAAGCATGGCCTTCATGATGGGATTTGTGTCGAGGTGAGTTCATATTTGGGTCACACAGACACCGATTTTCATTGCACGCTCGCTCTTTAGTAGGTGAGAAATATGCGACTAAGCTCTGTCTTTCTTCAGCTTTTACAACACCAAGTCGGTGGTGCTGTGCTTGGGAATCACCTCCCTTGTCTGCTTTTCTGTCACTGTCTTCAGCTTCCAAAGCAAGGTGAGAAGCAGCATACTGGACGATAGATAGATAGATGGATGGATGGATGGATGGATGGATGGATGATGGATAGATGGATTGATGGATGGATTTTAAGACATTTAAAAGCAAAATAAAGAAGTAAAAAATAACTTTTTATTTGTTTATAAATTACTAAAAAAAACGCACAGTGCAAAGACATTATTTTGGGGGAAATTGATTATATTTAAAAGCATTCACATTTGGGGCAGTTCTGTTGGCAGCTTATTCCTTTTTTCGTGCAGCCTAACAGCTAAATACTGAGTCACCATGTTTGCTTTGAACTCTGGGCTCCACTAATTGCACCAAGTCTGCTGACCTCAGAACCCTACTGTTTTTTTAAAATAGTTAGTAAAATTGCATTACAAAATTATGATAGTAAAGGTGCTTTGCAAAATTATGATGTAGTAGTAACAATATTGCAGGATGAACTCTACAATGTATAAATTCTTTGAATGGGGTGTGAAGCATTTTTCTTGTTTTCAGGTTGACGTGACTTCCTGTCAGGGCGTCCTGTTTTCGTTGTGTATGGTCATGTTGCTGTGCGCCATCACCCTCTCCATCGTCATTCCTTTTGGATACGTACGTTCCTCACGAGACATTTTCATAACGTCAAAAATAGAGGAGATTTTGGAAACGCGATGCCACAGTGTTAACCTGAAGGGATTAGCATCACAGATAATCTAGTCGACGCGCTACACTGTGTTACCTAAATTAGAAGCATGCTATCCCTCTTAACAGTGTTTTGTAATATCGATCTTATGTTACAGGTTCCCTGGTTACATGCCCTTTATGCAGTCTTTGGAGCCATCCTATTCACTCTGGTGAGAAGCACAATAACTGTTTGAATTGCTCAAATGTCCTCCAAGCCACAGAAATCCACATTTGGATCACCAAAGTTGACATTCCTGAATTTTCGTTGTCAAAATGTTGTACTAGCTAACTTATTTACGCAAACAAAATTATTTACAATAATATGGTCTATGCAGTCCACTAGTGTTAGGACGGCATTCTGATTGATATTGCATTTGTGGAATATGGCTTAAGAAGTAAAATCCAGCCATTTTTGTCCATCTCAGGGGGCGGCCATTTTGTCACTTTCCGTCAACTGAAAATGACATAACATTTCCTCAGGGCTCAGGTAACAACCAATCACGGCTCAACTTCAGAAAACAGGTGAGCTGTGATTGGTCGAGCAACTGTGATGTCATTTTCAGTTGTCAGAAGTGACAAAATGGCCAGCCCCTGAGCTAAAAACGGGTGGATTTTGTTGCTTAACTCATATTCAACAAACACAATATTATTCAGAATGCCTTGTTTTAACCAGTGGGCCTGCATAGAACATATTCTTGAAAAAAAGGTTTGGGTTGACCTTTAAGAAGTCTAGTTTCGATTTAATGTTTCCATGCACTGCGGTGTCCACAAAAGCAGGTTCTGAGACAGAGCAGTACACATTATGAGTAAGTTCAACATTGATTTTGAATGCCAATGTACACCTTGAAACACAACATGTATCTTTTTTTTTCAAACTCATAGCAGGCTGTTAATTCGAGACTATGAATACACAGCTATCATTGCAAAAAATCGGAAAAGGGTCAATGCTTTAGCCGCATTGGATAAGACATCTTGGTGTTATATGCAAAGAGCCCATTGGGAATATGACATTCTAACTAGCTAACCAAACAGAACATAACAATGAATATTTTTTTTAAATAAACTTTCCCTCTGTCCTATACAGTTCCTGGCATTCGACACTCAGATGCTGCTGGGGAACAAGCGCTTCAGCATCAGTCCTGAAGAATATGTGTTTGCCACGCTCAGCATCTACCTGGACATCATCTACTTGTTCAGCTTCCTGTTACAGATTGTGGGAGGAGGTCGCGACTGAAGCAGCTCCTCATATCCGTGCTTTGGTTTTCTTTGCTGAACTCTTCGTCAAGCCAACAAGCGTTTTACAAACTTACAAAATCATACACAACTTTTTACCATAGTTTTACCATTGTACTCGTAAGCATCAGCCTTGTGAGAATGTGTGTGCACCTTTTGTGGCTATTTGTGATTGTGTGATTTGTGACATACTATCTGACTCCTCTGGTTGGGCAGGATAAGGAATTATAGTAATCTGTGATGAGCTATGCTTTCATTCCAAGCGTGCAGTGTGGCAGCGAGGACTAATGAAAGTTAATGGTGAACTTCTTTTTCTTTTCAAGTTTGGCGGGGATGAGTTAGTGTGTTCATGACCACTAAATGTATTTCGTGCAGAATCTTTTATACATGTTTTGACTTTAAACATTTGTTTCTTTCATGACGAGCAGTAAACCATGTGTAGGAATAGTTGACTATGTGATGTGTGTATTAAAAATGAAATTTAGTGTTTAATATAAACAATATACATAAGTGGCATATACTATTTTTGTATTTAAATAATGTGATGATGCGATTTAAAAACATGCATATTGTGGATGTGGGAGGACGCAAGAGACCAGAGTAGACCTAGGAGAGGAAGTAGGAGAACAGAGCCAATATTCAAGCCCAGAACCTCTCGAGTGTGGGGGAGAACTGTAAACCATTCCAACACAAACCTGTCATGATTTCACCTCCAAAAATGTAAAGTTTTTAAAATGGAGGGAAAAACATCAAAATAAAGTTTGACCAACGTTACGGTTGGTCATCAATGGTGTCTTGATGCAAGAGTCTCAGTTATTGTGGTCAAATTAAGAAAAACATGTCAGCTTTGACCAATTACATTGGCGTTGGATCATGAGTTCAGAATATTTAAGGAAAAAAATCGTTATTGATCTCCATAGTCAGTAAAGTGAATTGCGTCAATAATATTACCAACTTATTACATTCATATTACACCTCGCTGTCTTGATAACTAGTATTTTCTTAAAGCAGTAAATTAAAAACTTAGTTTTAGGCCCTCTGGGTGTTGGACGTTAGACCTAACAATAATGCAATGTAGACCATCCACAATGGCTAATTATTGGAACAAAATTTTTTATTAAAAAAAAAAAGTACATCGGACATTTTCAAATTCAAAGATAAAACCAAGACAGAAGGAAATCTTTTCTTAAAATCAATTTAAAAAAAACAAAACAACAACAAGTTACAGACAATTTTAGAAACTCTGGCACAGGAAGACAACAGTAGCCAAGTGGCTTTGCAAAACAACCAAATATCAAAAGCTCTTTCCTCTAACAAAACTGTACAAAATGAGTTCTTGTATAAATAAGAAAACTGTTCACAAGCATGAGGCGGGAGGCAACCAGTGCATTTTCAAAATCTCTGATTCATAGTGTTTTTATTTATTTTTTGTGTCATTTTGCTTCCATTTGTACATTTTAATATGAACTCTGATAGTTATGTTTGTAATGCCAAGACTAAAGATTTAGAAAATGCACACAGGGTGACAACCTACAACCTGTTGAGAAGTCCTGTTTTAGCAGCAAAACATTTTGAAGCTATGAAATAAGCCATCAATCTCTTTCAGGATGACTTTCATCAAATTGTTTTAAGTACAAATAAGTGCATGGAGAGAAACTGTGGACCATTTATCAGAATAGAGTATGACATACTAGAACAATTCAAAGTAACTTTTCACGATGCAGATTCCTTTACCAGCATCATAAATAAACTGTAACGTTAGGTTTGCTTATAATTTGGTAGAAAATGATCAAATAAATAAACACTGCATTGTAACAAAGTAGTCATTTCATAGTTCCAAAATCCTTTTGTGTATGTGTGTGTGTGTGTGTGTGTATGTGAGTGTGTTCAAAGTGATGGCTAACACAATGAATATACCATTTCTCTCATATAAACATTTTCCATGACATACTCCTTCATGGCGCGATTGATTCAGACAACTTGCTAGCCCCTGTGTGACCTGGACAGTTTATCAAACAAAAAATAAAAGTCACGAAAACGCACAAGCAAAAAAAAAAAAGTGAAAGTGTCAACAAAAAGTGAAGAAAATAAAAAGACTATGTACAAAATTTGCTCTCTCAAGCTGCACAAGGTGCTCCTCCTGGAAGCCTGCTAAGCCCACTATCTTTACATGCACTGCAGCCTTCCCTCGTATGCTGTGTCTAAAAATGGTACTTCCCATTTAACAAAACCACTTTGGATTCAGAGTGCATGAAAATACCAACGCCCTTCTGACTCATTCAGCATCGATAAAAGCAGTTTGTCCGGCTCGCATCGCACTTCTTATTGAGAGCAACATATGAACGTGAATGTGTAGGTGACAAAAACCTCTTTGGTTGCACAAATAGACAACATAGCACACAAAACATACACGGAAAAAAAACAGTCAGCGTGTTTTTTTTTTTTTTTGCTGGAGCCCAACCTGATGAACAGCTTAGCTCCGGTCAACCAAAATAATTAATTCAATGGCTTTGCAACAAGTTGGTTGCTGTCACATATAGTGACGATCCCTTGGAATTTTGAGGCAGTTCACACAAAAAAAGAACATGAAGGCTTTGCTCAAATTAGGATTTCCAGATTACTTTGTATCACTCACTAATATATAATGAAGATACTAATGCCCCTTTTCCACATGCTAACATTAGCTTTCCCAGGTGCTGCAGTCATATCCAGTATTTGATGTATTACTCCACCGACTTCAATTTGCTGCAGCGATTGGTTCCCTCAGTCTCACCTTTGAACAAAAACAGCCACATTCTGCGAAGTAAACAGAGAGCCTTGTGCTTCTTTGTTATTTGATTAGCATGTGTTATTCCAACTGAAGCGTTTAAAAAGACATGATTTTTGCAGTTTTACATGCACTATTTGGAGGCGGAAACCGCCCCAACCCGAGGCAAGTCAAACCAAGCCTTTCCGATACTGCGCAGTGGAAAAGGGGCATGAATACCCTCTTTAATGGCACTCTCACGGTCTAGTGATCAATCTCTGTAAAGCCAAGATGTTTAGTTTGTAATGTGTGCGCGAATGAAAGCTCGTGCAGATAGAATGGCTTGTAGTATGGTCAAAGCCTCATTTTGAGCTACGACACTGATGCAGCGTCAGTATGAATGTTTCGAGTCGGCAAAGAAATTCAGCGTTTGGTTCAGCTGTCCACTTGCGAAGGCTTCTGTTTTTCTTTTCTTTGTTTTTTTTTTTACAAAAAGGCTCAACAGCACAACATCGGTACAAAAGGAGCGAGCTCCTTGTGAATCAAAACGAGAGAAAACGCGACGTTGAGCAAGAAAATGGCAAAACTAACACCTACAAACTAACCTCTACTGCTATCTCTCTACAGCTAAAATGTCATCTACTTCTAAAATAATCCAAAAAATAAGGCAAGTTAGCTCAAAAGGTTTTCAAGTGACAGGCAACGGAAACATTTCTACAAAAAACAACAACAAAACAATCAATGAATCACAATCAGGTGACAACAGCAGCATTGAGAAAAGACCTACAGCTCCCTTTGCAACCAGTCACTCAGAAGCCTTCAATTAGAGTTCCCTCATGTTATATTTGAATTGAACAACTGCGGCCATTTCACTGATGCACGTCCTCCTCGTAACAAGAGGACCAACTGAATGATGCTTGAAGATTTACTTCAACAAAACCGCTTAAAACCACTTCTCAACATGGCCGTGAGGAGCGTGAAGAGGGGTCATGCTGATCTACAGCCTGTGTGCACCACATACGCACAACGCGGATCACATCATAACCCATGAAATTTCCAGAAACAGTGTGGAATCCTTGTCCTGTGCCTTAAAAACAGAACGGACTCTTTTGACCATGATGTCAGACTATGTCTTCTTGGGATGATCCTCAACTCCACAAATTGTATTGGAATACGATATAAATAAATGAATAAAGGGTAAAGTGAGATTAATGTTATTAAAATATCCTGCAAACTTGAAGAAAAAAAAAAAGTGGTTCTTATTTGCTTGTAGAGTCAGTAATTGTCTGTGAGAAAAGACAACATAACATTTTTGTGAGCTGACTAGTTCCTAAAATGATCCTTGAAGCAGGATGTACAGATTTTGGCCTTGTTCCGACATCAGAATTGCAAAAAAATGACAAATTGCGGATGAAATCAATGCTTTAACTGTCTTTTAAGAGTGTTTGGTTACGCTTCGGGATTTGCTCTTTTATCTTGAAAATAACATTTAGATTTTGTCCCAAGACTTGCAAGTACAGTAGTAACCTCTGGTTGTACTCATTTTGGCATACCTTGCAGTAGAGGAGAGGAGGGGGCGGATGATAAGTATTTCATTTACAGAACTGGGCATACCGCCGATGTGACGGACCGGTCCGTCTAGCCGTCACTGACTGACGCCCGTTTTTCTGATGGTTGACGAATGACGGGTAAAATCTTAAAATAGACGGGCGATTGAAAATTTGAAATCAAGAGGCGGACCGGCCTATAGACGGATACTAATTTTTCCCCCCCAGAAAAAAAGGCAAAAGACGGACGATTTGTAGTAAAATGCCCAGCTCTGCTCATTTGCATGAACAAAACAGCTCCTCCACCCCCAAAACCGTCTGGAAGGTGATACGTGCGCTATAATTGTTGATGAATTCTTGATGCTTGGGGTGTTTTGACCACAGCATGTCACAGACATTTCATGAAATCAGC
Organism: Filicampus tigris; assembly: GCF_054856515.1. NCBI lineage: Eukaryota > Metazoa > Chordata > Actinopteri > Syngnathiformes > Syngnathidae > Filicampus > Filicampus tigris. The sequence goes on along the minus strand of NC_141225.1, from coordinate 16,140,472 downwards.
GTCTGTTTAAATTTGTCTCTTGTAAGAGAATTAGTAATATGTTTGACACAAGGGAGCTGAGCTGAGAAACTGTAGCACTAAGATTACTCCCATCAAAAATAATAAAACATACATTTCTCATCTCACTTCATATTACATTATTCATTTGTTTACATCTTATTCCATTAGTGAGTACAGGTAGCAGAAGGGTAGACGCAAAAGTGGTCTGACTGTGAAAAGGGTCTATAGTACACTTCCCAAAAATATCAGCTTATCACTCGGTGGCTTCTTTGTAGTCTTTAGAAGACCCCACTATTAAATAACGTCTTTTGTTATAAAGGTTTAAATGGTCTAAAAATTCTGGAAAAAAAAAAAAAAAGTCAAATATAAATAGAAATAATTGATTGTCTTTTGTTCATTCATGTTTTTTTTTTAAATCAGAACAAAAAAGGATTAAAAAGTATAAATAAGATGTGTTTCTATCATTTGCGCATGAATAGAAATCTCTGCAGCAGTTAGTGGAAGAAGTAGATTTAAACGGTTTGCCTCCCACAGTTCCAATGACTTGCCGTCCAGCAAAAGTGTTTCTGTTCGTTTTTTTTTTTAAACCTGTACAAACTGTTGCCCCACTGCTGCAAATAGAATGTCAAACAACAGACATCAGGAAATAAAAAGTTTGCATATTTTACAAAAAAATAAGACACACATTGTGTTTTTACTCTTTTCCTTGAATCACTCTGAAACATCCAGAATGCAATTTTTAAAAAATAAGAATTTGTTATATTACGTGCATAAAAATAACGCTCTGTTTTTTTCCTCCTCACTAATTTTCTCCTTTTTTTTTTTTTTACCTCCAACATTTTGTCATATTCCTTGTTTCAGTTATCAAAATAGATCAGATCTTCTCCGGAGAAGATTACCTCCTTTGGTAGTTCAACTTGTGAGCAGAAACGTTCAATGTTGTAAGTGTTGTCCTGTTTCTTTAAAATGGAAGAAAAAACAAACAAACAAAGAAACAAACACACAAATTTTCGCTCTCTCTCGCACACATGTACACACGTTCCTTTTTTTGTCATCCACGTTTAAGTCCGGATGCTTGGTGACGGTATAAAGCAGAGTTCTTGTTTAGCTGAACCCTGATTGGTTGGATTCACCACATGGCGTAGGCCCCATCCTAATGGCGCTAGAAGAGACCACACGGAAGTGATATTACTAAAAAAAATTCATAAGTATGCACCATGCCATATTCTTATTAGTCTTTACAATATTGTGCATTCAAGCTATCAGGAGTTTTAAATGAACGTTTAGATGAGATTGGCGTGAGCTTTAATAGAAATATGCCTTGTTGCTCGTTATTCTCATGAATTAAATAAGCCTAACCCAAGAGCACTTTCATGTCACCAAATACAATTCTGAATGTTATAAATAATGAGTACATATTTTTGCCACCCACACCACTTTGTTGACCACTTGGCAGCAGCAGATAAAGTAGTTCAGATGTTTTCCATTGGATTGCAATGTGCCATGTGTCAAAATTCATACCTTAGCTTCACTTGGTGTGTTGGTATGAGTAGTTTGTGTGTTCTGTGGGAGTTTCCATAGCAACCTGTTGCTGTTGACCACCGTTCTCCTGAAAAAAAAACAAATGACTAATGATTTAATAAGCTGTCTACTTGCCTCTTCAAAAACAGTTTGTTTCTTACTGATGTTTACAATTCACGCTTCACGTCACGCCCTTCATTTTCACCCCTACGCTGTTCGCCGCTTGCCACTACCATGCCGCTCCCCATTCATAAATGTTGCCCTTTTTTCCCCTGTTGACAGCGCTGCTCATTCTGCAGGTCCGCGCCGCCATTTACTCTGAATTAGCTCATTGACGACGCCCCGCAGGCACAGACGGCCTCATGCAGAGAGACTCTGCCAGGATGCTTCCATTCAGCACTTAATGTTGGCTCTTTATCTAAAGTCTTGTTTTCTTTTCATACATTTCAAAAATGTGTTGAAATGGACTTGTAATGAGACTAAGTGAGAAACACGGAGACCTTGTGTGAGACGATATACAGAACATTATGCCTAATGAAACCAATTGTGCAAAACATCAGAGCAACAATGTAGTCTAAATGTGTTTGTACCTGCCCTGAAACAACTGTTATGAAGACACAAAACAGCCTAATAATCCCCACCCTGTGGGTTTATCAGGACATGAATTAAACCAGTAACAATAATTCAATTCACATTTTCTTCCTTTTGGAAAATATCAAGTACTGATGGATTCATTTTGTACCATTTTATACCATTACAAATGTATACAGTGTGCACTAACATACATGCATCCATTTGTGTCACTCACATACCTCAAGTATAAACATACCTCTACTGGGACATTGGAGGGAGGCACTGGGGTGTACTGGGGGATGTAGGTCCCCTGCATAGTTGTGTTGGCCGGAATATACTATGTGGAAGAAGACAAGAAGACGCAAATTGCATTAGTACTTCAAAGGAATCATTATATTTGGAGGATCGGCATGTGAAAATTGAAGTCTTTTTGGAAAAAAAATAAATACATAGGCAAATATTATGAGAATAAGGTATTTTTTAAATGTAGTTCTTAAAATATGACTCTCTTCGTTGAACCATGAATTTGATATCGTAATACAGTATTACAATATTATTTGGGGAAAAATGTCACATAATCCTCATAAGATTGTGACCCCCTTTCTTGCCAAAACAACTTTTTACCTCTAAAAATATTAATTTGTTACGGTAACATTACAGCTTGTTTTGTCAAAAAATATTCTACTTTTTAATTCCTATGACATCTAGGGGTAGATATAGTAGTTGTATTTAGTTGCCATTAGGATTATGAGGGGATCTTGGAAAAATGTCACCCTTTAAGAAAGATTGTGAGACTCACTTCTTTATCCCACCAAGAACAAGTACAATAAGAGTGTGTGCCTACTCACTGTGCCCGTGCTGCCCAGGGACAGGTGGCTTAGCTGCTGGGCGAGCGGTCCCATCATAGACGTGGGCTGGATGGACATAGCGTGATCCATTGCCGGGGTAAGAACTGTACCCTGTGGATGCAATCAGAGTCTGGTGAGCTAACAAGACCTATACATGCAACCGTAGAGCTCAAAATGACGGCTATGTAAAGAAAGGATACTCACAGCTGGCTGCATGAGGTATGACTGATGGTGCATCCAGGACGGGCTGTGCACCTTTAAATGAGGGACGAATGACAGTAATTGAGACTGCGTATTCAATAATATGGAAATGGAGCCAAAAGACATTTGACATTTGAGTAAAATACACCACCTGGTAGGATGAGACAGGAGAATGCATGTAAGGTGAGAGGGACGTCTGGGCGATCATCCGGTTTGGAGCCAGACTGTATGGTGATGAGTAGAAGCTGTTGAATAGAAGGAGACAAAACCATGGAGCACATCCGCTAATACAATATGATCTTGCTTGCATTGAAAACGTAAACACAGAATGGAAACCCCCACCAAGGCTTTAAAGTTCAACATCAGCTGCAAAAAGTGTACATTATGTGACGTCTTAATCTCCGATCCAGATTTAGAATCGATCCCACATCAACCGAAGAGAATAAAATATAAGCATAACAAATTACAACCGGATATGAACAGGTATTAAATAAGATTTGTCATTTGTGAAATAAAATATCAGAAAAATATTCACCTTGTTTTTTCCCTAAGATAATGTCACCCTTTTTTTAAAAAATAAATAAATGAATAAATACATTCAGCACACTACAGCAAAGAGTGTTGTTAACCAAAAAGTAAAGCTTCAAAATTGTGAAAAAGGAAGCTATTGTCTCCGCCCTCAAATGATAGGGCCGTGTCCGCTGAATGTGTGACACTACTCTGGTGGAAAATGGCTGCTAATGTCTAACATATTTCTTACACTGTTAAAGTTCAGAGGGGAACTTTGGGAGTTCCCTGGCGGTAGGGTAGCTAGCCCATGTGACAATGTGTGACTCTACGGGCTTAACTAGATTCAAGGTTGCCCAAGGCTGCCATAGGGAAGGGCATGTAGAAGCAAGGAGAAAGGTCACAGAGGAATAAGGGCTTGGCTCAAGTCACCTAATTATATCTGCCAAACAGGCCTAATCAAACAACGCCTACATTTCCCTACATGTTTGTGCTCCGAAAATATGCTCCGAAAGAAGCCTCCTTTGGATGGAATACATCCCACTGAGTTTTTGTGCTGTGGAAAGCCTCGGGAGTGGCACTAGCCACTACAGTAGTTAGCTCGCCTCACGAGCTAACAAGCTTTGGCGTAGTACCGTAACAATAACTAAGTAAGTCACAATTGCCCCGGTTAGCCAATGATATAAAGGAGACACTCAAGTTGTTACAGTATATAGTGAGTGGGGGGGTGTGGTACTCATGAAGGACACCAAAGTATGTTACTAGGCACCGTTTTGCCATGCCACAAAAATGTGCAAAACTGAAATGGTGAAAAATGGAAACGCTATATCTCCAAAAATAAATGCTACATACCGTAGTTCTGAGTCTTTGCACATTTTTTCAGCACTCATCTTCAAACATGTATGAAGTATTTAGAAACAAAATCTCTTTTTACTTAAATTTACTTTACAGGGTCTTTAAAGACGAATGTTGATACTGTATGTGAAAAGTTGTACACAAGCCATTGAAGCAAAAAACATCATCTCGACATCCAAGCAGGGGGCAGCATTGTAGCAGAGTTGAGGCGCTGCTCTTATTTGCGTGTAGGTTGGGACTGTTTTCACTCAGGCCCTGCATACCACTCACCCATTTTGTAATGCTGTGGGGTCATACGCCAGAGTCATTCCTCCCTGGGAAAACAATGTGGGATTCAGAACCACTGAGGTCATGCAAACAGCAGTGCATTCAGCTGAAAACTTTACTAGTTTAGAAAAAAGTTCAAATATAAGCGTTACTTACAGTCTCTCCGTCTCTGGCCCAGGGCCTTCCGTTGGGGAGGTACTTCCCCTGGTTCTGCCTCTTTTTCTGACCCCCGTCTGCAAACTTACATAATAACGGCTCTGTGGGCACTGGGAAAGCAAAAGATCAAACAGGTGAACACTGAGACCAACAAAAACAATATCAAGAGTGTGTACTAAGAAAAACTAATTCCACACACCTGGAACTCCCGGTGGAGTCTTGATGAATTTGCCATTGAAATGTTGAATTATGGCCTCACACTTCTCTGTGGACTCCATCCTGGAATAAGAATAAATAAATATATAAACATACTCACACGCATATTCCCTTTATTATTTGAATAGCTGGAGTCTGACCTGGCGAATCCCACACCGCGGCTGGTCCCGTTGGCGTCTCGCAGAATGCGTGTAGAAATGACCTGGCCAAAGGACTTCAGCATGCTCTCCAGCTCCTGCTCGTCCATGGACACCGGCAGGTTGGAGATGTACAGGTTGGTGGGGTCCTGCTCTTGTTGCTATTTGGGAAATCGGGGTTGGTTACAAAAGACATTTGTCGTTGCCATCTTTTTTTTATGTGTCATTTTTAAATACGAGCAGGGAAAACCCCCATAAAAAACACAGTTTTGGGGGGAATTCCCTCAAAGGGAAAATAAATAGCCGTATCCGCAACTTTATCAAGCTCTCTCCAAAAGTGCTTTGTAATACGACAACCCTCCTCCAAGTTTTATGGAAACTGGTTGTAATTTTGCTACCTAAATAACTGCACTCAAAACATTACCGTTTGCCATCATGTTTTTGCACTTGGCAGAGGTGGCAGAGCTTTGACAAATTGACAAAACTTGATCATTTTGGTTTCTGTGAGGGATATGACGTCACAGTTACCGACTGCCTCCTAAAAAATGATAAGACAAAATGGAAAATGTGTGTCAAATAATGTCAAAATTCACTGACGGAATGTAGGACAGAAGCGCTTTAAAAGGATGAGGATAATTTTTATGATTAAGGATGGAGGTACTAGGACGGAAGGGTACCCAAGTCGCGGACGGAGGACGGCCTGGCAAAAAACGGTAAAGTGCCCATCTATGGTTATTTATTGGAGTGCGCAGGCTAAGCTACGTAGTTGGTGGGTACGTCTGTGACTTCTCTCCGTCTACAAACGACACTACTGATTTATGACCTCGTTAAATGCAACCAGTGGGGAACAAGCTTGCTTGTCACAAAATAATTTACACTCATTAACTTTGAAGTTATGTCGATTATTCGTCACAATTCCCAACCTGTCTGTCGCTCTCTCAACTCTTATGCTGTTCAGTGAGGCGGTTTTATATCAGGCAAGGCAGACTTAGACTATTTTAGAAGTTTCTTTTGGTTTACCCTGAGTGTTTACACATTGTTTGTGTCTTCTTGTTGTTCCAAACACACTTAAAGGAGCTGCAGCGCCGAGGGAGAGCACAAGCTATACACAGAAAGCCTCTACGCATGTGTGTATGGCTGCCATTCTGACACTGCCCGTCCCAAAAACAAAACGAAACATTGTGTAATATTGAAATCAAGCTATTCCCTATTAAGCTATTTATATCTTTGTATTATTGGTTCACTTTGTGAGCAATAAAACTTCAGAAAATGAAGAAAATCAAAAACCACCTTTTCGCCTCCGATTTCTGATCGCGTGATCGGATTAGGACAACCCTAGTCATTTTGATCTTAAAGGAGGATACAAATTGTACATTTGTAGAAAGTGTGTTTTATTGCCTCAATAATGTTGGAGCTGGAATGTTAACGAAAATGTACTTTCATAACATGCTCACCATATAAGGCTGGCTTGGCTTACTGTACACATATCCAATGGAAAAAAAACTCTGGGAACAACTCCTGAGCTCATCCTTCAAGCATTTCAATTAATCTCTTTCAATGATATTTGCATTAGTGAACTTTTGAATGCATAAATATCGATGTAGTGTGACCCTCATTCCCATGAATGTGACAAGTACCATCTTGACAGTTTCCTTTGCTAATCTTTTGCAAAGTACATTCAGCAATACGAAACATTTTTCAAAAATCTGTGTGAGTGTAAAGTGTAACCCTGACTAATTTGTCACTTGCGCTAGTGGTACGTCACTGACTTGACTAAGCTGTCTGTCACTTTTAAAACTCTGAACGCACTCATTAATATACTCACACATGCAAATAAGAATTTGTCAACTGGCACACTGCGGCAAAATGTTATCTAATTAAGAAATATTGACAGCTGCGAGTGCATTAAAGCAGAGAGATTATCCTCACACATACAGTTCTGAGACTTAATTTTTGTGGCGCTCGCCGGAAAGTGAAACCGTGTGAGACTGCAGTGGAAGACAGGAAGTCAGGCATGAAGTTAAAGAGTTCACAGAGCAACAGAAGCCTGGCAACTGGGAGCAAAGAGGCTGGGCTAGAAAGTGGAAGGGAAAACGTGCAGAGAGGAAAGGGGAGGGTGGGATGAATGAGTGTCTTCCAACAATATTTGGTACTTGAGCAGGAAATGACAGGATAGGAAGCAGTGGGAGTTTTGACTAATATTAAAGCAAGATGGCTGAAAAGACGATAAATGGGTCTTCTGTATCATCCCATCATTCTTTCATCCCTTCCTCTCTGCCTGATGATTACAGTTATCAAAAAGCGAATAACATTTCTAATCATGCCTGACAGACGCTGTCACGTGAAACAATTCCATTTCAGAAATGGAAAACTTGGTATCCGAGTAACAACACTGGCGAGCGCACACGCCTCTGCAAGTGTTCTGTTTGATTGTTGCGCTCATGCGTTATCAGTTATCCTGAACTATATTGCTGATAAGAGTTGCTTCTATTGTCTGCCAAGAGACACCATATTTTGTCAGTGATTCTCATCATTGTGGGTGCGGCAATTTCAGCAATACGCTGACTGTGTAACAGTGGCAGACTGCTGGAGGTCATTGACAATGTGTAATTTTGTCGAAGGCTGTGTGGCAAGCTGAACAAATAAAACCCACCTCCCTTTTCATACTTTATTTACCCATCACCTCTAATTTCATTCGCTCAAATACCAAACCTGTGGCGGGTAATACAGTTGGCGCTATAGTCCATTCTCTGTCAAGTGTGAGCGCCATTTCAGGAGTGTCGCTCTATGTTAGCCCCATTTGCACAGGGAGGGGGAGCAAAGTAAGGAGTCTAATTTTAATTGTGTCATTGTTCCCCGGGCTCTATAAAATTGTTTCTTTATGTCCTGCACCCTGGAGGCTGCGGTAGCCCATTCGGAGACCAAGTGCATTCTGAGGATATTTGGGGAAAGGTTTGGTCTATTTTGCTTATGGAAAACACAACAAAGCAAGCTACGGTGAAGGTAAAATTGTCAATAGCAGCACTTATTAAAATCAGACTCCTCCTACAACCTAAAGTGACCCAGTCACTCTGAGCCAGCTGTGTATATTTAGGCTTTTATTGTGGTTATCAACACCGCTGCCAGAGCACAAGCTGTCTGGGTGAGTCACGTTGTCGTATCCAGTTGCACTCGTCTGGGATGGAGATGCATGATATTGCGTGAAGTTAGGGTGCAGATCGCTTACAGTGCAGAGGGATACCCTGGTGTTACATTACAGTGGGCACAGGGAGGGGTCAGGGACTCGGGGATGGAGTGAATTAAGCGCGGGCGTCAGCCTCAGGCCTCGGGCCCAGACGCCGGACAATGCCAAGCCATTGTAAGTGCCCCATTGACAGTGGCTGTAGTGGCACCCTCCCTTGTGTTCCCTCAATGGGGAGCTGGAGAGCCAGGGGGATCAGCTTAATGGGCCGACAAGAGTTGCTTTGACTGCAGCAGACACGCGTACAAAGAGCCCTGAGCAAACGCTACAACGGGAACAAGTTAGCAACGTACACAAGCAAAGAGGAGCTGGCGTGCAGAGAAACAAGAGAGGCGCTTGTGAGGAAGCAAACGAAGACAATACGACAGGGTTGGACCATGTGACCATGTGACTGCTGCTGTAAACAACACATTGGTGTTGTCAGGTAGATTTGTAAAGATGTTATAGCAGTTTGTACAGGTCCAAATGAAGCTAAGGTGGAACTTTGTGGAAAAAGTACATGCTATCTTACTTTGGCCATCTGTGCCTGGACGCCACTTGATTTCAGAGCTGTAACAGCTTTCTGAGCTGCTGCCGGACTGTCAAAGTCCACAAATCCGTAGCCTGTCGAATACACACATACATATTAAAGATGTTCAGCAAAATGGTGGACATTTTCTCACTTTAAGACATTGCTCCATAATCAAGGTTACAAGTAATGGAAGCTGGCTAGCAAAACTGGAAGAGGGGAGACCGTACGACCTAAATGTTTTCACTTATTCTGGACCAATGAGCAAAGGGGCTGACCCCTGAGATGGATAAAAATGTGTGGATTTTGTTGCTTAATTCATATTCCACATAAGTAATATTAATCAGAATACCGTATTTAGACTAGCAGGGCTGCATAGAACATAGTATTGTGAAGAAAATAGTTGGGTAGACTTCTCTTTAAATTGTTTGGAATATTGTTTTTTTTTTTACATCAAAAATACATTGTATTTTAATTATGATTAATAATTGATTGTTTACTAGGTTACCATTGAAGAAAAATTCTTAAACTGTCCATCTTATCTTTACATATACGTAGCATCAACCGGTTCGCTGTGTGCAAAACGTACTTGCCAGAGGCTGATGCAATTTGATATGAAAATATGACAACTCACCTTTACATTTGTTGGTGGTTTTATCCAAGATGGCTTTGGTCGACACAATCTTGCCATACCTTTTCAAATGCACAGAAAAAAAACCCATCCTGTCAGTGACTGATGACAAGGAATCTGCTCCTTTCACATGCGTAACGATCCTCACACACTTCCTCAGACGGCATACCAGCATAAACGCACATGCATCGCTTTTACGTCATAGACAACTATGTCCATGTCCACCCTTCCTGCTGGGTAAGGATTCATGGCTTTGTTTTTGGCAGGTGCACGCCTCCCAAGACCAAAGGCTATTTGTCCCAAACGTGTCTTCAGCACACACGCACCGACCGGCACTCCCCTCGAGACAGTTCTCCTTTTGAGTGTTGTCGCAATCAGACCGGGCTTTTAAGTAACCACATAAACTACAATAAGTAGAAACCACTGTACTGCCCTGGTTTCAATAAAAGCCTGTGACCAATGAGACACGACATCGGCACAAGCGTTTCCAGCATGATTCACATTTTGACATTGACAAGTGTGGAGGCTAATGAGGAGTGCATCCACTTTATAGTACAATAGATTGTCCCTGCCTGGCTGTTGTATTTATCCAAAGCAGGAGGCTGGTCTTCCTCTGTTTGGGCGACATGGTGTCTGGGCGGATTGTAACCTGATGCTTCACCCCTCCATTTGGCCTTCCTTCCCTCAATATCCCTCCTCCTTTTCCACCCTCACATCACAGCTCACAGCTGGCTCCTACACGCCTGCCTCGTCCTGGTGGCCAGATGATTTGAATGTGCCCCGTGTGTCTCATGACACCTCAATGTGGCATGTTCTTGTACTACTGTGCCATAGTTCCATGTCTTTGGTTTCCTCTACTCACACATCCGACTACATTCAAGCCAGCCATGCGGCATTTGATTACACACACACTGTAGCAAGAAAAAGAGCTACACTATAAAAACCTTTCGGGGGCATTTATATAACCTGGTTTATCATTTCCCCAAAGTCATCTGACAGGTGTTAAGAGGTGCGCGACTAAAAGCTGACCGACCTCATCATTAGGTACATGTGAGCATTTTCTCTGCCAATTTATATTTTTCCTAAGCCTATGTCCAGTTGTTTTTCACGTTATCATTTTCTTACTGTGGTTACAGTTTCAACCATTGTTTTCTTTAGCAGAACAGTATTGCTGTTATTTTGCCTCAGAGTAGCCAAGGGAGTTTGCAGGTTTCAAGGCGCAACTATTTGTACAAACTACAAAAGCATTTTAGTAAGAATGTGGATTCATAGTTTATTCACCCCAAAAAGATTATTGACTTATACAACAGTAATTGTATTTATTACAATAGTGAAAAGCATTTGGACTGTAGAACATCAAAGGTGCTGCGGGAAATTTAAAAAACAAAATTTTTGCCGGAAATGACTCTTCATAGTCCAATGCAGACGTTGCAAAAAATCTCAAAGACAAAAGATGAGTTCGGCCGTTATATTATTTGGGATGACAAACTAGCTTAACAATAATGCCCCATTTAACATTTAGTATGTCTTCTTTGAGACTAGCAAAATATAAAACAGAGCTCAGTGTGAAAAATATTCTAATGATATGGAATTACTAATTCATTACTTGAGGAAAAAAAAAAACAACATGTTTGCAAACAAAAAGGCACCAGCCCCTGATAAGTGTCTTTGAAGCATGACAAGAAAAACAAAAGCAACGTTTCATGTGTTCATGTTTGCCCTGCCGGGAACATCTGACCAGTTCAAAAGTCCGAAGGCAGTGCTTATGTGACCTTCCACTTAACCCGAGACCCCTCCAAAAGCTCACAACACTGTAGAGGCCACACACACTTAAAAGACAGTCATGACCCACATACAGCTGCTTGACATTCTTTCCCAGCAGGCAGTACTACTCTTTTCCCACTCATTCATGTTTCCGCTTAAAAGAAGCCCTCCCAATCATGTCAGCCCCCTCTTCACATTTCTAACGCCACACAATGACTTCTCTGTCGGCCGTCTGCTTTTACAATCAAGTTCCGGTGTTTCACATACCAAACCACAGATTTCTGCTTCACTTTGATTGCTGTGGCTTTGACAACAGGTTGTACACATGCTGGGTTAAATGCCTCTGAGGATTTGACGCTTTCTTTGGGATGCGCTGGAGCGTCCAAATCTGCTAAAGATAAACTTTTTAAGTCTAGTGATAGAGTGAGGGGAGCCATCGCCGCGATGGAGCCCTGAAGCCCGTACTTGCAAACACTGACACTTTTCATGACGGTAGTTAATGTTCACAAACAAGATCTATGACGTAAAAGCATAGCCTTGAAGCTAAACCACTCATGGTGCTTTATTAATCACTGGTTGGTTGTGAGGCTGACATGTCACTTTTGAGAGATATGTGTCTTGAACAAATGAACAAACGCTGTTATTCCACTTGGACTATCTGTATGGCACACTAAAAGAGACAAGAGCGTTGCGCTATTTGTTTTCTTTTCTAGCGGCGTATCATGAAGCGACAATTTTGAATCTTCTCAACCAACAGCAGTTGATTTATGTCAGCCATATATGATATCAGCTCACTATACTTTCAATCGCTGATCCTGTACAGGTTTATGTTTGAGCTGCAGTCTTTGGGCGACACCAATTCTGGTTGTTCGTCAAACACGGGGTACATGTAGACAAACAATAATTTTCACACACACACACGCATAAACAATTTCGAGGTGTTAATTAACTTAACATGCACGCTTAATGAATCTGGGATGAAACAAGCATACCAGCACAGAGAGAATATGACATTTTCAATACTATCTTGACCAATGTTGCTTCGACAAATTGTGGATAAAGATCTTTGAGTGCATGTTTTATATTTTCTTCTCAAAGGAATGGGCAAAATCTATCCATTTGAAATCTAACCCTCCTCCTCTACTGTCAACTGCATAAGCCAATGTGTTTGTCCAAATGGCCATATGTTATATGGAGCTGTAGCTACAGCTCAAGGGATAAAAATGTGTTGACAACTGTTACAGTCATTTTGTCAAAGTTGATTGGATCCATTGAGTAAGGATGGTGGTTTCATCATTGCATCATTCGTCACTGTACGTTTGTACAATAGATCGCAACACATGCCAGGTCTTTAAAACTGGATCCAGTTGTCTGCAGACAGAACGCTAAATATGGAGTAAGACTCATGCACAGGATGTTCAAGTGAGTTGATAACATCTGCGCCGTGTTGAGCTCTGCTCATCATCTGTTGGACACATGAAATTAAATTGTTCAGAACATAGTTTTATATTAAAAAAAAAAAAAAAAGGTCTGTCGCTGGCCAAATGAATCACCGGATAAAATTAAGGTCGGTTTAATTCAATCTTAACAATTGCAGAAACTCAGTGGATTGTCGGCCAAGTTTGTTAGACTTTTGGTGTTAAGTAGAAGAAGGAGTGAACTTAAGCCTTATTAAGTTGGGAAGAAAAAAAAGAGAAAGAGCAGGGGGCCAGAGTAGGGTAAAGCCAGTTGCCTCCTGTCCTCATCTAACCGTCCACTTTGCGTAAGATTGGCACTGGCTCAGTTGTATGCAACTGGAACGCTAATGCATCGAGAGTGGGATGTATAACACATACACACACACGCATACTACACACACACACACACACATGCACACACTTTGTCATGCTGTGTGATTCATCTCATTGAGTATTTCCATTTTACATTAACTAAATGGGTAAAAGTATTGGAAGACTATTGCAGGAACAAACATGGTCCTTGCCAAACTGTTACCACAAAGTTGGCGGTATAGAATTCACCAATACAATCAAGAAAAGATTGTATTGAGATTGTATTTGGAGTAAATGCGCCCAGCCAGCAGCAGATTTATTAACTAATAATGGACAAGAATGGAATAGTACTTAATTAACTACTACCAATTGACTGCCTTATATGCCACCAATCATTTTTATGCTTTGTTGGGTCATTTAAAAAATCCCTCATGAGAGGTGCGATTGGTAAAAACTGGCAAATTTGACCGTGTTGTAGGCCAGACAACGTTGTGCGAATCACAAGGACCAACGGCTACTATTTACTGTATGTTTTGAGGTCTAAATTTAAATCAAAATTCAATACAGACTTTGCTGATCCCAGTGTTCAAATTGTCAAATGGTTAAACTTACGGCTGGCAGAGCTTGACCAGGTCTTGGTCCGTAGTCCCCGGATGAAGGCCACGGATATACAGGTTGGTTTTACTTAGCTGTTCGCCACCTCCTCCTCCGCTGCTGTTGCTGCTACTGTTGTTGTTGGGACTGGGGGGAGCCATCTGGTGGCCGGAGGACACATAGGCCTGCTGTGAGAAGAGAGGAATGTCAGAATTGGACAGGCACCGCCACAAAACTTGCAGGAAAAAAAACAGTTCTTTGCTTTACCAACACATCTGTGTTGTTCCTTGACCAGTGCTACTTTCAGGATGTTGTTTGCGCAATTCAACACAAATCTCGTGAACACAAATCCAAGCCATGTAGTTTGGTTTGCCACGGTACAGATTTCGAAAAACTGTCAAACTGTAGGAATAAATTGCTAACAAAGTAGTCATACTGCAGACTGTCTAAAGGCTCATTTATCTGGGTTAGCACAGTTTAAGGCAAGTTGAATTAGAGACATTTGATTCCAAAGTAAATTTAAGACCAACTTTTCAATGTTCCCAATTAGGACTGAACGAGTAATTGCATTTACAATATAATCGTGATTTGAGCGCGATTTTGTCATCGCGTAGGCTGCGGTTTGAATAGTCAATACTTTATTAAGAGTGGAGGAGGGAGGGGGACTCACCGAACGCTAAGCTAACACTGTCGCAGCTACGGCATGCTTGATCCTTTTCGCCTCGCATGGTTAAAACTTCCCGCAGCGTGTGTTGTCTACTTTGTGATGTTTTGGCTGCCGTCGTATGTCGGAGTCTGTCGGCGTTGGCGTGTGCCGCCGTTGACTTTGATTTATATGTTTCCAAAATTTTGAACACACACACACACACACAGATGATAGTGTGCGGTTACTTGAGCCATGACAAATAAAAACTCATCCGTGCAAAGCTGTCCAGCGGTCACATATTAAGACCCACGCTAATCGCCCAAAGGAGCGCCTGACTGGCCAAGCCTATTTCTTTGTGAAGGCTGTTATTATGTACAAAAACAGAATATTGTGATGTTTTTTATTTTTTGAGCTTTTTATGTATCGCCAACCTCCCCACAATATCGTAATAATATTCGTATTGTGGAGTTCATACCGTGATATTATCGTATCGTGACATTTGGATATCGTGGCAACCGTAATAACTAGTGACAAATAACGACAGAGTTGACTCAAAATTAAGCAGGTTTGAATTGTGTCCGAGGTATTTTTAAAAAATATTCAGTTTAATTTTCTTGAAAATTGCCTGTTGACCATTCAAGAAATCTGTCAGATCCTCCACCAGTCTACCATTGTCTTCTTCTCCACCCGCGCCCCAACAAAAGGGCTTTGAAAAGTCCAACAGTATTGGTGGGATATTTTGGGATGCTTTCTGATGGAAACATAAAAAAAACTGCCAACTGTACCAAACTGAACTCAATTGATTGGTTGCAACAGAATCTTGAAATGTCTGAACAAACAAAAAAATGCAAAGTAATGATGATTTTCATTTTTTGAAACGCATCAGCTATTTATTTGGGCATCTACAGTGCTGTTGTAAGTGGGAGCAAGGTAATGTGCTTTTATTAGGAGATAAATAGTAAATCTGCAGGAGACAGATGTGCACTCTCTTCAGTGAAAAATGATATCACACAGCGCCCGTGTCAACACTCACCAATAATGCTTTCTGAGGGGAATGCTGGGCCTCTTGGCTGCTTGCGCCATATAGGGGGAAAAGGGGCCTCTTAGGCTCTCTCCGTGTTGGATAACTCTGATTTTACTTTTGAAACCACATCAAATATCTTGTGGTGCATGGCGAAATTGGAAGACCGAAGACAAACATTTGGGGAGAGCGCAATTAATGTTTTGTGCCGCTTGCTTTCTCCCATTTCTGATAACATCTTCAGAAAGAATATAGCGCTTCAAGTACGGTCTTGTCTCTCTTTTACACTTCGAAGCTTTGAGGGAACAAAAACATGGCGGAATTAACGAGAGCAAAAGCACACACCAGGGATTCATTGCGGTAATACTTGCATGCAACCATCTGTGATGGCCTGATCAATCCCTCTTGCTATTCCCAACAACACTCGCCACCACAACTGACTTTAATGCCGCCGGTTACAAACTACGGCTCGTCATGACTCACCAATATAACAGGATATTACGCAAGAACCGGTGAATCATGGATTGAGGCTTTCCGTGGAGAAATCACACAAAATATTGTGCAACCATTCATCCAAATCCATCTTGAGGTGAACAAGGTTTCATAAAAAAAAAGTCTCTCCAGGAATAGATCTATTGGCACTTCATGACTGAGGCAATAAATAGCAACACAAGGATTCACTACAACTGGCAAAGTGACTTATATGAAGTTTATTTTGCCAAATAGTTTTCACGTCCTACATGTGAGGAAGAGGAATAGATATTGTTTCCTACTGGTCTCGCAGTTGGGTGCAGTGAGGCTTCTGTCTCATTTGCAAGACCAATTGGACGGCTGCGACGGGGCAACAATGGGTTCTTTCTAGAGCCGTGAACGGGTCACTGATTAAATTGACGTTGTTTGGGGAAAGCCCAGCAGGCCCACAAAGTCACATCAGCGACATCAACCAATCACGCTAATCAGAGTATTCAGAAAGGCACGGTGCCCCCATGATGAAGAGCACCCCTGCCGATCGTTACTTAACCAACTGCAAGGCGGAAAAACAAAAGAAAAAGAAAAACAGAACCTCTCGCTAAAGATCATACAACCAGAGACATAAAAACATTTTTGGAACAACTTGCCATTATAGTACAGCTAAGAGAACTAAAACAGGAAGAAAAATTGGTGGAATGTTTTAAACCAGTGTTAAAACTCTCGACCTCCAGGTTCTGTATGCCACCCACAACCGCTAAAAGAAAATCTTGAATACTTTCAATATTATATCTGGTATAAAATATGATAGCGCAATGACTGTGGAAGGTCGTAAATTGGCTCTGAAAAGATGCTCTGTGTATTTAAATTCCTTTTGAAATATACGAATGATGTTTCTTTTTTGGTCAGAGACAATCAAATTGTTGTGAGGGAATGGGAGCATCTCTATGAATGTTCTAAATGCCATGCCAGTGTCGCATTGAGCTGAATGATGCAACTGTGATGAGTAGGTTAACTTCCCATAGCAATGTCATGTTGTTCTTTTGACAGTTAGTTGAGATAAATCAACAGTGTCCTGCTGTTTGCAACCATGCCATGAACAACATTTTGCTCAATTGTTTGATTAAAAAACTAAAAAAAAACTGTAAAGGCCGCACGGGAAATTGCCTACAATGCCTAGATTCAAAACCAGAACCTCTGACCTGTGAAGCAGATGTGTTCACAATTTAAATTAGATGACATAAACGGTGATGACGGTTTTCTCTTATAATGCCATTTCAGACAAAAGATACTTGTTTAGTCAGCAGAATTGTTGTCTGTTGTCTTCCTCTACTGCACATTCATAGCAAAGTCACTCAAAATATCTGGCGCATACTTTTAGGATCCAGCTAAAGATCATTCAAGATAATTCCCATAAATGAAACCCTTTGCTGGGGCTTGGTGCAAACTTCATACTCATCAAACACCAATAGTCTTGGACAGCTCATTACAGTGGAGCACACAAGTGTACCTAATGATCTGTCCGGTGATGAAGCTTTTACTGCAGCACTGCCCAGCTTGTTTCAATGTCCAACCTTTTTATTAGTTTCACTTCACCTTCCTGTGGGGCTTCTCCAGTTGACCCTGGCTCGACCCTCAGAATTTCCTGGATTCCAGGCAGTTGGGGAGTTTTCCCGCCTTTGTATGTCGTGGCTTCTTTATCCTGAGGGGACTGCTTGTCTTCTCCTCAGGAAGGAAAGTGACCAGCTGACTGACATACATGCTGACGCATAGATTTATAGACTGTCCGAAAGAGGACCTTGGAGTAAAACTGCAGCAACGCTACATTACAAAATTCATATTCATGAGCCTCTACTTTTTTCCTCCTTAATGTCCAAACATTTCTCTTTTTACTTTGCATCTCCTATAGCATTGAATTTGTTCT
Source organism: Filicampus tigris (assembly GCF_054856515.1). NCBI lineage: Eukaryota > Metazoa > Chordata > Actinopteri > Syngnathiformes > Syngnathidae > Filicampus > Filicampus tigris. Next base: position 16,122,625 of record NC_141225.1, on the reverse strand, counting down.
TACTTTCACAAAAGTAACATCTCATTTCATGATGACAAAGGCTAATATACGCTATACTCCATTTTTTGCTAACCTAAATCCAAAATGTTTTAACAACCCCAGAAATAACACCCCTTAGTTGGTAAATCCCTGGTCTAAATGTTCAATTTTGATTTGACAAAAACTCTAGTTTAGTTGAGAAAATAACTTGAAAAAAATCTTTTATTCTTTTGATCTAAAATTCACAGTAGGCTATCCTATTAGACAACTTAAGCTTTCTGCCACATGCAAATTCAAAAGACTGCTAAATTCGTCAAACGAAATACTTTATGGATGAAACACAACTTCTGATTCATTCAGATTTTGAAACTATTCTTCCCTTCCAAAATAACATAAATACAAATCTGCATTTTCAGGGTTAAACTGTTAAGTGAGCATGTGCAAAATCAGGTGCAAACTTGATTGCTCACACAACCAGATTGGCTTCTGCCAAACTAGCAAAATTGCTACGCAGTTTATTTTATGCATTATAGAGGAAGTATATACAAACAGGTCGCCGTTTTTCAATTACAGCACGTCGGTTGGTATGCAGCGGGGAGTCGCCGCCGAAAATGCGTTCGCAATTGTTCAGTTCTGTCGCATTCGGTCACATCGATTATCAGGGGCGACTTCAGATTCCAGTGAAAATGTACTCTAGCATTTATTCATTGTTGGCTTTTTAAATGCTAGTAATTAGTTTGCATGGGGTAGACTAATTATATCAGAATTTATTAACATTTTATTGGAGCCTGAATGACCCTAACAGCTACAAGAACACCTTTGTTCGTAATGTCTTCTGCTGCGAGAGATCAGACAAACGGGTTTCTGTTTGTGAGAGGCTTTATAGCCTATTATTATCACACACCTCTCTTAATTACTAGTCACATTTCCTGTACATAGAAGAAAATGAATGTGGCGATATGAAATGAAGCTTTAAAATGAGCTGCGAGGAATGCGTCTCCGATAAAGCTATAAAGTCAGGACGGAGACAGGAAATCCTGAGCGTCTGCTCTTGATCTTATCACACCGCAGTTTGTACGTAGCGCTCCACATTCCAACCAGGTGAGAGGGACACTAAACGCACATCAAGACCTGTTCCTGAATCATCCTCCTCCCCCCTCCTTCTGCTTTTATAGGCGATGCAGTGCACATACTGTATCATTCTTCAATCTGTCCGTCTCTTAGGGTATGGTGGCTCCTCGACGCACAGATGCACGGGCACGTGTTTGCTTTCAAGCCGTTTCGGGTGGCACGAGCCGGGGAGCTTTGAAACGTATGCACCCACAAAGACGCTGGCCCACAGCCCGGCTGGAGCTCTAACAGAGTGAGAGGCACACCGAGCGTCTGGCATCATCACTGCACTACTTTAGACAACTCGGCTCTCTCCCCCGTCTGGCCCCCGCCTCCGCCTGCTCACCTTGGCTGGATCACTCAGCGGGCAGACGCATTTGGGACCGGTCCAAAACATCTGACATGTTAGACCGAGAAATAGATACACATACTTGTGCTTGGGCCAGAGGGGAGGGACAAAAGTGAAACTTGAGACCCGCCAAAAATTCAAAGTAGCCCAGCAGACATGAAAATTTGATGTCAGATATTTCCTATTAATACTTAATATGCATCCTGTCTTTGAAAGTGCAGATGCAGAACTAAGGACACCGATATTGAAACAGGTGAGCTATGCCTAATCCCTGTCCAACCATTTCAGGACATTAAGGGCTGTTGGCAATCTGTCAGTGTGCTGCGCTCCTGGCTTAAAGGCTTGGTTGCACTAAAAAAGAACCAAGTTGTGATGTGCCGCATGACAACGACTACAGATGATTCAAGCGGGCGCAATCGAAAATTATATTTTGATTATAGATGTTTCATACAAGTGACCCATCATTGTGCAGCAGCACGCAGGACCTGTGTGCGGCAGAAAGCATGCGCTTAATAAGAGGCAGAACGGGTTGCACGACGAAGCGGTTGTGTCTAGTGTGAAGCTGACTGTCCCGTTTTACAAATCACTTCAGCACAGTGACTGTCTCCACGGGCGGGTTGGCAGGTCTGCCTCGTCGTCAAGAGGTTCTGGGTTTGAATCTCAGCACTGTGTTGTGAAGTTTACATTTTGTTCCTGCGTTTGTGTTTTCTTCACACATTCCCCAAAATATGCACGTTAGGTTGAAGACTGAATCGTCCACGGGTATGAATGCGAGAGTGTTGGTTTGGTTGTTTGTCTATACTTTTTGACGGGCGACCAGTACAGAGGGTACACCACCCAAAGACAGCTGGAATAAGTTCCAACTCACCCGTGCTGATAATAAGGATGTGGATGATTGGATTATCGACCCCCATATTTGGCATTTTGGGGAATATAGACATCAGCCTTTTTTTATTTTTTATTTTTAAGTCAACTCAACTTTGCCTAATAGAGCACTTTAAAATCAAAAACATCTGCCTACAAAGTGCTGTACAGAAAGTAAAAATCAGACACATAAAAATAAAGACAGATAAAACAAAAAATAAAGACATAAAAACAACCAACACAATAAAACACCAAAACAATGCCAAGTCCCATGCTGAGTCCAAAGCCAAAGAATAAAAATGTGCCTTTAAGATGGACAGAGTGGGGGCTTGCCTAACATTTATCAGAAGGCCTTTCCAGAGGGAGGGACCAGCAACGGACAAAGCTCAATCCCCTCGGAGGCTCCGTTTAGTCCTAGGTACCTCCAGTAGCCTCTGGTCCGCTGACCTGAGGCACCGGGCAGGTAAGTAGCGGTGGGGGATCTTAGAGAAGTAAAAAAATGTAAAGCTTGAAATACAAATAGAGGATTCTTAACATGAACTCTAAAATGTACAGGTAGGGCCAATGTTGGAGTTATGTGCTCCCACCTACGAGCACCCGTTAGGAGGTGAGCAGCAGCATTTTGGACTAACTGGAGACACTTGAGGGAGGACTGGCTGACGCCAAAATAAAGTGCATTATAGTAAACCAGCCGAGATGTACGAAGACATGGATTACTGTTTCTAAGTGCTGTTGTAAAAGAGGGGCTTTACTTTAGACAGCTGCCTAACTCGTACAAAAAAATGATTGATTAAAAAAAAAAAAATCTGACAGCTGATCAAATTAAAACTGTTAACTTCAGGGAAGTGTTTATTTAAAATGTCAGTTAACTTTATAAGAGAACAACTTGCACCATTTGCTTTTGTTTGAAATCGAAACAAAGATAAGTGAAAGTTTAACATTTCAGTAATTTAGAAAATTATGAAATCTTTACTTATTATAGAAAACTACCGGGAGCTATTTACTTGTTTAAGTTTTCATGGAACCTTTTAAGACATGCTGATGACCCTGGGAGCTCCCTGAACTTTTTGTTAGAATTTTGATCAAGTGAGTCAAAGATGTCTGTCTAATGTGTAAGATTAAAAAAAAAATACCTTCAACATTTTGCAAATCTGAAAAGTCATTCAACAAATATTTGATTGAAGACATTTCAACAAAGTTAAAGGTTGGAGTTAATGTAATAAAATAGGATAGATAATAAAATTCTTGTTTAGTCAAATACCAACAACCCCTGTGAAGATCAGCTGGTGCGGCTTCGCTCAGGTTGTAAAGTATTTCAGTCCATCACTCATAACGTATGATATTCTTCTCTGCAAATACAATATAGCACAATCATTTGTGAATCTTTGGTTGAGAATTGCGACCTGTGCGACGCTAACAAAGAACCACGATAAAACGCGTTGGATAACAGGCAAATCAGATGTAGTCCCTTTGTCGGAACAATTACTATTAAACTTAAAGCGCGTTTGAACTGATGGACTGTGAAACACATTCTTGTGGCACAAATTTGAGCACTAAATGACAAAGGCTGTGTTTTGGGGGTAGTTATCCGATTGAATGGTGCTGAGAATCATGCTGAACAGCTGCTCAGTCTGCCTTTTTAACTCTAACTCACTAAATGTCTCACAGACAAAGAGAGGAAGCATTTCTGCTCTGAGTGCACAAACAGCCCCTATGTGTCCTCCTGAAATTTGATCCGGGATGGACCAGATAGCTGATAGCTACCCCCGTACATGAATATGCACTCACCAACATGTCATAGGGTACATCTGGACCATCTGAAAAAAACTAATATATGTATATATGTATATATATATATATATATATATATATATATATATATATATATATATATATATATATATATATACAGTGTACTGTATGTATATATACTTCAATAATGGATGCCTTAATTATTCTACAAAATTGATTCTGATTTGAACGCACATAAATTAATACAATTTCAACACAGACTTGGGACATGCTGCATTAATATAAACCTAACTAAAAGTATTTGGTACCCAAAATCTCCAAGCGTCCACATTACATTGTACGTATTGAATATTGGAGCAGAACTAGATCCCAAATATCTGTAATGTCACAAATTCTGTCCAGGGCAGCCGCTTAAAATTTGCTTTTTGATGAGCGCTGAAAACTTTGATCAATGAGCGTGAAAACAGCCTTGGAGTGCAATGATACAAAAATGCATCACCAGCTCAAAGTGTGTGAGTGCATTTGTGTGTGTGTGTGTGTGTGTGTGTGTGTGTGTGTGTGTGTGTGTGTGTATGACAGGGGCTTAATTTGGGGTAAATTGATGTTGGAGGTGTAATGAATGGGTTAGAGTCAAATGCTAAAAATGTTAAACAGATGACAATCTGGCATTCTACGGATACATCTGATGGCTGTTTAAATGGGAGCAAATGTAACCAAAAAAGAAAAAAGGTTTGCCTGCCTCTTTATAGATCTACAACATTTGAAAGAAAATGCAAAATCCTCACCCCTCAAAAGGTGGTTGTTTATGTCCAAAAAATCTTCAAGGACTTGCAAATGCCAGCACAGTAACTTAAAGCCTGAACATCAATAGAAAATTAGCTTAATAGGCAGTAAAGTCTATATTTTCTCTGACATTCAAGCCATTGGCGCTCGTGTGTGGGATTGGCCCAGTGTGCTTGTTAGCGTTTTCAGTCGTGTTAGAAACACTGTGTGAACAGCAATGGTTTTTGACAGTGTTGTTGGCTATAGAATGAAAATGGGAAAACAACTGAAATTCAAGATAGCCCTGACTTAAGCCTTTGAGTATTAGACCGAGGTCGGGAGCACAGGGACTACAGTCTGGAGCCTTGAGAAGGAACAGCTAACACTTGGTTAAGTATATTTTTTGTACTCAAAATAAAATGTTTGCACATTTTTTTCAGTGCACGTATGTTTTTTGGGGGGTTTTTTTGCTTAGCATTTCTTTTAGCAATACCGTAATAATCCTGATAACTGTGGTAATTTTGAACACTACATACAGTTTTCATAGTGATCGTCGCTAACCCTTCGTAAAATCTATCACCTCAAACACATTTGAAAGTTTCATTGTGACTGACAAATCCCATTGTACAGACCTAAAAGGACATTTACGACACTGCAGGCAGACATCACCATCAATCACACGAACTTCTCACGAACAAATCACACGAAAGTCACCCCGGAAATTACTTTAGGCATCAAATACTTGGTAAGATTTATGGCTTTTTAACAAACTCCCGGAGGTAATCTGATTCAACCCAATTTAGAATACACGACTACAATATATTATGATTTTACAGTCCAAGCACAGTCTATGGTACTTACATATTGGGGTACGGGGGTGAAGTGGGAGATGACCCCTGTCACTCCTACAGTATCCTCTTCCCATATAAACATTGTACTGTACTGATAAACATCCTACTTGTGCCCGTTCAATTCTATTGCAATATCCATGCGGACCTGTCAAAACATGTTTTTGAATACCCTCAGCGTCTATGTAAAATGTGAATTAAGACTTTAATTAGTAATGGGACTGCTGGACTCAAATCACTCACTATACGCACACTGTGTACTTCTTGTACTGCACCAAATATACTGTACAGTACACACCCGGATATTTATGCGCACGTCTTCCACACAGACTACTATTTTTTAGTTAGGTGAAAATGATATGGTTATTATTTTCAAAATCTTCCACCCTGACACTTGTCTGTGAGACCTGTTTAAGGTAATAAAAACCATTTGTTGTTCTGGGGTTAACAAAAAGTCAAAAGAACAATATTTATGTCAGCTATAAATGGTGATGTGTAAATAGACAAACCTATTTTTCTACTTTCTTTTTCCTACTAGCTAGGGCTTTAGCGGCATCTTGTAGGTGAATTTATGAATAGAAAACTGCAAATAGGCAAATAGGGGTTCACTGTACGCAAGGAGTTTGCTAAATAAGATCCTAGAAATATTTGTGGAGCATGTTGATCTAAATAAAATGTACGTGCTTCACAGAGTAGTACAATAAAATTACAACGTATTTTACTTGTTTAAAGTCATCATTAAATCAAAATGGTACGCATGCAAAAAAAGAGGTGCAGAGGACTTGAGAGTCATTACAGGGTGGAGTGCAAGGCAGAAGGAGGAAGGCTGTAGTAAAATTACTCAATGGGCCTTTTTAAAAGTTAAACGCTCTGCTGCATGTGCTGAATCGCTTTTTTTTTTAGTCCAGCCTATTCAGTTTTACCACTGTATTTAGTTCCTAGTTGTGTTGTGATGCTGTCGAGTGTCTGTTGGCTCATCTGGACAATTAAGTCACTGTAATAGACATTGACATTTTTTTCCGATGAGCTCACAACGAGATGAGAACGAACGTCTGACTGAAAAGAACATAAACAAGCCATTCGATGAGGCCCTGAGCGAGACCCATGATACCTTGAGAGGCGACAGGCCGTCTCCTGTTATTTTTCCTCTCAGGAAGCCTTACATGGAAAATGACCAAATTTAATTTGAGAACATTAATTCTATTTATTCGAAGGAGGAAATGAGGTGCTGAGTCAAGGGAGGAGCCAGCGGCTTTCCACGCAACAGAAACCAAACACCTTCGAGCTGCCGGGCTCTGTAATCGCCGCCCCCACACAAAGAGCTTTTCTCACCCCTCTCTGTGTTTATTTTGTGTTCAGACATTTATTTTGTGTAATCGTGCGACTCAGATATGAGCAGCAGAGGGAAACTCTAAGAAGGCGGTGGGAGGGGGAAACATTTACACAGTCGCCTGACCTTTTGGTGAACCTTTTCTCCACTAAGTAGGCCAAAGAAGGTTTGGAGATTTTCATAAATGCTCCAATTTTCCATTTTTTGCCTCTTCTGAGTCCTTGAGATTGGTCCGACTGTGTGGGGGTTTATAAAGATAATAGAATGTATCAGAAAGGTGTAACAAGGGTCTGCTAAATAATCTTTCGATTGTGTGTACGTTAGTCATACCACATTAGTTACAAACTTGGCATGGCTGCATCATAGAGACTTTTCCGATCCTCTTAATAGTAGCGGTGTACCGGTACACGTGGGTGTATCAATACGTTTCGGTATGGCATGGTCGGTTCGGTCCACTTGCGTTCGGTTCGGTCCGCTTATTAGCGCGAGCTTACGCACGGGCGCTATTGACTGTTGCACGCGGGAGAGGAGGGCGGCGGCACTAAAGAGGAGCCAGGACGCCAGAAGCCGTGATAAATCATAAATGCATGGATAAATGGCATTATAATGGCATACGCAAACAAGCCAGAGCTCGAAGGTCCCCCGTACACTGCGGTCTCCTGTAATCCTCCACAGCTTTCCTGTTAAAATCACCGACGGGGAATGGTACGTGTACACGTACCAAAGTTGTGTCCCGACATTGCTACATGAGATTGGCGGCTATGTTGCAGATAACATAGTACCGAATATCCGACTTTGAATGTTTCTTAGACGAGGAAGCAAGCAGTATTTTTAGCCAAAAAACAAAGTACAACAGCTCTCTCCTTCGTTCTCCGCTGCTTCTCTCGCTAGCCGTACGATGCATTCATGAACCTCGGAAACATCACAACTCAGCAAAACAGAAATCCGACCACAACACAGATAACCCAATTCGTTACAATATGCAATGCCTAAAAAGTGTATACAATTTCATAAAGACTTTTAATTTTTTTTTCATTGTAAAAAGAGTTTTAATATAGATAGCAATAATTGTAACTGTTAGGGTATGTATTTTTTTTTATCACAAAAAGTGTATATGTGTACTGTAATGACAACTTGTCTTTAACTTGAATACTTAGGTGTGTAATAGGCTTTTGCTGCTGAGTGTTTAAAGATTTCAGTGTCCTAATAATTTACTAAACTAAGAGACCTTTATTGTTATCTTATTTTTTATTCTGGTGTAATTTCTTAGAATCTCACCCGAATGGTTTGCTTTTATTTTTTTTTCTAAAAAAAAATGTACCAATTACTTGTCATGTTTTAAAAATAATCATATTTTTTAAAAAAACAACGTTTTTTTGTCCCGAAAATATACCGTACCGAAGTTTCCAAGAAAGCGAACCGAACCGAAATGTGATTTAGCGGACCGTTACACCCCTACTTAATAGTGATTATTTAAAAAAGAAAAAGAAAGAAAGAAAAAGCGACAAGTGACTTTAATTAGTGGTCACAAACAGACAACATGAGCGGAACCATTTTCCGCATCGGGTTCCATACGGCAAGAAAGGAGTCCAGTGTAAGGCACACACACTGAATGTCAGACGTATGGACCAGCTACCCGTGCAGTTGGTCGGATTATTTTAGAGTGTTAAATTGTTGAACATTTAAAATGTTCATTTATAAAGGATTGTGTTTACAAAAATGTAACCCTAACCTTATCAAATCAGTATCCCCAATTAAAATGAACTGAAATGCCATTAATCCGTTCCAGCCCGACAGAAAACACTTTTTGTTACATGTTTTTGATCAGGAAAAATAACATGGTAGTGTTGGGCTAGCGTCAGTGAACTTCGGATGGCCCGACACAGTCACGTAGCGGCCTCAGGCCACTGTTATTGTGGAACCCTATCGGCCCTACATAAAATGGTGTCAACTTCTATGTCCGAAAATTATGATCTATTAATTACAAATATACTTTTGTTCATCTACAGTGAGTATCTATGCGAGAAACATAACGTAAAAGGCCAAACAATTAAACGCTCTTCCTTTAGATGCCAGAAAGTACAATAAACCTGTGTATCCACCTGTTGCCATTCCTACAACAGAACAAGTCATGGCTTCCTGCGAGTATTTCAGTTCTGTGTTCAATTAAACAGGCCCGGACGCTGAGTAAGTCCGTTTTTAAGTAAATTGCGACAAGATCATTACTTATTATTGTTTGTGGTGTGTTGTGAGATGATCTTATGTAAAATGGGTGCCTTGGCTAAATAATGGATGGGGAAACACTGTCTAAATGCACAGTCATTGTTTTATGTGCTGCATCTGCACATTACCATCTACATACACTGTTGCATCACGCTGCCTATTATAGAACTAGATGAGCGCTAATTTGTGCATTGTTGTATGTACAGTATACAGCCTCTGCCATTTTATATGCCCAAGGGGTCACGTCATGTGTAGAAGAAACAAAACATTCACATAACCTTTTCTATTTTCCGTGTCACGTTGCATACGTGCCTGGGGTATTTATTCGCCTCTCCCCACTGTTGCGTCCTTTGCTCAATCGCGGCCACACCAACATGCAGAACCATAACAACATTAGCTACATCAACTTGTATTCCAAGTGAGAAACACTTTGAAACATGAATCTCGTGTACATCAACATATATGATTACAGATGAAACAGTTGAGAAACAGTTAAATTCAGCTTCTTCAATGACATATTCCACAGACACAAATGCGTACTTTTCAGCCTCTTTTACACAGAGATTACACAATATTATCTTCAAAGTAAGTCCGCATGACAGCACTTTGATTGTTTACACAGTTCTCTTATCTATGCTGACGAATTGCGGCCCCTTTCATACAGTGTTTTCCATAAAAGCACGTGCGTCAAGAGCATCTGTGTTTTGAAAAATGTGCTCTGCTGTTTTAATTGTCCCATTTCGGATATGCTGTCCAAATCTGATGGAAGGGAGTAACAGTTGCATAACATTCAACCTAAAGTATATATTAATCGCTGAATTTCAGCATTGCTTTCTGCTGACTGAGACAATGTTAGTTTAAATGCCAAATAAATTACTTTACCTTGATACTCTTATAAAGTGGCATTACTCCACTTTGGCTATGTGCACACTGGAGACAAAAGGTGCACCAATTCAGATTCATTTATTTTTTGCCCACATGTAACCAATTTTATCATGGCAGACTGAACAGCACATCTGATTTTTATTCATTCAGGCCCACGCCACTTCTTATAGTATGCCGTCCTCCAGATCTGATGTTTTGAGATGTGACCGGGGTCTGATTGGCCATGTCGCATTAATCAATTCCATCCCCCATGATACACTAATGACAAAGTGTGTAATATGTTTTTATTAGAAAATCAGCACTCTAGAGTATAGCACTTTAAAGAAACCTAGAGTAATAGCATCATCAAAAAGAATTTAAAGAATTAAAACTGTTGTGCATCATGATTTCACTGTGCGTTCCTTCTGGTGTGTGCACCTTTGCCACCAGGGGGCAATATAGTGCATGCACAGGTTTATACACAGACGATGTTAACAACCAGACGTGGGCATCGTCAGTCCGTCACTAAATTCGTGTCAGTATGTCAGGCCAACCCACGTGGGCCCAGTCCATCCCTGGTCAGCGGCAACCAATCGCCGTTGAGAACATCATTTCCTCGTCGCACGCAGGCGACGCACAATCAGCCAAACAAAGAAAAATATATATATATAAGAAAAACAATTGATACACACACACATACGCATGTCATTGCGGTTTGTCGGACAGAAAGGTATACAACACTGTTTTATTATATTCTTTAATGGCTGTGTGTCAGGTGTGCGGCACCTGCGTGTGGTGTGGTACCGGTAAGTCCGTTCTCTACGCCATTTGGCTGACTCGGACCGACTGGGGGGGGGCCTGAAATACAGACAAAAGCTAACAGGCGGACTAACGCACCAACGAATTCCCACCTATGGTAACAACTAGCAATCTTTGTTAATTAATACTATTTATTTGCATAGGATAAAGAATATATAATAATGATATAATGAGTTGCAACACAATTTTTGTTCAAATATCTGTTGCTGAAAGAGTTATAACACAGCGACATGAATGCTAGTGTCAGTAGCCCATCCATGAGCGACTACACACGGGACCATATTTACTTCCATAAACACGGTTTCATTTTTATTTTTTTGGTGCATGTCAGTTCACGTTGTGCTTTGTGCCCATATGCATTCACATTGGAAGTCACATTTGTTTTTGTAATGTGAAAGAGTACATAAAAGATCAGATTTAACAAAAACTCAGAATTGGGCATCATTCCCTGCTATATGAACGTTTGTCCACTACAGTTAAAATACAGATTTTGTGTACAATACCCTTTCAATTCAGGTCATACGTGAACACGCAAGATTACAAACAGGAAACTGTGTGGAGTAGGTTATCTGGCTAGAAAATGGCACCTTTGTTCAATGGGTTCTACTACAAAGCAGCTATTTTTAGTGGCAATGAACATCTGAAAATAAGACACTTTGATCATTTATCGAAGGAAGACTTAACAAGAGTTAACAAGTCTCACAATGACAAATATGCTGTCCAATATATTGTGTGTGAGCGTGCGTGTATATGCGTGCGTGTATATGCGTGTGTGTCATGGTCACGTCAGGCAGACAATTGAAACCTAACGCTCATGCAGACACAAATGTTGACATGAGAATAGCCAGGCGTTGGCCTTTATCACAGGAAGACAAAATGTCACTCTACATTGTAAATGTCTCTTAAAAATTCACCAACTCAAAATGTGACCAACTGTACATGTTAACATACGTGCATTATGAGGGGAAATATTTTTACCCCAGAAATATAGTCAAATGGGAGACAGGATGTAAGCAGGCTGTGCTTCAATAGACAGCAACAAGGGGAAATGATTCGAAGACTCCACAAGAATCAATCAAACAGAAACAGCTCGGGTTTCAATTACGTTTCAACACTTAAGTCGCAACTGCTGTTGAATGTTTTAATGAGTGGACGTCTTCACACTTGTTTTAAAATGTCACAATGTAAACACTACAGTATTCACAGAATTCACAATTCTAGGAATAAAGCAATCACCGTGGGCTTTTTTTTTTCCTAAGGGGTGGGGCATATTCCACTTCCAGTAGGGAAACACACGAAAATACAAAGTTTGCCAACTTAGCCGGTTTCTAACATTCGATGAAAGAAGGCGAAAAGAGGGAGCATTTGTTTTGTGATCATGTCTTCTCAAACTCGCGCTTCTGCTCCCAGGTTCACGCACGGCGTCCGCACACAAGTTGCTCTGCGCTGGGGACTTTTCCCCCCACAAGAGTCCGTCAAATCCTCGCCCACATCCCGCCCGTGCCGCTCTCCCGCGCGAGCCGCACACATACAGTACTACATGTAGACACAAGAAAAGGCTAGTGACGGCCGCCACTAAACACCACCCCGCTACCGAGCGGTTCGGACCCAGCCAGGTCCGGACGGCTGTGAAAGCTGTCGGCGGTCCGCCAAAGTGTAAAAGTTACATTCAAGTGGCCTCTCAAGGACACTGCAGCCCACTGTCACCAGCCTCTCCGTGGCGACGCACGGGCGGGCGTGCTGCCCCGCGAGGTGAAGTCGAGTCAAAATGGTGGAAAAGCGAGAGAGACTTTTACCTTTTTGCTGTTTCTGCTGTTAAAGCCGCTGTATGGGTTGATTCCTGCCCTTGGCGGTACGGAGAGCAGCATTTTTCTCGGCGCTATGTCCGGAGCGGCGAGCACTGCCCAGGCTGCCAGCTGACGTCAGCAGCTGGGGAAGTGAGTGCCTGGAGTCCCGCTGCTTGACTGAGAGTGGTGCTGCTGCTACGGGACACGACCGGAGGAGGGGAGAGGAGAGCAGAGGAGGGCCGAGCTAGGCAAGGGGAGGGCAGTGTTGCTTCCAGAGGTCTCCTTCGCACGGACCCAGGTGGTCCCCTCCCGCTCTAGGTGGGATGACTCTGTTCCCTCGCTACTTCGCAGTTCGGTTATTGCGGCTTTATCTACTCGTTTTATTTGCAGTCTTCATTTGTGACCATAACTTCGCCCATTGCGGGTTTACCTCGCTATTTAGTCGATTTTCTTGCTATTATTCCAGTCAAAAAATGTTTTGTTTTTTGTTTTTGAGGGGGAATTTCTTACAATAACTGAGACAATGAACAGAGCTCGTAGTCACCAGCTGTTCCATCATCGTGGTTCATCATCGCGAGTGCGTTCGAAAATACGGTCGAAGCGCACTGTTTCACTCAAACTGTTCGGAAACTCAGAATGTTGTTCGTATGTGCCGTTCGATTATTCCGAGTAGGGCTGCAGCTATTGAATCTTTTGGCATTTGGATATCCTACTTAAAAATTAATAGAATAATTGTGTATTCGGGTAAAAATAACATAAAAAATGTTTGTTTTTGTTTTTTGCTTGGTTAAAGAACAATTATAGATACAGAAGACAAAAAAAAACCACATTTCCACATTATGAACGACCAACTGGTTTTCATTTTTAGATAATCAAGATTTTATACTTAAATTTAAACTGTGCATAGCAGCACACTATTGTCCCCTCGAGAGACATTAGTGAGATTTTAGACAAACCTCTCTGCATGGAATTTGGTCTATGAGACCAAGTGACGTCAGAAGCGATTTTTCTGGCAAAAACACAACACTTAAGTAAGCCTGGTTTGTTAAAAAGAGATGAGTAGGAACGGCAACTGTGTCAGGCTGTCAGCATCAAAGTGTGCTGAGTCATATACGGCTACGTGCCATCGAAAAGTAATCCCGACGGCTCGCGCCAGACTATAAGGTGCACTTGAACATTGGCAGCAGGCGCCGTACAATACAGTGTCAGCGTAATTAAGTTGTTTTTCAGCACCCTTAATTAGCAATTGAACGTTATTTCTGGACGACGTTGTAGCAACAGTTTGTCACGGCATTATGAATGCCCCAAACACAGTCTAGAAGACTAGTCAAGTTAGGTGCGATAAATAAAAGCATACCAAAGCATTGATGTTCATGTATTATTTATTAAGTTAAGGTTCATTTTGAAGTTGGCTTTCTTACCGTGTTGGTGGCGCGTTACTGTCATGCATAGCTTGAACAATTCTCGCTACAGTTATCTTGACGTCTCCTTCCTGACAGCGTACACGTAAATTAGCAGGTATTCGAGACAGAATTTTTTTTTTTCTGTCTTTTTTCAAGCATTTTTTTACCGAGGTACCCGAATTACTCGAGGGCTGGTTTCAGTGCCCAGTGTGTGAGGCGGAACAGATGGAAACAGTTGAAGCTCTAGCTGCTTATTATAGGCTGGATTCACAAATTAATGTGAGCAGAGCACGCTCTGTCTCCCGCAGCACACGGACAACGAAACATCCACTTACTAACTGCTAGGGGTCTTCATCTCTCCACAAAAAACGATTTGATGCAGTTTTCAATATTTGCGGGGAGAAACGATTCAAAGACAGTTTGAACAATTTGATTTGATTCGACTCGATTCAATATGGTATGGCTCAGTTAGAGATTGTATGAAGCAATTACTTTTTTGTTGTGATTTTACTTTTGAATGAACTTGTCAGCAATGTAAATGTGTCATTTCCTTCTCAAATAAATCTCTCCAGTAAAATACGATTCGATAGGCATTTCGATGTATTTTAATGTGGAATTATTTGATTTGGTTCAATTCAGTCCACTCACATCTTTTAAATCAAAAAAACGATTTTGCTATTCAAATCATTTTTTGTTACTCCCCTGCTAACTGCGTTAAAGTTTTTCTTTGTAGTTTAAAATGGCTTACCTTAACCATAATCCCGCATTGCATTGTAGCCAAAGGTACAATCCTTTGGGTTAATATGCATTTTGGCGTGTTAAATCCTTGTTGTTGTAGTTCCCATGGCTTCCGTTTTTGTTCTTCTTTTTTTTTCTTCTTTGTCCAGAACTTCTGCCAGAAGTACAAAGATTTTCAGCGCCGGTATTTATTCTTCATTTGCAGTTTTAAAAATAAAATGTATTAAGTATAATCAGTTTTTACAATGACGGAAACCATGCGGGGGAGTTCATAATGGCTTAATAGAGGCATAAACCCCGCCAAAAAGTCAACCTCTTCTTCGTGGAACTTCAACTATTGCGAGGGATCATGGAAACATATCACCCGCAAAAAGTGAGGGAACAGAAAACTGTTCTTCGAATTGGGTACGCTCACATTGCGTTTTTATGGAAGGACAACAAAGGAACAAAAACGACATTTGATCGGCCACAGTGATTCCCAACCACTGGTCGGCCACTCTACCAGCCCATGATTGTGTGTGTCACTGAAGGTAATTTGTTACATACTGTACTTGGGCTTGAACTTTTACTTGGGCTTTTGGAACTTGAACGGTCATGGTTTGAGTCTCACTGTAGACAAAATGTAACATTTCAACTAGTTGGAGAGATGCAGGTTTGATTCCAAACTACTGTCTAAGTGCCCTGGAGCATCGAACCTACCTCCCCAGCTCAAGAGGTGCAGCACTGCTTGTGTTCCCCTTTCGCTCTGACATCCGTCCTTGCATGCCTGCTTATGCGTGATCTGCTTCTCTGTGTGGTGTGCAGCACAATTCACTGTGAGTTGAATTTCCCCTTGAAGGATTAATTATCCATCCATCCATTTTCTATTATGCGTATCCTATTCAGAGTAAGATGGAGGCTTTGCCAGCTGACTTGGGCGAAGGGCAGACTACACCCTGGTCTGGTTGCCAGTCAATCTCAGGGAGCATTTTCGAGACAGACAACCTTTCACGCTCATATTCATACCATCACTGAGTGAGAAGTGAACTCACACTGCCTCCACCGAAGTGAGGCGAGTGTACCACTATGCCATCAGTTACCTCTGAGGATAAAAAATGTAAATGTGTTTATTCTGATTGCAGCCATTCAAACAAAGTCATGCGCAGGCTGAATTCACTGTCACCATATCACTTCTACACATAAATATGCATGCATATGCAAATGTGTATACAAAATGAAAACATGTATTAACCATTCAGGGACACTTTTTCATCGCACTTGTACAATCCAAGAAGAAGCTGTGATTTACATTAAATAGGTGGTTGGTTTTAGTTATAGAGGTTTTTCACAGTTTGCCCCCTCGGGTATCTTACAAACACCTCCGTATGATCTCATGCAGTTATACGATACTACAAACGACATCCACAATAATATAGCCAGTGACAGTTTGGTCTACAATAGCAAAACTGAAGTAGGACAATGATGTAACTTGGCGTCCAAACTCTTGTGCAATGAATGAGAGCAATTGATAGCCAAAGGTCACTCACATGATCCCATCTCCTGTCACCTCAAGTGAACCAGCTGCCTTTCCTACTTCTGTTAGCGATTCATTTTACAGCACAAATGGGATACAAAGCGTTTTCACAGAAGACAAGTTGGAACCAGTGAAACACATCATGGGACCTTGAAACTTTTGACATGTGTGATAGATTACACATGTAAACATTTTTGTCTCATTTTGTTGTGGCTTTTTTTTGTGACTACTACAATTTGTGAAGACTAGCCTAGACGGGAACATTAGAAAGCTGACTAGAAGTTTCATGAGGGAAGATGATTCACATTCAAAAGCAGGAAGACTCCAGCTTCGCCGTGACCATGTTTTTGGGGATCAAATATTCCGGCCTTATTTTTGCCTAGCTAAAATGCTTCTGTTTTGAGGGGTGGTTTTATTTCATGCAATACTAATACTAATATTAGTATTTCTCTGCAGAAGATAAAGACTATATGACAGAGTGCTGTCATATTCTGCCTACATGCGTTACTGCACCATTCGTGTTCAATCCATTGTTATAATCCAAGTGTTATAGCAGCGCAACATAGAGGGTGTTTAATGTTAGCATTAGCCTAGCGGATTGAAAGGCTAAAGGCTAGTATGTGGGTGTTTTAATACACAAGGTGTTGTTTTCTCTGTTTTATGTTTAGTTTGACTGTAAACGTTATCTGGGAGTGGCAATAAACGGCTTGAAGCCTCTATTTTGAAGAATTGGCAGCTGAACTGCTGCTTGTTGTGATGTGAGTTGAGTTGAGTTCACTGCCACTATCCAGCACTTGTATCTCAAGTCTGTGCTTGTAAGTCAAAGCAAAAAGAAAAAACCTGGCCAAACACCGGCTCGTTGAGTCACTCGTATCCCAAGGTACCAGTGTATTTCGCTTTGGTAAAACGATTTTATAATGTGAATAAATTGGTGCTCTTGGAACTCATAAAAATATTTTAGCTTACAGTGTTTTTATTAGCATTATCATGTAACTGAGTTGTATTTTTCACTCACATTACACATTTACCATGAAAAGAATCAGTAAAGACGTTTTTGAGGGGGGAAATGGGGTGGGTTAAGTTGAGTGCATCTGGTGCCAACTCTAATGATGCCCTGTAGTTTCCTGTGAAGGTCACGGAGAAAGGTTGTTAAACGCCAGACACACATAACACACAGACACACCCCCACACACCGACACACACACACACACAGGGTACTAAACCTAAAAGACTTAGCGCTGGCACGTGAATGTCCTGAAGTCACCTTTCCCATCGTATTCAAGCTTGTTTTGTCACAGACTCTCGGATATACTTTTACTTCTATATTTAAATGTCTTTTCACTTTCTCCTGTTGCTCCAGATTGGCCGGAAGATGAATCCCTGGGCAGATGGCGGCTGAAACCTGATGCCTAAAATGCAGTGGCATTCAAATGAATCACTACAAGGCAATTAATTCACTGCATTGCAAAGAATCGCTGCTAGTTTTACCCAGAAAGCACTTTAAAATAATCACACGTTCCATCTGCCACACATTATAGTATGTTTTATGGCATCGTGACTGCGCCATATGAATATGACATACGAGGAACTGAGACTCTAAAAGCAGGGGAAGTGAGAATTAGATGGGAAAAAATATAATTTTACGCTTAAATTAGTGGGCATGACGCTAATCATTGCAGCCCTTTTCACACCTTGAATTTGATGCATGATATTTGCATAATGAAGGAATATAGCCAATCCATCTTTTACAGAAACCGTGCATAACCTCACTCCAAAAGCATTTAAACCATTCGATACCACCGGTTTATGGCTTTCATAAAGAATCCACTGGCGGCCTAAACTGCATGTTCCTGCCGAATCTGCTGAAATTTCCGTGTCCACACCCTCTCTACATGGCCACTAGTCGAACAGCTGAAGGGAAAAATGCAATTTTGATGAGGACAATTTTGCGGTGTTAGCAGTTTTTGTTGGCTCATGATTCCTTCAATCCAGCAGGATGTGTGCGTGTGTATGTGTGTGTGCTTTTCATTGTTGCACTGAGCGCAACCTATAAGTAAGTCATGCACAACCGGTCCCTTTGACATCAACATTGTTTGCACGTCAACAGGCTCGTTGCTATGAAACCGCGCCCCCTCCACACGGAGTCTTCTGGTCTGGGAATCCATACTTATTCCCATTGGGATAAAAGACGCTCTATATGTGTAGCAAGCAATTGTTACTTAATAGTTTTATTTCGTCAAGATAGATGTGTTTATTGCCCTGGTTGAAATGAACATTCAAACGCTGTCCCCGCGATTCAATTAATCCGATCGAAAGGCAGCCAGAACTTCAATTCCCGCATTTCGCTACCATCAACCTGAAGAACAAAAGTATATGCACGGGAAAGGCCACACAAAGCGTCAATTCAGTGGGCGTGGACCTTGGTGATCAAAGTGGACTGTTGTTTGGGTGGGAGGAAGGGAAGCCTGTGTGTGTGCGCATGTAAATTGAATAAAACTGGTGTGGTAGGGTTCAACAAGTTCATGTGTGGCTGGTGAGACTGTCAAATTGGGGTTCAAGGTCAAATGAGTGGAAAGAGCATGAAAGAAAACAGACTTCAATGGTGTATGCATAATAGGAATTTCGGGAATATATATATATATATATATATATATATATATATATATATATATATATATATATATATATATATATATATATATATATATATATATATATATATATTCTTATTCTTATTTATTATTTTTTTTCAAAAAGTTCATTTAATTGAACTTCCAAAGTCAAACACAAATCATTCTGAGGCACTGGTTAACTTCCAAGTCATCCTAATTTAAAATCATGTTTTGCCACAGGAATTCATTTGTTCCAGGCTTAAATTGGCGCTATCATAAATATTGTAAAGCAGAACATAAAGATGTTAGTATACACACGTAGTAATACTTAGGCTGAAATTAATCATAAACAGACCACAGAGTTCTTTTTTCCCCTCCACATAGTTATATGACAAAGTACCCCAAGTTGTTCCACAAAGCATCCAAAACTGTTCCAAATGCTAAACATCTGCTTTTGTTTTAATCTATCTTAATATTTAAATCAAGTTGCATTTTAATGAGAAACATCTGGAGCAAAATCAATGGAGGGGTGCAATTTGCGTCTCCCATGTAGTAAGTATGGCGCGTTGAAGATGTGTGCCAGCAGTACACCGATAACGTGATGGATGTACTGGCTTCACACCAGAGTAGTCAGGTTACATGTCTGCCCACCAGACCACACACACACACACACACACACACACACACACGCTTAGACAATCACTGAAGCCTTCCCTGTGACTGGAATGTGTTATGGAAGGCAAGTGTGAAAGAGAACATTTGGGATGGTATGGTGTAGAAGGAGACTAGTACACATCTTAGTACACGTTCAGTATATGCATGTTTGCCTATGTGATGGACCTCTGACGGACACCCACTATGTAGGCGATAAACAATAGACGGGAAACTTTAGAAAATAGTCGGACTAAGCATATCGGAAGCCCATTTTTTCCAGTTTTCTCATAAAGTAAAGCATGAAATAAACTGTATGGAAACAGCACCAGGACATTATTTTGTACAGCTCCACAGTGTTATGTTGACCTGTGAGGTTAGTTCAAAGGTAATCGAGGCATATCAATTCTTGGTTCATAGCCAAATTACAGTAATGTTGCAGCAGACGGATCAACTAAAAAGTAGAACTACAACTCACAATGTCATTCTTCATTGTGAAGTATTTAAAAAGTCTACACACCCCTGTTTCAAATGCTATGTTTTTGTAATACAAAAGAAAATGATACCAAGCTAAATCTTCTAAAATCTTTTTACACAACAACAACAAAAATTCCCGAAACATGTTAGAGAGTGGTAAAGAGTATACAGTAAATGATTCAGATAATGTGTTTGCACAAGTGTGCACATCCTCTTATAACTGGGAAGTTAGCTACATTCAGAACCAATCATAAACTCAAGCTCATTTTAAAACGGAGTCAGTCCACAACTGCCATCATTTTAAGTGCCACTGATTAACCTAAAATAAAGTTCAGCTTTTCGAGTGCTTTTTTTTTGTTCAAAGGTACAGGGCAGGAGAAGGCTGCAAAAAGGATTTCCAAGGCATTAGGAACACACTGAAGACTGACATCATCCATATATGGAAATGTAGCGTAATAGTGACTTTGCCAAGAACAGACGCGACTCCCAAAGTGATGCAAAAAAGAAGAAGAAGAGAATTGGTCAGGTAGGCTGCCAAGAGGCAGACAGCAACACTGATGGCGTTGCAGGAATTTCTGGCAAATACCAGTTGTTTAGCACAACAATCTCCCGTTTTCTTCAATTGTCTGGGCTATGGCAAAACTAAAGCCTTGAAAAACATCCAGTCATGGTTACATTTTGCAATTTGTGATGCTTAGGAATAAAAGTGAGCTGCATCTGTTCCCTTTGGTATTGCTCAATAGATACATTTCATTCCGCATGTTTACATTCTTAAGCCTTATTATTTGGCAGAAGAATCCTCCCTCATTGTATTTTATGAAGACCGTGACAATTCCCCATCCTGATTCAGACAATACAAATGCAAACTTTTCTCAAAATGATCCTTTTGAGTTTCAGGAATCTCTGAAGTGGACTATTTAGTCTAACTGGAAGTAACATGAGCAGTAGATTTGAGGAGGCAGAAAGAAAAGCCCAACGAAGGAGTGGGAGGGAAGGGGGCAAGGGCAGGCAAAGGGGAGAGAGAGAGAGGGAGAAGCTAAGCGGATGGGGGATGGGCTGTTTGTACATGCCTGGAATTCTTTAGGTGTTATCAGCATATCCCGCTGCATAATTGCTGGCTTCAAGGAAGAAGAGGAGGGAGCGGGTGCAACAGGGAAACATGGTGAAGCTTCCTCCCTTGACTGCGTTGACCACAAAGGAGTGGGGGGTCAAGATCTTTGAACCGCAATGCTGACATTTCCGGCGTTGCTATTCTTGTCTCATTAAGACAAAGGGCATATTTGACTCTCCAACCCCACGAAAACAAAACCAATCCTGAAAGGACACGTCGAGAGGCTGACGACGGCTACTACCGCCCAGCGCATACGGACAGTTAAAAATGCTTTGCTATAAATTATTTCGATCTTAGGCCTCTGCATGTAGGATACAGTGGAGTCTTTGAAGTTGAACACAATTGCTTTTGAATAATGTAGATATGATTAATCAGTTCCAAGGTCAAACTAAGCATACATTAAGCATTACAGCCTGCTAACATTTCAACATTTTAACTGTCATACAAGTCGAAAATTAATTAAGGTAACCACAGTTAATGAGTATGTTAAAACAACAGCTAAGGTAGGTGTAAAGAAAATGTTTTAAAGAGTAAAAACAAATTAACCATTAGCCGCTTTCGTCACATAATACTTCTATCTACAATGGATTTAAAAAGTCCACACACCCCTGTTCAAATGATAGGTTTTGAGATATAAAAAAACGAGACCATGATTAGTAATTCAAAATCTTTTTCCACCATTAATTTAACTAATAACCTGTGTAACGCATTTGGGGGGCGGGGGGATCATCTTTTACACTTGAGATAATGTAGTTGTACAAGTGTGCACACCCTCTTATAACTGGGGTGCGGCTGTGGCCAGAATTAGCCAATTACATTGAAATTCGTGTTAAATATGAGTCAGCAGCAGACAACTGCTGATATTTTTAAGCGATGATCAACCCCAAATAATGGTCAGATGTTATAGTAGGCTTTTTCTGACTTTTTTTTTTTCTAGCAGAAAGCTCAGGTTTAGTTTTTGTGATATGAGGAAATACGTCCCCAATTGAATGATGTCCCAAAAGCTCTATCTTGTTTTCATTTGACCATAACAAAGTCTCTCAAACAAATGTGGGAAAATGTATTCTATGTTCTTCCCTTTTTTTTCTCACAATCCTCTTCATTGAGCAACCCTTGTTGAGGATGGTTCTTTATTTTGAAAAAGAGTTGGCAAAAAGCCGAAGAACAATTTCTCGGGGAGATACATTAGAGCCACTTCAGGTTTTACTGTATTTGCTCTACCTCCTTCTTTCCAGACTACCTTGATTCCTTTCTTTTCTTGATTCTTTTTCAATCTGAGTCATTCCTGCTGTTATCCAGAAACATTTAAATTGCAGTCTACTCAAAGCGCAGACTTTCGTGCCGGTGTAAGATTAGCGGTTTCCTGTGCGACCCCCCTTCACAATGAGCCGATGGATAGGTATGAATAGTAAAAAACTCCTTTTCCAGCATTAGTTTGCATTCTTACAAAATGGCTGCGATGCATGAGAGAGTAACTGCGTCGGTGGGACGCGCACACACAGGATGTGATTCCAGGAACTTTGATTGATGAGATAATCCATCTGGCTCGGAGGCAAAGGAGGGGAAGAGCAGGGAAGGGCGGGAGAAAGGGAGAGTGTAGAACATGAGCGATGGTGTTGCTCCAAATCATGATGCCGTTTAGAGATTTATGCATGTGCTTGCTTACAGAAGGCACACTTGTGGATATGCTGGCTCCAGTTAGTTGAGGAGGGGAACAAAGTGACTGTCAGGATCGATCTTTTGCTGTGAATACGCTTTTCTTAAACACCATATATGTTGACAGGAAAGCCGGGAGGGGTGAAACAACATGTTTCTCCATCGTCTGCATGTTTCTGGCTTCTATCACCGCTGCAGAAAAGTGGGTGGAGGTGCATCACGGATGAGAGAATGACAGATGAAATACTGAAATACTACCCAGTCATGACATAAGCCAGACGAATGGTGTTTTCTCTTTCTCATCCTGGACAAGTGGCCCAGTAGAGCAGGTCCAAGGCTAATATCTAGCAATACTACACAATTCAACATGACCACTTTTTCCCCGCCTGTGATTTCCCAATGGGACGACTGCACCTCTGTGTTAAAGATGTAATACATGACACAAACTTTATACAGTCAATTCACACTTGCGCTAAGTGAATTGTAACAGTGTCGTTTATTGAAACACTGATGCTGACTTAAAGAAGGGGAAGTCAACCCAAAGATATTTTTTTAAGAATATGTTCTATGCAAGCCCACTAGTTGAAACAAGGTATTCTGATAAATATTGCGTTTGTTGAATAAGAGTTAATCCACTCGTTTTCAGCCATCTCTGGGGGCGGCCATTTTGTCACGTCTGTCGACTGAAAATGACGTCAAAGTTGCTCAGGACTCAGGTAACGACCAATCACAGCTCACCTGTTTTCCGAAGCTGATCCGTGATTGGGCGCTACCTGAGCCCTGAGTGGTTGTGATGTCATTTTCAGTCGACAGAAGTGATAAAATGTCCACTCCCTGAGATGGCTAAAAAGCTGAAGATTTTGCTGCTTAACTCATATGCCACAAACACAATTCTTAATCAGAATGCCTTGTTTTAACTGGTGGGCCTGCTGGGAACATATTCTTGGAAAACAAAATGTGTTCGGGTTGATTTCCCCCTTTAAACACTCTCTGAAAACCATTTTTCAGTCATTCAGTATGACATAAATGTTGGTCTGCTTAACAAACACTTATATTTTTTAGCGAGGGCGGAAAGACTGCATCGTGTACTGACTGCAGTATCTGTATGGGATGCGCAAAAGGGCACTGAGCTATTCCCATCAGATAAAAGTATCATGTTACAACATGATGCTGCAGAGGCACAAATCAATACACTGCAGCTACTCATGAAAGATAAATTAGCTCAAAGATGAATAAGAAGAGGCGTTTAATGATATATTGAAGTAGGGATGTGAATTTGTCTGCATTTCTTGAATTGTTTATTTTATGATGATTTACTTACACTGTGATGGGAGACTTTCAATTTTCTGAACTTCTGTTTCCACGCTAGTGTCGTTTTGAGCAGAGTAATGCTGAACAGAGGAGTTGTGCCACAACTTACTCAACTTGATGTAACTCACAACATGTTGTACTTATTTAATCAGAAAACAAATGCTGCAAATATAGTCTTCCCTTAGCAGTACACCTCATTAATCCTCAATTGCTTCAGTACACTATTAATCAACAGTTAATTCCACACGCTCGACAGGATTCTCTTAACAAACCACTTTATCTTGTCCAATCCTACGATGTGAAGTTAGTGACTGCATGCTGGTGTCACACTCCCTTTTGCACGTACTTCATCCTTATGTTATGCTTTGGCACATGAGCTGTTCTTTTTTTCCACCATATTTTCCTCTTTCGTCTTTCCAAAGAACGTGTTTCCAAAACATTGGAGGCATTTTAGATGTTGAATATTTATTGTCTGTTCTTAAATATTCTCCGTGTTATGTTCATTGTTGTAAATCCGCAATATTTACATTCACAAAGACATGTCTATATTATCGATTTTTTGTCAAAAATATTTTTGCATTCTAGAGTTTTATTGGTCGTTCTTCTGCCATCATCCACTTGAGTTGGTTCTGTTTCAAAATCATTTAAAGAGATTTGAAGTCGTCTGATGGCAAAAAGAGAGCTTTAGACTTCTTTTTGAATGTGCATATCAATCGATTTGACATTTTCAGTTACAAAGACGCTGCTATAACACTCGTAATATCTGCTTGACTCTATTTTGTTGACGTTCGAGTTGCTTTTATTCAGCACGGCTATGGTTTTGCTGCTATCTGCTGGTGAGTTCTAATAAAATCTGAAAAATATCGACGCCCGGTTCAGGTTAAAACAAAGAAATATTTGGAAAAGGAGGAGTGTCATAACTTGGGACTGTGAGTGTGACAAAAGCACACGAACTAAATTATTTTTGTTTAACTTAAAATCGGCCTTTGGTGAAGTATGATGCAGTACACTCAATACAATGGAACATTATTGAGCTCAGATACATAAAATGGTGGCAGTGTAAAGATTGAACCAAAAGTACAGACTGCTTTATCCTAACATTTAATTCATTTGATCAGTATGTTCCCATTGCACAACGTGTAAATGTAGCTTTGCTGTCTCGCCCACTGTTTTTCTTTTTGAGTACAGACTGGGCAGAAACATCTGGCATGACCACATTTGCAAGCACCAATGAAAGTGCTAAAATAAGCAAGCCAGTGCTTAAAAAAAGGCAAGAATGTGACGAGAAAGTGAAAATGCCCGCATAAGCTAGTCATTTTTACTTGTGTGATAGAATAACTGGCCACGGTAAAGTGGTGGGCTGGAGACCAAACAGTCATTTTGGTGGTGAGTTACAGTAACCACCCCCACGTCCCCCTCGCTATCCCACACAAAGAAAGAACCCTTTGTTCCCCTCAACATTGACATTGTGAAACCTGAAGGTGTCACTGTTGGGCAGCTTTTCACAAATCTTGCGCATGTGTGCAAGTGTAGACTGTACCAAAACAAAATAACCACTTATAAACGATAGATAGATAGATAGATAGATAGATAGATAGATAGATAGATAGATAGATAGATAGATAGATAGATAGATAGATAGATAGATAGATAGATAGATAGATAGATAGATAGATAGACAGATAGATATTGAATATTTTAGTCTCACCAGATTTATATGAATTTTCCTTGGTAACAATGATAACCTCATAACAATACACACATTACAATATATGGCATTCATTTAATGTTGAATAACAATTGTTATAATCATAATGCGGTCTACTATGATTGTATGATAATTAATGTTATTGCCTGTATTAGTATGATCTGCTGGGAGCACCCATTTCAACTTTGTGATAATTTAGACTCCCAAATGTGGTTCATATAAAGGGCTACTTTGCTACCTAACAGTATGCAGTATTTATTTCTCTTTTGGAGAGTGTTTTTTTATAACCAACCATTACAACCCAAAACATACAGGTGACAAATTGCTTGTGTGTTTTAACATAGGGCCTACTTCGCAAATAAAGATTTAGTTTTATTTATTTAAAGTTTTATTTCTGATTCTAAATGACTGCTGAGTGACGAATGGGCTATGCATTAATAATTGAAATGATCTTAAAGGAACTATGGTTACACAATCAGCACATGTCAATGCATCATTGCACACACTCATAACACACGGCAACTTATTTAGAGAGCCCACTCGGGACAGCATTCTAATTTCTAACAAGACTGACACAGTTTGCTATGCCAACCAAAATTTAACTTTTTGCGAGCAACTTATACAGAGGTACAGTGGAAAGTGTCATTGCTTCACTGCACTGCTCAGGATAGGAATCTCTTTAGCGTGTGATAAAACCGTAAAGCACATCTCTCGAGATCCTTCCCCACAACAGGACATTTACAAAACCAGTGTCATCAGAAGGTCCCTGCAACATAAGGACAATACACACCCACAGAACACTGTCTTCACACTGCTTCCCTCAGGGAAGTGCTTCAGAAGCGTGAAATGAAAGACTGGTAGACCAGTGATTGCTACTCTCTGCTGCTGCACATTACAATGATCAACTGATCATCAGGTGTGCAGCGCAAAATTACTCAATTTGACAAAATTCGTCAGGAAATTATCTTTCCTTCCCTACAAATAATGTATATTTGCTCATCTGTCTATGCCAGAGATGTATAGTGACGCTTCAACTAGATAGCAGAAGGTACAATTCAGCTGCGTGTTCACCTATTGACAATCATACAACAGAATAATAGTGTTATGTTCAGCTAAAAAAAGGCCCAGATTTTACACAGAGGAAGTACATTTGTGAGATTACTTTTGTATATGTACTTTTTGGGACATTTTAGTTTGGTGATGTGCCCTGAGATTTTTCTAATGTAAAATACAGCATGCATGTGCATTCACTCAATAAAGGTTGGGAATAGTAAAACACTGCACTGCACTCCCAGTTTCTTTCTGCAAGCCAATGGACTCCTTCGTATCATCGTCATCATCATCATCATCATCATCATCATCATCATCATCATCATCACCACCATGGTGATATGATGACTACTTATTTGAAATCAGTACTGTACATAACTGCACTTTCTGTTGCGTGTGAATGGTGAAAAGCTTATGCTCAACTCAGTAGCTGCATAATTAATTGAAATCAAGAATCAATATGTTTTTGAAAATTATGAAATCTAATATAATGAGAATAGTTTGAATGGTTTGGATTGGTTGAGAACTGTGCAAGGAGGAGAGGAGGTCAAAATATAAAATATGTGTATTGATTTGGGGATTCTGTTGTGGAAAGTTTCTAAGATGTCACAAATGTGTTGAACAGTTTGATGTTGTAATCGTTTCAATGAATTCAAGAAGCAGAGCAATGTGAGAAAATTAGCTACATTTGGAAAATATCTGCCTGACCCTGGGGGAATTCAATTATATTTTAACAAACAAGTCAAAGTGTGTGTGTGTGTGTGTGTGTGTGTGGGGGGGGGTTAGGTCAGGGTGGGCGACTGGTTAACACATCCACTTCACAGTGCAGCTTGTGCGTGGGTTTTCTCCGGGTACTCCGATTTCTTCCCACATTCCAAAAATGCGTTGGTAGGTTAAGTGGACACTCTAAATTACCCCTAAGTGTGATTGTGACTGTGAATTTTTGTTTGTCTCTGTGATTGGCTGGCAACCAGTTCAGGGTGTACCCCGCCTACTGCCCGAAGACAGCTGGGATAGGCCCCAGCACGCCCGCGACCCCTTGTGAGGAGAAGCGGGAAAGATAATGGATGGATAGATGGATGGAATGTCAAAGGAGTTTCACAACTGTATGGATGAACTAATCGACTACTTTTCTGTATGAGAAGTTCAGAGTTTTTGAATGGGTTGCGTGGGGGTGAGGGATGATTAATATTTACCTCAACATTCATATTTGTTATTCAGTGAAGAAATGCTCAATAAAATGTGTTCAAGTTGAGAAAGCTTTGCATGCAAGTAAATACATTGATATTTTAAATGTGTTAACGTGTCTTTGTTTATATTTATATATTTATAATTCAAGTTTCCAAGATTTCACCCCAAATTCCCCCGTTTAACTTCCCACGGAAATTCACGGAATATTTCTGAAAGATTACCGTAATCTTCCTCCTCTGCGAATATGCAATATACTATTTGAACAGTGCAGGGAGAAGAGCCTCACTTATGTATTTATGCATACAATGGAGGTGTGGAGTGCTTGGAGAGGAGGAGGAGGGGGAGGAGGGGGGGGGGCGGAGGAGGGGGGGGGGGGTAGGGGGGGAGGGGGAGGAGGAGGGCCAGCCAACGTCACTCATCATACCGCTGGCTGACGGCGCTTGGAGCCTCCACCTCCAGCTCGTCAATCTGTGGCCAGCGGCGGCAGAGGCAACTGGGTAAGTGAGCTCAACCTTCCACCAGCTTCTTGACGCACTCCACTCACCTCCTCCGCCCGAAAGAAGACTACACCCGATCCCCCCGTGGACGAGTTGCACGATCAGCGACTCCAGCTCGAGCGCAAAAGCCAGGCTAGCTGCGCCCGCTAGCCTTCGACAGGGTGGCCGGGCTGTCCATGCATCCGGGGAGCCCCGAGGCAGCCCCGGGCTGGCTGGGAGAAGACCGAGCCGGAAGCCTTGAGCCTTGACACTCAGCGCGCTGTTTCGCACGCAGCGGCGGCGGATGCCCGGCGTGGAGCATCTTCTCGCTTGTCTGCAACCCACCAGCGTGACAACTCCAAGAGGCGATTGATGAATAATATTCTCTCAACAATGTTGCGCACAGCGGCCAACCTGCTGGCAGCGGGATTGCTCGTTTTGGGAATGTTGAACAGCTCGGAAGTCGTCTCACCATCCAGGGCTGTTGATGGTAAGTAGTCTTGTTATGCATTCCCTTTCACCTGCTGCTTTGTTTTTTTTGTGTTTTTTTTTACTCATTGTTCTCGACTGCTTGCCCCAGGTTGATGCAACAATTAAAATGGGTCTTTTGTTTGGGCCACATGTGAATATTGCAGTGTCACAGTCAGCCTTCCTCTGCGAGAAGAGGCACATTCACACTGACATTCATTGAGAAAATGATGGCACAGGCCCCAGGAGCTCTTTGCTTTTGGGTAGCACTTAATGCACCACACGTGTACGTTTTTAATACCATTGCGTGATGATGGCGTGCCTATAAGTCGTCTCACAGTAGGGACCCTGGATATTGGAGGTATGTGAGTCCTAGCATGGGGGGCCGCAAAATTATTTGCAATAAAATTATTTTTCTTCTCCGTTTTGAGCAATCTTAGGTCTCTTTTGGATGAACCTTCTGCAAATGTTGCCGCTTAAGACGTTTCTTTCGACAACTTCTTTCTACCTCCAGTTCATTAAGACTGGGTTGCCTATGAGTCCTTAGATGTGGCATACTGTAGGTTTTAATGGACATATACTATTGGTTTTCAAACTGGGGTCTTCGGACCCTTATTTATGATAGATTAATGTCATCTCATTTAAAAAAGTGTACACTTATATGGGGATTTACTTGTTAATAAAATAAACATACTAAACCAATGACTCCTTCCTACCTTAGCTTTGACACAATTAAAAGCCCTGATATACGGTAACTGTGATGTGCCATCACATAAATCAGACATGCCTGCAGAACTTTCTTTTTTTTTTTCAATAGGTCAAATAATAGACTTTCCATAGGAACCAGTGTGACTTTTGTGTTGTCATCTACAGGCTAAAACAGCCCCCTCCCTTCCTCCCACAACTGACCTTGCACACCTTCATAGTCTGGAACAACTTCTGGAAACTATTAAAACTTCCCAATCCTACTCACGCACACCTCGGTGTGGTGGCAGAGGAAAAGGTTGATTGGTTCGATTCTGGTCGGTTGAAAAGGGATATTTATTGTTTTTAAAATGCAGCTACCTTTTCATCCAACCTTTTAATGAATACAAAGTTCTTCTAAAACAAATTTGCATTTGCGTGTGATATATCATCAAATTCTGCAGGTCTTTGAAGGCTTGTCTGTTTTAAATCACGAGCTGGATTTTATGAGATTCATCGCCCAGCCAAAAACCTTTGAAGTCATGTTGTTGCACTTGACAAAATGGAGCTCAATTACCACCTCGAATATAGTTAGCAACCAGCAACAAGTCTGCAACAAGCTGACAAATCCCACTTTCACAAGTGTTGACAATACTTCTTTGATTATTGGGAAAAGCAACAATCTGCTCATCTGTTGTTTTTTTCTTTTTGGAATAATAGTTTTACAGTACAAAATTAGCCTCTTGTCAACATGTTGTGAATTTCATTTTTGATGACAAAAAGGAAAGTTTAAGACAAGAATAATCTGTTTCAATACAATTGTTTTAACACTTTATTTGTTATGAAGACAGAAGACAGGATGACAGTCGAACCTGATGCCCAAATAAATACCAACGTAAACATAGTTGACACATTTCACCGATACTGAGATGCTAACTCCCCTTGCAATAGTGCTCACTTTTTTGCTCCACTAGACAGCTTCAACCCTCTTCACTTTTCTTGTTTATTGGTTGGCTGAGTCTTGTCACATGGTGAGTTACAACGCACATGACTGGTCTGTTTCGTTCATGTGGGCATTTGCTGCGTGAATGATAAAAAAAAATCCTCTCCTACACCTGGAT
This sequence comes from Filicampus tigris, assembly GCF_054856515.1. Classification (NCBI taxonomy): domain Eukaryota; kingdom Metazoa; phylum Chordata; class Actinopteri; order Syngnathiformes; family Syngnathidae; genus Filicampus; species Filicampus tigris. The sequence goes on along the minus strand of NC_141225.1, from coordinate 16,091,768 downwards.
AAGAGCAAAAAATATATATATATGTCTGTGATGCATTGAAGCACTTCATTGTTGTCCAACATAGGTTAAGCCACTTTTCACTTTTTCATCAGTGTGTGGGGTAGAATTCAATGCACAGTATAGAGGATTGCTTGCTGAATGTTCTGAACTCCTGCTTCCTTGCCAGTCTTGTGTTGAACAGAATAATGCAGCCTGGCAGGAAGAGTTGTACCATATTGAAGTTCTTCATGTACGTAGCGCAACTTCCCATGATTGATGTCATATTGTTCTTCTTCAGTCTAAAAAGTAATTGAGATTGAATCAACGGTGCCTCTGCTGGTTGTATCCAATAGTGCACAGTATCTCTAACAATTAAACACCAATCCTTCCACACAACAATTAGAAAAGTGATGAGTTTAGTACGTTATTAGCACATGCCTATTTTCTGTGATTTATATTTTTGGTGTTAGTGTCATCCCTCTTATTTGATGAGTCAGCCTTGTGTGGTTGGTTGTCAGCTTGAATAATCATTGTGGTTTGTTTAAGGTCACCATGACTAAAATGCTGAGAGTTTTTTTTAAATTTTTTATCGCAGCATTGTGAAATGTGTTTTTCTCCTGAATAGTTCCATTATGTTTGATTCACTATCATTATCATTTGCGTCAATTTGACACTAAGTCCCTTCCAATCATTGTCATGTTAACTCCTTTTCAAACGTGACAAATCTGGTTCCAAGGATTTAGTCGTTTCTTTTTTTTTTTTTTTTTTCTGACTTGCAGAGTTTTTTTTGCCATGTGCCGGACCGCCAAAGACTCTTAGTACTGTAGCCAGGCTCCAGGTCACCAACAAGCCCTTGGTTTAATTGGGTCTAAACTGCTCTTTGTTTCTCAGAGGAGACCTCAGTGAACAGTCTCAGATTGTTCTGAAAACTCTGCTAATTGGGGGCTTAGTGGAAAAGGCCCTAATGAAGGAATTCACATTGCTTCACTGTACGAAACAATGCCGTTGCAAAAACACCCTCCGAGTTTTGTCTACTTGCTTATTATTTTGCTCAGCAAAAGTGGTACGTGGTGAATTCAACATGGATTTTTTTTTCTACATTTGCTGCCTCTTTTTCACTTGATCAGCATTCCTTGCTAAGAAACCTAATATTCACGACCACCATTTGGCCTCAATTGTAACATTTGGTTACAGGATCAGCGGGGTACTCTGGTACCAAATGGCCAAAAGGTTCACATTTGACTGTTTGCTGACAAGTCAAAGCAAGATGGCAAACAGAGTGCATTTGGTTAGTCTTGCTCACTTCAATTCAAAGTGCGTGTGGAATATACATTTCCAGCTGTGCATATCTCAGCTTGTTCTGCGGTTGAATATCTAATACAACGCCGTAAAGTAGCTGCTTTGCATTGCCTGCCGGTATATAATCCAGTACTCTGGTCAGTGGATTTTCTGAGGAAAAATAACAAGCAAGGCTCATTGAAATCCAGCCACATTATTACGCTGATACTTTAAGGCTGACAAGTATCATCAAATTCGTCGCAGTTTAAGCTTTCGATTTAAGCTGTCCACAGAGTTGCTTCCTGTCACTTGCAAGCCACGGATGTAATATTTGTATGACTGTAAGATGCTACATTACAGAATCATAAATCATACTTGCACGCATACATATTTTATTCATACTTCATTAAAGCTTTTCAGCTTGGTTCGACTTAATAGAAAACGTTGTAAATCGATTTCTTAACAAGAGTGTGTACGGCAACAGGCCATTTGTTAGCTTTTGTGGACGTGCTATAAACGCCGCACATGACTTGTTTTAAGCGGGGAAAACATGGACTCCAAGTCTAAAGCCGATGGAATGGACTTAGCGTAGCAATTGGGTATAATAATACCAGTTACCTGTTGTTTTTGGATTACTGAATTGGTTGAGCAATGGTAGTGTTTATCTATTAAGCTTACTGACAGCTGCTCTCTTCTAAAATGAATCGTTTGTCACTTTAAAAAGAGCACAGTTAAGCATGTTCCCAAAGAACTAGCGGTAGTTCATTCTTGACCCATGATTCACTTTGAGAATTATTGATTGATATATACAAACTAAATAAACCTCTTTACGGAAGTCCGAATGAAAATAAATAACAGTTGAAATTTCTTTTGAGTGGCAGCATGATGATGCCCGAGTTTTTCACAGCCTCACCGTTTTGAGGTTCGGGTTTCATGTTTCTGTTCCTATGTGGCGTTTGCATGTTCTGCCCCATGCGTGGGTAGGTTCTTTTTTTCTTCACTTACGCCGACTTTATTCCTCATTACAAAAACATGCATATCAGGTTCGTTGAAGTCTCGAAATTGTCCAAAGGTGTAAATGCGATTGTGGGAAGTTGTTTGTCGTATGTGCCCCGTGATTGGCTCATGATCAGTCACGGGCTTACTCCACCTCTCGGCCAAAGTCAGCTGAGCTCTGCACCAGCTCACCTGTAACCATAATGAGGATATGTGCGATCAAAAACCGATGAATGGATGGATGTGCAATATAAACTCACTGGCGACGTCATTAGATATCAGTAAGGTCCAATGTCAGAGTGGAATATTTAACGCTTTTAACGTCAAAAAAAAGGCTTGGTTCGGATTGACAGGATCAGACAAGTATTAATTTAACAACGTGGTTATATAAATGGTGCAGAATTGCACTGCATCACACTGAGAGGTGTGTTTGATTGTTCACCCATCTCATGTATTTGAATAAGGTAAAATATCATAAAACACATATGAGTCCTGCATAATGTATTTCAGCTCCATTTTCTTTTGATGCAGCTCTTGAATTGGAGCGCAGGAGCTGCGTAATGTGTTGGCTTCTTAGGTGGCAGCTTTGCGAGATGAATGGCCTCTGCTTTGTTGTCAGGCTCTGTTTTATCATGCGGACCCAAATACGCCCAAATGGCGGAAGAGGCATTTTTCTTCTTTACAAGTCTTGTAGCATACTCACCTCTCATTGTTGCTATCTTTCAGTGTCTGGATGTCTGTTCCACTTGGAGAGCCAGACAAAATGCTGACATTGTGCCATGTACAGCATGTATTCAATTCAAAAACGTACTTCTGTGCTTCAGTACTATCTTGTGTGGTTTTGACCACTTTAATATTGTTTGTCCAAAACTAGTTATTTGAGAAATGCTGTAAAACGCTGTACATATTATACACAACTCTCTGACATACAATAGTCAGACTTTGTTGCAGTATGGCATCATCCATCCATCCATCCATCCATCCATCCATCCATCCATTGTCATCCACATTTTCAAAATGCTGTGCAAATCAATGGCTAAAACCTTGGACAAAATGTTTTTTTCATCACTTTCACAAACCATGTAGATTTCCATCTCTGAGTGTTTGTTTTGTGATATTTGTTGGAAATGCAGTCGGACGGAACAAGGCTTGTGAGGGGACAGAGTAGACAAAGAAAAAATTAAAAACAGACATACAATAGTATATGTACTACGTTGTAATTTTGCTCCTTAGTCCATCTTGGTTACTGATCACATTCACATCCTCTGACCATTAATGTACAAAACGATCTCCAGGCAGTGCTCTCGCCTGTTGCCTCATTGTTAAGAGATGATTCCTTCCCCCTATAGAGAATTTAAATGGTTCTATCAGTACATAAAATAAGTTCTATTTTAAGATCCAGCCCACACATCTCATACACTCATTGTCATAAATTTTACTCTTCATTGGGATTTTCTCTGGCCTGGCGTCCATATTTTCAGTGAGTGAGTAGAGTGGTGCCCTTTGGGGATGAGCATTAAGACCTTGTAAGGAAAATTGAAGCAGACACACCTGACAGAAGGCAACAATTCAAAACCCTGATAAAAGCGTGTATTATTATTATTGTTATTATTATTGTTGTTATTATTACATGACTCAACTGTCTGAATGGAACAATGAAAATGGGGATTGTTTTCCCATATTTTGCGGCACTGTAACATTGGCACCACAGTGTGATGTTTGTTATTTTGCCTTTGTAGGCTTAGTAATGCAATCCAAATATGCGGACCAACTGTCAGTATGAGGCAATGCAGTTCCACGCAATGACATATTAGGGCGTAGTTTGAATAATTGCAACATTAATTGTTGATTGTGAGGAATTGATAGTTGACTAATTGTGTCTTGAAACAAGTGAGTCAAAAAGAAGGCCATTACTTGGCGCCATCCAACCAGCAGAGATGCTCTTGGTTCTCAACTAGTTTGTGGATTCAAAGGGGAAAAATTTACTTTTAATTGCTTGTATACAAATAGGAGGGAATGGGGAGTGTATATGGCTAAATTAAAGAAAGAACCTGCTCTGAAGGGAGTCTCAGAGACTCCAGAAGTCACTAATTACCACACATAAAGTTCTTGCCAATTGCTTTTTTTTTTTATAAGGATTTTTTCCTCTTAATTCATTTTGATGAGCTGCAGTGTGAATTTAGTGAAATGTTGCTTTTGTGGCAATGTTGTTGTTTCATCAAAGTGAAACAAAAAATATTAGTTGTTAATTTTCACCATAGTTGATAAGGGAAATAAATATCCACTATTCACAAAATGTTTGGGGTATTCAGCTTTCCTGGAAAATGTAAGGATTAACCTAAAATGTGACATAATCTTTAGTGGTGAACATAATTTGCCATTCTGTAAAACCTTGAATGCACATCCAAATGTTCAATGTTTTAGTACTTTTTCCACAACTTTTTTGTTAAATATATCTGTAGTATGCATTTTTTTTATTCATCCTGAAATTTTATTTCAAAATAATATCTTATATAGTGTACACAGTATAGGGCGGGGTTAACAACAAGGTGCATCACCATATGAGTATCCGCCGGGTCTGTTCTAAAAATAGCTCACTAATGATGGGACACTGTAATTTTTTGTCAATTTGTCAAATCTATGTCCCGCTGAGCAAAAAAGACATTTTCTCCTTAAGACCACTTTTGTCCTGTCTAGAGGACATCAAAGCCTGGCAAGCCCACTCACTGTCCATTTTTAAAACTCATTTGAAGACTTATATTTTTGGGCTTTTGACCCAACCTGAAACTGACATTTTTCGGCTGTTTTTCGTCGTCTACTGTAGGCTATGTAATTATTTGCGTTTTAATTTATTGCTTTCACTGTCTTTTTTCATTTGTATTATTGCTATTCTGTTAATGTAAAGTGCTTTGTTACAGCTGTAGCTGTTATGAAATGCGCTATATAAATAAAGTTGTTTTGTATTATGTTTCCTAAATATTGTGAGAAACCTGCATGTCTTGAGATGAATGAATCATTAATTAATAATACCACGTAAAGGTAGTCTGAGCAAATTTCTTATTTCACAAGTATGTATCAAACTGGTAGCCCTGCGCATTATTAATCCATATCCAAGAAGTAGCCCTCACTTTAAAAAAGGTGGGTGACCCCTTGTGTAGGCTATATTTAACAATACAAAACAATACAACAGCAGTTTCAACTTACTGTAGTAATGAGCTACAGTAAAAAAGAAAAAATCTTTTTTATATACAGGCTCTTCATGACAACTGATGACCACTCAAGTGCTTTTTGTAGCCACACAATTTTGATTAATGCAAATTTTCCCATCAACAGAGCTAAACGTATATGGACAGGCTGTGTGTGGGAATATTTGTGGAATATCGCGATTGGGCAATCATGAAACATGCTAGAATGCAAATGACATTTGAAAAATGAACAAATTCCTCGGCTACTCTCTTCATGGAGTGACGTTGCTGAAGAAACGGCATGGAGGTGCTGCGCTTGCTTTGGCACGTGCATGGTGAGCGTAAACGAACATTCTGGAGAATCTAGGCCTTTTCCGTGGAGCTCCTGCGTCACACGCAAAGTTGAAACTTGTCACTGATCTTGTGAAAAGGCACAGAAGAATTTTATATAATCCTCTTTCATGTTTCCCTTCAGCAGCATACTAAGCAGGCTTAATTGTCATTCTTCTCCCTCTGCAGCTATGTACAGCGTGTACTCTTGTGGTGGCAGCGTGGCAGAGGGATTTGTCTAAACTGACTTTGTTGATAATTAAGGACCACACCTTGGGGTTCTCTTAAATTTACCATCCTTAGGCTCCCCAACTGAATTTGATATAATCCTCATGTGGAAGTTAGACACCAAAGTCTTCTTCCTCGGGGTTGCAATGCGGTGACTAACACAAATATCTGTCTTGGTTGATTACAGCTTTGGGGTTCAGACGAAGTGAAATCTCAGCCAGACATCCACGTTTTTCACAATGAATTTCACTTGTGATTACTCCGCTTCGTTAAGAGGTTGTGCCTTTCAGTACCACCAAGGCTTGTTTAGATCTTCTTGTGACCTGTAAAAAAAAATTAAAAAAATCCTAATTCCCTTGGCAACCAATGTCACACACAATGACATTTTTGATGCTAATTCTCCCTCTGTGTTTTGGTTATGTAGACCTATTGTACGCACAAGGGATACATGTTGTTTAATCACTCAATTTTGGTCATTAAGAAACAAAGCAAGAAAATAATCATCAAAGATAGAATCATTAAAATAGAGTGCACTACATGGCTGCCACCAGCAGAGGCGCTGTTGATTCATGCTTAACTTATCCAAAGAAGAAGAACATTGCGTTAACGTAGGCCTCCATCCACACAGGATTTTGACTTTCGGCAGAATCATTCTGTTCTTTACAACATAGCATCAAAAGAGGAGTTTCAGTCATTCAGAGAGAATTATCCATCCTATAACTGTTACAATATAACAAAAGCTTTAAAGGAAAAAAAAGAGATTTTTAATCATTGGCCACATCATTAGGTACATTTGCACAATTTAATGGGATCCAATACATAAACAATGACAGTGTCAGTCAAAACAAAATATGATCTTCTTCTTGTGCAAATAGGGCTGCAAAGTGTGTAAATGTCTTAAACCAGTAAACTTTGCCATCCGTTGCGACTTCCATATGAATCCTTATTTGCAACCCGTGAGCGCTTTCTTCTATCATTTTTACAGTTGGCGCAGATCCTCCAAGCTTAACAGGCACAGCAGGGGCGCCTTCTTCTCTGTTTTGTAACATGGCAAATTGGAACCCCCCCCACCCCCCACTCCCACCTTGTTCTTATGCTCTTTCCTGTTGCAAAACCTTGGATGTGTTCATGTGCTTTTGTTGTGTTGGAGGATGAAGTGGTGGTAGACTGTAGCCAAATAGGCCAGAATCAATGTTTTCCTCATTTTGGCCCACAAAACAAGACCTAATGGTTGTTTTATTGTTTTTGAGGAAAAAGTACAAATAAATAGGAATACCATGTTTTCAGAGGGCTTATTGCAGTCATATGCATTCAATTCATATTGCCGGTGAGGATATTTATGAGCAGCTGTATTGTGGTATCGTTGGTGCTCTCTCAGAAAGGACAAAGCCGTATCAGCGGCAAGTCATGTTATGTATCGCCTTCCCCTCAAATACTTGTGAAATCGTAATGAACAGTAAATTTAGGATGGCAGGATTATAGTCTCTCCTTGAGAACCTCGGTGTTTTGGTAGTGAAAGTACGTCCTATCTTTAGTAGACTAAACTCAGTGACTTTTTAACCCCAGTAGACATTGCAAGAGACTGTAAATGTTTTGAATAACCACACTATGCAATTACCTCAGCCAACACGCCCACCTGGTGTTTTTGTGTGCCCTGACATTTTTATTATTCTCAATACTTGAGGCCGAATCATTAAATCCTGACTCCAGAAAGGAACATGTACTAAGACCATAGTGGTTGTTGCCTCGGACTGTTTATGGTGTCTCCATGGAGTCCAAAAAAAAAGGTGCAACGGACTTATTATATTTATATCAACAAAAGTTTTATCTTAGGTTGACATTGTATGTCTGAGTGTGGATCACTTAATCTTGTTTGGATTGTTGATAGTAGGATTGGCTGGAGAACAGTGCGGGTGTGTGACCACCTCTTGTCCAAAGTCAGCTGGGATAGGCTCCATTGTGGACTGTGTCGATGAGTTCGCAGTCCAAAGAAGAACATTACTTCAGCTAGTGGAAGTTTGGCCACATCCAGGCTATGGCAGAACTGCTGCAGGCAGCATTATTCTGCTCAATATATCACTGGCATGGAAACAGGAGTTGAGAACATTCATGCAGAGATGATCCCATTACATTAACTCATTCACTGCCATTGACGAATTTACTTTTCACAGTCCAGCCATTCAATCCCAGGAACTTGTTTCTACTTTTGTCAGTTTTACGTTCTGAAGAAAGAAGTTCTGAAGAAAGAAGTTCTGAAAATGTCTGGCCGTGAATGAGTTAAAATAATATTTTAAAACAACACGTGTACGGATTGCTGATCAAAGTTAATTTCCAAATTCCCCTTCCTACTGTGAATTCACAGCATACGGCTTTGTCTTTCATATGCTCAATACAGAACTCTGTTATCTTTCATATTCATATAATAGACTGACAGATGAGAGCAAGTTTTCCGCCACTTAACTTATCCCTGCGGGGAAATTCTGTTTCCTTTCTGCTTTAATATGAGGGTCAAGGAAAAGGGTCAGGAACAAATCCGGCCCCATGGAGCTAGCGCGCATCGACCTTCTCAAGGCCGTATGAATGGGGGCTCTGGGTTGAAGGCAGGTTTCCTCGTATAATTTAATTTCCGCAGTCGACTTTAAACAGTGGATGCGCACTCCTGATGACAGTGTGTAGTCTCAATGTCTGCTGGAACTTTGGAGTGCCCCCGCTGCTCTCCAAAGGCAGACGTCCAACTTATTTATAGCCGAGTTGTGGGCGTGAGGAAATGGGGCTGTGGCTGGAGGAGAGGGTGGTGTTTGTCTTAGGAGAAGATGCTTCCTCACAACCAGACTGAACTCATCTTGAAGGCCGCAGAGGTGGGGGCCAGGGGGGGCTGTGCGTATCTGATGCGGCCCAAATGGAGATGACCCAAAAGTAGCCTCTACCTTGGCAAACACACGGGCTGCTCATTGGTAGCATGTGTGACATTCCTCCATCCCATCTCAGGACCCTACCCGAGCTCTTTTACTTCTCCATTTGCTCTCACTTCATACAGTTTGTTCTCTTATGTCATCCTATGTCATATGTTTCTGTTTAGCCTCCTCTGCACTGAATCATCTTAACAAAAGACACATTTGACACCTGAGCACCCCTCTAACAGACCATGGATGAATAATGGGTGGAAACTCTTTCTTTTAATTAGGATTTTTTTTAAAACAGATAAACCTACAAAAACAATCTAAAATGGACAAAACGGGAAATGTTCTTTTCAGGGCTGAGTAAAGTTGAATGAGGTTGTTGTGAAACTGCAGTGCTTTTGATTAAACCAAATCTCAGATGTAAACAGGAAGTCACTTAAGTAGATTAATGTTATAGCTCCAAATTGGATTTCAATGAGGAATTGCCTGGGAAAGCTGGGATGAATTCACAAAGATGAAATGCTCAAGTAGGAAATGATGACAAATGCAGGTGCAAACATTACAAGATGCATTCTCTAGATAATATGCAACTGTGTCCTCTAGTGGCTCTGAGTAGTATACCGTAGAGATGAGTAGTCGCATGGGCTATGATCTTCCAATTTTTTCCCCCTCCATATATGCAAAAATTCCAATACTTTAAGAATTTGAGGCTGAGGAAAAAAAAACTCTGACAGGTTGCTTTGCACTCATTACCTTTCTTCGAGCAATAATAAGAATGAAAATAATGGAGCTATCTTAATATTGGCTAAGATTGTGTAGATATACTACAAAGTTTATTTATTTTTTTGCGGTTCAATTTAAAAAATATATACAGTTGAATATGAAAACTATACTGTACTATACCGCACCGGATTGCTCCACGGGAAAGAAACAAATATATATAATATTTATTTATTTATTTATTTATTGTTTACTCATTGTTTACTCATTGTATCCCAATGACATATTTGTATGTTGTAGTGCTGCAACCTGAAGGTGGTTTACTGTACGGCCTGTGGTGGAGGAAATGATTACTGTTTAAAAGAACGATGTCACCATCAAGTCGAAGCAAAATGTATAATGCGCATTAGCGTTTTGTGATTTTAAGGAGTAACTGGAGTTTGATTAGTTGACTGGAAAAAGTAAAATGTTAGCTTCGTCGTTACTGGAAGATACGATAAAGAATAACCCAAAAGTCATGTCGTGTATGTTTGACTTCTCCACTCTAGCGATCTCTCATGGTACAGTAACCCGCACCTCCACCTCTCTAACCTCCTGACCTACTTCCTAAGCTCTGTGATATGTTGCTGCCGCCGGCACCTAGCGCTCCTCCCACAGCTTTTATTGGAAACAGAGCATCCTGCCAGGCTCCAGCATGTCAGCATCTAAATAAACCGTGGACAGGAGACAGGCACAGCGCGACTATCTGCATGCCACGGCTGTTGTTGATACCTCCAAACATGCAAACAAACAAAGACCTTTGAGAAAGAAGGATGAGGAAAATAGTGAAGGCATCTGAGTGTAATCCTGGCTTCCGTTCATGAATAAATCAAAACCTTGTGACTTCTCAGAGAGAAATTACGCCACTCCACGCACGCACACACACACACACGTTAAGTGGAGTGCAGCAATATGTCAGGTTGAATTCCTAGTATTTAGGTTGAGCTCCGTGGAGGCTAGGTTGAAATGTAAATGCAGTCCTACTGCTTAGCTGCCTTCATCCCATCATCCGTGGACGATGATAGCGCACTTTCCCATCAGAGGCCCAAACAATCCTGAGGTTACAGCAGTATTCCTTCGTGTTTTTTATTCTGACCATGCTGTGTGAAACACATTGAGACGTAAAGACTCTTATCAAGGGTTTGACATGGTCATTACCCACAGAGGTCGACCAGCGTCCCGGAATGATTGTGGTCCACTTTAGGACAGTCAGGAGCAGTTAAAGACTTAGGCTTTTGGAGCTCGATCGTGGTTTAATTCCTGCTTGCCTACAAAACACTGACAAGTCAGGGGTAGAGAAATGCTTCCTGACGACTGCCAAAGTTCCCTTGAAGAATGCGCTGACCCACACACCCCTTTCTCAAGAGGTTCAGCGCTGTCTATATTTCAGATTTTGAATTAATATTCTTTTACTTCACTATACAATATACAGGCCAATGCGGATTTAGCGTTCTATGTCATACCACACTGTGCCAGGCAGATCTGTGGTGGACTGGAAAAATCGTAGCGTAATTATTCATGCAGTACCACGTTTTGCGTTTTCATATTAGCTGTTCCAATAAAGCTGAGAAAATAAATGCCTGTTTGCTATGTTCAGTTTATTTCTCTTTAAAGAAACAGTTTAGAGTTACCGTAACATTTATGTCAATATTCGTTAGCCCTCTCGCATTATATGTTAGCATTGAGTAAGCGGACCTTCATTAGAAATGTTTTATTCTCTTTTGCTCTGTATGATAGTTTAAGAGGAAACTTCAACCGGGAGTGACATATTGTACACTTTTATTCTCATTTAGACACTGCAAATGAGAGTGTTCTGTTTCCTCAAAGTGATATTATATGACAAATATTTTATTTCTTGACAGCAAGAGTGTGAGAAGAGACGCCAGGCAATACTTTAATAAGTGGGGTTTTAAAAGGTAAAAGTTAAAAGCGTGTAGGAGGGACTATCATTTAAAAAAAAAAAAAAAAAAAAGTCCTTTATACTGTCTCTCTATATTGCAGATTTTCACCGATCGCGAGTCGATCTGTAATGAATCCCCCGACGATAAATGGGGGTTCACTGTACACGGCAGACAGTAAGGTGAACTTCCCCTTGAGCGGTTATAATAAGTCCTATAATAAAGAAAAAACACTTTTCACTGTCATAGATGGATATAAAGATGGCAGTGACAGAAACTTTCATAAGACTAACTGCTTTTTCACTGTCATGGGGGCCATCATTAGTCACCGACGTCTTATTAAAGGAAAACTCACTAAAGCCCAAATTCACTCGCTGTTGCCAGTGTGTGCATATTGATTAATTCATTATTAATCAATGAGTTGGGCTAGATATCTAATGACACACTGCCCTGGCACAGTAGCTAGTAATCACTGTAGTAATGTCGTTTCAGTTATTAAGAAGCGATATAACATCTGTAATTTAAAGAGAGAATGAGAGAGCAAAGTGGACATATGGTAGGCATAGGCAGATCTGCGTTAAAGCACATTTAAGCGAAAATGGTGTCGTAAAACCAGCAGCTTTTATTTCTTTGTGTTTTCGAAAGGTTCTGCATACAGACGACATTATTAAAACTATTCCTATTCACACAGAGCTGCAAAAATGCCCGAAGACACTCATTTGCATACCGCCCCCTTTCACGAGCAGTTATGATGCTGTGCTGTGCCATTCATGAATCGCCATTCAGTATTTAGACTGCAATGCAACAATGATACCTGCGTATTAATATAAAGACTCCATCAGTGTCAAGTTATAGTGTTTGGTCTGCTTTCGAAGTGTTTGCAAAGACAGACATTTAACTCTAACCGTGTTAGTGGATAGAATGTCTGCTGTCACTTAGATGAATGTGAGGAGTCATACTTGAGAGCTTGAGTCTCCTTTATTGCTATTGGGAACACTGACCTAAGCACGGCATATGGGAGCATCGAGTTTATGCAAAGCTTTTCCGAGACGTTTTATTATTATTTTTTTTGTAACTATTTTTCTTTACCTTCAGCCGGCAACTGTCCACAGTTTAATTACAGCCAGTGGCAAGGAACGAAAGAGACACCTCTGGCTAATGAAACCTCAGGAATTAATATCAGTGACACAAAAGGATTATTGTTCTTTCGTATTTTAACATATTCTATATTCCTTTCCAGCTCCAAAGACCTGCAGCCCGAAGCAGTTTGTGTGTAAAGATGGCGTGACGTGTATCTCAAAGGGATGGCGTTGCGACCGCGAGAAAGACTGTCCAGACGGCTCGGATGAGGAGCCCGACGTTTGTAAGTATTTCCCCCCCAAAAAAGTCCACAGTGAAGGCATACTTATTTTTTTTTTAGGTGTTTACTCTGATTGTGTGGATCTGGCTGCATTTACAGCCAAGTTAACCTTGGCTGACATTTAAGCATTCAGAGTGCATAATTGGAGCTTTGGTGGAACTAACTGTGTCTCCAACTCTAAATATGTGCATCGTGTAATTTACGGACATCGAGATGGTTTAGATAGCCTTTTTTTTTGTTTTTTGTTTTGTTTTTGACATGCATTAAAAGCACTTACCTTTATTTGCAGCATATGGCATTACAAATGAATGTAATGCATCTTGAAAAGGAACACTCTGACTGACTTAGATTGATATTTGATATAAATTTGATTTATTTGGTGTGATGGCTGAAAACAGTGGGATGTTTTGTTTGCTCCCCATAGAGGTCATTTTGCCTTAAAGCTCATGGTCACGGAGATTTGTGATGTTTTTTTAAAAAAAAAATTTATTTGGGAGGGATGGGATTCCCTTGTTTCTCCCAGTGCTTCAGTAGATGCGGTTAATGAAACAAATGCAAACTGAATGTACTAAAAAAAGAGAGCCACGGTTTCAAAGCCTACATTAGAGATGAAATGCCGCCAGGCTGGATCCCTGGTGAGGGAATGAGAGCTGCAATGTCTCTCTGGTCAGCTTTTCAGAGGTAGTTTTCCAAAAGGACCGAATGTTTGGATGTAAGGGAAAAAGTGTGTGTCGTTGTGTGCGCCCGTGCGTGTACGTTTGACGTGTTTTCGGAGGGCTGGCATAGAGTGAGAGAGACTGGGAGGCCGGGGCGAAGCCTCGAGTTGGAGTCTAGACGCAAAGACTGTAAGAGAGTCGGTCTGGAAGTCATTAAAGACGAGCCCACAGCAATGGAGAAACCTGCTGTTTTGCACAACCTGCTCTTTCCTCCTTCTCCTCATCTGTGGGCGAGCCTGCTTGCTTGTCTCTATCTGGGACGGAGACAACAGTGACTGCATCCCTTGTCTCATTCGACGTCTGGCTTCTGCCAGAACTTCTGAAAAACAACACTTACGGGAATAGCGCACTGAAGGAACTTGACTTCACACTGTGGTAGTGGAAAAGGTTGCGAGTCAGAGACGAACCTTTCACTATGTGGGCAAAACGTATTGAGAAATACATCTTAATCAATCAGAGCTTGCTTTGGACCTCTGAAGCCCAATTCTTCTTCTTGAAAAGACATTCTGGGCTATACTTTGGGGACAGTTTAAGGAAGAACCTTTTTTGTTGCAGCACATCTCCATCAACTACATTTGAGATCAACTTGAACAGAGTATTCAATTCAGTGGATGAATGCAGAATAATTCCCACAGACTTCTGAGATAGCTGTTGTAGATGATGGCTGGATTTCCACTTCAAAATAGTCCAACGGGAAACTGCGAAAAGCACGTCACATTGAACACATCAGACGGAGGCACACTATCAAACCACAACAATGGGGGAGAACCAAGTTCTCCTCGAGTTGATCCATTTAAGCCATAGTAACGAGACTCTCGTGGAATTCGGGCTATAAACCACAACTTTCCCCCCCAGTTTTAACCCCTGCAACTAAAACACTTCAACTCATCAATCTAATGTTTAGTACTGTTTATTGGCGATGTGCATCTCTCCACAAAAGACAATTCAATACGGTTTTCGATATGTTAGGTGCGAAACAATTCAAGGACGGTTCGATTTGAAAGTGGAACGATTCGGTTCGATTCCATACACTCGCACCTTTCAAATCAAATCATGATGGTGACTAATATTGTGAATTTTATGGTAACTTTATTCAAGGGGACGGTGAGGGCAGAGGATTTTGGCCGATGCAACGAAGTGGAGACTCAAGTTTGATAATGCGCATCTAGAGCTAAGGCAAGCTAACATGAGTTTTAGGTGATGACGAATCTACTTGACCAATGATCAACCAGGTGCTTGATTCAGTACCTGGTTTTGCCAATGGGAAAGCCTAACATGTGAATAGAACAATGCGGAGTCAATTTGGTACCATGCAACGGACAAAGGGCATTAAAATTCACGTCATTTGATAATTTTTCTAAACACGGAGCTCAGTTAAGGTTATATGACTTAAAATGGACTGTAATTGTGGTTAACTTTGGAACTGTAGACTACCATCGACTCCTTCCCGTCATCATACTTTTGTCCTTATGGTGTAAGGCCTGTCTCGGACTCACATGCTTTTCCACTACCACAATGTGAAGACAAGCCCCTTCAGTCTGCTTCTTGCGACGGTGCACTTTTTGAGGAAGCTTTTGGTTCAATGATGCATAAGGAAGGTTTATCGATTCCTTACGTGGATGCAGTTTCACAGTGGCTCTTGTCGGTCGGGTGGCTATTGCCCGTGAAGTCAGCCACTGTCCACTGCAGCTGCTGTGTTTCTCCCACAATGCTGTTCTTTGTACCCCAGGGTGCTGAGCCAGACTGGCATAGAGTGATACGGACAGAGGACAACAAAAAATGAACGGTTGTTTGGGCATATGCCCTTTTATGCAGATATGCATACATGATCAACAATAAGCCAAGCTACAACACGTGACGGTCCAAAGGTCGGCTGGAAGGCCTTTTTCAGCTCCTCGGGTTATAGACCTTGAAAACATAAGAAGCGTAATGCTGACATCCGCTGCCTATGGTCTGTAATAAGCACACTTTTACAGTCTGTTCCTACCTAATCAGCAATTAGCCTTTTAGGATATTGACAGCCCTTGTAGAAAGTCCAATTTCTAATGTTGGAATCACAGGACAGATAAAGAGTTCCATGCTCCTTCGCAACACTTCAGAATGAAATAAGAATGAGTTTTTTGTTTTTTCTACATTTGCGGTGCCATATACCTGACGGTTGACCCCCGACAGCGGTTACGATGCTCCGATTTTAGAAGGGAGTGAACTCTTTGATCTTGACACTGTTGCCTTAAAGCACCAGGCCCAGATAGCTCATCCCAGACAAAAACCTTGACATGAAAGAACAACTTTAAGATCCTCAGAACCGGTTGCAGGTGTGCGCTATTGACGGAAACACACATTCACAGACAGGCAGAATTTTTACCTTTCATTAAACTTTGTTTTCATCTCCATTTGTTCATGTATTAATAGCATAAAAAATGTAAAACAAATTCCTGCCAAAGTATAGTAGGAAGAATGCAAATTAAGGAATTCTTGCCCTTTATAGTCCGCTTACACTTGTGTCCAATCAACGACCAATCATAGCTCACCTGTTTTCTGAGGCCCTTGTTTCAACTAGTGGGCCTGCATAGAACAAATTCTTGTAAAAAAAATTGCCTGGGTTGACTTCCCCTTTAAATCGAAACATGTTGATCAAATGATACTAAATAATGGTAAATCATTTATGTGGAATCGCTTGTCGATGTATCGTGTCAGCGGAGGCAAAATGCAATGCATTTGACTGCAACCAGCAGAGGCGCTGTTGAGACTGTCTCAACTTGTTGTCTAATAAAATATTGTCAGACATAGTCTTTGAAAGAAATTTGATCAAATGCCATGCCTAGTAATAATTATTAAGAGTAAAACACATGCACAGGGATAACGTTTCCTGATTTTTATAGCAGGGAAAATCACCTTTCTAAAGTTCAGCATATTTCATCCTCGTGTTCAGTGGTGCTTTGACAAACAACAGCTAAATGTCAGCATATACAACATACATATATTAAAAGGTGTGCTGGTCTGCCAGCCACCAGTCTAGGCCATTTTTAGACGTCTGGCCAAAGCTGCCCCCCTGAAGAAGGACAAGAGCGCACAGACTGGTTTCAGCCAAGAAAATCGTGTCAGGGGTTTAAATTGAAGGGGACGGGAAAAAAAAAAGATCATTATGTAATCCCACTAGGGCTCCCCACAGACAGTGTTGGGGAAGGCCAGAGGCACTCTAAGGGGACATAAGAGACAGCCTGGGACAACAGCAAGGATTAGAATACAGCCGTGCATGCAAGGTGAACTGAAATAATATAGTGAAGGCATCAACATAGACGCTGAACATCTGGTTTGGACCGGTGGCGCCATCTTTTAGGATGACGACGTCCTCTGTGTTTCGGTACTTTGAAAAGCTGTTTGAGGTTGGTCTTGTCTTGCCCCTCCCCCTTACCTGTCATGAGCATGGCTCTTTAATGGGATGTCAGCCACCTGGTTCTGCTGAAGAGCACACTGTTGAAAAGGCATTATCATTCCACATCTGTTTGACATAATTAGGCACCGAGAGCCCAAATGTTATTGTAGCAGATGACCTCTAGTGGCCACCTCTCCCCTGCCTTGTGAGTTTGAAGGTCCGCCACCACGATAATACAAATTGTCATTAGTTTTCTGAAATAAACACAAATGAATATTGTATTGGTTTGGCCCCCTTTTGCTTTGTAGTTGTGATGGACACAATCCTTTGGCGCTCAATTTCAAGTCAGTAAATCTTAGCAATTATTCATGAAGCAAATAAACGTTTTGTAATGCTAAGTTAGAGCAAAGCTCCGAAGCTACCTGTTTTTACATTGCACGCACTGGGTTTTGTGGTCAACACATATGATGGCAGTTTATCGAAATATGACAATCATAGTAGGTGACTCATGTCTAATAGGTTTCAAAAAGATAATTGTAACCAGTCAAATGTTATTATTGTTGTTGCTTCCGAAAATCCACCCATACACAACTAGTGCAACAGATCCTTTCCACTCTCTCTTTATAAAAAAAAATCAAATTATCCATCTATCCATATATTTTTCCTTAAGTGTGAATCTGACATTGGCTGCATGATAGACTGAATATTGTAAATCGATTAATAGATGTCTGCAATTGATTTGCTACTCACCTGAAACACATTGTTTAGAATTACTGGGTTCTACTGTATATTTTGTGGGGGAAAATTGTCGATGAATGCTGGTCGTTCTTCCAACCTCAACTCTGAATTCCAATGTCTAGTTGTTTGCTTTTCCTCTTCCATAACCTACACTAATATTGTACAGTATGTTTATTTGCTTGGGATAGCTGGTGATTTTGTCTTGAATAAATCTCCTTTTCCTTTGCACGATAGATGTATTTGCTCAGTGGTTTGTCCCTCCCAAGGGGAAGTCGAGCTGCTGCATTTGGAGAAGTTTGTTGTGCTATGGAGAGCTGGATTTGGGCTTCCTGCTTGACTTGTCACCTTGCCAGCTCTCCCACGAGCCCCCCCGTGAAGGATTGCAAATGTGGTGTTGATATTTTTGAAGAGCAGGGGGTGAGCAGCAAGCAGCCCAGGATCCAACTGTCAAGTGCAATGTGAATAAAGATCTAGCACAGGCGTTAACAGACAGTAAGTTGCGAAAAATGAAACCTTCAACTCGATCAGTATCAAACTGTATTTCCGTAACCTTTTACGAAAAGGTTATTCAAGAATATCCTGTATCGTCATGGTAAAACCGGATTACAGTAAAGTGATTTAAAAATAAATAGATAAATAACTCATGCTGTAGTACCAGCTCAAAAGTTATCAAGATGCAAGTGCTGCTCGGTAATTTCCAGTCTCAGGACATTTTTAACTGGTGCATTGAAGAATCGCAACTCTCGCCTCTTCTCGCGCACTGAATGAAGAAAACGTCTTTGTAGACATGCTGGTTTATTGTTTGGCCAGTATTAAAGGGAAAACTCATAATTTGGGTTTGAAGTATATCTTTTGTGACACTCCGTCTGGAACTTTCCTGACAATTATTGTATGTCTCCTATGAACGGACAAACAAGTACCCAGTATTCCAGTTGTATCGTGTCCTTTCACAGCCCATTGAAACTTTGAGGTGTTGTGGGTTATTTTGTCCAAGTTGCGCAGAGTTTTTTTTCCCCCCATTTTTATTTATTTATTTATTTTTATTGGCAGGACAGACGACAGAAGCTTGTCAAACAGATTCTTGAGGGCGCCAGGTCAGTATTTAGTTACTTCATCCAAGAATGCGTCATTCAGGCCATGGGCGTCACAGACAGACATCGCTGCTCAGCCATTGCCTGATCTTCAGTGGTCAGAAAAAAACATTTTAGTGTGTCATTAAGGGCTGGTGGCACTAAACTGGTGCAACACTATTTATTTATGAGATGTATTTACGGATCGGCACGATCAATTATTCATGGTCATCTGGTTGGCTGACATCTGTGAAAAGTAGAAGGATTATATGGACGATCAAAACCTAGTTGAAAGTGTTGGTAGAGCATGTAGTTGGGAAATGTTAATTTTATATAGATTCCTGTTAGGGAATCCAATGACACTTGTTGCCATGGCGAGTATGGTTACATCACTGTCGGGCCTAATGTGTGGGTGGTGTCGTAAGAGTGGCATCTGAATAATATAATCTGTGACTAATAAACTGCTCTTGTCGTTGGAATAAGTCATCTCATGATCAATTTACATGGTCATATTTGTATCCCGTGGCTGCCCTTCCCGCAGGGGCTCTTTAGGTCCAGGTGACCGGGGGCCTCCACACTAGGTGTGGGGTCTCCCCGGCTAATCTGGGCCGGTGGTCTCTGTGATGGTGACACTCCCCGTGGCCCGTGGGCTGTCATTCCCCTCAGCGTGAATGAGCCCCCCTTGGGTACCTTTCCTCATATGGTCTCTCTGTGCCTTGTCATGTCTTTTTCAACACATTTTATCAGGTTGTGTGGGGGGGGAGGGGGCGCGCGAGTGCTGATGTACTGTCGGACATATGTGTTTGGGTTTGTTTGCGGGTCTTCCTTTTATGTTGTGTTTTGGACATTTTTATTGGACAGTATGAAAAGTGCTATATAAATAAATTTGATTGATTGATTGATATTTACACAAATGAAGTTGAAATGTGCTCACAATGAGGAGAGACGTTTAGAACTGAAATGACTAGTCAGTTACTTCCCAGTCGACTTTAGAGTTAAAATAAGATCCTTAACTCATTCACTGCCATTGACGTATTTATTTGTCTTTTCATGGTCCAGCCATTCAATCCCAGGAATTTATTTAGATTTTTTTCAAACGTTAGGGTCAAAGAGGTGTCTGATAATGTCTGGACCACATGCATGGTATGTATGGCTCTGGCCACACAATCCGGAACAGACTGCATGCAGCCAATCTCCAGTCTCACCGGGCTGCCATGACTGCCCTTCAATGCTTGGCCCATTATGCAAGTCCAGGTTTAGCGTAGAGAAGTTACATGGTAGGGTCAAAGTGTGGAGAAGACCCAGAGAAACTGCGCTGATTGCAGCACTGACAGAGTAACATCTTTTGGCTGAGGCAGTGTGATTTACGTATATATCTATATATACAGTATATAAGTATATTTGTATATTGTGCAATCTTTCCACCGTGTTGACTGGCACAGTCGATAAGTCATGAGTGACTGAAAGGGTCAAAGAGCTTCTGAGATTTGAAGCGTCCCTGATTATGAATGTGAATTTGAATTCTGCAAAAGACCTCTCGCAAGTTGCGGAGGTATAATGAGATCCTCGACTTGAAGTGAATGTGAGTGCCAATAGTAATCAATCAGCCGCCCCCGCACCTCTGTGTCTCGTGGCCCTACCACTCCTGCTCTCTCCTCGTGTGGCCGTGCCACTGTTCAGATCAAGTTTTGCACATGACACCGCTTACACCACGGCAGCTCGGTGTGATTTGTAAGGGGCCACAGCCGACTTAGGTGATCAAACAATGGCTTTATTTCGCGTGGCCTGACTCCCATCACACTGGCCGACGGAGCATGTGATCCACCTCTATGTGCAGCGACTTAATGACTCAACGCGTGCAAGGTGTCTGCAGTCCTGCATGTCTTGTTTTGATAGAAGAATGCTTTCTTTGGCTGAAACAGTCGATTGAGCACCAGCTTATCAGTTTTTTTGCGTGACGTAACACTTAAAGAGTCCGGCCGGGTACAGGGGACGAATCTTTTGAACAATTCTTTTTGATGAACTGATTGTAATGAATCAAAAGTAGATTTTTCGGTGGTACTTGGTGTAAAACGTTGGAGAACCACTGATGTAATGCGTTAACTCTTCAAATGTCTTTATCTTTTTTCTTTTTTTATAGTGCCCCCACTGAAGGTACGAGTGATGACAAAAAAGTGAGACGATAACCTTAAAACCGGAAATTTAACGTCAAACATTGGTACATGCCTCCACCTTTACGCACACAAATTAATTTTACCAAGCGGTAAATCAGTTATATGAGGCGACATCAAAGGAAGAGATGTTTTGTTTTATTTTAGTTTTATTCGACAGTGGTTAACATCTTTTTACACTAGTAGGCAGGTAAGAATGCTAGTGTAAACTTACTTTTAACATTGCTAGTACAGTTACTAAAGATTATACAATCGCAACAGTTTCAGCCGAGAAGGGATTGATTTGTTAAATATGAATTGATCTAAATGGAAAGAGATGCTTTGAAATGTGAACAGCTTGGATGTCGGCCGACATCACAGTTTCGGCTTACACTTTGGAGATTCCACTTTATCACGAACATTTGGGTAACATCTTTTGCTAAGAGCAAAAGCTTTTCCAACAATTTCTGGCTCTCCATCGGAAAATATTAGGCAATTCACGACAACTGCATTTCTGCCAGATAACCTCGCTTCACCACTATTGAATAAAAGGCCTCCTTTGCTTTAAATTAGCAGCCATTTCCATTGCAGCCCTCCTATCTGTTGCCAGCTCACAGAAGAATGGGGCCTTGTGGGACTTTGGACTGCTTCCTATGAATGAGGTGTTCAATTAGCTCCTGCGAGACTCTCCTATTCTTTCTCTTTCCTTTTCCATCACTTCAATTGTTTTCTTACTTTGGTAATTAACCACACATTTAGTCTTTGCAACACATGTGGCATGAAAAATCGATTCCATGTGGCCTCTGAAAGAGGACTCTTGTCGAGGTTTACTTCAGACCTTGTCAAAACGATTCCAACGGTCTGATTATGTTTTGCAGCTCATCTCATTTTGGACGTTTCTTACTCGAGGAACTTAGGACAGCTTCTTCATGTCAAGCGAGCAAAAGTTTGCCTCATATATCGCTTCTGCTTGTGCATCCGGCCATTTGATTTCTCGATGTATATCTCGCATATCTAAAGATTACTAATCAACACCTTGTATTTGATTTTTTTTCCTCATATTTAATCCCTTGGCCAAACACGAGTAGACTTGGGTCAGCTGTTTGAATGCAAGGCCACGGGCTGCTGTTATTGTGGCTCCCTGTTCTTTATAAACTGTATTAATCCAGACTGGGGGGCTTTGTTGTCCCGTGTTAAATCGGCAGCTTAGCGATAGGAGAACCAGCACGGGGGAGAACGTCACACATCACCCTCATACTATTGTGTTAACATACCCCCACCGTCGTCTTCTGGTATTTTACCATTTGTTTACTCATAGCGTGTTGTGCTCCGTCTAAAGTCACTTTCAAACGGGTTTCCTTTGCAGCTTGCTGTTATTATAAACAAATGTGATAAAGTGTTCATTAGGAAATCTTTGCAAAAATGTTTCTTAACACCACATTTCATGGAAGATAATGCTTCACCACTATCCTTCCAAATGGCTTGAATGCTCTCTTCCTGCAGTAACTATCCAAAGCAAGACTCTGATTGCTATATTGCGGTTTACCCACCGTGACCCTGCCGCATTGCAGATATTTTTTGGGGTGAAACATGAATGCGGAAATTCTAGCCTTGTTGTGTAAATCTGAAGTTTAGAGCAGTTGTTGCTTTAATATTTTTTTTAAAAATTTTTTTTATCAGGACCGTCCATAACTATAAACTAAAGTTATGATTTTGATTAATGACCCCATGGTTCGATACAAAGTCAAATTAATGTAATAAATTTACAGTACACACGAATATATGTGTATATATATATATATATATATATATATATATATATATATATATATATATATATATATATATTTTTTTTAAATTTTATTTATTACACACAATGACATGATGGGGATTCTCTATTGTGCGTTTCCTTTTACTTCCTGATCTTAAAAACAATTACTTGTATTGAAATGAAAGTATTTTAAAAGATGATTTTTCTCCGTCTTACAAAGCAGTGATTTTAGTGAACATGGTTGATAGTTTAGTTGCTATGATGAATCCTGCTTCAAAAGTAAAAAAAAAAAACCCAACAATTTGTGCCTTTGTTTTGTTCATTAATCATGTCACACAGCGCTTCGACTTGGAAAGTATGTGACAGCCGTTGGGAGAGGCTGCACAAAATGGTCGGCAACAGGACAGATTTCTTGCTGAGTCATTTGTCCTTTTGTGGATGAAATACTGGTCAGAGTCACAAGGCACCAAAACCTCATCCAGGAAAAAAAGTGAACTCAAAAAAGCCTCTGCGCTTTGGTTGCGGCAGTCTATTCACTTGTTTCTTAAATTCAAACTGCAAAGACCTTTGAGGAATTTGAGAAAGTCTGCCCAGACTGGTGTTTACTCGAGATATATTTTCCCCCTTGGTGATCCCAAAGATATCTCTCAGCAAACACCACCATGCATGCCTGCATGCCACTGCGCTGGCATGCTTTTTGTGGGTGTTTAGTCTCTGTGTGGATGCGTGCATGCTCTAGATGCATTGAAGGGACGGATAATAGTGTATTTGTAGTTCTGCTACTTTTCCTCTACGGCCACAGTTGGATTGCGTATGTCGGCCTTGTGGTTGCCCTGTAAAGTTGCTGTACAGCAGGAGGGAGGAGTGGAGTGCTGCTGAGGTCGTCCATTTTGGGGAAAATAACCCTTCTGGGCTCAAACAAAACTTCAGAATTCAAACCTCTGCCACGAGGCACCAAACAAGAATATAGAAGAATCTACACAGGATGTTGCAAGATGTAGGCAGACTCACATTCAAGAAGAAGAGGAATCTTATGGCCGTGAATGAATGCATATTCACAAAACGTGTTCCCTGAATTTTAGCCATCACAGCAGTGAATGCAGCAAACACACAATTTAGTGGCACTACTACTTCAGTGCTCCCTCGTTCTTTTCCAGTCGATCCCATCGTTGTTGTGACGCGTGTAACTTCACTGAAGGCGCTCAACTCCAAATTTCGAACTTTCGAATCCATAAAAACGATTGCTTGAAAATCTGCCGTAAAGCGGGGGCGCCAAATATGTACTGTTCATTAAATTTTTTCATTGCTTCCAATGGGGTATGTGCTTTTAAAATCCAAACACATTTTTGGTCCACAATTGAGCAGTTTGTCTTTGACCTTCACGCTTTCTGTGAATGTTGAATAGATGTAATGCTTAAAAAAGTCCAGATGACCGGAGCCTTCCGGCCCAATATTAATTGCAATATTAAGTTGCCAGCTCCTTTATTTTGGTGGAAGGCGAAACGAATCAGGGTAGCACATCCACAGGGAGAATGTTTGAGGTCCACAAGCGATGTGACGTCGCTATGGATGGTAAATGCTCCTTGCATGTGTTTATAGTATTACTGCATGAGGTTTGCTGCAGTTTTGGAAAATGCTATGCTTCTGCCTTCCTCTGAAGCAAACCCAAGCAGAGTGACTTGAATGATTGTGGTTGGATGTACAACAAAGTAGCGGTTAGCGGTTTATAGGTTAGGAAATTTAACGAAGGTTAAGTTGAATGGCTATTTGCAAACATACATGCACAGGTATGTAGGTATACCTGCACAACAACTCATGAAATATGCACAAATTACCTTTAATTATATGGTATTGTTAATAATTAATGATATTCATCTATGTGAAGACACTGATCATGTGAATGATTACTCACAATAATTATCATAAATGATATAAAATTATATATATATATATATATATATATATATATATATATATATATATGTGTGTATATATGTGTGTATATATATATATATATATGTGTGTATATATATATATATATATGTGTGTATATATATATATATATGTGTGTATATATATATATATATATATGTGTGTATATATATATATATATATGTGTGTATATATATATATATATATATATGTGTGTATATATATATATATATATATGTGTGTATATATATATATATATATGTGTGTATATATATATATATATATATGTGTGTATATATATATATATATATATGTGTGTATATATATATATATATATGTGTGTATATATATGTATACGTGTATATGTATACGTGTATATGTATGTATATAGTCATTATTACTGGATGCTGATAACCTTTTGAGATGACCACATTTGTGTTTGTCTCCCTCAGGCCCGCACAGCGCTGTCTTAAAGTGTCCGCCTAATGAATACCAGTGCGGGGGGACAGAGCTGTGCATCCACATGAGCAAACTGTGCAACGGGGCTTCAGACTGCACCGACGGCTGGGACGAGGGACCTCACTGCCGAGGTATCGCCCCTTTTTTCACTCGTCACGTTCGTCTTCACCATGTGCTAACAATTCTTCTTTCATCATGCCAGTTTTGCGGTTATTAATACCAGCAGTGCCGACTGTGTGCTTATCAAATTCAAATTCCCGATGTTGATATCTCCCTGCTGTGCCAAAACGGTCAAGTAGTGGTAGCAAATTTATTCCCCACATCAGGGCGATAATATCCGAGAGCACTGGGTTCAGATGTACTGTGTTTATGTTTATGAGAAAACCGATTCCACTATGACTCACAATCCAAACGGTGCCGCACACCCCCTGATAGAAGTTTTATCGAGACAGTGACATAAGGACGGGCAGGTCCCAAATCAATCAATGTGCTATGTTTGTGCTTATGAAATATCGACCTTGTCAACATCTACTGACAAACTGAAATTGTCTCTGTGCGTGTGTTGTCTTCATCCTCTTCTTGGCTTTAATTGGTGGACAATTGAGCGACTGTCAATCAAAGCAGCAGCCAAGGCGGAGATTCTCCTCTCATTAAATTGACATTATCTGAGACTAGCAACTATTTAGTGTCAACAAAAGCTGTTAATGTGTCGTAATTATAATAAATGCTTCGGAGCAAATCGTTCAACAATGGGCAACTTCAATGCTGAAGGGGGCCTCAATTTTTAGCTCATATCACTTCCTAACCATGACAAAAATGCTCTTGTGGCCACAATACATGCACACGTCCAAAGTATGTGTAAATTACGTGTATATTTCATTTTCATTTTAATACATTTTCCAATGCATGTACAGTATAATAAAACCACTATTCCAACCAAACAACAAAGGGGTCGAGGCAAACAACGAAATAACCACATAATTGTGTTTTTTTTTCCCCAGTGCAAAAGGCTCTGTTGCATAAAAATTACCATTCAAGAACCACACAAAACCGATGAACAAGAAATCAACATTAAGTGCAAGAACTCATTTTTGTACTTTTTTTTTTTCTCAAAAACCTACTCCCTCTAAGTTGGAATATTATTGCGATACTATGTTTGTCCAAAAAAAAAAAAATTAAGCCTACTCATGTTGTAATATAGGACAGCGTAAGACCTGCTCTAAGCACAACTAAGACATGTCTGCCATTTAGTGGCGATTGGTGATATTACAACTTAAAACTACAGCCATCTTATACATATTTGCATTCGGCACCCACGGATTTGCATAATCACAGATTTTTTTTTCTCCAATGTTTTTTCATATTTTGGATTTTTTTCCCCTGTTTTTTCTGGAATTGGTTTCCCCATCTAGCTGTGTTTTTCATTGATAACATACATTGAATATTTATCAATGTTTTTGGAAGAATCTCTTGGGTTTGTTTAAAAAAAAAAAAAAAAAAAAAAAAAAAGTGTGTGCAAACTATATGAAACAAATGAATAATAAATGTATAGACTGCTAGCCTGCCAGCACCAGTGAATTATAATAAGATTGGTAATAGACAATAAGTGTTAAGAATATTGTAGGATTAGCAATGACTGTAAATGATTTAAATAAATTGTTTTAATGAGTTAGCCTTTTACTCTTTGGAAAAATGCACTGAACCAGGAATAATGATCCGATTTAAATTAAGATTGGTACATGGAGCACAAAATAAAAAAAAAAAACAGAACAAAGCTTTTATTCGCGATGATGTATTGGGAAAACCAGAGTAAATAAAGAATGATTTGAACATTTTAACTCCAGTTAAGACAAACAGAATGTGATTGTCATGTTTATCTATTTTGAATATGAAGGCAATAAGGTGAAATGAATTTTCTGTTGAGTTGTTGGGGGGAAAAATATGATAATCGTATTATTAATACAGTAGTTGGAGTGCTGTCAATTTACAAAAACACCTAATCAGATTCATGGGAGCTGTCATGATCCCGACTGGTAATATGAGCATTCTTGTATTTTCTTCAAAGCAACTATTTGTGGTATGCATCAGACGAGGTTGTTTACATTGCTGCCCGTGTTGCTTTACTAAACACATCTACAACACATAAGTTGTCGAGTGCTCAGACTTGTTTTGGAAAATTTCGACCATGTCTGTAATTTTTACCGCAGCTGTGCCTGCTCGACTCTGAAGCCCGCTTGAAGACTTGCGTCCGCTTGATGTTGTCGGTTTTTCAGATTCGCTGCATTGCATCGAAATTGGCCGCAGTGCATTTTAGCGAAGTTACTCATCAGACACTTTTTCCGATGAAATCACATCAGCTTCATATCCCCGGAAGACTGCTCAACGAAGACAAACAAATGAGTTATGTTATTATGTAATCAAGTGGGAACAGATTTGTTTTTGAAAAATCGTTTCTTGAAGAAGCAATTCTTTTCCAGGTCCCGCCTTCTATTGCTGCAACAATTGGCAGGTTGATGTGATTTTTGTGCTAGTCTGTCCGGGCAAAATTATTCACTTGTGACTGGTAGATGAGACTGGCGTGTTTCTGTGTGTATATCAGGCTGTCTGTTTGCATTGAGAAAGAAGAGAGATGAGTCACTATGATTTATTGTTGTGATTCTATCTTGAGATGGTCAGCTGTCGGGAAGGTGTGATTGTAGCGTGTCTGTGCTGTGTGTGTCCTGATGAATCACTTTGAATTCTGTGCATGGCTTCCTCATCATGACTGGTTTTGTTTTCCATAGTTGTCTTTCTTATTACTACGGTTCAGTTTGGACCAGAAATCCTTGGTTGCGAAGCCCAATTAAATAAACACATCCAAACATTCTTTTAAATTTGTTTGCGCAGTCTGAACTTCATCGGAAGGTGAATAATGGTCAAACAGTCTGTTCCCTAAAAAAAATACAAATACAATGCGATAAGATAATATTTTCCTTTGTGATGCCCAGAAGGGAAATTATAGCAGTTTTAAAAAAAAATGTCCAAAAAGTTGCTTTTTTTCTGTGTTTTTTTTTTTTTTTTTTTTTATGATGAGGAACAGATGAAAACAGAGCAGCAGATGACATTGTCATATGCATAGCCACAGGCATAGCCATGTAATAGTCCTTTCCTAAGCGTTTGAATCTTATTGGAGTGCAGTAGCAGTGAAGACCATTTCAGTGTGTGTAGAAAATGGGCCAACAACAACACATAAACAGGACCAAAAGACAAATCTAAGTATAATAGAAAACATTTCATTGTTGGAAAGAGACGATTTTGTTACCGGCTGATTTCTCCATTGACTGCCTCGTGCTCTTTTTGTGTTTCTTTTTCTTGTTTATTTCTGTGCTTCTTCGTCTAATAACGAGCCGTTTAACCGAAGACCAATTGGAAAAAGTGCAACTTGTTGGTGTAATTCAATCTGCATGAATACGTTTTATTCAAGGATAGCATTTGAAGTCGTAGCGAGTTACTGAGCTGACTCTGGATCTTTTGTTCTTAAACCTGTTATTTGCAATGACTGCACTGTCACTCGAAGAACCCTGGCTACATGCTGTAATTAAATCCAAAAACAAACACGCACGCACACATGCACTATGTATTTCAGCTGACATGCTGACTTGTAAATATTCCCCAGCATGTGTATACTGGCGGCTTTAAGTGTTCCAGTTCCCAGCAGAATGAATTAAACCTGAGTTGCAGTACACTGAATGGATTCTTGCACAAATTGAAGCCCCAATTGTCTCACTATCACCTCCACAAATGCTCTAAATACTTTCATCTTCACACAAATTTTATGTCCACAGTATGTCTTTGCGCTTGTTCCACTATTGATGCTTTCTCAATTAATGTCTCCCCTGCCTCTTTTTCTCCCTCCACAGAATTTATATCCAATTGCTCACTCATGGGCTGTCAGGATAATTGTGCAGTGACTCCGGCAGGACCTGCCTGCTACTGTAAAACTGGCTTTGAGATCAGCGCAGATAGGAAAACATGCAAAGGTGAGTTATATGTCCAGTTAATGCACATTTATTGAAAACAAGTGGAGTCTATGTGCTCAGTGTTCACTTTGTTAAAAAGTATCCTGCATGTAGGATTTAACTTGTTTTTCCGGCCATGGTACTGTGTATCTTGTTTCTGCTGTCTGTTTAGGTCACACATTTTTCAGGCAGGTATGATCATGATCATTACTTTCCCAGCAATGACCAATTAACAGAAAATTACTTGGGGCTGCTGTTGAAACAAGTCACAAATTTAAGCATTAATGAGGCGGGGGGATAAACATTCTGTTGATAAAAAGTGTGAAATGAATGATAACGTCACACTTTTCAAGAAAATCACTTCAACCAATTCTTATCAAATGGGTTCATTCAGATGAAGACGTATTAAGGAAAATTTGTTTCAGGCAATTGCATCGTATTAAGAGTGCAGCGATTTAAAAGCCACCGATGAGCAGCAAGCAGGCATTTTGCCTCAGAACCTCTCAATGCAGGATCCTCCGAAGGCATAAAACTGTATTTCGGCCACCCCGATCCAAATGCTCAGAAGGATAAATATTTGTAGTGGGCTGCAAATTCATGGTCAATTCATGAAGACGTATATTCAGACCCTTTTACTCAGCGATGTTTCTCTTGTTTTCCAAAATGATTAAATATGACTTTTATGCAATCAGGCTAATGATTTGGAACACATTGTATACATGCAGCACACCTCATTAGATGCAGATGCAGAATCCGATACAATATATGTGCATATGTGCCGTGTAAAATATATGAAGTGCTCATTAATGGATTCAAATCTGTATGTTTTTTCAGATTTCAACGAGTGCAATGTATATGGGACGTGCAGTCAGTCGTGTACCAACACTGAAGGCTCTTATTCCTGCTCCTGTGTGGAGGGCTACTTGCCGCAGCCGGACAACCGCTCCTGCAAGGCCAAGAATGGTAAAAAGCACTTTGACCCAGACGGTACGAATATTCCTTTCACATCCCCCCCCCGCGGTTGTTTTTTTTTCTGCCCAGTCCCAGTGGACCGTCTGCCTGTACTGTTGATCGCCAACTCCCAGAACATCCAAGCCACTTCTCTGAGCGGCACCACAGTCCACAGCCTGCTGTCCACCAGCACCAAGCAAACCACAGCCATGGACTTCCTGTACGCTCAGGAAACGGTCTGCTGGATCCATGTGGGGGAATCCCCCTCGTCCACGCACCTCAAATGTGCCAAGATTCCCAATCTTAAGAGCTTCACTGAGGAGAGAGTCATCAACATCTCGCTCAGCTTGCATCGTGAGTACACCCCATCAGCGCGTGACTACACAATGAACTTGCTTTGAAAGAAGAGCAGGTATTTCATCCCTATTAGGGAGATCAGAGAAAACAATAGTAACTTGTAGCTCTCGAAATGCAGTGTGCATCTCAAATCATCTTCCCGCATTGAAATGAATGGAATCCCATCATCCCCCCACAAAAAAACCCAGCAAAACATATTGTAATGTTTTTAATAAGGAAAACAGCACTCTATAATATTGTAGTTTATGAAAACATACCACTTTTTTTTCTAGACAGATACCAGACCGATACTTCTCGTACTTTGAATATATAACATTTCATTCAACACATTGTCAAAAATGTGTGAACAAAACCTTTGTTTGGGACGCAGGTGATTCACCGATGTGTCAAACTGCCGCAGTATAGCGCCAACTTCTGCCAAGGAGGACTTACTCCATATCAGATTTACTTTACCTTAAGTATTCATTACCCAATACTTAAAAATAAGGCTGGTATCGGCCCGATACTGATACCTGGTATCGGTACTTGCCCATCCGAAGTAGTAACAATTTAATCGCATATAAAACAAATTAAACAGGTTTTGCATCATGATTAAATCATCGTGGCTCCTTGTGGTGCGTGTGACTTGGTCACCGGGGGGCAGTGTAATACAATCACACAAACACAAACTTCTGTAAACCGTAGCAACATTAGTCATTTTCTGTAGATGATAAAGAATAAATGCCCATTGTTGTATTCTGTCTACATGAGTTGCTACACCGTTTGTATTTAAATAGCCATGGCTTCGAACGTTAAAACACCGCCACATAGATGCTATTGTGTAGCACAGCGTACAAATATCAGTTTTACAGTAGTCAACATATCTTTCATTTTTATCATATTTTCATATTAAGAGATTTAGAAAATGAGATCCTCTGAGAAAAACAGTCACACTATTTCTTTTGTGCTTCATACAAAACAACAGGTTGAAACCTATAATTCTTTTGGCTAATTCTTTAATATTTTTTAGGAAAGTACTGAGTAATTCTATGATATGATTATTTATGCAGGTCAGGCATAAAGTAGGCTTGGGAATGAATAATACATACAGAGCAAGATTTTACAATAAAACTGCAGTGGCCCTTCTACAAGATTTTTTTTGCGCCACATTCATATCTGGAAACAGCCCAATAGGAATCGGAAATCGGCCTGTGTGATTAATTAGATCAGAGGTTTAAATCAGATTGAATTGTTCTTAGTCTCCCCGCCATGTGCCACTGCTGCTACTGCTTGGATTTTTATATCAGACGTAAACAAGCCAACAACACCGGGCATTTCTTACAGATAAACGATGAACATAATTAGATGCGTGCATGTATGCTGAAATCAAATGTTAGTAGTTGTGCATCCTCAACTCAGCATTTTACTCTGCCTAGTTTCTGGTCTGAGTTAATTTGTTCAGCTTTACAAACATTTTCACATTTAGTATATTTGCTGCAGACCTTGGCTCACATGGGGTCAGATTTCCTTAATGATGTAAAAAATTACCGTAAGTGTTGTCATTTTTCATCAATCTGCTCGACACAATTTCTTAGTTAAGCAGAAAAAATAGGCTTCTGGATTAATATTAGACCCAATTATTTTGGTGTGTTTTCGGTTAACAAAATAGAACCGTAAAATGGGGTTGAAAGAAAAATTAAAGAAAATCCGTCGCCCACTCCAGTCTACGTTTTCTATAGTGTGATGTAGTTCAACACGATTTTTACATTGTAATAAAGAAAAGAATGGTATAATATCGATTTATGATCGCCATCACTTGGCAACTTCTCAGCTCATAGTCAAATTTAAGGATCAAAAGTATGAGGAAGTACTAGCAGTTCCCTTGTGTTGCTCAAATAATAATTAAAGGATATTTTACATACTGTGAACAGAGTTCAAATAATACGTATGCCTAAGATCCCGATAGTCGCAGTTGTATATAGCATTGGAGAGTCGAGCCACATTTATATGTGAATAGATATGACTGAATAAACCAGTCGCCCGAGAGCACGCACAAGACATCTGCTTTCAGCCTCTCCAATGCTCATATTGATTACAATTCAGCGATGTCATGGCTGGGAGCATCTGAGGGTTGTGGAGCTGGCAGCACATTTAGTGTCAGTGCCACTCAACGTTGTGAGCGGGCAACAGAGTGGGAGGTTTTTGTTTACAGTCCTCGTGTGAAGGAGGCAACAGAAACCAAAGGCAGGCGGGAACATACAGGAAATGATGCACGTTTGGTTGGAGTGACTCATCACCTCGGTACGCCACAGATGGCTTGTCCAGATGTGACCTCACCGCTCTCTCTCTTCTCTCTTCTCTCGCTCTCTCTCTCTCTCTCTGAAAGTGTCAGTTTCTCCTTCAAAGTCTTGTGAAACCTGCAGTTTGTAATCACTCCGATTTCACTGTATCATTGGAAAACACATGAAACAGCATGAATGTTCCTTTTATAAT
Organism: Filicampus tigris; assembly: GCF_054856515.1. Lineage (NCBI taxonomy): Eukaryota > Metazoa > Chordata > Actinopteri > Syngnathiformes > Syngnathidae > Filicampus > Filicampus tigris. The sequence continues at coordinate 16,058,865 of NC_141225.1, read as the reverse complement.
AGCTGAAATGCAAAGTATTATTATATTATATATTACATATATATTATAAGTATACAGCATAACTAATCGATGGACTTGTGCGCAAATACGAACATCTTTATGTAGTAAAAGTAGCACACACAATGATTTTTACATTTTTAAGAGAAAAAAAATCCAATAAGAGTTTTTTTTTTTTCTTTTAAATCAAGGAAAGTTCACATCATCTTCTTTCAGGGCAATATGCAGAGCTGGGCATTCCGCCTATGTGACGGATGCCCATTTTGTAGGTGATAAACGATAGACGGGAAACTTAAAAAAATAGTCGGACTAAGCATAGTCGGTTCAGTTCCAAGCCCATGTTTTCCGTCTATAATCGTCTATGTACGCGGTGAGGCTTCCGTTTCCCATTGGCCGGAGGTCCTCAAATCCTCAAAGGTCCTCAAAGGTCCATAAAGGTTCAAAAAGATCCTAAAAGGAAACACATTTAGTCCGGCCGCGGTGAGGCTTCCATACCACAGTGAGTCTTTCATTTCAAATATCGCCCAGCGGGGGGGGTTGTTTGGTAGTCGGAAACGCTAACGGAAGCCCGTTTAAAATGATAGGCGGACCGGCCAATAGGCCATTACTAATTGATCCAGCCGGACAAAATGGCGGAGGGCAAAATGATACCCCGACTATAGGCGGAAGACGATAAACAGACCGCAGATTTTTAGTAAAACGCCCAGCTCTGGGAATATGTAGTCCAAAAGCGCAAAAATGCCAAATATTGTATTTACAAGTAAGCAATGGCAGATGGACCTAAGAGCTCCCCTGCTGAGAATCGTTGAAACGAAACCAATACGGGTTCAGCAGGCACGCTGTGCATAAGAGGGCTGATCCCACGGCTGTTGCTAAGCCTCCAGGATAGACCTGCTCCCCTCCCTGCACAGCCTGCCCCCATGTTCTGATCAGCACACACACACACACACGGCACCTTGAAATCTCCTTACGGGGTCATGTGTTCCAAAAGTCAAGCCGGCCAGCACATTTCAAGTTGTTCCCCCATTCACACACACGTGCACAGGCACACCTTAACCTTCATTGACAATTAAACACTGTACATACATTTGACATTTTCTGCCTTTCCCGACTGCAAGCTTTGGCAGCATTTAGCACTTCAACACATACACTTTTTTTTTCCCCCTTTCTCGTGTGTTTCCGATGTTGCATATTGACCAGATGTGTAAGAGGGAGTGTTTCTGCGTTCCAGACACGGCATTAAAGTGAAAATTAAAAATGTTTCCAAAATTGGACTTAAGTGTTTTTCACAGGACAGAAACAATATGTTAGTGTAAAATGTCCAAATTGTGCTCCATTTTGTTTTACTTTGTCTTCTTTTTTGTCCTCAATAATTCTCTCTTTATTGCACATTTCTACACCGATTCCATAAACATCTGGTACAAAAGGAATATAAAACAAAATGAAACAAAAAATAATAATAATAACAGTAATAATAGTGGAAATAAAAACAGCCTGACACTCTGTTCATCCTAACAATGTTGTGTCCTAGTACAACGGTTTTTCTTACTTGCATTTTGACTACCGGTAGTTAAATTAGCCACATTAGCATATTAACAGCATTGTTAGTATTTACACAACAAAACAATACAAGAAAAAACATCCAAACATAGTGAAAACAACACATCATTTCAACTTCTGTAGGTATGATTTTGGGAAGTGTTTCTCAACCTTTATTGAGCCAAGGCACATATTTCACCTCGGAAAAACTTAACAAAACAATTCTCAAAAAGTGGCTATACAGGGTCATTATGTACCTTCTTTCATCGAGTGGAATAACATTTTATTGTTTTGCCTGTTACTATACGTGATTGGCATAAATAACTTAACCAAACATTTTTAAAATGATTCTTTTTAGAAAATATATATTTTCAAAATAATTGACATGGATAATTTCCCGCGGCACACCTGATTCGACCCTCTTTGAGAACCACTGAATTAGGGTATCCCCCGTGATGCCATTTGAAGTCAAATAAAGTTTGCAGCTTTTCCAACTTCTAATAAATTTGTCCAACCCCAGCCTCAAAGGGAACATGAACTTTTCCATCACATATCTATTATGCATCTTGTTTTACTTCTAGGTACACACATGTACTCCCAGATGTCTGCAAAAGATAAAGAGGCATCTGATTCTATTCTTTTAATTAAGTTGCTCCGAGTCCTTATTTTGTGGGATCGACAGAACTCATAATGAAGTGCAATTAGGCAGGGGAAACACGATGCATGCTGGAGGAGAGAGAAAAGGGCAATGGCAGGAGTGAGTAAAGCTGCTCCTTTCAGAATATCTCCGTACCTTTGTTTATACATGGCTTAATCAGTGAATCAGTGTGTCGTGGGGCAGCTGGAAGTGTTTAAACAGAGCACTGTGTGTTAAAAATTAAGAGCACCTCTGGGATTATGGCCGCTGACTCCCATAAACCTCAGAAATGCGGCACAATGGCCAAGTTTCCCTGGTGGAAATCAGATCTCCCTTTCCCTCCCTGCTTGTCCTCTATTTTTTTTTCCTCACATTTTGTTCCTTTCTGCTTCATTCCTCTGTCGTTTTTGCTCACACCTTTTCTCTAACTTGAACTCAAACCAAAACACTTGCAACACTGACAACTCCTCTGCAACCAGAGACAGATTTATTGGTCGGTTGTTGGTAAAAGTATTTTTAATTTTTTTTTTTTTTTTTTTTTCGGCTGCCAAAGAATCTGCTCAGTCATTTCCTCATCAAAGCTTTTCGGTCTCGGTTGGAGAAATGGAGATGTTGATCTGCCTTCTTCATCGCAGTGACCCAGCTCACCCTGCAAAACAACCTAGTACTTCATGACCTGGGACCCCTGCTGCACGACTGCAGCCCAATATCTGGGCTGTTTGTGTTTGTGCGAGGACAGTTCTGGGGCGAGCAGAGCTCACGGCAGCTGTAAAAATAGACGTCTTGTGGTTTGCGAAGCCCTCCTTTCCATTCCACTTTCTATCTGTTGCTCACACTCTTCGTCTACCGCGCTGTTCAAATGTGAGCTGGCAGATGCGAAATAGCATTTTGATCTTTAAATTAAGGTATCCCAATGGACTTTTCAATTCAACATTTTGTTTCTCCTCTTGAGGTCTATCGAATGCCTTGCATCTGATGCCCCTTTTAAAGCAGATTTATTTTTGTCATTTATGTTGACACCCCATGTGGTTTGCATTCAGGCTGAAACAATTAGTTGGATTAATTTCAACACTGCACTGTAGTAGAATGCAATTTTCAAATTGCAAAGGCTGCCGCTTGGGAAAAAGAAAACTGCTACATTTTGGTCGGTCAGGCTTTATATATTTTAAAATATTTATGTTTTAAAATATTTCATATATATAATTGTGTGTATATGTATATACATGTGTGTATGTATATATATATATATATATATATATATATATATATATATATATATATATATATATTTGTAGAAAATATACATTGGGAGAGGACCTTGGGAAAAAAAATTAAATCGCAATTGCAATATTGAGGGAAAAAAATGGCAATTAGATTATTTTTCAAAAGCGTTCAGCCCTGGTTTGCATCCATGCTAATGCTTGGTCCTCCTGATCTTTGCACAGTGTTGGCACATAACAGCCGTTGGAATAGCATGGAGCCATTGTTCAGCCGGCATATTGCATCATCCACATGCAAACAACCTACTGACAATGTAGAGAAACGATGGAGTCCTGCACGGGTCAATTTTTTTCAAAACTATATCCGCCAGACCTGTCAGGCTTGCTAACAAAACTGACCGTCAACCCTCATTCATTGGAATAGCATTGAATAAAAAAATAAAAATAAATGCTCCATGCATGCTCACAATATAACCTCCTAACACAAAGGCTTTGCATTAGTATGAATAAGAAACATTAAAGTTGTCAATTGTTGCTCCATCTGTGCTCCCGTGTCACCATGTTTCCCCTGCAATCATCTGTTATGTGCCTATCTTGAAGCTGTCAAAATAAAAATCCCAGCAAAGGCATTCACAATGTTATTATGCCTGACTCTTATCATACCAAACTTATCCCAAACATTGGATTTAGTCCTCAGTGACAAGTTATCCACAAGCTCATATTCCCCTCTAGCTGATTTAGCTTTAATAGTATTCATTATGAGAGGGCTCAAGGGCTGACTTTCACTGTGTAAGTAATTTTGCCTTGATAAGAATGATTTATTCGATGATTATTTCTTACTCTATTTATTTTATAATGAAAAACAAATTTGTTGAGATGTGCTTTCCTCCCACGCTTGGATCATTTTCACCTATGCCGAAAGCGAGAAGTATTGTTGATGAATGTTTGTTGGTTTTAAGGATTATATTATTACACACTGTCAATTTCCATGATGCTTTATTGGAGGGCAGTGAACAGGAACCCAAAACATTGGGTTGTGGATGTGTGGATGTGGATTTTTTTTTTCTTTTTGCTGTTAGAATCTTAAGGCAACTCTAACCCTCGAATCAGAATACAAATGATTTCTTCAGTCTATTCGTCATTCGTCATGTACCGTAAGTACGAAATGAAGCCCCCCCCCCTGAAAAAAAACATAAGGCATGCAACCATTTTTTCACTTTTGTTAGAGAAAATAATGTTTTCTTTTTTCGCCTTTGAAGTTACAATGGGTGGCTTTTATTCCAGGAAAAAAAATTAAACGTTCCCTTCATCTTACGCCATCCTTCTGACTAAGTATTATTAGTTTATGTTTGTGTGTAGTTTCGCAATAAAGGCAATTCACTGCCATCGGCTGCCTTGTTTTCATTAGAACACATGTTGATGATTGCAGACTTGTCTTTTCCCATATTGTGGTCAGCAAGGTTATTATAGTTCACGAAAACTCACGAAATAACTAAAATTGAAAAGACATTTTTGGTTACGAAAAAAATAAAAATGAAAAGGCTTAAAGATTTAAAAAAATATATATATTCTTGCACTCAGAAAATAGTCCATATGTTTAAAAAAAAAAAAACAAAACTAACACTAAAACTAATAAAAACTAAACTGTTTCAAAAAAAAAATTGAACTAATAAAAACTAACAAACCTCAACTAAAAACTATCAGTAACTGAACAAAAAAAAAACCTACGTCAAAATTAGATTAAAAACTAACCATAATGAAAAATCCAAAATTTTTATAACCCTGGTGGTCAGACAAATAAAGTCTTATTAAACTCTTTTTTTTTTTCCCCCCTCCAGTTTTTGTTAGCGGTTCAAGTTAAGCAGCGGTGCTATAAACTTTATCAACAATACAAGTAATGCTTGTCAGTGATTATGTTCAACCATAACAAGTACTGTATTGCAAACAGAATACAGTAAACAAACTACATCATCCTGGGAGGTATTCAAAAAGTATTTGGCTTGAGATGCTGTTTGGGGAAAGGAAGGAAGAAGGAAGTAATCAAGGATCCTTCTAGTCATCTTTCTTTTTTTTTTTTTTTTTTTCCATTCACTGTTTTTCTCTTCACCCACACCCTGCCTATGTGGCCGGCGTGCACCACATCCAGCAACGTGCGCGGAGGTGTAGTCTCACTTGTTTTCCTTCTCCAAACTTGAGACTCTCAAATTTTGTCTGCCCTTAATCTCCATCAAGTCTGCACGTAGTGTTGAATTCACAGCAAGCATCCTGCCTGATTGGCCTCGAACCCACACGTGCTTGACATATTTGTCAGCTTGATACTGTTCGCTGTCAACTCATTTGTCAGTCGAGAAAACTTCTCCCCTGTCCAAACCTTAAAACACGGGCCGCTTGTGTTAAGAGCATAACTGCTCAGCCATTTGACGGCTCATTTAGTTTACTTCAACCTATGATCATGACCTCTTACTTGCTAGAAGTATTTACACCAACATCACATGTTCAGGTTCTTAACAAGTCCACTGGAATGTAAGTTCTAAAAATAAATTTGGCTTTTTCTCTCCTCCCTCCCCTCCGTCCCTCTCTCTGTGCAGATGTGGAGCAGATGGCCATCGACTGGCTCACCGGAAACTTCTACTTTGTGGATGACGTGGACGACAGGATCTTTGTGTGTGACAAAGATGGACAGACGTGTGTCACCCTTCTGGATCAGGAGCTCTACAACCCCAAAGGCATTGCCCTAGACCCAACCATGGGGTCAGTGTGATTGCTTTTCTTACGTGCACGTGGACACGAAAGTCGATATCTTTAAAGGGGGGAAATCAACCCAAACATGTTTTTTTCAACAATATGTTCCCAGCAGGCCCACTTGTTGAAACATGGCATTCTGATTAATATTGCGTTTGTGGACTATGCGTTAAGCAGCACAATCCACCACTCAGGGGGCGGCCATTTTGTCACGTCCGTCAACTGAAAATGACATCACAACTGCTCGGCACTACTCCAAGAATACGAAAATATAAACCTTGTTTTTTCAGCCTAATGCTAAGCTAAATCTCAGCTAGTTAAAGGCTCACTTTTTTAAGATTACAGACAATGACAAGAGCTGGGCATTTTACTAAAAATTGAGTGTCTGTTATTCGTCATCCGTCTGCAGCGTGGGTACCCTTCCGTTGACCGTCATTCAACTTTTTTTTTTTGGGGGGGGGGCCTCTGATTTTAAACAGGCTTCTGTCAGCGTTTAACTTTTTAAAAAAAATTTTAAAAATTCTTATGCACTGTTGACTAAATACATTTCAAAACATGCAACATAGGAAAACCAATGTTATTTTCTTAGCCTTGTGAAATATTTACATGGCCACTTGTTGCTAGGCAGATTTCGAAGCGCACAAAACCACCACCTCACGGCCGCTGCAAAATTGACGTTAATAAAGTCTTCACTGCCGAGCCACCATCAATAAGGTTTGTCCGTTCCTCTCCTCAGAAAGGTGTTCTTCACCGACTACGGTCAGATCCCCAAGGTGGAGCGATGCGATATGGACGGCCAGAACCGGACCAAGCTTGTGGACAGTAAAATAGTCTTTCCCCATGGCATCACGCTGGATCTGGTCAGCAGGCTGGTGTACTGGGCCGATGCCTATCTGGACTACATCGAGGTGGTGGACTACGAAGGGAAGAACCGGCACACCATCATTCAAGGCCTTCTGGTAAGAGCAGCATCTGAAACAATGATCACCTCGACATGTCTGCCGTCTGCCTGGTGAAGAATGGGCACAGAAAAGATGGAGGGCATTTGCTTTTTCATTGGAGGAGCTGATTAATCGTGTCTAATATCAAGGTGGTTAATGTTCCGTGCGGGTTGCCTCTGAAAGCCGTTACCATGACGTTTACTGTGATCTGCGGGAAGTAATGGCTTTCATTTATAGTCAGTAAGCCTCAGGGCACAGACAAGCGCACACAAACATAAGCCTCATGCTGCGTGCGTGCGTGCGTGTGCATGCAGCCACTCTTGTCCTTGAGCCAATGTAATGTTAGAAGCATGATAACATCAGAGTGAATGGCTATCTTCAAAATTCAACTCAACTAAAATATGGAGTGGAGAGTAGTGATAGGAGGAAATCAAAATGTTCCCACCGGAAAATTCATTAGGAACATCCTAACAATGTAAAAAAACTCAAATTCCAGTATCTGGACTGGCCTACTAAACGTATGTTTACGCCACACTTGTTTGATGTTATTTTGTGAAGTTGCCATTGTCAAATGTTTAGTAAGTTAACAACTTTAAATAGTAGATAACAGTCTTTCATATTAATTCATGGTTGGTGTGCCTTTATTTTAGTGGAAGCCTAACCTAGACCAAGACCAAAACTTTAATGTTTAATAATTGTGATATTGTTTATTGTAGTACAGATTAATTTATCGCTTGTGTTTATTAAGAAAAAATACACGGGAAGAGAACCTTGAAAAAAGTTATCGCATATTAAATCGCAATCGGAATTTCGAGGGGAATAAAAATCACAATTCGATTTAAAAAAAAAATAAATAAATTAAAAAAAAAAAAAAAAAAAAAAAAAAAAAATTTAATCGTTCAGCCCTAGTTGTAATTTATACTGTGCAGGAGGTTATGTGAGCATAGTCATGTAGAACGGCACTGTTATACCGAGTTTCAAATATTTTGCCCGAGTCATGCACCTACATCTCAATATTGTCAGTCGAGATGGCCATCTGACAAAATGTTCAACATTCAATGAATCGATTCATTGGGATTTGAGATCTTTGAGAATGTTTTGAACTCCTATTTGCATGCCAATGATGGTACTGAGCGGGGAAATGCTGTCCGGAGTAGTTTTGCCTAAATGCATGAATGTCATGTTGGCCTTCTTTAGCCAGCAAGCTAGTTGAGAGTGAATCAACAGCAACCTCTGCTTATAGCAAGTAGTGCACTACATTTTTCCTCAATTGCATATTAACATTAAGTTGAATGAATACTGCTTATTCATTCAACTTAATGTTAATATGCTAACAGTTAGTTTTGTATAGATCTTGCGTTAGAGCCTCTATGTTGTGGCCGGCCTGTGTATTTCAAAGCTAGTCTAGTTCTCTGTGTCGACTCCACAAAGTGGTGTTCTTACAATATTGGATTTGCAGTACCCGTGTCACCATAGCAGCGCCATGTCTTCCAGCCTGTGATATATGACGATATCTGTGTCTTTTTCACTGAGCATCCAGCTCGAGGTCTGTCTCGGGCCATATTGATAATTAACCAGTTCAGTCCTAACGTCACAATTCTGCCATGGAAAACGAGTTGTCCATCATTTCTGCCCTGTGAGAGCAGCAAAAAGCTGTCATTAGTTGCTCTCAACTTCAAGACACTTTGAGTTGCTGAACCCCTTTTCTGTATCACGTGGCTGAGTTCAGCAGGTTACCACAGCAACAGCATATCTGCCACATGCTACTTTACCAGAAAATTAACCTTTCATGAGGATTATATAAATGTGTGATGGAAAGACGTACGTTAGGTTTGTGATGTTTTTGTGGTCTTTTCATTGTGATGTGCTTGATTTTAATAGGCAGACTCAAGTGTTTCATCATATGTACTGGATTTTTAGTGGGTGCAGCACAACGGGCACCATATAAAAACATCCAATATAAGGGAACTGAAAAATATTTTCTCCCACTCGGTCAACTAAATAAAGTCACCAAAATATCCAAATGTGCTCTCAGTATAACGAAGTGCAGATGTATACCACTATATGTATTACAAAACAACAACAACAAAAGCAATAACAAACAATCAAATGTTATTTTCATAGAGGGAGAATTGTGGTCTAGCTTTTGTTTTGGTTCTGAAATCGTCCAGGTATACCTAATGTGGATGGTGAATTCAACTATGAAACACTCAAAATCAATTTTATCATGAGGACTTCATATCGGGCAAAAAGAAGACTGAATCTGTCTAATTTTGAGTGTTTTACTCACTTTTAATTGGATTTCCTTGTTCTTCTGCCTGCTGTTTGTCTTGTGGTGTTTTATAACATCCTCGGCTACAAGATGAATTTAACGAGGTATTTTAGTGACATTGGTGATTATCCTTGCTTGATTCAAAGCTTGCTTAACAAAATTTTGTGTCATCTATATGTGCTCTGTGATTGGCAGACGGCCAATCCAGTGTGTACCCTGCCTCTCGCGCAAAGTCAGCTGGAATAAACTTTTGGACACCCTCGACCCTATTGAGGAAAAGCAGTATAGAAAATGGATTTATCTTGGAAAGTTTTTGCATGGTGTTTTTTCCCGTCTGTTTTGATCCCTGATATCAATCTTAGACAGGTTTGAAAATGAGTTTGTCAGATGAGTCTAAATGAAGGAAAATGACTAAAGGAGCTTGTTCCATATCATTAAGCAAGTCACAGGGAGGATCTTTTCACTAATGAAAAGGGACAAATATGCCAAGGCTTTGCGAAAGGAAAAGACTGGAAAATTCAAGAAATACATCATGCCGTTAAATAGTTTTTGTGTGAGTCAGAAAGCAAATGGGTTCTATTTGATAAAGGCGTATTAAGGAAAGATTTTGTCAGGCAAATGCACAATGCAAGAGCGCCGCTGTGAAAAAGCCACTGATGATGTAGTTCCTGGTGTCTCTGGAGTCCACAGAACTTCTTGATGCAGGATCCGTCCAAGTTTTCGCATTGATGCATAAAGCTTTATTTCGGCCACCCCTCTCGGATCTCACAAGGAGAAACGTTTGCAGTGGGCTCGGGAATCCAGACTAACTCAGGAAAAAAATTTAGTGTGTGCATCTGACGTCTTCTTCCACTTGGCATTGTCACATCTTATGTCTTCTTATCTTCAGTTCGCATCTTCTTTCTCCATTTGTTTGCTTTACTGCCCACACAGGATGCGAGAAGCAAAAACACAACTGCTACTGTCAGAGAAAAGTCCTGTGCAAAAAGATCATTACAATTTGAAACGGCACTAAAAATCTCAAATTGTGTTAGGATTTGTCTGTTAACCGTAAACTGTTGCATCTCTATAATGCTTCACACATAATCCCAAATCAAAGATCTTTTTCTGATAGCATGCCACGTAATTTATTTTCTAACGATTTTCATCACGATGCAGAAAATGTCTGTTCAAACTGGGAACATTGAGCATAAACGTAACTTTGAGTTCCCGTTTGGTGAGAGTTGGTAAAGTTTTTTTAATTTTTTTATGTGGTGTTAAAATGTAAGGAAAATACACTGTCTTGATTTTTTTCTTTTTTTCCTCCAAGATCGAGCATCTGTACGGGCTGACCGTGTTTGAAAACTACCTCTATGCCACCAACTCGGACAATGCCAACATGCAACCCAAGACCAGTGTGATACGGATCAATCGATTCAACAGCCCAGACTACCAAGTGGTGACGCGTGTGGACAAGGGAGGCGCGCTGCATGTCTACCATCAGAGACGCCAACCACCTGGTAGCCACACACCACCTTTCCGTCGCGTGCAACAGTGTGTGCTAACAGATCGGCTTTGTATGACATGGTTTTGACTCCCGTGCAGTCCGGAGCCACGCGTGTGAGGTGGACCAGTTTGGGAAAGCGGGAGGTTGCTCGGACATCTGTCTGCTGGGAAATGGACACAAGACCCGCACGTGCCGATGTCGCTCCGGATTCAGCCTGGGAAGCGATGGCAAGTCTTGCAAAAGTAAGTGGCGTCATCAAACCATGAGTAGAATGGAGTCGACGGTGTGTGAAGGGAGGGAATGTTATTGTTGATGTCGCACAGAACCAAATTGAAACTTTCAGAGATATTGAGCGTGACAACCGCTTTGATCTGGAAGGACTTATGTTTTGAAACCCGAGGTAGTGGTTCGAGTGGACACAAAGAAAAATGCAACTAGTCGTTCCAGAAATGCTAGTCTGCTTCCAACCCAATGTAATTAGTTACAGTAACTAAAATTAAGGAAATAGCTAAAACAAAAATGACAAAAAACATTTTTGGTAACAAAATAACATTCAAAATGAGAACGCTTTTCAAAAAAGAAAACCAACTGAAACTACATCTCACCTTTATGAAATTAACTAAAAGTAGCTAGAATTATGAAGAAAATGTCCTTTGTTTTCGTCTTTGTCGATTCATAGCTCACATGAGCCTTCGGGATACATTATAAATGTATTTATTTGGAATTGCTGTTTGTCTGTAACGTAGAAGGAAGGACAGCCATTTGAGAATTGTAGTTTACTTAATTAATTACCTAGCTACACAAAATGTTTCAGTTAGCTGTTTGTTGTTCAGTTTTCCTCGCTGAACAAGAGTCTCTTCGGAGATGTAGACCACTAAGCAGCTTTGAAAGAAAAAACGGATGTTCGATGTGACAGTCTCCATTCACCTTGTTACTACTATACAGCGAGCCAGCCTGTCATCCTACTCCGAAGTCTGCCTTTATTATATAAAGACTACGAATAGGTTTGAAATGATTTTCCTGATGAAGAGACTCAAATGCTACATAAAGCTTCCTCAAGAGACACAATTGAGGACCACTTATATATTCATTTCTTTTTCTGCTTGAAGAAAAACAACAACAACAACAACCAGACCTGAGTTTGCATCTAATTTGCTCATTTATTCTAACAAGCAGATGCGTCCAAATGATTTCCCCCTGTAAGTGCTGCTGTTGATTCCTCGTTTTGCCTCAGAGCCGGAGCACGAGCTCTTCCTAGTCTACGGCAAGGGTCGCCCGGGGGTCATCAGGGGCATGGACATGAATGCCAAGGTTCCGGATGAGTACATGATCCCTATCGAGAATCTGATGAAGCCCAGAGCCCTGGATTTTCACGCTGAGAGCGAGTTCATTTACTTCGCCGATGCCACCAGCTATATCATCGGGCGGCAGAAGATAGATGGGACCGAGAGAGACACCATTCTGAAAGAAGGTGGGTTACGACGCCTGGAGAAAAAAAAAAAAAAATGCCCCACAAGCAGCACGGGAGACCTAATTACGAGTCCTTCTCAGGGATCCACACGGTGGAAGGAATCGCTGTGGACTGGATGGCGGACAACTTGTACTGGACAGATGACGGGCCCAAAAAAACCATCAGCGTGGCTCGGTTGGAGAAAGCCTCCCAAACTCGCAAGACTCTCATTGAAGATAAAATGACTCACCCTCGCGCAATCGTGGTGGACCCTCTCCATGGGTAAGTGAGATGGAATGAGGCTTGTACTCTACACTGGAGCAGTGTTTCCAAAACCATACAAAATAGTTTTGGTATTGTTCTATAAAAAGCATATCGTCGCTGTCCTGTGGAAAAAAACAAACAAACACGTATCTCCAATTTTGGAATCTTTTTTAATTTTCACTTTTATGTGACGCGGAAACATGATTCATGTAAAAATAAGACAATGAAAAAAAATGGAGATAAGTGTTTTTCACATGACAGCGACGATATACAGTAATCCCTCACTATTTCACGGTTCGAGTTTCGTGGCCTTAGTGCATCGCGAGTTTTCAAAAAGTACTCTTCAAAAAAAAAAAAACAGCCATATCGGTAGCCATATTGCGGAAAGACGTGTTGTTTCAAAGAGATGGTTGACTCGGAGGCTTTGTACATGCCCACGGGCAGTACAAGGCGCGTGATTGGTTCCCGACGAGAGCGCGGGTGGATTTATCCCGTGAGCTGGTTGGCTGCGCATCATCGCAGCCTCACCCGGGATTTCCCTTGTCGTGTCTCGCCAGTCTCGACCACGCTAATCAACGAACGGCATTATCTCATTTAGTCTGCTGCCTTTTATTCATTCCTTTTCCATCATCTCCCTAATGATAACTACGCGGCCACTCAAAGAGGTCCACCAAGGCTGATGTTAATTTCATTCAGCTCTGTGCAGCTTCATTGACACTCACTCCCGGCTTTCGTCACTTAGCTTTCCTCCGTACTTATTGAGAAATGTGCTTAATGTTTAAAACGTGCTCTCAATATTTAAAAATGACGGAAAAGCAATTCCTGGATGGACATCGTTTTCCAGTGTTCCTCTCATATTTTCATCAATTTAGGAGGCATGTGCAGTTCTTGATAATGTCACGATTTTGCCGTATTTTTACCACTTGATGGCTGGCTTCACTGTGTTCCTTGGTGTATTAAATTGGACAATCTTTCGTACCCTTCTCCTGACTGATACCTTTAAACTATGATATCTCCGAGGCCATCGAAGCTCTCTTGCAGACAATGGCTTGTTCCGTAAAATGTGACCAAAAAAAAGCCTACCCGAACATCCGTCCGTCCATTATCTGAACTACTTATCCTCACGAGGGTCACGGGCGTGCATAGAAACTTTATTTTGGGTTAGCCTTAATTTGGAACAGAGCCACACCTCCTCTCCAAAAGATTTTTTTTTTTTTTCAAATGAGTTTACAGGTAATAGAGTACATAAATGGTGCGGTAAACGTTTTGAAGAGATTGACCTTGGTGTCATTTTTTTTTTTTAAATATCACCAAAAATATTTTGGACAGGGGTGTGTAGACTTTTTATACCGATTGTATCGCTTTTCAATGTCTTAGTAACCCTCAGGCGCGGCTGTCTCTCACGCTGTCATACCGAGCATAATCCGCCTGCGTATGGATGAGTCTTATTACCGTGACCTCCCGGGCTCTCTCTTGAGAAATACGTGCTGGAAAATACACACATGCACACACACACCCCGACACACACACTCAGTGGTTTGCTGCCGTGATGTGTGTTGACGGCGCTACCCAAGGGAAAGGCACTAGCCTGCACTAATGCCTGAAATCCATCAAGCTCCGGGAGAAAAGGCAGAAAGAAGAGACATTTGCAGGAGGAAGGGAAATTAAGACAGATGGGGGAAGGAAATACATTGTATGAGCAAAAATATTGAGACAGACCTTTTCATCGATTAATCGCTCTGGGCTCGACGAAAGCTTTACGTGCGCTTTGAATTTTGATTGATTTTGATTGTTCAGCATACCATGGGAAAAGGTCGGGGAATGTCATTTTGTGTTCCAGCATGACTGGCGTCCTTGTGTACAATGCAAGGTCCAGCTTTGGCTGCGTTTCCTGTGGTAGGATAAAATACTTGGGATGAAAAATCCCACAGAAGCACTGCAAAATCTGGTAGAATACTGTTATTTCTGCAAAGTGTGGATTAACTATTCTTTCCAACCTTCTACGTCAGGGCTCACCAAACTTTTTGAAACAACATGTACTGTCGTTTTTTTTTTTTTTATGAAGGCCAGCCATGAAGATAACTTAAACTGAAAACAAAAATACTGTTCTTAGTGTGTTGTACTCTTAATGCATCTTTATAAAGTGTCATAGTTTGCGTTAACGCCAACAAACTGGTGCCCACCCTCCTCTGTCTTCTAAAGGTGGATGTATTGGACCGACTGGGAGGAGGATCCCAAAGAGAGCAAACGAGGAAAAATTGAGCGCGCTTGGATGGACGGCTCCAACAGGAACGTTTTCCTCACTAGCAAAACGGTGCTGTGGCCTAACGGCCTGAGCTTGGACATCCCACAGGGAATCCTTTACTGGGTGGACGCCTACTACGACCGCATCGAGATGGTCTACCTCAACACCTCAGAACGCAAGGTCAGAATTCGCCACCATCACCAGTATCGGAGCGCTTTAGCCTAGCTTAGCTTAGCTTTAGTTCTGTTTTCTCGGTTAGTAACTTTAAAGCGGAAGTCAACCCAAACATATTTTTTTTCAAGAATATGATCCCAGCAGGCCCACTAGTGGAATATAAATTAAGCAGCAAAAGGCACTCGTTTTTAGCCATCTCCGGGGGTGGCCATTTTGTCTTGAAAATGACATCACAACTGCTCACGACCAATCACAGCTGACCTGTTTTCTGAATCTGAGACGTGATTGGTCGTTGTGAGCAGTTGTGATGTCATTTTCAGTCGACAGAAGACAAAATGGCCGTCCCCGGGGATGGCTAAAAACGAGTGGATTTACACTTATTCCACAAACGCAATATTTATCCGAATGCCTTGTTTCAACTAGTGGGCCTGCATAGAACATATTCTTGAAAAAAAATATGCTTGGGTTGACTTCCTCTTTACAAGGAAATAACCTCAAAGCAGCAGTATATATTTTTAGTGGCGTGTTTGGTATGTCATCCATTTTGTTTTTTTTTTGTTTTTAGCCACTTGAATGTATAAACTTTATGGTTTATTGTGATGAATTAAATCTAAATATTTTATATCTAAATATTTGCACATACTTGAAGCAATATTTCAAAATGTCAATTATATCCTGATGTCTTTATTTGTTCTTTTGAAGTGGACACAAATCAGTCAGGAAGCCTTTTATTCTCGTGTGTTTTAATGGTTGTTCGGTAATGGGCCCCAAAATGTTAACTGCCTAGATTTCTAGCGTCATTAGCTGGGAACCGGCAGAAGTTAGAGGAAAGGTCATTACTGTCACATTTTATCCTCTCCCTCCATTTTTCACACATGGATAGACGGTGTACGAGGGCCAGGAGCTGAACCACGCCTTTGGTCTGTGCCACTACAAGCACTTTTTGTTCTGGAACGAGTATCGGAGTGGCAGCATTTACAAGTTGGACACCACTACTAGCACTGCCACCCTGCTGCGCAATGAAAGGCCGCCCATTTTTGAAATACGCATGTACGACGCTCAGCAACAGCAAGGTAGACCGTCTTGTGTCTGTTTTCTCCGGTCTCAGTGAGCCTTTGTGTTTACGCAGCTTCACATTCTTTATTTCCAGGCTCTAATGCGTGTCGTGTGCACAATGGAGGCTGCACCAGCCTGTGCTTGGCCATACCAGGGGGCAGGCATTGTGCCTGCGCAGAGGACCAAATACTCGACTCCACTGACAACACCAGCTGCAAAGGCAAGTATCAACTTTGTGCAATTACACCTAATCATAGAGGAGATTAGTGTTTGTAGTAAAACGAGCACCTGCATTGTATAGTCACTAACCATAAATTGAGGTACATCCGCAGTATTGAATGAGGTCCACTACAACACACACAAAGCTGTATTAACCCAATAAGGCCGAGAGCGCGTAACCGCGTTTCTATCACTAAAGCCGGGAACCCTGTTGCGTCTTTCTACCCTTGAAGAGAGCATATGTGCCATTTTCTTTTTTTAAATTCAATTCTTGGTCTCTCAGCCAATGAAATGCATCAGAATATCCCCGTGACAGTGTCTTGAGCACTAATGGCGGATGCAGACGACCGCGCGAGCTCTGACATAAGTGACGGCCATGAAAAAGACGACGCGCTTTGTAACAGAATAGAGAATGGTGATTACCACTCGATTTTTAACTAAACTAAAAATAATGCTTCTCGTTCACTGAGACTTTATTTTTACATGTTTGATTGGAACAGTAAATACTCAGTAATCCCAGGCCTGTGTGAAAGCCGCACGTCCAAGCTCTCAAATTCTTTTGGAATGATGTTTCTAACATCATTCTACAGGGGCTGAGATGAATTATTTTGTAGGTGTTGAATTTCCTGGAAAACTTCAGGTTTTAGAGGGTGATTCCAAAGTCGACCTGAGGCTTTAGAGAGATGTTTAGCCAGGCGCCTTGGGCCTTAATGGGTTAAATATGATGCCTTTTAAAAGGACAGCTCAAATGTCTCAGACCTCTGGTAAGACCAAATAACATCTGCCTTTCTCATCTGATCCAAAATCCTGACTCACCAGACAATATAGTTCTTTTCCAGGCCTGTAATTGGCAGGATTGTACATTAAAATTGGGTGCCAGCCGGGTCCATGCCCTAATTGCCTCAATGCATTGGTTGCTGCCAAGAGTGAAAATAAATCAATTCCTTGATTGGCAATTTGGCACCTATACCGGGCCTTATTGACTACGTCCTTTAGCCACCCCTCTCGTGAAAATAAATAGTTTTCATCATATCGTACTACTTAGCCTTAGTGTAAGCTAACCGTTCAAATCACCTCATTTCTGTACTACTGAAAACTAGAGCCACAATAATAAACGTATAAAGTCTTGGTGAAGGATTTAATGCAGCTCTAATATTGGATATCATTCGTTTGTGAACGCGTTTGTAAAGTTGTGCTTATCTAATAACAACTGACATTACAAAACACGCAAAGCACGCAAAGATGTCAGAAGTCTCTTTTTTTACCTGCGGAGAACATGCCACAAAATGCTGACCATTGCGTGTGCTTCTACATTTGCCAGTTTTTCTTTGTTTTCACCCATATTTTGCCTCTTCCTGTCATCCACAGCCAACCCATCTTACGTGCCGCCTCCTCAGTGCCAGTCCGGTGAGTTTGCCTGTAAGAATAACCGCTGCATCCAGGAGCGCTGGAAGTGCGATGGCGACAACGACTGCCTGGACAACAGTGACGAAGCTCCCGAGCTGTGTCGTGAGTTAGCATGCGCTCGCCCAAACACACGTGCCCCTCAGGCCCCTCTCATCCAAATGATGGTCGTGCGGAAATTCCTCAAAAGCCTTTCCGTCTGCTTGCGTCAACTCTTCCAAATGAAACAAAACCACAAAATAACAAACGGCCGAGCTCTTGCAAACTCATTTGCATATCGATCCAGCCCACTTCTCACCCTTTTTCCCCCCCCCCATCTTATCCAGACCAGCACACCTGCCCCACCGATAGATTTAAGTGCCAGAACAACCGCTGCATTCCCCTGCGCTGGTTGTGTGACGGCGACAATGACTGCGGAAACGATGAGGACGAATCCAACACCACCTGTTCAGGTAATCAAGCGAGCGGGAATCGGACAGATTCACGTTGACCTTCTGCGCGGTTCTTGTTGTGATCATGTGATGCATTTCAGCTCGCACATGCCCGCCCAATCAGTACTCATGCGCCAGCGGGCGCTGCATCCCCATCTCCTGGACGTGCGACCTGGATGACGACTGCGGGGATCGGTCCGATGAACCTGCCTCTTGTGGTGGGTCAACGTAAAACTCTTTCTCATTGGCCATCCGAGCCGAGTTTTTACCAGTTTACTGCCCTGTGTGGAACTTACCAATTAGGGCTGTGCAATTCATCGAAATTCAATTACAATTACGATTACAAAATTGGCATTATCGTAAAAAAAAAAAAGATTATTAATAATAAGTATTTATATCCAATGCACTGTTTGTTTACATAATGTTGTTTACATATTAATCATACTTAAATTTTATAGATTTGCACCATTCTTTTATTTCATAACAACTCATTTTATACATTTTGTCTGGTGCAAAAGGAGCTTACTTACATTTATTTGTCATTACATTTTTTATGTGCAAACATATTCTTGTTTTGTAGCAGGAAATAAATGATCGTTTGAATAATCGTGATTTCAATTATTACCAAGATAATCATGATTAATATATTTTTTTCATAATCGAGCAGCCCTAGTAGCAATGTAGGATGGGGGTCAAAGGCGACATAGACATTCGCTGGCTAGCGAGGTAGTGTGAAAGACATAAACAGAGGCCGAACGGCTGCATTGGAGGAGAATGTAAAGTTTGCTTTTTTGCTGTTTCAATTCCCTTTAATACAGAAAGTCTCATTGCATTTGTGCACGCTCACTTACACAGGGCAGTGTCCCACTTCAGCGAGTTCTTTTTGAAAGGCACAGGATAATACAAATATGAAGAAAATTGTTGGTGCCCTTTTGTTAAAGAAAGATAAATTCACAGTAGCCACTGAAATGACTAGACTGGGATTTTCTAGCATCGACAATCCACAAAGCTTCTAAGAAATTGTCCTTTGGACAGATGAGATTAAATTGGAGCTTTTTGGCAAAAGAACAATGTACCTTTTGTGACACATGGAGGGGACTTCTTTGCACTGGCCGACCCAAAAATTAATAAATGATCATTTGGAGTGCCGTAATTTTGGGCTGCTGAGTCAAAAATATGACATCCATTTCCTTGAATAGGCTCTAGTTTCGGATTTATCTATATTTTTGACAATTAATTGGTCGATAATTAATATGCTTTGACAGTTTTCAAGATGTATTTTGATTGTTACTAAAACCTGCCTCTATGATTTGACACCAGCTGTCTTTGCATTGCAGAAATCTGTTCTTGACAACTAGACAGCCTCCTGAGATGGATAAACGTGTGGATTTTTCTGCTTAATTCGTAATCCACCAACTCAATATTAATTAGAATGCCGTGTTTAGACTAGTGGGGCCGCAAAGAAAATATTATAGTAAAGAACTTTTTTGACTTGACTTTGTCTTTAAATGTCCAATAAAATCGGCGGTTTTGAGCCCTCCAAAAACTTGCAAGCATACAACGTGGCCTTAATCCATCTTTGCTCGCAGACACAGCCTGATATTTAAATTTCTTAAAAATTCATCATCAGTATACAAAATGATGGTATCTTTTTTTGTGTGCACAGCCTACCCCACATGTTTCCCCCTCACCCAGTTTACCTGCAACAATGGCCGTTGCATCAACATTAACTGGCGCTGTGATAACGGTGAGTGTCATTTCTGGATTTTACTCTCTCTCTCTCTCTCTCACTCTCTCTCCCTCCATGTTTGAGCAGCAGTCTCATTCTGGCAGGTGTCCTCCTTTGCGTCTTTTCTTTCAAATCTGTTGGTGTTGTAGTGCCGTGCTATTCGCCCATTCTGGCGTCTTCCAATTGGTTCTCTCTTTCAGAAAAGGATTGTGGTGACGGCTCTGATGAATCGCATTGTCCGAACCTGGCCGGTTAGTGCATAGATCAACATGCCCCGCAGCGGCCGAGACGCTTGCCCAGCTCGTAGATTAACCCGACAGGCTAACAAACACTTAAAGGCTGATGCCAATATCGCTGCTGCTGCTGCACCGAGGTTCAGAGCTAAATCAGATCGGGCAAATTGCAAATGCATTATCGAGTCGAGAAAGGATAGAGAAAATCGAATTGGATATTTTTAGAACGACAGGTCAAATGATAAAAGAAAGCATCTCGGCGGAATTAATTTTCTATTCCCTCGCGCCTAACAAGTTAGATTCAGTCGCGATGGATGTTATAAAGGACAGGTTTGTATAGAGTATAATAAACTGCTTATCGCGCTCTGCTGCCAAGCTCAATGTATCAACGCCGAGTACATTCCCTGACGGTGCATGGTCTGTCTGATCTTGGCAGTGTCTGTCTTCATTTAAACGCTCATATTTTGTTACGCGCCAACTGCGTGTGTGTTTGTTGCCGGAGCGAAACAAAACAAAAACGCAACCCGAACGCTATATGGATGTAAATATTCAAAGCCCTCTCCTGCGATCGGTTGCCTATGAGGCGGTGGCCGATGCTTACGCGTGTAACAAGTGTTGTGACGGTGAATTTTGCTTTCAGATAATGACTGCGGCGACAACAGCGACGAGGCGGGCTGCAGTCACTCGTGCTCCAGTGCTCAGTTCAAGTGCAACAGCGGCCGATGCATCCCGGATTATTGGACCTGTGACGGGGATAATGACTGCGGGGACTACAGCGATGAAACCCACGCAAACTGCACAAATCAGGGTCAGTATCTCAGACTGTTTGCATGGCGAGACCCCTGGGGATGTAGGCTATTGATGGCCAGAAATAAGGATAACGGGATGAAGAATTATGCAATGAAATTATATCGCACATTGCTGTCCAATTTCCCAAGGCTGTGTTTGGCGTTGTCGTTTCTTCGTGCGAGGGCTTATAGGCTCCAGGTGAATTACTAATCAAAACAAAACGTCAATCTTGTTTGCGGTAGATGAGCTGCTGTTATTTCTCAGCCCGCCTATTGGTTCTGAAGTGGAAAAATCACGTCCAATCAGATTGCTTTTAATGTAATCCGTATACTGTGAAAAATGGTATAAATGTGTGGTTATCATTTTACTACATATTGTATACAGAATTGCCCCCACTCTTGTCATATCGCCCTGGGAAAAACGCGCATCTCAATTTTTTTTCATTTTTCTTATTTTTACATGAATGGCGTTTCCGCGTTACAGACATCGCATTAATTGGAGATTTAAATAGAAATTGGAGATTTTTCACAGGACAGTGACGATATACTGAATATTATTAGCAACCAGCTGAATTTGAAATTAAAAGTCATGAATGTGCAACCTTTGTTCATTTTATACTGAGAAGGGATTTGGTGGGAGACAAATGTCTGTAAAAAAGTGAAGGAAATAACCAACCCATTTAGCAAGAAACATGAAGTAGGCACAGTTTATTCCCTTTAGTGGGGCAGGCGGGCTGGATCTGACCTTGGGCCTTGACTTCAACACCTACGCCCAAAGTGGAATTTTTACAATTTATTTGGGGATTGCTATGATTTGCTGTGATGCGTCCAACGTTACATCCCTTAATATTCATTCACTTTGTTTGGTATTTTGGTTTAGCATCTCGTATAATTTCAACACAACTTTAGAGCTTCTAGCTTGACCGTTTCAGTTTTTACCTTTTCTTTTTTTTTTTTTTTTTTTTTGGTGATAAGGCATTGTAGTACTTTTGTCAAATGTTAACATTATGTCCTGCTTCTAGTTTAGTTTAGATTAGTTTTGTTTCATTAAACCAAGCAAACAAGCTAATCTAAATCGCTTTTTCTAATAGCTCAAGTAGAGTCTGACCCTGAACAAAGTAGCTGCTCGAGGGATGTCTAAATTAAGTCTTTGCTGCCTGCACCGAGTGGCATTCTTTTTTTTTTTTTAATGTATAACAGTAAAAGCTGTAGCCTTGGGCGATGACTGCACTTCATAGCAGCATTCATCACGGCAACCAGCCATGAATGCCACTGGACTCCTCTTGATAAGCGCTGCCATTTTCACCTATGCCTCAGGTGCGCATCGCATACCGCACATGAAATGTGTTTCATTGGCGCTAAAATACCGGCAAACAAAGTTGGTATTTATTGTATGCGAGTGCTTGTTTCGGAATTGGAACGATACGATGGTGTAGCTGTGAGGGGGAGGCTGCTTCCTTGTTTTTTTCTCGGACTTTTGGCTGTTTGGTACAAGCCGGAGTTTATGTTTACATGTTAGGAAGGAGATGTAACACAGCCTTGGATCTGATCAGTACCAGACGGAAAACGCATACCACGACTGACAACCGATTCAGAAAAAAAAAATCAGCATTATATAATCATGCCAACTTATCATTTTTATTATGCAGAGAGACAAACAAAATAAGCCACTGTCCAATGCTTTTAATGATTAAACGGTGACCGTCTGGTGTTGGATAAAATAAATAAATAAATAAATAAATAAAAAACAGCTTGTCTGAGCTGCAGGCTGTTGGTCTGAATCAGATGAACGTGAGATGAGTGATGGCGCCGCTCAAGCGTCCTCTCCTTTCCCCCCGCAGCCACTCGCCCACCCGGTGGCTGCCACACGGATGAGTTCCAGTGTCGCATGGACGGCCTTTGCATTCCCCTGCGCTGGCGCTGTGACGGGGATACCGACTGCATGGACCTGAGTGACGAGAAGAACTGCGAGGGCGTCACGCACATGTGTGACCCGGCGGTCAAGTTCGGCTGCAGGGACTCCGGTGAGGGGATTGACGTGACTGCAAACGAAGTGATGGGGATTGATTTGCTCCACAAGTGACAGCGTCGTCTCTTCGTAGCGCGGTGCATCAGCAAAGCCTGGATGTGCGACGGGGACAGCGACTGTGAGGACAATTCGGACGAAGAAAACTGCGAGGCGCTGGTGTGTAAACTGTCTCACCACATGTGCGCCAATGACTCCACCATCTGCCTGCCTGTAGAAAAACTTTGCGATGGCACGGAACACTGCCCAGATGGCTCTGATGAGAAGCTCTGTGGTAAGCACCGACAGAAAGAAGGATTTGTTTTTGGGGCCGCAAACAACAAGTGAAACGTGGCATCTTTGTACCCCCAAGAAGCACAGTTTGATTCAGCCTGGTACACTAATTGCATCCCACTGGTGGAACTGGATTTATAGCTGACTGCCATCGCAGAACACGGGTCACAGTTTTAGTAGGCTCACATTCATATTTGGTGTTAGTAACAGTACCTGAGCCAAAGTGGTATCTCCTCATTGAATTTTGAATTTACAATATCATATTAAAACTGGAAGTTGCCCAGTCTAACTAGTTATCCAGATTCCATACTGTGCTCCTGGCTCCATTTCGTTGGGCTACTACAAAAAAGGACCCATCCACTACTTGGGTCAATTTGACTTAACTTTCTGGGTTGTTTTCTGCAAAAATGGGTCGTTTTGTACAAAACAACTCCCTAAACTGGGCTGTTTTGTACAAAACAGTGCAAGAAGGTGGGTCAAATCGAACCAATTTCTGGATCGATCCATTTTTTACCAAAAAATGTGTTATTTTTAACCCAACTGTTTTTAGAGTGTACCCACCACAGCTGTACGGGGGTCCCCAAAAAGTGGAGCTCGACAATAAGAATAGAACAAGAACGGGCAACTTCATATGGCCACAAGCAAGACAGAACACGAAACAAATGAAGTGACGGACACACAGTGGCCACACCGCACTATTTGTGTCGCTAAATCAGGGTTTACGCTACTAGGTTGTGCGGTGGGGTGAACTCTTTCAAAAATGATGGCTTTTGATTAAGTTGCACGGAAATGTAGCGAATTCTCATGCCCTAATCTCTATTTTAGACCTGTGTTCGCTGGACAATGGCCACTGCAGCCATAATTGCACCGTGGCCCCTGGTGAAGGCGTGATTTGTTCTTGCCCGCTGGGCATGGAGCTGCGTGCAGACAACAAGACCTGTCAGATCCAGAGCTTCTGTGCCAAACACCTCAAGTGCAGTCAGCGCTGCGAACAGGACAAGTTCAGTGTGAAATGCTCTTGCTATGAGGGATGGGAACTGGAGCCCGATATGGAAAACTGCAAGAGCACTGGTAAGGAAAAAATATTGCTTGAAACATTCGTGGAATGTTGAAAGACACCATAGAACTATTTGAACATTTGATTGATGAATGCTGCACAGGAAAAACAATGAAATGGAGAAGTTGTGCTCTTCTAGAAAGGCTAGCTAAAAATGCTAGCTAAAAATGCTAAAAAGCAATACTGAGTTGTGAGTTACACGCGTACTTGAGATAAGGGTGAAATACAAAGAATCTCAAGTACTATTAAGTACTGAGGACGAGTGAAGATGCTTTTATTTTCAGTCGCTATGAATCAGCTCTAAATTCGATTATCCAGTGAAAGAGTGTCCTCTTCCAACACAATTCCCTTGATGAATGATCCTGCAGTTCACTGCCAGACCTTTCATTCGTCTTGTTGCTTGTCTAACTGTCTGCTAGAAACAAATGCCCTGTTTTATTTGCGCTATGTTGCAACCAGCCAGGATTTGGGCAGAGTCACATACAGTAAAGTAGGTGTGGAGCTGCTTTTTTTAATGTCACACTGAAGAGTGACCCCCGCTGAGGCTTAAACACTTTGCCAACTGGACTGTGTCTTTTAAAAATGTGCCCTTTTGACTTTTATTCTCCATTTCCACAGATCCTTTTAAACCCTTTATCATTTTCTCAAATCGCCATGAGATACGCCGCATTGATCTCAATAAGGGGGAATTCAGCGTGCTGGTGCCTGGCCTGAGGAACACCATCGCTTTGGATTTCCATCTCAGCCAGAGTGCCCTCTATTGGACTGACGTTGTCGAGGATAAGATCTATCGTGGGAAGCTATCGGAGAATGGGGGTGAGATTTGTCTTGTTGTGAAAACAAAATTAGGATTAGGATAAAGTGCATGAAATATCTTGATAGAATACTATGGCAAAAACTAAACGCAGCGGAATAGATCACAAAACATTTAAATTCTTAGTTGACTCACTTGCATGATTTGTTTGGCAGTTTTATGCTGGATGCCCTTTCTGACACAGCACTCATTTTTCATCTGGATTTGGGAGTGGAAGTGGCTGGGTTTTGGGGCACTTGTTGTGGAAATGAACCCACGGCGTCTGCATGAAACGCAACAAGAAGAACTTGAAATTCTTAGTGTTTTTATAAATTCAAAATAAGATAAGGCATATAAGGCAATTACAAGTGCATCATAGTCATATGAAGTAAATTGTCACAGACTCGCCTTTTCAACATTTTATTGCATGCCTTTTTTTTTAACATTTCAGCCTGAGGCCCTGCACGCAGAAACAAAAGTGGAGGTTTTTGTGTTTTGATATGTAAAAAAAATTTGTTGTTTTGGATTTTTCTGTGATTTTTCTTCTGATGTAATCATTGGTCGAATTCTCACCAAAATGTAATGGGAACATTATTGGAAGAATAACTGTAAGCAAGCTACAGACAAAGAAATAAACGAATGCCAATGGCACCATAGCTGTTTACCAATGTAAACAGTTTTTGTTTAACAAAGGGTCTTGGTTTTGCTGGAAGGTCTTTTTTACTGCAAAATATTAGGAGGAGTCCATTTTCAGGAATGTTTCAAAATTTCACTGCAGAGAATGGTGCACCATACTCATAAAAAAAAAAAAAACGATTCAGTATGCAGAGCGTGATATGGCTTCCTGATGGCTCCTGTGACCACAAACTGAGATGCATTTTAAAAAGGCTTTGTCAATTCTAACAAACATGCACTTATTTCACGAGATGTTCACATTTTATTTGTGACTAACTCTAACCATATAACTTGCTTTTTTAGGTGATTTGCTGCATTGCCAACCAGCCACTGCAGTTCACTTCAAATAGAGTCAAGTTATTTCAATGACTGATTCTGCTTCCTTCCAAACACATAAAGACTAGTATTTGCGTTAATGTAATGCAATGTTAGCTCTGAATAAAACTTGGTAGATTACATTTACATAATTTGGAAAGCACTGCTTTGGGGCACAATGAAATCTGAATGCCACGATCTATAAATGTTCAAATATTGTGCAAATGGTTTAAGAAAAGAAGTTCCCAAATGAAATGTTAAAGCGGTAGTCAACCCAAACATATATTTTTTAAGACTATGTTCTATGCAGGCCCACTGATTGAAACACAGCATTCTGATTAATATTGCGTTTGTGGAATAAGAGTTAATCCACTCGTTTTTAGCCATCCCCGGGGACGGCCATTTTGTCTCAGGGCTCAGATAACGACCAATCACAGCTCAGCTTCAGAAAACAGGTGAGCCGTGATTGGTCGTTACTTGCTGCCCTGAGCAACTGTGATGTCATTTTTAGTCGACAGAATTGACAAAATGGCCGCCCCCAGAGATGGCTAAAAACGACTGGATTTTTTTTTTTTCTTTTACTTAAAGACGAAGTCAACCCAAACATATTTTTTTCAAGAATATGTTCTATGCAGGGCTATGAAACAAGGCAATATGATTAATATGAAATATGAGTTAAGCAGCAAAATCCACCCGTTTTCAGGCATCTCAGGGGGCGGCCATTTTGTTACTTCTGTCCCCTGAAAATGACATCACAAACCTTGAGGGCTCAGATAATGACCAATCACGGCTGGCCTGTTTTCTGAAGCTGAGCTATGATTGGTCGTTATTTGAGCCCTGAGGGTGTGTGAAGAAAATATGTTTTGGTTGACTTTCCCATTAAGCAATATTATGCTTGACTTTCTTGTAATAGCGTAAAACAAATAGTACGCCTTTTTCATGGACCAATTCTTGAGTCACGCCTCATAATTAATCACGCCTTCAATTAAGATTCAATGCATAATGCCACAATGACATGTAGAGGCTGACACAAGACGGATTAGCATTCACATCAGTGTGTTTTTTTCCCTTGTGTGCATCTGAAGCTTTAACCAGCTTTGACGTGGTAATCCAGTATGGGCTGGCGACTCCTGAGGGCCTGGCAGTGGACTGGATAGCAGGAAACATTTACTGGGTGGAAAGCAACCTGGACCAAATCGAGGTGGCCAAGCTGGATGGCACCATGAGAACCACACTGTTGGCTGGAGAGGTGGAGCATCCTCGAGCTATAGCCCTGGATCCCCGTGATGGGTAACACCTGCACTGCAATGCGCACACTATCGACTGCTGCTTTGACAAACATTCCCTTCGACATAAACTCTTCTCAGGATCCTCTTCTGGACCGACTGGGATGCCAGTTTACCCAGGATTGAAGCAGCATCCATGAGTGGCGAAGGCAGAAAGACTATCCACAAGGAAACTGGCAATGGGGGCTGGCCAAATGGCCTCACTGTAGATTATCTAGAGCGACGCATCCTCTGGATTGACGCCAGGTCAAACACAACAGGCTTTTTGGGTCTAAATACTCGAGTATTCCTCGGATTAAGTCGCAAATCCAATCAAACGCTTTTGTTCATCGTAGGTCCGATGCCATTTATTCTGCCAAATACGACGGTTCCGGGTTGATTGAAGTCCTGAGGGGCCACGAGTATCTGTCGCATCCCTTTGCTGTCACCATGTACGGTGGTGAAGTTTACTGGACGGACTGGAGGACTAACACGTTGGCCAAGGCGAATAAGTGGACTGGTAGCAACGTCACTGTCGTCCAGAGAACCAACACTCAACCGTTTGACCTGCAGGTCTACCATCCGTCCAGACAGCCTGAAGGTGAGAAAAAAACCCGTAATTTTTTCCCCAACAAGAAGTTCACTACAGCTCACTGGGGCACGGCTTGGAGTTGTATTTGTTCCATGCAATTCCTATTGGTGTGCAGAAATTTTGTCAATTTCCGTGTGGAAAAATAAGAAACTACATGTGCACAATTCAACGGAAAGGCGGACTACTCCCTGTACTGCTCACCAATCAATCACAGGGATTGAGATAGAGACAGCAAACCATTCACACTGTGCTAAGTGGGAACTGAACGCATGCTGCCTGTGCTGAAGTTACCCAACAGACTAGCACAACACCATCACACTTTTTTGCTTATCAACATGGCACATCTTGACTTGGCAATATTTACACATTTGCTCCAAATGAGTGTGCGTGGGAGATGAAAGAGACGCTTGTGAGTTGGCAGCCCGTTACAACAAAATTAGCCGTAATTTTATCTCTAGTGGTACTGTATGTTGGTTGTGTGTTGTGCTAACCCAATTTGGACTGTTTTCGGTGCTTTTGGCCGTGATGTTCTTTGGCCGGGTCTATCGGCGCTTGTGTGTCCTTTCACCTTAAGCGTGTTACAACAGCTATGTTTCATTCTCCCTGGGCCATTTGCGCTATTGCAGCCTTTTGGCTGTGGTCTTTTATTGAGCAGAGACTATCAGTGCTATTGGACTTTTAGCTGCAATGCTCCAACCGACCGATGTCCATTTGATGAAGAATCCGTCCCGCAGGCCATATGGCGAGAGACGAATGCTTGCGCTAAAATGAAGGAAATTGAAGTGGACTAAATGGGACGGGACAAATGTCACCAATCCCACCGTATGTGTGTTACTCACCAACAGATGAGCGATTGTCCGTTGGACAACTGCAGCCGTTTGTTTACATTCAAACTCAGCTCGTAGCAAACGGCAGTGACATCATACACGCTGCGATTGCAAAACTGCAATTTCGGTATCTATGATCCAGGCGCACTCAGAACCCGAGACTTCAGTCTTGCCTCTCTGCCTCGTCGACTAACAGCGAGTCCGCTATGGAGCACTAATGACACACCGCATTCTGTAGTCTTAGATCCACGAATGATAAAAGTTGTGATTTCATTTCTAATGTTGTTTGTTTTGTTTTTTTCGACAGCGCCCAACCCGTGCGCAGATAAAAATGGCCAGAAGCCCTGCACTCATCTATGCCTCATCAATTACAATCAGACATTCTCCTGTGGCTGCCCCCACCTCATGAAGCTCGGGCCTGACAAGCGTACTTGTTATGGTAAGCGTGAGCACGCACACGCGCACGCACTGTAGCACAAGACGAATTCTCGACTCACTCTCTCTAAGCTTGCAAGTAATTCCCTCTCGCTTGCTTGTTGGAAGCAGAATGTAATTCCCTGTCCTTGCTGAATAGTTTATATTTGTTTATGTATATATGAGTGTGTAGGAGAGAGAGGGAGTATGGCATTAAACAAGACTCCCCCCCCCCCCACACACTTTGAGGCGCCATTATTATGACGGCTTTGGTGTCCATCGAAGAGGCTGTCAGTGTAGTCGGCGTATGAGATTAGTATTCAGGGCAGGGTTTGCTATTCTCTTTAGGGGTAATGGAATGGAGAGGCCCGTTCTTGTCTGATGCAGGCATCCACCGCAACCCGTCCGCGCCCGGCAGCTCGCCTGGCTGGGCTGATCCAGCTTGACACTGTTATTATTCCCCTCCTTCTCTCTTTCACAGTTCTTCTTTTCCTGTCCATCATTTGTCGGCTACTGCGCCAGCTAAGTGATAATAGGACTGTCGAGACCGTTGCAATTGTAATGGATAGGTTCTCATTGCATTCACTCGCGTGCTCACAACTGCGCAATCTCGTTGGCCAGCCAAACGTAATTGATGCAAAAGCTGCAGCAGCATGAACTGTTTATTTAAGTGGCTGTAATGATCTGGTCATTGTTCACGTACGTCTCCGGAGGTGCAAACAAAGAAAACATCTCATCGCCTCCCCCCCTCCCTCAGAGTCTCGTCAGTTCCTGCTGTACGCCCGGCAAATCGAGATCCGAGGAGTGGACATCGACAACCCCTACTACAACTACATCATCTCCTTCACCGTGCCCGACATCGACAATGTAACCGTGGTGGACTACGACGCTATGGAGCATCGCATCTACTGGTCCGACGTCCGCACTCAGACCATCAAGAGAGCGTTCATTAACGGCACCGGAGTTGAAACTGTGATCTCTGCTGGTATGGCTCCTATACATGTCATCAGATATTGCATTCATGTCCACGTAAAACAACAGGGGACTGAATTCACATCATACTAAAATAGTACATGTTCATACCTAAAACTGTATAAAAAAGTGAGTATAGTGGTACCATAATTTACAAGTGCCCCTACTTTTTATTTTTTTTCAATATTTAGCTTTGTATTGCGAGCTAAAGTTAAAGGGGAAATCAACCCAAACATCTATTTTTAAAGAATATGTTCCCAGCGGGTCCACTAGTAGATAAATATTGCGTTTGTGGCATATGAGTTAAGCAGCAAAATCTACCTGTTTTTACCCATCTCTGGGGACGGCCATTTTGTCACTTCTGTTGACTGAAAATGACATCACAACTGCTCAGGACTCAGGTAACGACCAATCACGGCTCAGCTTCAGAAAACATGTCAGCTGTGATTGGTCGTTACCTGAGCCCTGAGTAGTTGTGATGTCATTTTCAGTCGACAGAAGTGACAAAATGGCCGCCCCCAGTGATGGCTTAAAACAGGTGGATTAACCCTTATTCCACAAACGCAATATTTGTCAGAATACCTTGCAACACTTACAAAGAGCTGCTGTCATCCTTCCGCTATCTAAACCACCTGTTATGGATTACAATAGTTATAATAACTAGTGGTGTTACTGGAAACATGCAATTGAGTTTCCACTGCACTATATTGTACTATAGAATAAAAAAAAAAAATCTAAACCTAAAACAAATTAGACTTGTAAGTCAAAGTATGACCGCATATTGTATACATAGACCATAATAATGTCGTTTCAATCATTTTGTCTACTGTGTGCTTATCCATCTTTAGATCTGCCCAACGCTCATGGCCTTGCGGTCGACTGGGTGTCCAGGAATCTGTTTTGGACCAGTTATGATGCCAATAAGAAACAGATTAATGTTGCCAGACTGGACGGCTCATTCAAAAACGCTGTGATCCAGGGTCTGGAAAAACCCCACTGCCTGGTGCTGCATCCCATGTTGGGGTTAGTCACACAGACGCTGTCACACTTTGTCAAAGTAGGAGTGATTGAAATGTCTCTTGAAAGCTCCCAGATATCACCTTTCACCTGCAACATGTCCTTTCCTCTCGTCTCGCTCCATTTTTTGAAGACGTTTACACTCCACTGGCCTCTGAATTATTTACAGTCTGTCTGTCCCTATTTCTGTTTCCTTGTTTGTCCTCCATCCTTCGTCTCCTTTCGTGTTTAGCAAATGTCTGTTTTCCTTAGAGCCTTGAAACTTAATCCCCCGCTGAGCTCCCCAAACCAAACCTGCCTGGCCTCTCTTCTAACCAGCACAGCAGAGATGGACCGACCATCTGTATTTTTATACAATATGGTTTTGTACTGCAGGAATTTTTCTTTTTTTTTTTTCTTCTTTTTTCTGTTTTCTATTTTCGAGGTGGATTAGAAAGTAGACATTCTGTAGCAAATGTTGTGGCCTCCTGTTTTTTTTTTTTTTTTTTTAATCTACTCCTTCCTGTCTTTCAGAGACTTGTTCTGTCTTTAAAAGCACACTTAGATGGAGGAATGTTTCCGACGTGAGCATTGTTGGCGCGGGGGTAAATGAGGACCAGATGCTGCTGGATGCATTTGTCCTCTTTCTGACACTAACGCACTGAATGCATCGGGGTGGGGGGGTGGTTGTAGAGGCAAAGAGTGTCAGGGGGGTGGGACAAAAGTCTGCTGGATCCTGTCGTTATTTCAATGGAAGGCATTTTAGCAATCAAGCAAATGATGTGGTGGAAGCTTAAGTGAGATTGAATGTTACTTTTAAATATTCTACACAGGCACCCGACACAGACACTCGATGTGTTTTGGAGCCAAATTAAAAGAGCTGCGGTCTTGTTGCTATGCGTTTCTCCCATATTTACCACGCTTTTATAACTAGGTTTTTCAGTCATCACAGGTTTCCACCAAAGCAAGAACCCATTCATTTGGGTGCCAGTCTGGATAAAGGAACATTTTAGCTGCTGTAGCTTTACCGATTCCCTCTGCTCGCTTTCCTCAGGAAGCTCTACTGGACAGATGGGGACAACATCAGCATTGCCAACACAGACGGCAGCAACCAAAGTGTCCTATTCACCAACCAGAAAGGCCCTGTTGGTGAGTGAGTATGTTTATTCAGTTGTTCCCTGGGGTTCTGTTCAAAGACCTCATGGGCCCAGGACTAGATACTGGAACGCTTTCGTTTGTGTTGAAAGGACAACACAGCTGCCGATGCCCTTCAGGTGCTTTATTCCCACATGCGGGAACAGAATGCACATTCATTTAGGAGCTGCTATCAGCCACAGCTCACACCCAGTCACCCAACTCACTGACAGCCTACTTGAGCTATCCTTCAATCTTATATGGCACTGCTACCCTTTCATCTGCAAGGTTCCTTTAATCCTTGATTCTCTCTTCCATTTGTCTTCAATCTCAAAGACATCACATACTGTGCACACATATGAAGTAGATGAAGAGAAACTTTTCATTTAAAGCGGAAGTCAACCCCCAAAAATCTTTACCATAATGTTTTATCCATTAGTCTAAACATGACTTTCTGATTAATATTGCATTTGTGGAATATGAGTTAGGCAGCATATCCACTGTTTTTATCCCGCTCAGGGTGTGGCCATTTTGTCATTTGCTCTCGACTGAAAATGACATCACAGTTGCTCATGTAACAACCAATTGCGGCTCACCTGTTTTTCTGAAGCGAGCCATGATTTGTTGTTACCTGAACCTTGAGCAACTGTGACGTGATTTTCAGTTTACAGCAAGTGACAAAATGGCCGCCCCCTGAGACAGACACTGATTTAATAAAGGTTTGCATGGGGGGGGGAAAAAAACATGCTTCTAAGATGAACCTTCTGAATAATTTAAGGGCTGACTTGGAGCCAGTCACAAGAAGGAGTCATGCCACATCACCCTTGACAAAACTTCCCTGGGTCATTTTAGCGCTTGGTGACAATTAGCACTGGCCTCTCCTATGAGGCAATTTTTTCTCTGTGCTGTCGCAAGTTTTAAACACAATGTTAAACAATCTTTCGTGAATGCGCAATTTAGCATCTGCTGTTTGAGATCCTCGCAAAAGGTCGCAGTCTTAGTAAATCCCATGCAACTCACCACATGCAATCTGTTAGCGTGAACACGCAATTTAACACCTGCTATTTAGGATCTTAGGCCCATAATATGGGGAAATACACATTAAATGAAATACAAACTAAACCCTGGAACTCTTTGTTTGTTTTACAGGGCTCTCTATTGACTTTGACACCAAGCAGCTTTACTGGATCAGCTCAGGAAACAGCACCATCAACCGCTGCAACCTGGACGGCTCCGGGCTTGACGTTCTTGAAGGAGTCAAAGGCAAGCTGACCAAGGCTACTGCTCTGGCCATCATGGGTGAGTCTTTATCCCCTTTGCAAATATCATTCATTTCCGTATCATTTTCAAATGTCAAGGACCGTGTGAAGTGTGGCCCTCGTCAGTTGTCATTCTGTGTTCCATCCTGCAGGTGATAAGTTGTGGTGGGCCGACCAAGGAACTGACCAGATAGGAACATGTGACAAGAAAGACGGCGGCAACTGGAAAGTCCTGAGGAACAGCACGTCCCCAATGATGCACATGAAAATATACAATGAGACTGTTCAGAAAGGTGCGCATGTCCTCTACTGTCATTCATACACATACACCTACAGGCCAAAACGTTAGCAACACAACTAATACAATTCACAGGCCGATAAGATCGAATACAAGCTCTGTATGAAAATGTAAAGAAAACATCGATAGATTTAGAGACATTTCCGTGCAGATAATCACGTTAATGAAAATACGGTATCGTTGAATGAATTTCTCTTTTGCCTATTGTTGTCATTGTGACATCATATTCTCCGATACAACTCTTATATTGAATCTTATTAGATGCACATTTAGCTAATGGAGTGTCAAGAATTTTTTTTCACATTCCGAGCCATTCGTTTTGGTTGAAATAGATGTCAAAAAGGGGAAAAACAAGATACCCATGTAAGGAGTGTTCTCTTGCCGGCATCTCGCTTGTTTATCTCAGCAAATGCACATCTGTTTAGATCTTGACTTCTCTATGTTGTAATGTTTGCACTCATGCTTTTTTTTTTTTGGTTTCCAGGCACCAATCTTTGCAGCAATAACAATGGTGACTGCTCCCAGCTGTGTCTCCCCACCTCCCCGACCGCCAGAGCCTGCATGTGCACTGCAGGATACAGCCTGCGCAGTGGCCAGCAGTCTTGCGAGGGTGCGGCACGTTACACTGTATTACGCACTTTTAAAGAGCGTGTTAATTGGATCAAGCACTTGTTACAGAGTGTGTGTATTTGCTGTAGGTGTCGGCTCTTTCCTCTTATACTCTGTGCACGAGGGTATCCGTGGCATTCCTTTGGACCCTTCGGACAAGTCTGATGCCCTGGTGCCAGTGTCAGGCACGTCCCTGGCTGTGGGCATTGATTTCCACGCGGGTAATCCTAAAGCAAAGAAAATATACACCCTCATTAAAAAGCATTGTTATGGACAGAAATACTGTGGAGTTTACGTTAATCTATGTTGCTTTCTTCCTCAGACAATGACACTATCTACTGGGTGGACATGGGCCTGAGCACAATTAGCAGGGCCAAACGAGACCAAACATGGAGAGAGGATGTTGTCACCAACGGCATCGGCAGGGTGGAGGGGATAGCTGTTGACTGGATAGCAGGTGAGACAAACAAAAATCCTACAAAAATATTGCATTCAGGGTATGGCTTCAAAATCAAAAACTTTCAGAGAAACTGTAACTATACTTCAATGAACAAGTGAGAGAGAGAGGGGACATGCACCAAGGCTTTTTTTTAGCCCCCTCCACTAGTGTGTTAAAATATCACCTGAGGGGTTTTCACAGTTGAAAATGGGTCCTTAACCTTTTTTTCTATTCTTATTCATCTAAAGATATGATCAGTTACCAAGTACACATTCTTTACTTTTTCTGTTAAAAAAATCATCATGATAATCTGTCAGAGTCTTCTATTCTATTCTCAGAGCTTTAAAAGAATTTGAATAAGAGGTTAATTGATCCAGTATTGGTTGACCTCAGGTATCGAGTTGTGATACAGCAGCGATGCGTGCAATGCATCAATCCACACACCCAGAAATAATGATTTTTTTTTTCCTCTTGGTTTCGTACAGGAAACATCTACTGGACAGACCAAGGCTTCGACGTGATCGAGGTGGCCCGGCTGAATGGCTCCTTCCGCTATGTGGTTATCTCCCAGGGCTTGGACAAGCCCCGCGCCATCACTGTTCACCCCGAGAAAGGGTGAGAAGGCAGCTGTCTTCAATCTGCGTTGTTATTCCTCTCATGATTGATTACAAGACGAAGTCATCTGGGCGCTTGTGTGTGTGCAGCTACTTGTTCTGGACAGAGTGGGGCCAGTACCCTCGTATTGAGCGCTCACGACTGGACGGCACGCAAAGAGCTGTTCTGGTTAACGTCAGCATTAGCTGGCCCAATGGTATCTCCATCGACTACGAGGTACGGTAGCAAACCGGTCTTTCTTGCGTATCACATTTGGGCTGTGCTGTTAATCGAAATTAATATGACGATTATTACACTCCACGATTACAAAATTGGCATAATCGTAAGAAACAATTCAGATCCAACGCATTACGTTTGTTCACACAAGGAAATCATACTTTCATACATTTGCCTCTTTATTATTTTATAATAACTAATTTGATCATTTTATTTGGTCCAAAAGAAACTTACAGTGTTTCAAAGAAATATATTTGTCCTTATCAGTTTTTACGTTTAAAAATATTCTTGTTTTGTACCCAAAAAATAAATGGTTTGAATAATCGTGATTTCAATTATTACCCAAATAATCGTGATTGGTTTTTTTTCATAATCGGGCAGCCCTATATCACATTGATAATAGTGCTAACTCTGCGTTCCTTTTTTAAAATTTTATTTAATGAAAACATGACTTTCTTTTGCGCTGTGTG
Source organism: Filicampus tigris (assembly GCF_054856515.1). NCBI lineage: Eukaryota > Metazoa > Chordata > Actinopteri > Syngnathiformes > Syngnathidae > Filicampus > Filicampus tigris. The sequence continues at coordinate 16,022,793 of NC_141225.1, read as the reverse complement.
CCCACAGGACAGTATGCTGTACTGGTGTGACGCCAGGACGGACAAAATTGAGCGCATCAATCTGGAGACTGGAGAGAACAGGGAAGTGGTGCTGGCCAACAACAACATGGACATGTTCTCTGTGTCCGTGTTTGAGAGCTATATCTACTGGAGTGACCGGTTAGACACAGTCCTTTTTTTTCCAACTTTAGATATGGTTTATTCAGAGTCGCAGTCCCTTCAGTTTATTGCCCTTTGCCTGTTGTCACGCAGAACTCACGCCAATGGCTCCATAAAGAGAGGCAGTAAAGACAATGCCACAGACTCTGTGTCTCTGAGGACCGGGATCGGGGTGCAGCTCAAAGATATTAAGGTCTTCAATAGGGCCAGGCAGCAAGGTGAACCACTGTCTTTAAACAATCAAACCTACTCAATACATACAAATAATAAATACATTGCAAGATCATGGACAACTTGAATCATTCCGGTAGTTCAATAAAAAAAAAAAAAAAAAAAAAAAAAAAAAGTTAGGAGTCACTACACTCAGATATATTATTTAAAATTTTGATGACTAAAGCTCACAGCACAAACGTACAAATCACATTCTCAAGAAATGCAAATGAAACCTCAAAAAATTATTTCATATAGAAATAAGGAATTGGACTTGTGAAAAATATTTTCCCATGTGTTTACCGGTAATCAATCTGTATAATATATAGCTCACATTTGGAAGTGAACCTTTCTATAATATTCTACTTTATTGATATGCACCCAAATGTGTGTCTCTAGTCACCAGCCACGACTTGAGACACACACCCAAAATTTGCTATACAAAGAGGGAGATCAATTTTCTTAACCTTTTTAATCATAGGACATGGGCAAACTATTTGAATTGCCTTTGTATTTAACCTCCGTTCTACATTATTTTGAACATATTGTTAAATTATTTCCACTTTAACGGAGTGAATGAAAACTGAGTATTATCTTTACAGAGGCAAAATTTATGATGCACTTATATTGACACTCATTAGACTGTGTAGGTGATCCTAATGAAGGCACCAGGAGTGTAGTTAAATGCCTAAATTCATCTTAACTATTAAAAATGCTGGTAGAAGGCGATAAAAAAAAAAAAAAATCATATTCATGACCAATTACTGTATGTCTGTGCAGGAACAAATGTGTGCAAAGTGAAAAACGGCGGGTGCCAGCAGCTTTGCCTGTACAGTGGCGACGGAAAGCGCACATGTGCCTGTGCACACGGCATGCTGGCTGAGGACGGACGCGGCTGCCGCGACTACGACGGCTACCTGCTCTATTCGGAGCGCACCATACTGAAGAGCGTCCACCTGTCGGATGAAAACAACCTCAACGCGCCCATAAAACCGTTTGAGGACCCCGAGCACATGAAGAACGTCATAGCGCTGACCTTCGATTACAGAGGAGGAGGAGGGAAGGGAGCCAACCGGGTCTTCTTCAGCGACATCCACTTTGGCAACATCCAGCAGATCAGCGATGATGGATCCGACCGCAAGACGGTAGTTGAGAGTGAGTAGTCCCGCTTCCTTTTTTTTTTTTTTTTACTGTATCTAATTTTATTCACCGACATATCTACATCTTATTTCGTATCACTATTGATGTGCGGCATGCACAGCTCCAGGATTTTACTTTCCATTTAATTCTGTCATTTCCTCCAATTTGTGGCCTTTTTCTTTTGCATCTTTTCTTCAGAAATTGCTCACGCTTGGTATCTGTACTTAAAGCTGAAATTGTAGGTATTTCAAATACAAGAGCTGTTTAAAATATTTCTACTTTAAAGTGAAGTCAACCCCCCAAAAATCTTGACAATCATATGTTTTATGCAGTCTCACTAGTCTAAACTTGCTATTCTAATTCATATTGTGTTTGTGGAATATGAGTTTAGCAGCAAAATCCACCTGTTTTTATCCATCTCAGAGGGCGGCCATTTTGTCACTTGCTGTTGACTGAAAATCACAGTTGCTCAGGGCCCTGCCAACAACCAATCGGGGGTCAGCTTTACAAGGCAGGTGAGCTGTGATTGGTTGTTACATGACCCCGAGCAACTGTGATGTCACTTTCAGTTGACAAAATGGCCGCCCCGTGAGATGGATGAAAACAGGTGGTTTAGCTTCTTAACTCATATTTCACAAACGCAACTGTAATCAGAATGCCGTGTTTAGACTAGTGGGTGCGCATACAACATATTATTGGAAAGAAAATTTGTGGCTTGACTTGCGCTTTAAGATGCTCATATTCCTCAGCTTTAATTTAACTTGAATACCTAAATAGCCGGCATGAGTAAATGAACCCTTTAAGTGCCAAAGGAGCAAAATTCACCAAATATTTACACTATGCCTTTATCTCTAACAATTTTCAAGCTACAACCTTTTGAAATAGTGATATCAAAGCTAAATATTTTATTGAAAAAACCCTGGTACCTAAAGGCTTAAGACTGAGCACTATTATCTTTGTAAAACTAGGAAAGTTGGAACGTGTGTATGTTTTAGCAAATAACAACAAGACAGAAAGATATCCTCCTTTTTTTTTTTTTGTCTCTTTTACATAATCTCAGCATTCTTTTTGGTTGTCGTCAATGATTTATAGGGATGATTGCATGACAAGATCAAGATTGTCTGTTGTCCCATAAAGGAGCAAGATTCTTTACAACTTGTTGCGTAATACTCAGGAGTGCCCATTCCTTGCAAGTAGTCTTTCAAATAATTCAATGTAATTCCCAGTAGGGTGGATCAGCCCCTGTGTTTGTGCAGCCGCTGAGTAATTACTATCAATCAGGCAGGCCCGCCCCCACTGGCTCTCTGCCCTTCCCTCTTAAACAGCCTCAGCAGATCTCGCCTGAACCTTTGGGAGATGAGCACGTAGAGGATGGGGTTTAACACTGTCGACGCGATGGCCATGAGTCGCGCAAACACGCTGAACGGGCCGTAGCGCGGCGAGGTGCCGGTGGCCCCTGAGCTTTTGTCCGACAGCAAGGCCAGCGTCAGGCCGTAGGAAGGCAGCCAACACAGAGTAAACGCCAGCACCAGCATTGCCGACGTCTGGGTCACCTTGCTCTGGTAACGTTCGACTTGTGGAGCCGGAACAGCATTCCGAGTCCTCCGCAGGAACGCGTAGATACTACCGTATGCGATGGCGATGGTGACCAGGGGGAGCAAGAACGCCGCGAGGAAGTGGACCAATCCATAAATTAGCTGATCTTGTTGGTGCAGGAAAGCGAAGCAAGCGAGGGCGTCGGGGTCATCGGGAGGGCTTCCGACAAAACGAAACACCAACTGGGGTGCGGCCAGGCAGCAGGCCGGGACCCAAAGAAGCGCGCTCGTCACGGCCACCTGCCGTGGAGAGAGGAAGCGGAAAGTCCTGGCGGGGTGCACGACCGTCATGTAGCGCGACACCGCCAGGGTGGACAGCGTGAAAGCGCTGGCCGACGTGCAGGCCGAGCCCAAAAAGCCCGCCAGGCGACACGGCAGGTCCCCGAAAGGCCACTGCTGCATGGCGATGGCGGCGGTGTGGAAGGGAAGCGTGGAGAGGAGAAGAAGATCTGCAAAGCTCAGGGCCAACAGGAGGACGTCCGTGCCTGTTCCCGACTGAGCCGCCCGCCGCCTGCTCCTCCTACATAGGATCACCATCACCGCGGTGTGCCCCCCGACGCCCAATACCAGGATCACAGCATCAAATATCGGGACAAGGATCCGTTCCAAATTGCCGGCCTCACCGTGACTGCCGTTCCCTTGCCGATCCTCGACCGCAGCGGAATTCCACAGCAGCATTTTTATGTCGTGCTTGCCACTGCAATCATGCTCAAGGTGCTCATAAAAGTGCGGATAAGACGAGTGGAAATGATTGCTCGCATTGTGAATGAATGGCAGTCGGAGCAGGAAAAGAATAACACTTTGCAACCATTTCTTTAACCGTCATTGATGAAACACACCACAAGGAGCCCGGGTCTTGTTAAAACGAATACACACATCCGAAGGAGTAAATTCCCGCTTGTCATTTCAGACTGAACAAAATCAAATCCTTCAGGAATCCTGATAAAGTCACCCAAGTTTTCTCAGGACGGCAGTTTGTTTTGTTTCTCGTCGCCTCAAAGTCGCTCCACGTGACATCTTGGTCCACAGCGAGCCTTTGTTGTTCCTCCAAAGAGGGCTCCTCTGGAGGACTCGACCGGTGGCGGAGGAGGAAAAGAAATGTTGAGTAGCTTTACAGCAAGGCGGGATGAAGGCGAGCCATCGGCAGGTGAACTCTGGACCGATTATCGCAGGGCAGGACGCCGATTGGCTGGCCCGCTGACTGTGGGCGGTCCGTCGGCGGCCAAGCAGTTTTTCCCAGGGTCTGATGTTTTGATGAAAGGATACAGTTGTTTAGGGCTTTTGCAGACGTATCGTTGAAAATTAGAAATGAGGTGATATGAAGTGAGCAAATTGAATTGAAACTCATCTCTGCATAATTCGGAGTAAATCCGACTAAAACACATTGAAATGAGACACGTTGTGTCACAGTATTATACCTTCACCAGCCACAACGTTAAGTACACTTGTGCAATCTAATGAGAGGCAATAAATGTTAATTGTACATGTAAACAGTGGAGTGAAATTGCACCGCATCCAACGTAGAATTATTTCTTTATTTATCAGCTCCTGGGCTGTTGTGTTGGGTTGTATATGTCAAATCGAGAGAGAAAATGTGAAATATTGTTTGCTATCAGAAACCTAGCTAATAATTGACTGCTGACAACAAACACTGACCTGCAATCACGTTTGCTTCAAATAACATTGTGAGCGCGGACGGAATGATTCATAACTAGTTTGTCGGCATTACCTAAAAATGTGAGTCGTGTTTGTGTGGGTCACTGCGGAAATAAACTTAAGTGGACAGCAATAATTTAAGAGAGAAAATAGCAGGCCTATTGATCCGCTCTAAGTGGGTGGGAAATCCTTCGCCCGGCTCTCTAGTGGCTCATGCAGAGACAAATGTTGACTCATGTCCATGGCATTGCACCACAGATATTGAGCTTTGCTGTTAAGTGTCTCACCGAGTGGTGAACCTCGCAATCTGGCCACAGCTGTGAAAAGATAACTGTCAAACTCAGCCCCAGGAAAGGCTGCTTTAATCGATACGCCTTCACGGTTTGGGTCAATTAGCAACATGATGTCTATTTGCTCTTGTGGTTGATATGGCACGCTGGCGTCTGCAAATGAGGTGTACAAAGAGGACATTGTTTTCCTCCATTTTGGCCAGTTCTTGCCAAGCCTCTTGCTTCTGTTCAGGTGTGAAGTACACTATTTTTAAAGATGCCTCTGGGTGAAAAGGTTGACTTTTGCTTCTCCTCCGCGCTTGAGGTATTGCAAAGGAAAATAATACGGCACTCTGTAACAGTTGTTGTGACCTTTTTAGTGTGGCAATTGTTGCAGAAAAGCATTGTGTCACGCCGTGTGAGGCTGCGTCTGACTCTTCCACTCTGTTGCCTTTTGCCGCTGCTGGATTTCACATGCTTCCTTTCCCTCATCCATTATCTCCATTTCTGCTTCATCTTATCTCTCATTTGCAGTTGTGTTTATAAGGAGAGGAAAATGGTGGGACAAAAACGCAATGCAATGCTCTCTGATGCATTTTTGTCTAATTAACGAACATTTTGAACAGACACTTAATAGCTGACGTCATTTCTAACTTGTAGACAGATGATAAGAAACAAGCTGCTCATTTTCTTGTTTCGAGGCAAATTTGTGGCGTACTTCTACCTTTGCCTAATTTGCCTAGAAAAAAAGCTTGCATGCAACAGCCATATGCCGACAGTGGTGTTTTTCTCACTGGGTAGAGTAGCGATCTTTTTTCACAAAGCAGATAAAGGCCAAGGAGAGTTGGCAGCATGCTACAGAAATACACGCGCAAAGGAAATCAGAGCGAACCCCCGATATACGTTGTAGATGGTTTTTTTTTGGGGGGGGGACTATCCTCTATTCTAAACTTAAAAACTCACCTATTTGCTGTTTTGGTGCTCAAGTTAAAGCAATTAAAAGATTACTTTGTCAACATAGTGTATATTGAAGTGAGTTGAGGAGCTTCAGTCAAACAAAAAAAAAATCATGCTTTGGACGCCATTGTGTGGCATCTGTAAGCAATAATATACCTTTTTGGGTGTGGGCGTCAATTACTCACAGATTTTCGCTAACACTCAAAAATGCAGATTTATGATCCAAGATGTGATTTTGTAAATGAATAACCCTTATTTGTTCAAAATAAGATGCATATTTTGTCACGTTTGTGGACTACAGTACCATCTGCTGCATCTTGTGGGGCATTTGGCTGTAATGCAAAGCCCCATGTGATTATCTGCCCTTTTCCTCAACTTACTCATTCCATGTTTGGTGTGTTGTTGTTTTTTTTTATTTGTAGATGTGGGCTCAGTAGAGGGTCTGGCATACCACAGGGGCTGGGATATGCTGTACTGGACCAGCTACACCACCTCAACCATCACCCGTCACACTGTGGATCAGAGCCGCTGGGGCGCTGTTGACCGGCACACCGTGGTCACCATGTCAGGAGATGACCACCCCAGAGCCTTCGTGCTTGACGAGTGCCAGAGGTTGCCATGTTATACCTTTCTCTCATAAAATGCCTCTTATCTTCTTTTACCCCTTGCACATTCATTTTTTTTTTTTTTACCCCCACACAGCCTGATGTTCTGGACCAACTGGAACGAGCAGTCCCCCAGTATCATGCGTGCCACACTCACTGGGTCCAATGTGATCGTGATCATCGGCACAGACATCCGAACCCCCAACGGCCTGGCCATCGACCACCGCGCCGAAAAGCTTTACTTCTCCGACGCCACCCTGGACAAGATAGAGCGCTGCGAGTATGACGGCAGCAGGCGTTATGTGAGAGACACGCACGCTAGAACGCAATGGCAATATTTATACCGCAGTGTGATTGCATATTATGATCTGCGGGTTTGTTTGTCCTTTCCGAGATTGGAATTTCCTGAATGCATCGACGATAAGTGTGGTTGTGCTTCCCCCTGTAGGTGGTACTGAAGAATGAACCAGTGCACCCGTTCGGCCTGGCAGTATATGGAGACTACATCTTCTGGACGGACTGGGTGAGGAGGGCCGTGCTTCGGGCTGACAAATACACCGGAGGAGACATGAAGGTTCTGCGTGCTGATATACCTCAGCAGCCAATGGGAATCGCCGCCGTGGCCAACGACACTAACAGCTGTGAGTTGGGTTTTTTTTCCACTGTTTGTGCTACCGACATTCTCTTTTGTTACAATTTTATTTTTTTTTTTTCAAAAGCTGTCAGTCTGTTTCCGGGATCTCATTCCATTTTGTCTAAAGCGGAATGTAGCCAAAGCTACTGAAGGTTGTAAAAGTAAGACCCTCGTCTAGTGGTTTACATACCTAACTTTTATGCTGCTGGCGTTGGCTCCGTTCCCAATCCTGATTTACTATCACGCTGTGACTGACTGTCCATTAGTCCAGGGTGTGGTAGTTTTACCCAAAGCCTTCTGGGGTTGGCTCAAGCTCCTATTGCTTCTCTTAAAACGGGAGTCACCCAAATATATTTTTTTCAAGAAAATGTTCTGTGCAAGACCACTAGTTGAAACAAAGCATTCTGATAAATATTGCGTTTGTGGAATAAGAGTTAATCCACCCGTTTCGTGCCATCCCTGGGGGGAGCCATTTTGTCACTTCTGTCGACTGAAAATGACATCACAACTACTAAAGGCCCAGGTAACGACCAATCACTGATGAGCCGGTTTTCTGAAGCTGAGCTATGATTGGTTGTTACCTGAGCCCTGAGCAGTTGTGCTGTGGTTTTCAGTCGGCAGAAGTGACAAAATGGCCGCCCCGAGATTGCTAAAAACGGGTGAATTTTGCTTCTGAACTCATATTCCACAAACGCAATATTAATTGTACCTTGTACTCAGTGTTATCAAAAAGTTTAAAAATTATAAAAAATAACTTCTAAAGTGTACACACTATTCTGATGGCAACATGTTAGTACAGGAATCCGGTTGGACGTTAATTGCAGGCCTAGCCAGGTGTGTTGAAATTTGTGATGGATCACCTTCCTAACAATCTTACGCTCTGCTCAGGTGAGTTCTCGTTGTGCCGCGTTAACAATGGAGGATGTCAGGACCTGTGTCTGCTGACTTCGGAAGGGAGGGTCAACTGCAGTTGTCGTGGTGACAGGAAGCTTTTGGACGACAACACTTGCATAGGTAATGCAGTACAGCAAAGCGCTTTATTGAACGTGGATACAATATAGAATCATTTTGGACTAAAGGTATTGGGATACCTGACTTAGACTTGTGGAAATCTTGAATAGTATTAATGTCCTTCAGCCCAACCACTGATTAATTCATTTCTTCTCAAAAAGTATGTCTAATGCTTTTGATTAAATCTTGAACCTGCACGTCTTTTTTGCTGAATGTAATTTCAAGAAGTAAAGCCAAGCGTCTGATAACAGAGCGGAGGCATATTATGCCATTTTTTTTCATTTTTTTTTTCAAAAGAGTTCGTAGGTGTCTTGATAAAAGGTCTTTGACATTTGTCCGTCAAAGGACGAAAAAAAAAAAATTTAAAGCACACTTTAATTTTGGAGCTTGGGCGTTGCGACGAAGCGAGTGCTGCTCAGTGTTGCCAACTGTTCCAATATCTAGTAACTATTTTTCAAAAAAGTGACTACGTCACCACTGGCCAATTTAATAATATGCCCTCATAAATCACATAAATATGTAATTGCATTTTCAGTCCTGGAGGCAGCACTTCATCATCAAGCCCCTGAAATACAATTTGTCAATTAGTGTAGCGGATCTGTGCATTTCTCACAATTCGGAACAATTTGGCGAGATTCAAAAGGGCTCGCTTGCAGGCACATTTTCGGAAATAGGCAGCACAATATGTTTACGTGGTTATTCACACTTGAAACTTGGGTAGGCACTCCAGAGACCCAATTATTTATTTACATACAAAAAGTACATTCTCCATTATGTCTCCTACTTGAAATGTATTTGAATTAACAGTGAAAACTGAATGCCGTTTTTTTATCTTCCCGCTGCAGCTCTCAATGCCACATGCAATCCCATTGATGAGTTTGAATGCGGAAATGGGGATTGCGTGAACTACACGCTGACTTGCGACGGCATGGCCCACTGCAAGGACAAATCTGATGAGAAGCAGTCTTACTGTGGTGAGAAGAAACTATTTGCTCTGATTTAATGAGGCGCAAAGCCAAGTATATTTGTTTTATTTTTTTTTTGGTGCTATAACATGCTGACTTGTGTTCCAGCCAACCGCGCATGCAAGAAGGGCTTCCGGCGTTGCGTGAATGGCCGCTGTGTAGGGCATCACTCTTGGTGTAATGGTCAGGATGACTGTGGAGACAATTCCGATGAGCTTTTCTGTAACAGTAAGTCAATATCATTTATGCTACGTGTCAATTCACAAGACAAAAGTGTTTTTCTAATGGAGAGATAGTGAATCAATTGTATTCCTGCAATATTACTCCTACTATTGCTCATAATAAATGTAACACTGTAGTGTATGCTGTCAGGTTCACTCATCACGCACTGGTGTTTTGTTTTGAAAATGAAAGGATGTTATTGATGATCACAAATTGATCTTACATTTTTGTGCTTGTCAGCCACACTTTGCTCAGCCGAACAGTTCCAGTGCAGGGACGGAAGTTGCATCACAAACTCCAGCAAGTGTGACCAGAAAGTGGACTGCGAGGATGCCAGCGATGAGATGAACTGCAGTAAGTTTGAATGAAAAAGCCCGACGCTGCAAAATACAGATAAGTGAAAGAAGAAAGGCAGAGACTCCAGACCGAGCTGTGCTGTAAAGTTATTCGCGTGTGTGTCCCTCTCTTTTTTTAAGCTGCCACAGACTGTTCCAGTTATTTCCGCCTTGGAGTGAAGGGAGTGACATTTCAGAAGTGCGAGTTCACCACCCTCTGCTATGACCCCGCGTGGCAGTGTGACGGGGCTAACGACTGTGGAGACCTCTCGGATGAGAGAAATTGCCCAGGTTCTGCAGTACACATTGATTTTCACAAAATGGGGAGGGAGTGATCTATGAAAGGTCGTTTTTCACTTAGGAGTAAGAGCATAACGTCCAATGGATTGTTCCAAATGGGAAATGAGAATTTTTGTTCTTAAAAAAAAAAAAACAGCAATGCAAATGACATTTCTCCTGTTTTTCCCCTGATTATTTTACGAGCTTATAATTAGATTGGCCATGTCTGTGCTCTTCCAGGGAGTGGAAAAAACAAGTGCCCGACGCCTTTCTTCGCCTGTCCCAGCGGAAGGTGCATCCCAATGAGTTGGACTTGCGACAAAGAGAACGACTGCGAGAACGGCGCCGACGAGGCTCACTGCGGTGAGTCTGCATACCCGAAGCCGAACGAGCCGGACGTCGTCACGCCGTTGCACGTGCTTCATTCGCTGCCGTTGAATCTTTCAGATAAATTCTGCTCAACCTCCCAGTTTGAGTGCGGGAACCACCGCTGCATTCCTAAATCGTGGGTGTGCGACGGAGCGGACGACTGCGGTGACGGCAGCGATGAGGACAGTAAATGCAGTGAGTAAAAATTCAGCTCTCATCGGAAATGACTGAGTCACTCTGCAACCCTCCAAACTGTCACAGTGCCTTTGTTGCCCACCTGCTGTTTCACAAGCAGCCTGTTGGTGGTCACACAGTAGTAGAGGTCAGATTCCTTAGAGGAGCATTAACTGCAGCTGATGGTCAAATGTCAACAAATAATTGCTGTTTTCTAACTGTAAACAGTTTATCCGTTCGACTGCATAATCAATGGCGTTTCAAATCTCCTTCCTCCCGTTCAGTCCTCTCGCTCACTTTCCTTTCCTTCACTTTGGTAGCAGCTCTCATCATACAATATCTCCTCCAGGGGACACCACCTGGCGCAGTATTAGAGCCAAAAAAGGCAGTAGTTCCTCGTGGTTGTAGGTGAGGCCTGGTGAACAAGAGGGAAGAAAAGTCTGATAGTGTAGATGTTCACTAATAATATATCTTGAACTGAAAATGGTAAATGTGGGAAAAATACACTAAAGGAGAATGAGGCAAAATAAATAAAATGGAATGTGAATCAAAGCTCTTGTAACAGCACCTTAAAACGATTCATCTTTGTGTATTCGCACATTTCCCTATTTGTGGATATATTTGGGGGCGGGGGTCAGACCTGGAGTACAGTGGAACTTTAATTTAATGGACCGTTTGTGGGATGGAGTTGTCCTTAAGAGTTGATTGTCCGTTACGTTGAAGTAATTTTTGGCGCGAAAAGCCCTATACAGTACAAAATTGTTGCTTTGTACTTTTTCCCTTCACCATGTGACGTCCACCCACTCGGGACTTGAATCCACACCGCCATCACGTCACCGGCTTTGAAGCGGAGAGCGCTGTCCGCTGAGCTAAAAGCCCGGACCGCCAGCTCAGCGGCCAATTTCCCTCTTTGAAGGTTCAGACGATGGAGGTTTAACCCGTACAATTGCGCAATTGCGATGCTAAGCTAATGCCCATACGTTCCATTACCTTTGATGGGACAGTCACCCCTAACATGGCCGCCACATACGTCCATGCAGTGCCTTTGATGGGAACATTGCCACTGCCAACATGGTCCCCACAACGATGCATGTTTCAACCTACCCTAGTCTACTTCTAGCCTCTTTATCCCAACCCAGAAACATGTGACCAGTCTCAGTCCCTGAGGTCCGTTGGTCCGTTGAATCGAGGTTCCACTGTACTCCGTGATTGCCTGATGAAGAGTTAAGTGACTTCCGATTGTTTCCTCTTTCATTGACAGAGACCAAAACATGCAGTCCCGAGGCGTTCCAGTGCCCCGGCTTCCACATGTGCATCCCTCAGCGCTGGAAGTGTGATGGAGACAAAGACTGTCCCGACGGAGCTGACGAGAGCGTCAAAGCTGGCTGTGGTGAGCACAGAGGAGACGGGGCTTGGATGCGATCAAAGAGATGAGAAAAAAAAAAAAATCATTCACTGACCCAGTATGTTTGATTGTGTCCCAGTCTTTAACAACACATGCAGCAACAATGAGTTCATGTGCCAAAACCGGCAGTGTATTCCCAAGCACTTTGTGTGTGACCACGACAACGACTGCAGCGACGGCTCGGATGAGTCGCGGGAGTGTGGTAAGTGGACCCGTCCGTTTTCGCAAACCGACTGGGTGATTTTCACAACTCGATTCTGCTTTTTGCTACAGAATACCCAACGTGCAAACCCAATGAGTTCCGCTGCGCCAATGGACGCTGCCTCATTAAGAGCTCATGGGAGTGCGATGGCGATTTTGACTGCCATGACCACTCAGACGAAGCCCCTAAGAATCCACGCTGCATGGGCCCAGGTTATAGTCACTCTATTAACATGAATATGGTGTGGCAATTTTTTATTTTGTGAGATTTAACAACGATAATCATGGCAGTGCTGAGTTCAGAGGCAGTATTTACTCTAAAAAAGTCTTAAAAAGGCCCTAAATAATTTTCAGTAGTCTCATGCCATCACATTGCCTTAAAGCGGGAATCAATCCAAACATATTTTTTTCCAGAATATGTTCCCAGCAGGCCCACTAGTTGAAACGCGGCATTCTGATTTATTTTGAGTTTGTGGAATATGTGTTAAGCAGCAAAATCCCGCCCTTTTTAGCCATCTCAGGGAGCAGCCAGGCTGTCACTTCTGTCGACTGAAAATGACATCACAACTGCTCGGGGTTCAGGTAACGACCAATCACGGCTCAGCTTCAGAAAAGAGGTCAGCCGTTATTGGTCGTTGCCTGAGCCCTGAGTAGTTGTGATGTCATTTTCAGTTGACAGAAGAGACAAAATGGCCGCCCCCGGAGATGGCTAAAAACAGGTGGATTTTGCTGCTTAACTCATATTCCTCAAACGCAATATTAATCAGAATGCCTTGTCTCAATTAGTGGGCCTGCACAGAACATATTCTGGAAAAAAACATGTTTGGGTTGACTTCCGCTTTAATGTAGTATAGTTCTACACCCTGCAAACTTTCCATCTAACCATTTATCCTCTGTAAATAATGCTGATGGTATACACCCCGGCCCTAGTCACTATAGTCAATTGCAGGACACAAAAACAGCCATTCACAACTATTGGTAATTTGCAGTCTTCAATTAACCTAAAAAGCCTGTTTTGGAATGTCTGGGTTCCCGCAGAAAATGCACCGAGAGAACAAACTCAGCACAGGAAGGCCAGAGCTGAAACTCTGAACCCAATGCTAATTATGACCCACCAAAATGTGTATTGTTATTTCTGTTCCACTCTGAATCAACATTGAGCATTATCCAAATTTTGCTTTAGCAAATATGAAGATCACTTGTAATGGGGTTTGTGAGTGTGTGTACGTGCAACAAATGTTTTTTTTTTGTTTTTTTTTCATTCTGCCCTTTTTTGGTGTGCGACAGAGAAAAAATGCAATGACACGGCATACGCCTGCAACAATGGGAAGTGTATCAACGAGACGTTACTCTGCGACCATAAGGACGACTGCGGCGACGGCTCGGATGAGCTCAACTGCTTTATTAATGAGTGCCTGAACACCAAATTGAGCGGCTGCTCTCAGCTTTGCGAGGACCTGAAGATAGGCTTCAAGGTAAGTGAAGGTCACAAGAGCGACATAAAGCGGCGTGTACATCTGGCAGTGCGTACCGAGGCTTTACCTGCTTTTTGCTCGCTCACCTCGCAGTGTAGATGCCACCCTGGATTCCGGCTGAAAGACGACGGCAAGACGTGCGTGGATGTGGATGAGTGTACAAGCACCTACCCGTGCACGCAGCGTTGCATCAACACACACGGCAGCTTCCACTGCCTTTGTGTTGAGGGTTTCCAACTAAGCCCGGAAAACCCCACCATATGCAAATCGACATCTGGTAAGAGAGCCATCCATCCGTTCCATTTATCTCTGCTCATTCGGGCAGGACAGACGAGTCTCAGGGCTGAAACAGAGACTCACGTTCACACCAATTTACAATGTTTTCCAACCTTTATTGAGCCAGGCAAAGCACGCTAAGCAAAACGGCCCTGAGAATCAGACAGTGTTACCGAATAGCTCCTCCTCTTTACACAGACGAGGAACCCTTCCTGATCTTTGCCAACCGCTACTACCTACGCAAACTCAACTTGGACGGCTCCAACTACACTCTCCTCAAACAGGTGAGCTCTGCAGCTTCCATGACGGCATCGGTTTCAATGCACGTCTGCTGGGGTTCACCGCTGGTCCTTACTAATACATTCACATTGACAGGGGTTGAACAATGCCGTGGCTTTGGACTTTGACTATCGCCAGCAGATGATTTATTGGACCGACGTGACGACGCAGGGCAGCATGATCCGACGAATGCACATCAACGGCAGTGATGTTCAGGTCAATGTGGCTTTATTTTGACACTTTTTTTTTTTTTTTTTTGGTCAAGTTGTGCAGCAGAAACCCAAGATTTATACTGTATATATGTATTAAAAATATAGACTTTTTTTTTTTTCTCGACAGGTCCTCCATCGCACATCACTCAGCAACCCAGATGGGCTTGCAGTGGACTGGGTAGGAGGAAACCTGTACTGGTGCGATAAAGGGCGGGACACTATTGAAGTGTCAAAGCTGAATGGGGCGTACCGGACGGTTCTGGTCAACAATGGCTTGAGAGAACCGAGGGCTGTGGCTGTGGATGTACGCTATGGGTAAAAGCATTTATTAAAAAGAAAACTAAGTGTTGAAAATGATTTGGTTTCAGTGCAGACGGGATGGGTTCAGTCTGTCCGCTTCTGTTTACAATTTGATTTGTCCCTGTTCTGACGCAGTAATATCTAATGCACTCCTGTCTTTTTTGACAGCTACTTGTACTGGTCAGACTGGGGTGACACCCCTCATATTGGCAGGATTGGGATGGACGGCAATAACAGGAGCGTCATAGTGGAGGATAAGATCACCTGGCCCAATGGTCTTACTCTGGACTTTGTGAATGACCGCATCTACTGGGCCGACGCCCGCGAGGACTACATCGCCTTTGCCAGTTTGGATGGAACCAACAGACACACGGGTGAAGCACACGCAGACATGCGGGAGCGGGATTGTGTCTTTTGGTGGATATTGCCACCAATGTGTGTGTCTCCTTCCACGCGTAGTTCTGACCCAGGATATCCCCCACATCTTTGCGATGACTCTGTTTGAGGAGTACATCTACTGGACGGACTGGGAGACCAAGTCCATCAACAGAGCTCATAAGACTCTGGGAATCAACAAGACCTTGCTGATTAGCACCTTACACAGACCAATGGATGTCCACATTTACCACCCATACCGTCAGCCAGAGGGTATGACCGAGTCAACTCTCAACTGCTGTCATGTCACTATTTACGGCGGCATGTCTCATTTCTTTTCACCTCGTTCCGCAGTGGCAGAACACCCATGCCAGACGGACAACGGCGGCTGCAGTAACCTGTGTCTACTCTCACCAGGAGGAGGCTACAAATGCGCCTGCCCCACTAACTTTTATTTGGCAGCAGATGGCAAACAGTGCTTGTCTAACTGCACTGCCAGTCAGGTGGGCTACTTTAAAATGATGACGTCGCCGGAGGGTTGCATCATTTTGAAACTTTCCAAGGGTGTTAAAGTTGATTCATCGATAAATTTAGGGGGTTAATGGGAATTATATGGAAATTTGCAAAATTACTTTGATCACTCTGTCGGCTGAGTTTGGCTCCAGCTCACCGGTGACCCAAATGGCAATAAGCAATATAAAAAATGACTGGATGATTAAAGTACTATTTCCTATTAAAACAAAGTAAACGTTATATTCAATTGTCCACTGTAAACTCTGTCCAACTTAATTCCTCCGTTAGCCTTCCCATGGAAAGTCTTTAGAAATTTTGGGCATTTTGGGGCCTTTGCAGCTGTAGCAAACAATTTCTAATGTCCATAAATGAGTGATCCCCTTCTCCTATTCTTCAGTTTGTTTGCAAAAACGACAAGTGTATTCCGTTTTGGTGGAAGTGCGACACTGAAGATGACTGTGGGGACCGCTCAGATGAGCCCGCCGATTGCCGTAAGCGACGAATGCTTCCTCGCCGTGATCGCCATCACGCATTACTGTTAGCTCTAATGATATCGCTTGGCCTTGTCACTGTAGCTGAGTTCAAGTGCAGACCAGGGCAGTTCCAATGCGGTACCGGAATTTGTACAAATCCCGCCTACATCTGTGACGGAGATAATGACTGCCAAGACAATTCAGATGAAGCCAATTGTGGTATGTTTACACACTGAGAAGTTCGATTTTTTTTTTTTTTTTTCCAAAATTTCTACCAGTAATAAACATTTGTGTACCTGCCCTCCAGATATCCATGTGTGCCTGCCCAGCCAGTTTAAATGCACCCACCCCAGTCGCTGCATCCCTGGCATCTTCCGTTGCAACGGACAGGACAACTGCGGCGAGGGAGAGGATGAGAAAGATTGTCGTAAGTTTTACCAGTACATTACTCATTGTCACTGTACATGCAGATGTGCTGTATTTGTACAGAAGATAAAGGGCCTTATATTGGGAATATAGTCAGATTGGCGATGCAGTACCAGGAACCCGATACATTTCCTCTCTGTATATAAGATACATCTAATGATGCCTCTGTCGTGTGTACAGCGGAGGTGACGTGCGCCCCCAACCAGTTCCAGTGTGCCGTAACCAAGCGCTGTATTCCACGGGTGTGGGTGTGCGACCGGGACAATGACTGCGTGGATGGTTCTGATGAGCCTGCTAACTGCAGTAAGACCCATCTGACCCGAGTTGGATTGCTTTGCAAAAAGTAGTACAGTACATCCGTAGGAAACTGAAATATTTTTATTTTGCTTAAAAAAAAAAAATGTTCTGAAACTAATGTATACAGCTCAATATTGCCTCTACCGCTTTGAAAATATGGCTATATAAAGGGGAACCTTGGTCTACAATTGACCAGGTTTATGGATTAAAATTTCAAAGGAAAGTTGCCGTGGTTTACGAACTGCCTTGGCATGGCTGCGGAAGATGCAGTTGAGCTTTTTCCCGCACCTCATAAACATTGTCTCCTCGCGTCACACATTCTAGGTCTTTTTTTTGTTATTTTTGCTTTATATTAGCCCTCAGTATGGCTCCAAAGAAAATTGTGGTAAAAATATGCAGGATTAAAATGGCTACGAATTTAAATTAACATTAAGTCACACTGAAGACACACACTTAGACTGCTGATTAATTTATGAGGTGACTAATATGATAGCATGTTTGAAAACATGTACTTGTTTTGTATAATAATGTCTAATTTCTTATCATGTAAAATGGCAATATTTTTGACTCACGATATCATCTGTGCTGCAGCTCAAATGACATGTGGTGTGGATGAGTTCCGCTGTAAGGACTCAGGCCGCTGCATCCCTGCACGCTGGAAGTGCGATGGCGAGGATGACTGCGGCGATGCTTCGGATGAACCCAAAGAGGAGTGCGGTAAGTAGACGGTTTGAGGAAATTTTGATTGCTATAAGATCGAAAATCCTGAAAATCTTGTATCCTTTATGTTGCTTTGATGCTCAGATGAGCGGACGTGCGAGCCATATCAGTTCCGCTGTAAGAACAACCGCTGTGTGCCCGGACGTTGGCAATGTGACTACGACAATGACTGCGGAGACAATTCTGATGAAGATAAGTGTGGTAGGTTCAAACTCAGTTTGTTACCTATTGAAATAGAACTTTCGGTACACCCACGCAATCTGAGACCTCTCTTGTGAGATAAGATGATTATTTCTCAGCATGATGCTGTGCAATTTTACACTATTTTAAAGTACAACCACAACAATGCACGTATTTTAAACAAATCAATTTCAATATGGATTTTGAGATTCTGGGCGAGACGGTGCACCAGCTGCAATATTAAAGAATGAAATTCATTTGGCATGCCCTGAGCTTGCTGACTACTGCGATATTATTAATAATGCTTGCGGGAAGATAACTTACTGTCAGCAGCTCTGGCGATAATCATGACATTCATTTTTGAAATACATATTTTACTGAATAAATTCACACACAGATAACGTGACTATAGATCTGCCGACCTTCGAGAAGAAACCCTGAATGCAAGTGGCGTTTCAATGCACTTTTTCTAGTCTTGGCTCACAAAAGCAGCATTCATTTGTTTCCTTACAAACAAGATGCACAGTTTTGTCCTTCTGTTGGGTTTTTAATCCATCAAGAGATTATTTTACTCATGAGGGTGATTAAAAACTCATAAAAGTCAGAAAAATCTTCTTGTTTTTTTTGGTGTGTAAAAAAAAAAAAAAATTTGTTTGATTGCATTCACCCAATGAAGGCCTGCGCAGATACAATTTTTTTTGTATTTATAATACAGACTTTTGTGTGTGTGGTTAGCAATGTGTCACATTTCACTTGTGTTTTGCTGTTTGAGTTACTCAACGACGAGATTCCATTTGAATCAGTCTTTTGGTCACTTGCACATCTCATACCATCTCATATCTATTTTGTATTTCACACTGGCCTGTTGCTGTGAGCCAGAGGTAGGTGTTGTCTTAGTTTCTGCTTAAAAATCTCAGCTACTTGGCCCTTGTCCTTTCTTCCCTCTTTCAATCCCCTTCAACCAACCCCCCTAAAATCTTCCACCATGTACCATAGTATACAGTATGCTGTCCCATCCCCACCTTTGCTCCCCATGAGTCATTCCTGAAACAAACAGCTATTCCAAACTTTTTTTTTTTCATCATTATTATATCCGCCCGGCGCTCAACAGACGGCAACCTTTATTATTTCTTGCAGTACTTTCTCCTTTTCTTCTGCTCCTCCTCCCTTTTCTTCCCATTTCGCTCGCTCAGCCTCCTAAACTTGGAACTCTCTTCCCTCAGTTCCTCGGCAGTGTTCAGAGAGCGAATTTTCCTGCACAAATGGCCGCTGCATTGCCGGGCGCTGGAAGTGTGACGGTGACCACGACTGCGCTGATGGCTCGGATGAGGTATCGCTCGGCGATTCCATCCCTTTAACACTCGAAATTTGACAACACGAACGGAAGGAATTGTTTTTGTTTTGCTCCAGAACGGCTGTGACGTGAAGTGTGACAGTGATCAGTTTCAGTGCAAAAACGGCCACTGCATCCCCATCCGCTGGCGCTGTGATGCCGACCCCGATTGTATGGACGGCAGCGATGAGGAAAAATGTGACACTGGTGGTGAGAAACACTTTTTGTCTTCTCAATGCATAGCCCGGTGTTTGCCAATCTTTGTAGATGACGACAAGAAGACTTTGTTCGGACAAAAATGATACCCCATACCAAAAAGCAGGAGAAAAAAAAAGCAGTCTTATTTATATCGTGCCTTCAAGATTGTCTTGAAAATATTGACAAAGCTCCTGAATATATAAGATATTAAGGAAACACTTGGGATCATGAGAAGAAATACAAAATCAGTGAGTAAGTGAATAGCCAAACATGAAATCAGAAGTGATAATCCTATTTCAGTGGGAAGACACTGCCCCCTGGATGAGTTCCAGTGCAACAACACTCTGTGTAAACCACTGGGCTGGAAGTGTGACGGCGAGGATGACTGCGGAGACAATTCTGACGAGAAGCCAGAAGAATGTGGTAAGAAGAACACATTGACAGATTCCTTGTGGACTGCTTGCAAACAGACATTTCTCCCCCTCTTAAAGCTGTTTTTTTTTTTTTTTTCCTTCTCCAAGCTAAATTCCAGTGCCCGCCCACGAGACAATTCCGCTGTCATAATGACCGCGTGTGTCTGCCAATATCAAAACGCTGCGACGGGATCAACAACTGTGGCGACAACAGTGATGAAAACAACTGTCGTGAGTTGTCATTTAATGTTGTGGACCGATTACCTCTGCCAAATACGTTGTTTACTACAATTGAAATGCAATTTGCTCTTTAAAATTTGAACAAACCATTTTAAATTTAACATGAAGAATCCCTTTTACAGTACCATTAACCCCCGTTTATTGCGAGTGATACGTTCCAGACCCACCTGCGATAAGTGGAACTGTAGAATTGCCATATAAAAAGAAATGAGAATTGAACAGGATATTTTTCAATACCAAAATGTTCACTCTAACCACGTAATTTTGTCTAAAGAAAGTCTGCTATCTTAATGCTGACATATAATGTGAAACGCCATTGATGATCTTACAAAAATAACATCCATGTTACAGTAATGCTAAACCTTCAATTAACTGCTACTTTAACACACATGGAGCAGCAATACATACAAACAGAGCATATAATCACACTCACAGGCATATTTTCTCTGCTCTGAGGGGATGGCAATTACTCGAGTCAGAAGGATTTAGTTACATGGTATGAAACAGAAGGCGTGCAACTAAATATTCTGTAATAAAATCCAACAAAAAACAATCTGTTACTCTGTTAACATACTAGTTCGTACATATTTAAATCTTGGCGGCCATCTTCTCAAAAAAGTAAATAATGACTTTGGATAAACTTCTCTTCAACTGTGGTACTCCAGAGCGTCCTCCGTCCACCCCAGTTTGTCAAAAAGATGAATTCCAGTGCTCCAATGGCCGCTGCATCAGTTCCGTCCTGCGGTGCAACTTCTTCAACGACTGTGAGGATTACGGCTCTGATGAAATCAACTGCAATAAGAAAGGTCGGTCGTGTTCGGGCGGCGATGCCGTGACGGTGGGGGGAGGCCCTCCTCCCGGTTCTAACTGTGAGAATGTGGCCCTGTAGACACCGTGTTGAATGACTGCCGCAGCAACAGGACAGTGTGTGGCGACGGAGATGAAGCTCACTGTGTGGTCAACGGGACGAGCTCGTTTTGCTCCTGCAAACCGGGCTTCCAGACCTACGGGCGTAACAGATGCGAAGGTGTGTTCATTGTCGGCGCTCCTCCCATGTCAAGTTACATGAACAATTTACAACAGGTTTTTCTGCGACTCTTTTAACAGATAAGAACGAGTGCAGGGACTTTGGAGTGTGTTCCCACATTTGCAACAACACAAAGGGCTCGTACAAGTGCAGCTGCCACAAGTACTTCACCAGAATCAATGACACTTGCAAGGCTGACAGTGAGTACACTACTTGTATACATTTTTAGCATTCTATTCAGACATTGTATGGCAAAAGATGTGAATGGACATTACACCTGCAGAAAGTGAAAATAAAGACTGTGTTCAGAATCAATCACTCGTTCCCTAATCACTATACAGTGCGCGGATGTTTATGTAGTGGACTATATAGTTCAGTTAGGATAACTGAAAAGAAAAGAAGAAGATTTTACTATAGTCCAATGAAGCCAAGTGTCCAATGTTTGGCCGTATTTCCAAAAAGCAGAACACAAAACTGCTCATCATGATATGAACACAGAGAGCATCAAAAGAGCATAAATTCTGAACACAGTCAGTTTTTAAAATGACCCTCTAAAAAGAAAATTGAATGGTACAGATTATAGGTCACTTTAATGGTTCAAAAAGTTTGAAATGAATTATCATCTTATTTTTGGACCACGGAAACCTGGCATTTCAACAAAGATCTGTCGACAGACCTTTTATACCTGCCGCATACGGCATTTTCTAATGAATCGATTGTTCACCGCTTGCATGGCGGGATACATTGAGGGCACGTTTTCAGAGGATAATCTAAACTCGCTACACTCACTCAAAATGGAGAAGTCAGTCACACACAGTCACAACATCGAGGACAGGGAGTGATTCCCAACACAGGCGCTGTCTCCAAGATGTTGGAGTGTGTCGGTGGGAGTTGTGTCCATCCACCCAGAAGCGCACGTGTGAGGTCAAATGTAGCTGATGTTAGAGCTGAAGGAGGTGGTGGCCTCAATCTCATTCCTCCTGAAGGTGTTTGATGGGGTGAAGCAACGCCATTACACCTGACCAAACTCAAACAAAAGTGGAATAGTTTGAAGCATACGGCAGCTGTCCAAAATGTCTTGCAAAGATGAATAATTTGGAACTTGGAGGTCATCTTACACCTTACACACGTGATTTCATGATTTTTGTCCGTAGTTTACACTGTCCACAAAAGCATGCAATATGTTGTTTTAAAGACGAAGTCAACGCAAACCTTTTTTTTTTTTAATTGAATATGTTCTATGCAAGCCCACTAGTTGAAACAGGGCATTCTGATAAATATTGTGTTTGTGGAATACTCCACTCGTTTTTAGCCATCTCTGGGGGCGGCCATTTTGTCTTCTGTCGACTGAAAATGACATCGCAACTGCTCGCAACGACCAATCACGGCTCAGATTCAGAAAACAGGTCAGAGAGCCCCAGAGATGGCTAAAAACGAGTGCATTTTGCTGCTTAACTTATATTCCGCAAACTCAAAATTAACCAGAATGCCGTGTTTCAACTAAGTGGGCCTGCTTGAAACAAACATATTCTTGAAAAAAATATGTTTGGGTTGACATTCCGCTTTATTAGATTTTCATCTTTTGAATTTTTAATTTTTTTAATTTTATTTTTTTTACATTTTGAGGAAAATTTGCCATGTCCAAAATTCATACTAATCCTCAATACAGGCCTATCCTATGGTAAAAATACTGTATATAGATGATAATGCTTTACATTATGCAAGAAGTGATTAGTATTTTTGAGAATGCTGCTATTCTTGTGACATATCCAGCCACAAGAAGGCCATAAAAAAAACAACAACAAAAACCACTAACTCCAATGTATTTAATTTTGAGCTCAATTGTAAGGTATAACACAATTTCATTCATTCTCAGCTCAGAGACAAGTGCTCTACATCGCTGACGACAATGAGATCCGCGGCCTGGACCCCTCCATGCCAAACTGGCGCTACGAGCAAATCTTCCAGGGCGACGCCAACGTGCGCATCGATGCCATGGATGTGCACATCAAGACAAACCGCATTTACTGGACCAACTGGCACACGGGGCGCATATCCTCGTACGAATTGCCTTCTTCCTCCTCCCCGTCACCTAACAACAACCGTAACCGACGGCAAACGGAGTCACGCGTCACCAATGTGGAGGTGAAGACACACAACAACAAAGCAGTTGACTAGCGCTTGCTTTTTTTTTTTTTTTTTTTTGTAAGTGGACCTTGGTGTTCTCTGTGTTTAGATCCCTGATCTGAAGATGCCCCGAGGCATCGCTGTGGACTGGGTGGCAGGGAACCTGTATTGGACCGACTCTGGCAGAGACGTCATTGAGGTGGCTCAGCTTAGCGGAGGGCACCACCGCAAAACGCTCATCTCAGGCATGATTGATGAGCCTTATGCCATCGTGGTCGACCCTCCGAGAGGGTAAGAAGTGAAGGAGAAGCTAGCTCGTATCGGAAGGGTGTTAAAGCTGAGTTCTAAACCATGCAAATGACACGTCACTCTCTAGGAAAATGTACTGGGCAGACTGGGGGAACCACCCAAAGATCGAGACGGCTGCCATGGATGGAACCATGAGAGAGACACTGGTGGAAGAAAACATTCAGTGGCCAACTGGTAGAGCACGCCGTACATTTCACAAACAGGTGTGCCAATTAAATGCACCTTTCGTAACTTTGCTCTCTTTTTACACAGGCCTTGCGGTGGACTACTTCAACCAGCGCCTGTACTGGGCCGACGCCAAGCTATCGTTGATCGGCAGCGTGAGGCTGAATGGCAGTGATGCAGTTGTGGCTGTGAACAGCATTAAGATTAGTTGAGTGGCACCTTTTTACGTACTTGCTTTTCTGTACAATCTGCGCATTTGCACAACACTAAAAAGGCAACACTAAAAAGAGGAAAAATACTGTAAGACTGAGAGGTTTAGTCGAAATACCACAAGCTTACGGGTATATTATGTTGAAATTGATACCGTTGAGAATTCTAGTGCATTCCTCTGTCATCTGTACCCGGAGGCCAGATCTTGCCTGCCACACATTTTTTGTGTGGCCCACTAAAGCAAATGAATTGTGTCTACTTCATCTTTCTTGCCAAAGGGATTTTTTTATTTTCATTTTGCAAAAAAAAATGACTACCGGCAGTTCAAATTTCTCTCACTTTTTACGGATACTAAAGCTTATATATTCACAATTTCGTTAGCACTATTTTACTTGACTTTAAATTGAATTTGATGTTAACAGTATGCGACGGTCACATGCAACCATATAGGTTGAGGGATTGTGTTAACATGTGTGTCTGCTCCTGAGAAGGTTTTACACAAGCTGAAATCTTTCTTTTGTATTTTCTGTTATCAAGCAGAAGTGTTTTAAACAAATATTCAACGACATTTCCTAATTGATATATAGCAAGTCTCTGTAGAGAAACAGCTATGGGAGTATTGACTTAATACGACTTCATTCTCCTAACATTTTTCATTGAAATTTTAACCTTTCATAATTGCCCATTTTTCTCTATTTGAATTTGAATTTCTCTATTTTTTTCCTACTCAGTTTTTTCTTTTTCTTTTTTTTTTTTTTTTTACTCCAATACTCCTTTCATACTGTGTTACTTTACACAGAGATCCATCAACCCTTCAGTATTGATATATTTGAAGACTACATCTACGGCATCACCTACATCCACAACCACATCTTCCGAGTGAATAAATTCGGCAAAGGCGACGTGGAGAACCTGACAACAAGAATGAACCACGCCACGGATTTGGTTTTGTACCACCGCAACAAGCAACCGGAGAGTGAGTTTGCCGCACAGCAACAGCAGCAAGACGAGAAGAAGAAAGCGTGGTGTCATTGTCAACTGTGTGCATTTTCTAGTGAATAATCCCTGCGACAGAAAGAAATGTGAATGGCTGTGCCTTCTGAGTCCAAGTGGGCCGGTCTGTACCTGTCCCAACGGACACACGTTGGACAACGGCACCTGTGTCAAGCAGCCCACTCCCACGCTGTCTCCTATCTGTGAGTATCATATCATTAGATTTTTTTTTTTTTTCTTAGTAATACATACAGCACATTAAAGGTTTGGTTTTATTAATATTTATTTAATGCAATACTGTACAGTATATATTTGTATCTACAATGTGTTTGCTTGCTTTTAACTGTTTATTGAACTATTTAAATGTATCAAGTCAATTTATCAAATGAACCACGGCAAAAAAATGCATGTCTTTAAATCAAATGTTTCTTTTGCAAGATGAGCTTCATTTCCCTCCGCAAGGTTCAGTGCATTTGAATTTATCATCTCTCAGACTGTGTGACAAAGAAAGTCATTTTGAGCGGGGCGGGGGGAACATTGCTAAGAAAGTGTGAAATGTTGCTGAATCTTGCAACAAAAGCGCTAAGAGCTATCAATGAACTTAATGCGGCGATCATTGCCTGCAGCTCCTCCGAGTGGCCCCTGCCTGGTCCAGTGTCTGAATGGTGGCAGTTGTTTCCTGAACGCCCACAAGCAGCCCAAATGTCGCTGCCAGCCTAACTATGGAGGAGATCGATGTGAGATTGACCAGTGCAGAGACTACTGCAAGAATGGAGGAACGTGCGCTCCTTCTCCAACAGGTAGGAAGCAGAAACTGATCGCGAGATCAGTGACGCAGCTGCTATCAATTCTGACCTAAAATTACAGCATGCCAACCCCATGTTAGAGAGGAGTATTTGTGAGCAACAGTATGGTTTCATGCCTAGGAAGAGTACCATCATTTGCCTTGAGGGTGTTGATGCAGAAGTGCAGAGGAGGTCAGAACGAGCTGCAGTTTTGTTTATTTATACATCTTACGGCCTTTGACGTTGTAGCCAGAGACGAAGTGCGGTACTGCAGGAGGAAGTCTGGAGCGGCAAAGTGGTAGGTTAGAATAGTACAGGACAAAACTGTGGTGTGGTGGTGTCTAGGTGTGACGGGAGTTTAAGGTTTAAGGAGTTGGGACTGCATCAGGGGTCAACTCCAAGCCCCCTCCTTTTTCTACTGATGTTGGATAGGCTGAAAGATAAAAGTAAGACCGGAATGAGCATGGACCATGATGTTCGCAAATGACGTTGTGGTCTGCGGTGAAAGCAGCGAGCTGGTGGAGGAACATTTAGAAAGGTGGAAGCATAGCGCTGGAAAGGAGAGCGATTAGCAGAAATATCGACAGGATAGTATGTGTGGGTAAGGGTGGGCGACTTTAAATGTTAGCAAAAACAAGTGCGAGTAACCCGATGACTGCGATTTGCCAACCAACACATCACATGACCGTTTGGTGATGTCACGTAAACGCTTTTATACTGTAAGTCTTAAAGTTCATCCAGT
This sequence comes from Filicampus tigris, assembly GCF_054856515.1. Classification (NCBI taxonomy): domain Eukaryota; kingdom Metazoa; phylum Chordata; class Actinopteri; order Syngnathiformes; family Syngnathidae; genus Filicampus; species Filicampus tigris. The sequence continues at coordinate 15,996,539 of NC_141225.1, read as the reverse complement.
GAGGTGGGTGGGTCAGGAAAAGAAATGAGAACCAAGCTCTTTTGAGAACCATATCCAGTACGCTGTTTGTTCCTCAAAACATTAACACACAAATTCTTCCAAATGTCAACAGGCTCGCCGACCTGCCGGTGCTTGCCAGGGTTTACGGGGCCCAACTGTAACCTGCACACCTGTAGGAATTACTGCATGAATGGAGGCAACTGCACCGTCAGTGCTGGGAACCAACCGTCTTGCAGCTGCTCTCATGACTTCCTGGGCGACCAGTGCCAGTATCGTGAGTGTTGCTGGTTAATAGCTTCAACGTGCACATTTTGTTTGGAACGCAACACATATGCATAACCTGTGTGTGTGTGTGTGTGTGTGTGTAGGAGGCTGTGAGGGCCACTGTCTGAACAGAGGCACGTGTCTACAGAGCGCGAGTGGCTCAAAACTGTGCCGCTGTCTGCCTCAGTACACCGGCAGCACATGTGAGGTGGACAAGTGTCACTATTGCCGCAACGGAGAGTGTCTCCCCAAGGACAGGTTTACATCCACTGGGGAATTCACCTGCCGGTAAACAGCTCAAGCACTAAGACATGTTTGACACATTCACACTCTCTGGGTACATTATTGCTGCAAAAACTATAAACAAGATGAAATATGGCAAAGTGAGGTGTTGGTGCCAAGATATTTCTTCATAACGGGTAACTTTTGTTGGAAGAGCATTTCACTTGCTTCGAACATTTTTACATCTCCTGTGCATTAGGAAGGATTTCAGATGGTTGTGAATGAAGTTACCGTATTGCAATTTAATTATGAATAACGTTTCAAAATGAGCATCAATTATTTTATTATTGAAATCAACTATTTTAGGACATGCAAAATGTTAATTTCCCTGGCCCATCTGTCTGTTTTAAAAATGGAATGTGGCACTTGAGCACAAAACTTTCGGCCAGCTATGTGGACAGTGCTTGTTTTCACTTGCAAAGTCAAATGTTCTTGTTCTATTGGCAGATAATTTTGCCTAAATGAAGTAACCTTTTCCTCATATGACTATTTTTTTTTTTTAATTCTTTCAAGCCCAGTTGTCATTTGTCAGCTGCACATCCACAGTATGACTCCGATATCTTTGTACTTAATATTTATTGAATATCCGAAACTGCCTAAATATACGCGGACCCAAAAGACATGTAAACAACAACTTTGGATTGTAAGTGTTGGACAGCAACAACACACAAGTCAACACGTATTATAGTAAATGTTACAAATAATTTCCTTGCCGTTTTGATTTATGTGCATGTATTTATCAGAGATGTGAGGATTACAATGATGTGAGGCTCATATTGACAGGTTATATATCCAATCCCCGTCCGCTTGCATTGCAGTCACATTGGCATGTATTCACTGATTTGTACTTTTCTGAACATTTTGGTTGAATTTTAATTTGCATTTTCAGAGGCTCCTCTGTATTCTGTTTGGGTGCGGCATTTTAAGTGTAAAATGGATACCAAGTAATGTGTGCCCAAAAAAAAAACACAAAAAAAAACTTTATGCCACAGGGTACATTTTTGCCACTTTTTATTTCTTTGAACTGGGTGATCTTGTACTGTTATTTGGGTTATTGTTGCCATTCTATTAGCTTCACAAAGTTACCATGTATTTTTATTTATTTTTTTGCTCATAAGACTGACACCCTGTGGCTTTTTTTTTCTTTTCAGAGATGTAAAAAAAAAAAATCTCAGTAGCCCTTCATCATCATCGCGCAATATTTGCATTTAGAAGCTCGAGAGCAAGTGTACTAACAAAGTATTACGCAACTAACATCTTTCTGTCCTCAATAGATGTGCCAATGGAAGAATCCAGCCTAGCTGCTACACATGCGATACCAACGAATACTGCGCAAACGGACAGTGCTCCGTCAACCCTCTCACCCACCTTCCAGAATGCAGGTGAGCAAACTTTGCATCCAAGCTTTCATCGTCGGGTCCGGATGTTAAAACCGCCGCATCGCCTCATGCCTGCCTATGCTATCTCCCGCGCTTGTGCGGGCGTTCAGATGTTCTCCGGGATGGGCGGGGCATCGCTGTGAGTCAGTCACCAGTAGCGAAGGTTCCACCGGCTCAGGGGGGCGTAAGTTGACACTCAAAAAACATAACCCACCTCAATCTGCTACTGCAGTTGCCATGCGTCAATACTTTTGCGTGTGTTTTTGCGTGTAGGCACAGCCTCCATCGTGATCCCCGTGTTGCTCCTGCTCCTGCTGATCCTGCTGGCTGTAGGAGCATTGTTCTGGTACAGGAGAAGGATGAGAGGGTGAGTCCTAGTGAAACGCATCCCAATTGAGAGAGGCCTTTTCTTTTCTCCCGGATCCTTTTTATTTATTTTCTAGTTTTTCTTCTTTCCTCTCTCCTACACCGTAATGGCATCTCCTCTGCTCCTCAGGTCTAGCCGGCCCAGCAAAAGCGGCTCCAAACGCTTGCGGTAACAGTTGCGGGGGGTGGGGGGGGTGGGGGGGGCAGGGGGGATTCGCGACACCCAACCCTTTTAAACCTCGCATCTTACCCATGAGTCTTAGTTGCTGTGTAGTGTTTGGTGCTGTGATGAGTGTTGCGTCGTTGTAGCCCCTTCGGTGTCCCTCCTGTTTAATCTGCCTCTTCGGGAGCTGTAGGACAGATCTGCAGCGAGCAGATCTGTTTGTGTATACTGTACTGTAGTCTTGTAATTGTCTTTCATGCCGTCACATTGTATATGCACAGTAGGGATGAGCATTTCAAAAACGACCTGTCTCTCTATCCGGGTCGATCGAATCGATCCCTCTCGCTCTCTCTCTCTCTCTCTCTCTCCGTTCATGTAAAAATAAGGAAAATGGAAAAAAAAATGGAAATAAGTGTTTTTCACAGGACAGCGACGATATGTGGTCCTCATGTTACGTTGAAGGCATAAGTATTTGGATGAAAACAGAACAATGTATGATTGAAGTATAGGCTTTCAGCTTTTATAGATTTCACAGATAGAAGGCGTTTACAGTTTCAAAAATATTTATTTTTTTTATGGGCCCAAAAGTATTTGGATAAAGTGACATCATTGAAAACCGAAGCGTGTTTTTCATTACGTGGATGAAAATGATTTTCACTTAATGGCTGCCTGAAGTACGGGGCTCATTTAATGACCCATTTCTGAGTTTCCTCAGATGTGTGCAGACAGTCACTCAAGGCATACAATGTTCATCAGAATATTAAGAAAGTCGCTTTCTTTGTCCAAACACATTTGCATCCCTGAGAATGGAGTTACGCTGAAGAGAAAATTCCTAATTAAGCAATTGCCTTTTTTTATGAAACTTCTTACATGAATGCTGACAGTCTACACTTTAATTGCATCATTCTTGTTTAAGTTCAAATCCATTACGGCGGTGTTTGAACCAAAAGAAATCACAAATCAAAACTCCAAATACTTCACTTCTGGACCGAAGTGTATTTCACTTTGTTTCCACGTCAAACTTTGCTTTTTTGCTTGCAAATATTAGCTCGGTCAAGATTGAAGATGCTCATCCCTACCGCATTTCAGTGGTGATTTAAGTGGTAGTGATGTTATCTAAGATTTATGGTGGTTCGTTTTGTGCGGTGAGCTCCGGATCAGTTCTGGGCTCTATAGAATGCTGGGTTTGTGTCTGTGCCTGTGCTGTGGCTTTTGCTTTTCCTCAGTCCGGTTGGACGTGACGCCGTGCTCCGCCTCTCTTCATTGTATGGATGTGTGCGTGCGCCGTCACAGTGTCTGGGTCTTACATCCGGACCGTTGTGTGTGTCGTGTAGAGCGAAGGGCTTCCAGCACCAGCGGATGACCAACGGGGCCATGAATGTTGAGATCGGAAACCCCGCCTACAAGATCTACGAGGGCGAGCCTGATGACGATGCAGGGGAGCTGCTGGATGCAGATTTCACCCTGGATCCAGATAAGGTATACAGTGCTAGAGATAGTAACAAAGCACTACTTTTGTATGAATGAAGATCTCACCTCACTTCAACATACACTAGTGGCAGCAAGATGGCGCCAAAGCAATACTTGAATTACTTTGACCTGAGCACAAAAACAGGGAATAAGTGAGTAACAGAGGATAAGTACGATTGCGCTGAAGAGAAGTTGCGATTTGCTGAAAAACTCATTTATCCGCAATTTTTCTAATGCTTAAAGATGCCTCAAGATGGCTTATAGGAAAGTAGTAAACGGTGCCAAGGAAATACAGCCAGATCCAGGGATGGGTGGGGACTGATATCATGTTTCAGTATCAGTCGATACCAGCCTTATTTGGAGTAACGTGGAGGCTGCTGATACCATCAACTGATACTTCAGGCAAAAAAAAAAAAAAAAAAAAAATCGGACATTGAATAAGTCCTCCTTAGCAGTAGTTGGTGTTATACTTGAAGCTGGGAATTTTACTAAAAATTGAGTGTCCCGTTATTCGTCATCCCTCTGCAGCGTGGGTACCCGTCCGTCGTGCGTCATTCGCCTTTTTTTCCAGGGGTAAAAAAATAGTACCCGTCTATAGGCCGGTCCGCCTCTAATTTTAAACGGGCTTCCGCCAGCGATTCCGATTAAACTTTCACTCGCATCATCCAATCTACATACCACATACTACTACACACCTGATAGATTCTTTTTTTTCTGTTGTCGTTTGACTCCTCCCAGCCTACTAACTTCACCAACCCAGTGTACGCCACGCTGTACATGGGCGCCCACAACAGTCGCAACTCGCTGGCCAGCACGGACGAGAAGAAAGAGCTGCTGTCTCGCGGAGAGGAGGAGCCCCTCGTCGACCCGCTGGCGTAGGCCGCCCGTCACGCTATTCCAAACACACCCCATATTCTTGCCTTTTAGTGAAGTAAAACAAAAAAAAAACATATGGAGAAAAAAAAACAAGAAAAGAGTGGGAGAGAAAATGACAAAAAAAGTGTGAACACTGTATAAAATGTACAAAAATGAAGGACTACTTTTGTATGTGATTGCAGTATTATATTTTGTTCTTTTGAGATTCCTCTGGTCAAAAAAAAAAAAAAAAACATTTTCTATGAGAGATTTTTAATTTACACGTGTCCCTTACCCCTTTACCTAAATAGCCACTACCTCTGTGCAAAATGAAATGGAAAGTTAACAGTCGTTATCATCGGAGCAGTTTTTTTTTTTTTTTTTTTTTTTTGTTTCTTTCATTATTTTTTAATGAAATGTAGAGAGAGCAAGAGAGAAAAGAGAAGAAAAAAAAAAACATTGTTCCATTTCACCAGTGCCAATTGTTTGTTGTTTGTGTGGACTTTGAGAGGGAAAGGCCAAACTCAAAGTCGTCCAAATTTGTGCGGCTGTCGTCGTCTGGTTGAGGACGCTCGCAAGATTGTGAGACAGGTCGGCGTTTGTGTACAGCAGCGGATGCTCTTGAAATGATTGTGTCGTCTTCCTCGCACAGAATTCCAATTTGATGGTATTTTGTAGGCTTTATATGGTCAGTTGTGAAGCCAACGTGGGTTTTTATGACATGGCTCTGACAGCTGGAGCTGCTGGGCTGTTTTGAAGTGTGCAGTGTTGGAGAATGATGACTTTGCTCCCAGGTGAAACATTCCAGGCAGATGTTGTGAATATGTTGAAGCAAACATGGTCAGCTGGTCAATACTGGGAGGACCAAAGCACACACCCCAGTCCACATGGCGAGGTGGCATCACGTGACTTACAGGGTCTTCCTTGAGTTGAAGGTGAGAAAAGCTTCACTCGAGGTCCTTTCAGATGGAGCCAAGATCCTAATGGACCTTTTCTAAAATGTCGGTCATGAGTAGCTTTTTACCCTAAGTGGACCGTTTTGAAATGATTGTCTTTAAGTGCATTAAGGTCATTTGGTATTTGTGTTGTTGTTGAGCTTTGTCTAACCTACCGTGTCTAACTGGTGTGCCCTGCTGCTGCTAATGCTACCACTCTTGTCCTTACGCTCAAAATGCTGCTTCTGTCAGAAATGTGTCAGCCATAATCTTAGTGCATGTAACACCAATCTTCAATATCTGAAATTATTCTTAAAGACAGCGACAATGTTTTATTATTTTTGCATACCTGTCAGCAAGTGTTATTTTACTCAGTTGTGTTTATGTATATATATATATATATATATATATATATATATATATATATATAAAATGTGTTTTGTATTTTAATTGAGAGACAAGTACAATCATTTCTTTTTCCCGAGCAGCAGTTTTGCTAAAGTTAATTCATTTTCTAATTGTTTTTTTTTTTTTTTTTTTTTTTTTTAAATGAATGACACATAGCTTTTATAGTACACAATGCATGGAGGCTCAGACTTTCTTCTGGAAAGAGACTAATGTTTAATTTTTGCTGGAGTACTTTACAAAATAAATAACAGATATTGTTATAAATAAATCGAAAATTGTACAGACAACAAGTGGTGTGTTTTTTGTGTGAGAAGGTGTGAAGACCTTCTTGGAATATCCGTGTTGTTATTATTTGGACTTGATGACAGCGAGTGTAACATTATTATTGTTTTTAGAAAATATTGGTTCATCAAGAAGAAAATGGGCTACAGAAGAAAAATGGCACTTTTTCATTCAGGGCAAAACAGAAGGTGTTTAGCACCACCTAGTGGCTATGCATACACATCCATGTTTTTAGGGTTTCCCAAGGTAACCCCAGCACCAGTTGCACGGATTGAATTGTAATTGGGTGGACATGTCGATAACAAAGCACAAAAAGGTGTCAAGGACCCATGTCCAAAACGGAGCAGGAAGTTAGCCGTTTTGTTTTGAAGGCGGTCATACTGTAAATTGTGATTCCAGGGCTCTTGTGACAAAATCGCATTGAGGCATTCACCCCAATCGGAAGCAGGTATCCTACAAAGATTGGTGAAGCCCACGCCATTTGAGTTAATTAAATATGGACATATATCTCATTTTTTTAACCAATGTACATCATAGTATCTTTCAATAACAAGACTATTGTTTGAATATAGTCTTTTGTGTTTAAAAAATAACATTCCGGGATGGCACAATACTGCTGAATAGAACCGGAAATAGTGCACGTAGTCAGGGTGACACCCGGTACTAATTTAACAATACAGTATGTTTATCATTGTGGTTGTAGTTTTCAGTGGCGTCCAGCTGTACTATAACATGTGTTTCCTTAGTTACGAGAGTCAAAATGGTTAACTCTTTCACGGAGTCAATCTTTGAGTCACAGCGAGTAGACACTATTCGTATCACAGTATAATGGTCTGGTCTGGTGTACCTAATGTGTCCAGTGACGTGAGTGGCTTTGAAAAATCAAAAACTACTCCAAACAACAAATGAGATGCACAATATATATTTCAGTGTCCATCTTCCAACACACACAAAAACACTTGTGTAATCATTGCAAATATACACAACTCAAACAGCATTCAACTGATGCAAAGAAATGCAATCTTATAAAAAAAATTGTAATTAAAAAAGCAACATCCAACCCAAGCAAGCAAGGTGCTGTATTATAAAAGTAAGTCAGATAACAGGTTCTAAATACTGCAATGGCATTTTGAAGCGACATCTTTGCACAACGTAACATGTTTTCAAGCCTTTTCATTGTTTCCTTCAATTCCCACGTTTTTTTATTATTATTATTATCATTATTATTATCATCATCCTCATATTTAAGTCAACCTCTCCTCTAGTCCGTACCTAGTGCATGATGGCTGTGTTTTCTGAACGTTTTGAGTGCTTCCCACTTGTACAGCTTAATATAGCACAAAGAGCTCGAGGCTGGAGGCGTTTGGCGCAGGTGAGCCTGCTACAGCGGCGTCTGTTATACGGAAGTGGAAGGTATCAGGTGTAAGCTGCAGCCGTGCCACGTTCGAGCCATGACATCATCAGCGTGTTCGTTACTCTGAGCCATGACATCATCAGCGTGTTCGTCACTCTGCATCATCTCTCAGAATGAACCTGGAATCAACAGAGAATATTTCCTTAATTGTTTAAAAAGGCGACATCAAGTAGCAAAGCTGAACCAAGTGATAATGGAATCTTCCTTAAAACTCGTCAGTTTGAATTAATTTTTTCATAATAATAATGAAATGAACAAATACAAATTGGATATGTAATTGTTTCATCATACTGTTATTATGTTATTTGAAAAGGTGTGAAAACTTGTCACAAGATTTCAAACGTTCCATTGGTTCCATTGTAACCATTTTGTGTGGATTATCCTTTGATGAGCATTGATTTAAAAAAAAAAAAATTATTGCCTTGTTTTTACTGACTTTAATGCTTTTACTGTAGTTTGATTATTTGCGCGCTTACCACTCAGTAACACCAGGCACCAGGTCTACCTCCGCCAAATCTATCCGCACCTACAGAACAAGATGAACATATTTGTTTAAGCACATTTACTTAAGACGTGCACTTTAAAGTACGTAGTCAAACAAGGAGAGGACAGCAAGTGAGAAATCACCTGTCCGAGCACGTCGCGACTTCTGAATGAGGCCGAGTTATTCTTCGCTGACACGCTGAGGTGCCTCAACTTTAAATCCTCCGCAGGCAAGTTGTATTCAAACCTGTAGGGAAGTCACCAAAGACGATATGAGGCAGTCAGCAACCCAAACTGACCGTAAACAAATAACTAACGGCCAGACTTCCGTCAGGTACCTTTCATTAAATTCGGGGTTGAGATCTCGTTTCTTCACAGCAGTCTTCCTCTTGGTGGCCTTGCTTTTGTCTGGCAGCAGCATTATGGACACGTAGCTGTCTACGGCGTCTTTACTGGAGCACAACAGCCCTCTGTGCACAGACACCAAAAGCATTCAGCGAGTCTTTTGAACTTTCTGTCCATGGCGATGGCGACGATCCCGTGTAGACACTATTTTGCCGCGAAAATTACAAAAGCCATTTCCAGACTTTTTTTTTTTTTTTGCCACACACAAATAATCTCAGATAATTTCCAAATCTAATTCCACTACATTTGTGAACGCCAAACCGAAAATATACATTATATACTTGATAATATACTTGATTCTGTTTTATTGCTGTTTGAGCTGATATGGGAGAATTTGTGATATGGGTCAAATCAAAAACTGACAATTAATATCTGTGTAAAGCAGTGCTTCTCAATTTACGGTTATGCCCCGCCCAGGAAGAAGAAAACATTTCATGCTCCCGCAACTATCTATAGTATATAGTATCTATTAAAAAAAATGTTATAAGTACACCTCTGCATAACACTGTATCCTTATCAACATTAAAGAAAACAAAAAAAAGAATGATGAATCTGATGAATAACTTTATTCCCCTCCCCCCCAGGAGGGTCCGCCCCCACTATTTGAGAAGGACTGTTGTAAAAGCAACGCTATTGTATTGGAACACAATACACAGCACAGGCATTGTAAATAACACAAGTACAGTATTATCCACATCGTGAGCGCTTACCTGCAGGAATGTACAATGACGACCAATTTTCCCTCTCTTGAGTCATACGAAAGTGATAACTTCACCTGCCCGTTCCCAGATCCACTACTGGCGTCAGCGCAGGGCAGAGCCCCACCACTGATCATCTCCACCATTTTGGTCTCCAGAACCTATTTAAGATCAAAAAACAAGAAACATGAGATGTCCATGAGTACACTACTACATGAACTTTTGTCATTCTCACCCTGAGTTCAAGCCTCAGCAGGATCTCGCTGTCAAGTGCTGCGCCATCCAGATGGAACCACTGATCCAGGACCAGCTGTGGCTGTGCCAGCAGCTTCTTTACACAAACCACCAGCGAACCCATCGGCTGGTCCCAGCCGCTGGACAACTGCGATGCAAACAAATGAAGACCGAATTAAATATATAAAAGCAAATGTGACTTAATATTGGAAAAAATGTATGCGTAATGAACATGGAACTGGCCTTACCTTGAGGACAAGCATCTGGTGTTGAGGGTCACGCACAAGGAAGGAGAATGACTCCCCCCACTGAGGATTGCTGCTGCGGTCACAGAGCTTGAGAAATATGCGATAGCGAAGACAGTGAACATATTGTATTGACCATTTCAAGGTACACGGCATCCGATATTCTGAGTCTCACCTGCGTTTTGTAGGTTGTGTTGCCAAGAACAAGCTCAGCTCCCGCTTTGGGCTCCTTTCCACTCTTCTTCATCTGGAAAAATGTACACCTTTTATCACGTTTTCATTCGTCATTTAGAATACACGGAGAGGCCGCCAACGACTTACGGGTAATGAGCGCGCTCGCTCCAAATGGACAAAGAGCAAAGCAGCGGAGGGGGTGGTTTTGTTCTTAAATGACTGGAGAGACTGAAGCTGCAGTACCTGGACAACACATGCAAGACAAGTTAGCAATGAATAAATTCTTCTTTGGCTACTCATCTAAAGTTAGGCAGTACAATAGCTTCATCAAAATATTTCACCGTTCATGGACCCAAATAAGGTCGATTCAACATTGTAAAAATAACGGCCATTTTGATGCAATGCAAGCTGTAAGTTACAACCAAAATAATAAAAAATCATAGTTATACTTTTTTGGTAACTGAAGGAACCACATTTCTAACATATTTCGGAACAGACTCATGGCATCTCACTATGAGTCAATTCAATTCAATTCAATTCAACATTGAAGCAAAAAAAAAAAAAAAAAAGAAAGAAATAGCATTATAAAAAAAAAAACATAATAGATTAATAATATTGTATATATTTTTTTGGAGAGAGAAAGACAAAATTGGGCATGAGACTGTCTTTCCTAAGGGTACAAAAAAGTGGCATTTGTTTACTTTTTCAAGCAGGCCAATCAATGGTGTATAATTGAGCAAGAGCCACTGTTTGAGGATATACAGTACATACTGCATTGCCCTAGAAAAGGTTCACTTAAAACCTCTTTGAAACTCAAATTGAAGCTTTATTATTTTTGCTAAGGCAGAATTATAGATACCGCTCTTATTTGGGATGCCGTTATATTGTGCGGGTATACCGGATAATATGACCACTGACTGAATATTAAATTAGCATTGTCTTTGCTAATGACTCCCATCCCATTGTAAACAGTAAGCGTTCTACCGAATAAAAATTCAAACCTGGTCAAGTTGGACGGAACGTGACACTGTAGGAACCCACTCCAGGATCAAATGAATCCGCCCGGACTTCACGTCATTCAAAGTGTACCACTGCAACACAAGTTAGGTTAGCTACTGACGCAAGAAAAGGAGGGAAAAAAATAAGAAGAAAACTGAGCAAAAAATATATATATTAGAAAAAAAAAAAAATTGACAAACCTGATCTATGTACTCTGATCTGATGACCTCACTGAGTTTAATACTGAACCTAAGAGACATACAATGAATCAGTTCTCATCTGCTGGATACTCTCAAGACTCATATTGCCACTAGCACGACTACTAATACACATAACACAAACCTGCCCAGGAAGTCGTCGCAATCTAAATCTTTATCGAAGGCTTCCAGTTGAATTTCCTGGTCACTGCGGCTGCTCAAAACTACCTGTCGAAGAAAAACAGAATACACGTGTGAAAGCTTCGGATAATTCTGATGCAAAGCTCAACAAAGGAAACACAACCGAATAATAAAAACATGAACTAAAACATGAGTTGAAATAAGTACAAAAAATTGCCACACTTTTAACATAAAAAAAAAAGTGTAGTGGTTTTATCAGTGAAACTAACTAGTAATGTTAATTGAAATATCAAGTGATGGCATTAATAAGGAGATAAAATCAAAGTTTGTTATTCCCCCCCCCCCCATCTTTGACACCTTGGAGTAATGGGTCAAATTGACCCAGGAAATGTATTGCTGCACCTGACAAACGAACATACTGTATACAGAAGAGGCGGCCCTACAAAGTTGAACCACGTTTACCTCGTACATCTCATTCCACGTGGGGTTGAGATTCTCCTTGACAACAAGGCTCTTGAATGTAATCACTCCGACGCTGATCTTGACATAGGGGTCACTCTTGCCCTTCACCATGCCCCCCATCAGGTTGTCCTTGGCAACCAGACTCTGGGCCTCCAGCAGGTGAATCCTCAGCAACCCCTGCAGCATGGGAGGTTAAGTCCACAGCACATTATGATACTGCATACAATTAGACATACATAATTACATACATAAAACCGGGAATTCGTCGAATTATGGGAATTATGATTCTGGAGGGGGGGGCATAGTTTCCGACGGGACGGAGATGCAAAGGGTGAAAATCAATTCCTACAGCAGCACTTTAAAGCGGTTGTAATCTTTCTAACGTGATGTGTTCTACTGTTTTACGGTCTAAATGACTGCTGTGCAATAAAGCAACAAAGCTAGACTTTTTCCACATTAGTGTAAATTCACAAAACATTAAATATAAAGGAAACATAAATTGCCAAAGATTATAAAACAAACACTTCTAAAAGCATGAAATCAAGAGAATAACTGGAATCTGTTCTCCATGATCGAAATGTTTTATTTATTAGAGTTATTCTTATTGGAGCCTTTTTATAAGCAAATGTCTCTTAAACCTTTCCGCATAAAGCTTTTATCCAAGACAAAGCTCAGAGGACGCTTTCACAATAACAGTTAAAGAAAAATGGAAGTGGGCCATTGATTCACCTCGATTTGAAAAAGACACAAAACTCATGTGGTGTTGATTCATCATCATGCGGAAGGGCAGTGGCTAAAATGTCAACATTAAATCAGCAAAGAGACACACGGCGTTGATGGAACCTAATAATTGAAATTCGGCTCATATTTCAACATTGTAATTACTTCTTGTGACAATAACTGACCAACTATTTAAAAAGGCAATTATGGTATTTGACTGGTTGATTCTTATCTACACCACCAAACCCACCTCAGTGCCAAAGTCCCGACTGGGGGTTGTGTGATGTGGCCAAATATCATCTTGGGGCTTTAAGGGCTCCGCAGCAGGACCAGACACTGTCAAGTGGGCCTGTTCATCCAGACCAGCACTGCACACACAGACAAACAAAGTTAAAAAATACTTCTGTGTGCTGACACCATTTATGAGTTATGAGAATCAAATACTGACTCGTCTGCCAGCACATCTTTTATTTCCATGTCCTCTGTATGAACTTGATGGTCCAATGGCATTTGCTGCTCTTCTTCATCTGCTTGATCCTCCCCTAACTGAGGCACATTTCATGGTATCAAGTGTGAAGTGTGAAACTAGACAGGGCTTAGCAATGATGTACTCCTCTGACGAACCGTAGCATCAGGCGGCTGAATTGTGAAGGGTTCTGCATCATCTTCTGCTGTTGCTTCCGGGTACTTCTGCTGGCTTGTTACTGTAACGGGGCTGACAAAACACACTCTGGTCAGCAAGCATAATTTGTGGAATGTGAAATTAAACACTCACTCATCAAATGGCAGCCTTGAACCACCTTCCTCCTTCTCAGTGGCGACCGTGACTGTCTTCATTGAAGCAAGGCCCCGAGGCTGTGGGGCTTCAGTCATCCTTGAGCTCAATATCTGTTCGCAAAAGATACACAAGTTAATATTCTGGGTTGCACACGCAGCCACATTAGGCACGATTTTGGAGTCCAATCAAAATCATTTGAATTAAAAGTTTTTTTGTCCACCATAGCTAAACCACCCTAAACTTATCGGATTAATTTGATTCACAACAGTACGTGCATTCCACACTCTTCCTGTAGGTGGCAGTCATAGGCACCACGAAATGGATGCCAATTAGTGCACACTGGCAGTATTTTTTACCACAACTTCATCTACTAGATTTTGTCACCATTTAGGCCGAAACAGTAATATTAACTCATTCACTGCCAGACATTTTCAGACTTTACCCAGAAAAAGTTTGAAAAATATATAAATAAATTCCTGAGATTGAATGCCCGGACTGTGAAAAGGCAAATAAATACGTCAATGGCAGTGAATAAGTTAAATTCCAGAATCCGTCCTTTTATCTCTCCTTGAATGCCTGATTGTGTGTGCCCTGCTTATCTATGTGGTGCACAATCAAGACTAACACCCAAAAAAATAAAAAAAAACCTTTACCGGGATCTGCCTCGGAAACTACATAACTAATTTGTAATGGTGTGAACTGCATAATCATAGTGCAGATACAGATACAACACAGCTTCGATGATATTTTCCCACCTTGAGTTCAGCCCTCAGTAGGATCTCACTCTCAGGCAAGGCTCCATCCAGAGGCAACCACTGATCCAGGACCAGCTGAGGTTCTGACAGAAGCTCTTTCACAGGAATCACGAGTGAGCCCATTGGCTGGTCCCAAGCGCTTGATAACTACAGAAAAAAATATCACAATATTACACTTTTATAGTTTTATAGACCGTCTGCTTCGATACTAGGAGCATTTACCTTGATGACGAGCATCTCCTCAGCAGGGTCATGGACCAAAAAATAGAATGCCTCATTCCACTCGGGGGACCTTGTGCGATCACAAACCTTCACACGGGAGAAGGTCAGATCATTAAAGCAGGCATGAATCACAAGAATTCACTTTCTATTATTAGCTTGCTTGTGATAGCATATTCTGCCTTGTTATTTGTCCCATAAAGGTCTGTGAAACTTAACTGTGGTAGACTTAGCTGTGACAATGATAATTCATGAATAAATACTGAAGTTAAAATGTCGCTTTTGGTAAAAATATACTAGTATAACACATGAGTTGCCATACCTTAGTTTTGTAGGTTGTGTTACCAAAAACAAGCTCAGCCGCAGCCTTTGGCTCCTTTCCACTTTTCTTAAACTGGACACGGAAAGAAAGACACATTACATTATACATCACATTTTTTGTTATAGGTAAGACTGATTCAAATCTAATTAGATTATAAACTGGTATTTGTATCACTTAAATGATTACATTTTGGAATTACAAAAAAAACAGTTGATGAAAGTTTTCTTCACACTGGTGCCATTATTTGTAATACAGAGGACCGTCACATATTTATGGTTCGGCAAACGTGGATTCGCGTTACTCACAGATTAAAAATAATAATAATAAAAATCATACGTTGAAACCGTTTTGACACCTGAAATTCCCATCTGGGAATCAATCAGCTCTTTGTCATGTGAAGAAGTGACTCACGGGCAATGAGTGTGCTCTGTCCAAATAAACAAAGAGCAGAGCTGCAGAGGGAACCGTCTTGTTCTTGAACAACTGCAAAGATTGCAGCTGCATCACCTGAAAAATACACAGACTTCATAGTAGTCATGGGTCATAGAGGGCATTCACAGGTGACAAATGAGGTACTGAGTCCATCATTAATAAACACAAATATTAACAAGTGTTTTAAAAAAATGGCATTATTTTATCAGCATTGACGATGTTGGAAATAAAGTAGCGAGTATTTTCATGCAGGATGTTCTTACTTTGTCCAGGGTGTCATTATGGGACACTGTCGGGACCCACTCCAGAATGAGACGGACACGACCAGACTTAACATCACTCAGTGTGTACCACTGCAAAATAAGCAAACATTCACTGAGCAAAAACTACTTAAATATATTTAAGACGCAAGCTAGGTGTCAACTCACTTGGTCTGTGTACTGAGAGCTAATGATGTCTGCCATACTGACGTTCAATCTGTTGACAATAATTTTGTGATTGAGTGTGCGTGATAGTGTATAAAATGCGCTGAGATGTCTTTCGGTCCTGCACAACATCCATCACATCCTCACCTTCCTAAAAAGTCATCTTTGTCCATGTCTTTGTCATACAGCTCCACATGCACATCCTGTCCAGCCTGAGGCCTCATCACCACCTGGTGGAACCAGAGAAAAAGAAGGTAGATTACTATCCCATATAAAGGAAGGAACCCTCTTGAGTTTGTATGCTGTATATTTACACACATGACATACATGACCAATAAAGGTCTCCAAAATTCTGTGAATCTTCAACCAATCTTCAATTTTTCTTCAATTCTTACTCAACGTCAATGTCACAGCATGGCTGTGTATAACCTATTTTATCGGAACTCATGCTAAGCACCTGATACATCTCATTCCAGACGGGGTTGAGATTCTCCTTGACGACGTTGCTTTTAAATGTGGCCTCTCCAACGGTGATCTTTGCGTAAGGGTCACTCTTGCCCTTCATCATACCCCCCATCAGGTTGTCCTTGGCGACCAGATCCTGAGCCTCCATGAGGATGATTCTCATTAGCCCCTACAGGGAGAAGAAGCGTGATTACATTCATGCTGGAGGCTTTATCAAGATCATGATTGCAGTCATTTGATGTCTTTTGATGCTTTAATTAACTAGACAAAATAGGCAAATGTATTAAGACATGCCTCCATATATTAAATAATAAAACTGCATTTGGGCTAGGGTGTTTGTGGAATAAGAGCTAAGCAGTAAAAATCCACCTCTTTTTGTCCATGTCAGGGGGCGGCCATTTTGCCACTTGCTGTCGACTGAAAATGACTTCGCAGTTGCTCAGGGCTGAGATAACACCCAATCGTGGCTCAGCTTCGGAAAACAGGTGAGCCGTGATTGGTCGTTACCTGAGCACTGAGCAGTTGTGATGTCATCTTCAGTCGACAGAAGTGACAAAATGGCCGCCCCTGATATGGCTAAAAAAACGTGTGGATTTTGCAGCTTATTTTTCAAAATATTTTTTTGCGGGTTGACTTCCGCTCTAACTAGGACATTGTGGACATTTTTAGGCTTCTGAATCCAGGAGACCAGTTTTAGGAAGATGTTCAGCATGATAGCAAGGTCCACAAAGGAATGCTTGAATGAGTTTGACAGAGAGTCACAATTCCTGCAGACACACCACCATTTTGGGAAAGTTATACCTGAAAAAGGAAGCTTTTTTTTTCCATTTTCACTCCCTTGTCTTAATACATTTGTCATGTCATGTCATTTTCCAAACCGCTTATCCTATACAGGGTCGCGGGGAGTTGCTGGAGCCTATCCCAGCCGTCAACGGGCGAAGGCAGACTACACCCCGGACTGGTCGCCAGCCAGTCGCAGGGCACACATAGACACTGTCACTGAGCGGGAATCGATCCCACGCTGCCCGCACACAACTCGGGCGTGTGTACCACTACACTATCAGCGGACTTTAATACATTTGTCATTTTTTTTAAATAATTATGTCATTAATGGCATTACCTCATTGGCAAAGCTAAGATCAGGTGAAGAATGAGGAGGTTTCACCGCAGCAGGACTTGATGCTTCTTCTTTTGAATCTTTTGTCACATCACCTTCAGGTGTCTTTACATCAACTTCTTCATGCATCATCACTTGCGGGACAAGAGTTTCTACAGGAGCATCCACTGAACTTGACCTAAAAATCACACACTTAGCGTCAGAGTCAAAGAAGAAAAATAGTATCTGAGATTAGATTTTTGGGATATAAAGCGTGCTCACTTTTGGATTATGTCACCCTCACATTTCTGCTGATCAGGAAAGCGGTTTGCTTCTTTCAAAGTGACCTTAGCTTGATGACTGGCACGGGCACACTTGCTTGGTATCAGCATCTGTACCGGAAAAACAATATGAAATTTATAAGGACTCCAAATTTGAAGGATTTATATGACAAAAAGCTCTCCTACCTTAAGTTCAGCCCGGAGAAGAACCTGACTCTCAGGGGAGGCTCCGTCCAGATGGAACCACTGATCCAGGACCAGCCCCGGCTCAGCGAGCAGCTCTTTGATAGGAACCACTAAGGAACCCATGGGCAATGTCCAGCTGTGGGAGAGCTGGAGAAATAAAAGTGTTAGCACTCAACTTCCAGTTGTTCCAGTGAGGGAGGAATAACATTAGGAGTTGCAGTGGAATTGCCCGTAAGGCGTTTTAATACCAAAGGGAACAAAACCAGCTGCAGATCAGGAGGGGATTAGTTTGACTGGTTGCTGGACGGAAACCAGTTCCTTCCTGAGCTCTGCCGAGGTGCCACCGAACCAAGGTAATTATATTTAATGAAAAAACTAAGACTAAAATTAAAGTCAAAACAAAATAAAACATAGCTATATGTTCTAGTCAGGCACACACAAACCAAGACCAAATGACTTCAGTGAGAGCAGTTGTATTATATGTATGATGATAAGTAAACACTGCTGTCCCTGCAGCTTTGTGTCTGACTGGTTTTGAGAACAAATACCAAATCCACTTTTTCTGAAGTTAAAGGCATACAAAAGTTCAAACACAGGGGACGAAACACTACAGAAGTGGTCTTGACACCGTATTCTACATAAGACAATTCAAAAGTAGTCTTGAGACCGTACTTAAGTCCACAGTATGCTAACACCAGCACCAGCATTTAATAGATCATGAAAAAGGAGTGTAATCAGGTCAGCAAAACAGTTGTTACAAAAAAAAAAAAAACGAAGCCGTTGTCACATATTTCTAGAGCTAAAATGAATCATATGATTAAACAGAGAAATTACAATTATAATTTTTGGACTCGTCTGACCACGACTACTAAATCTCAGGAAGACGGTGCATCGCACTTTGAGTGTGAATTGAACACACTCTCAATAGCACGAATTGCTGTGGGAAAAAAATTACTGTTTGTCTGACTACCTTGACAAGAAGAATATCCTCTCTGGGGTCACGGACCAAGAAACAGAACGCCTCATTCCACTCGGGTGATATCGAGCGATCACATACCTGCAGCAGAGGTGAAAGGTACAGCCAGGGATGTCATTCAACTGCTTGTTATTGTGCTCTCTACATCATTTTCAACTAAAAGAGGAGGAGGAGTCTCACAGTAGTTTTGCGGGACATTTGTCCAAGAACTATCTCTGCCCCCACTTTTGGCTCCTTTCCACTCTTCTTCACCTGTTGATATATACATCATGGGTAATAATAATCATGTATGTGTCTAATGTGTGTATTATTTACAGTTAAATTCTCCTTCACTGATCCATCCTCCAACAAACTTACTGGTAAACCATCTGCCTGTTCGATGAAGACAAAGAGAAGACCTGCAGACGGAACCGCCTTGTTCTGGTAGGACTCCCTGGAGTAGAACTGAAGAACCTGAAGAGACAAATTATCCGAGCAAGTCAATCATCAACATTTCTATTTGCATGATGTCACTGTCTCTGTTGAAATACCAACCTGATCCAATTGGTCTGCTTCTGAGGCTGTTGGAACCCATTCCAGTACCAGGTGAAGCCGACCGGACTTGACATCATTAAGAGTGTACCACTGATACACGAACACACACACACACACACAAATTATTTTAATACCGCTACAACTAGGTGTGGTGCAAACAAGGGATAGTGTTAGGTATTCTCTCATGATTTCCATTGGCTATTTTTCTAAAACCAAATCCATTTGGTCTTCATTAGTGTCACGCATGTGCTGGAGCCAATCCCTGCTGACTTTGGGCAAAAAGCGGGGTACTCCCCCGACTGGTTGCCAGTCCGTTGGAGGGTACCTAGTTCCGAGCAAAATAACATGATCAGCTGTACCTGATCCGTGTACTGAGAATCAATGATGTCCTTTAGATTGATCTTCAGCCTGTATTTGGGGGCAAAGTGAGATTAATTGACACCCCAAATTAGTCATTTAAAGCGCACGAATACATATATATGATATGAAATGAATACGCTACCTGCCCATGAAATCATCCTTCATGTCCATGTCTTTGTCAAGCACCTCCAGATGTACCTCCTGACCAGGCAACTGTGTCAAAATCACCTGAGGAGGAATAAAATTGATAATATATCAAGGCCGTGATCATGTCGGGTTCCTTCAACTGGTTATGGGCATTTATTTACCTCATACATCTCATTCCAGGTGGGGTTCAGATTGGCCTTGATGACTTCACTTGTGAATGTTTCCCCCCCTATATTGATCTTGACATAGGGGTCACTTTTGCCTTTCACAATGCCCCCCATCATGTTGTCTTTGGGAACAAGGTTCTGCCCACCCAGAAGGTGGATTCTAAGCAGGCCCTGCAAACATTAAGTGATTGAGAATTAGTCGAATGAGGATGAGAAATGGGAGTGTAGGACCAGGCGGCGGATTTATCGTTACCTCCGTGGCAAAGCTGGAGTGGGGATTTGTCTCCTGGGGCAACTGTTTGCCTCCAGATTCTAGGTGAGACGACACATTGGCTGTGATGCGTTCCTCATCTAACCACAGCATCTACCATTTGTGGAAGAAAAAAAATTAACGTTTCTTATACGTACCTGGGGTCCAAATTCACAAATCGCACGACTGACTGCCATTTACCCTGAGAACTGCTTTGATATAAATGCGACTTGCTGATCCAGAGTTGTCCAACTGGAACCACTGGTCCAGAGCCAGGCCAGAAGTGGACAGCACGCGAGACAGAGGGATGGTCAGACTGCCCAATGTCTGCACACGGTCAACATCCTTCACCTGGTTGACAAAGTTAAAAGACAATCATCAACTATTCTGAATGACAAGGTGTATGCCCAAGTCGGGTCCTCAAGGGCCCCTGTCCAGCCTGTTTTAGGTGTATCCCTATTCCAACACACCTGATTCAAATGATCAGCTCATCAGCAAGGTTTGCAAAATCCCGGTAATGATCCTGATGATTTGGATCAGGTGTGTCGCCATAGTGATACATTGTATATAGTCATTTCTGTTTTAATTGATTGCTTTCACTTGCTATGTTATTGCTATTTTGTTGTTGTAATGTAAAGTGATTTGTTACGGCTGTAGCTGTTATGAAATGCGCCATATAAATACGTTTGTATCTAACATTGTGAGGATAAAGCGGCGTATATGAAAAGGCTACCTGAATGTCAATATCCTGTTTGCGTGGATCCTGGATAAAAAAGGTAAATGCTTCTTCCCACTCTGGATCGACAGTTGTGTAACATGTCTTAAAACGATAATAAACAGAAGAAGCGGTTAGAGTCAGTACAGGATCAATAAATGGGACATCATATGTGACACTGTAATTTAGATTAACCTTGCTCTCCCTGGTGATGTCCTGCACAGATAACTGCACCATGGGGTTGGGCTCTTTATTCCCCTTTTTCATCTACAAAAATGCAGAGGAGATTTTCTTATAAATAAACAATGGAGCATGTGATCTCTAGCAGAGAAACATTTGCCAAACGTGTGGAAATTCACCAGCAACTTGTATACAGGAAGCAAGCATTCTATGAGTCACATTTAAGGAGGCAAAGATCTACATGAAGAGCCACAATGAGTTCCACACATTTTGTCACGGGAGGGCGGGGCCAAAAATAGCCACACTCGAGTCTGTGTTTGTGAGCAGGGTTAAAAGCCACAGGAACAACTGTGCGGAATGCTAGACAGATGGGTAAGAGCGGCGTCACTGTTACCACATAGGAAGCAACCGCGAGCTGCGCAAGCGAGCTGACTCACTGGAAGCGCTTCAGCCTTGTCAAGATATACCACCAAAATGGCGGAGGAGGGTGGGTCGGCCGTCTTACTGGTCACACTCTCGTTCCTCTTCAGGATCTGGAATGGGAGAGAGTTCCAGTCAATCTTTATCCACGTTGTCGTTACGGTGAAAAAAAAAAAGACAGACGTGCAGCATATATGGCGTATGAGAGATGCACACCTGTTCGAGTCGATCGGTGGTCGGCATCAAGGCCAACCACTCCAGTTTGAGATGGACCCGACCTGAGGGAGTATCTTTCAAAGGGAACCACTGAGGACACAAGAACATATTAAGACCACTTCACACAATCTAATGAAATAATCGAACTACAATAGATGTATAAGTGTAACATGTTTGTTATTGTTTTTGGAGTTTGCAATGATGGCGAATTTGTCTGCATCATACTGAGAGTGTACTCAAGAATGTAACCACAACTACAAGCATATTGCTAATTACAATAATAAATAAAAATAAACATATTCTTAGTTTTATACTTATCTGATATTGTCAACCATAACAGAGCAAATACATATGTAAATACTGTATATGTATACAGTATATGGATCATATTTAGTTTGACTTCCTCTTTTCTTAAAACATAAGCATTCATTATGTGTACTGTATGTATTCTACATTTTTTAAACATTGCCCTAAATTGGCAATTACTTCCCTTTAAAATTGCGCAACTAAATATTTCCCAATTTTCTGAACTAAATTTTTTTCTCCAAACGTACAAACAACTTTTCCACCAGTTTTACTCTTTCCTCCCATCAGGAAATGTGGCGATGCTCAGGTTATGTAGCATCTTATTGGCAAACAGCAACCTAGAAAGCCTTACAAGGAAATGTCCCAAAATAATGTCAAAACTAAAAACAGCATGTTCTTACATTATCAACGGCGATAGACTTCTTCACAATTCCCAAATCCAATTTGGTCCTACATGGAAGAAAAATAAATGAGGGCATTAATAAAACAAATCAGTAAATACGCCTTGGGCAAAAACAAATAACTGTGATTCTTTTGTCACTGAGTGGTTGAAATGTGTGGCACTAAACACACAAACACAAATTACAACAGAGCAACATGAATGATGCACATGTACCTGCCCAGGAAATCATCCTGGTCTGGATCTTTGTCATAAACCTCCACCTCCAGTTCCTGACCAGGCACTTCATGGACTATCACCTGGTGCACCAGACACACGTACAAAGAAATGTATACAGACAAAAATGGCCGTGGAGTCACACTGACTGAATGAAAATGTAACATTGAAAGTCAGTCCCATGTGTCCGCAGTGGAACGACAGACCGGTGAGTGAACGTTGCACACAATCATAAGCCCTCTATTTATTTGCCTTACCTCATACATCTCTCCCCACTTGGGTGAGTCTGTGTTGTCAAAGTGGTGGGAGGTGAACATCTGAGGACCCACCCGCAATATGGCGTAGGGGTCTGACAAGCCTGCCATAATCCCTTTCACATAGCTGTCCTTAGCTGCTAGATTCTGGGCCTCCACGAGGTGGATGCGCACCACACCCTTTGGGATGGTAAGGACAGCGTTAACATACGAGAGAGACGTAAAATGCGTGGTCGTGAGTTGCTGTGTATTGCATGGCTACCCTGGGCAAAGGGGAGCGAAGATGCGCCACATGGAGGTTTGGAACAAGCGGGACGACCAGACGGTTGGGCAGCACCAAGAAGGAGGCGATGGCATCCATGATCATGCTGTCGGACATGACGCTGAGCACGAAGACACAGGTGACACATTCCACTGGCATTATAACAATGTCATCATAATATATTAAAGATGATACGGTTATACACTGAGAAAAAAAGGACTTGCTTTTCGGTTGCACGTGATTAAAATGTGTTAAACTAATGCATATTTGTTTATTTTTTAGGAAAACGGGAATATTACATGGATTTACGACATTTTAATAATGCACAACAGATGTACATTTTCGAATTAAGTAAATCCAAGAGTGTTGATAACAATAACAATAATAATTTAAAATGAAAAACTGGTCAATCTTTTATCAGTGCCTTTTCCTGAAAATGCCTGCCTTTATGAATTTCGCTAATAGGTTGTGATGCAACATTGCAGTTAATTTATATATTACTTCCCCCACACTATGTTTCTCCACCCATGTCAAGTTTGTCCATTTTAAAGTGTTGGCCGGAATCCTGATGAGTGCATAAACTATCATGTCAAAGCTAAAATGTAACCAAAGCTCCAGTATCATCTTAAGTTGGCAATAGCTAACAGTGAAGTCAGCATTAGCTTCTGATAACCAGCATGATCGGCAAAGTTATCAACAGAGCGAGATTTGTGTTTGGATTCTCGATTTTCTGCCACCTAGTTAACTTTTAGCAATCTCAAGTGTGACAAGTGGATGCTAACTGTTCTGTAATTATATAACCTTTATGTATTTTAACCAAAGAATGTCAGAGACCTTTTATTAACATACATGGGCACTGTTTTGAATTTGCGAAAAAAAATGCATATCATGTGTCCTTACACTATCAATCCCTTGAATTGTCTTCACATTGCCTATTCAGTTAAACAAATCCTTTAAGCAATGTCTTGCTGAAATAATTTGTGCCCGAGATCCAAATCGTTTTAGCCATGAGCATTTTTAAAGAAGTAAGAAGCTGCAGCCCCGGTTCAATACCTTTTTGCAAGTAGACACATATCATTGAAGCAACAATCTTATTTTATGGGTTAAATGAAGGAATTTATTTTTTATATTGCGTGAAAAATGTGAGGTTATTCGAGCATGACTCACTTCAGTCCAGGGATATCCAACAAATTAGTCAATCCAGTCCAGTTGATATCTAGTTTCTGAGACGACATAAATGTAAGAGCGAATCAAACAAATATTGCAAATCAATCAAGATGGGAGTCAACAGTCGAACAATACTAGACACACAATACTCACAAGAGAGGGTTGGGGGAGGGGTGTGCAACAAGAAAAGGACAAATAAAGGTGAATGTAGACAGATCAACCTACGGGTCTGCGGATGAAAAACATGGTGACTGCCCCCACAATGGGCACATCTCCAATCAGAGGCTCCAGAATGACTCGCATCATCCCGTTCAACTACGTGGACACGGAGGAAATAAAAGAGATTCCTTCTTTCGTGGTACACAATACTTCTTATGATGATGATGACTCACTTGTATTCCCTTGACTCCAGCTTTGCAGAAGTATCTCTTTACTTCCACGTTGATCTCGACATTGCCAACATAGCTAAGAGGAACATGTCACCCACATTTTTTAGCATTTTAAAATATGTGATGCAGAACTGAAAAGAGCGTGAGGTACCATTTTACCTGATATAGAGATCAAGCAGGACCTGTCCTTTGTCATTCTCTGTGTGAGCCTTGATCCCGACCACCTTCATAGCCTGCAGGAAAACAGCACACGTGTTAGCTTAGCCAAGCTCAACAGGCCTAAATCGTAGCATCAAAGCAAAAATGACGTCACCTTGTCGCCCATGTCCACTTTAGTGAAACTGAGCGTCTGGAGGTGGCTGCTTGAGGCTCGGATAGACGGAGCGATGGTGTCCACCAGGAGCTTCTCCAGGTACTGGCCCACAAAGGGCCACACCTGCTGCAGGACCTACAACAACACACAGCACATGGAATTAGCCATTTTTTCATTTTTCCTACACCATTTATCTTTTTTTTTTCCCCAACACAGGAGAGCTGACTTAATAAGTAACCACTGACACGGATGACAAAAGTCACCTAATGTGACTGATTATGCAACCAATGACCCTTACACAGAATAAATATCAGAAGTGAGCATTCCAGTCCGTCAGTCCGTCATTGACGGACGCTCGTTTTGTTGATGATCGACGGGACACCTTTTAAAAATGACGGACTGAGGAACGATGGAAGTGGTTCTTCATCCGTCAGTGTAATCGTCACTAAACGTGTCCGTCAGTGACGGTCTATCAGTCCGTTACTGGCGGACGCCCGTTTTTCTGATGTTTTTTTGGAGGGACCGACTGAAGACCAACAGACGTCTGACAGACTAACCGACGGAATTACTATTACAATTCAGTTCGTCACCCTGGCTGCTGACGGATGACAAATGACGGACCGCAACAATTTAGTAAAATGCCCACCTCGGGATTAATACAGTATCTCTCAAAAGTGAGTACATTCCTCACATTTTTGTAAATACTGTATTTTATTATTATCCTTTCACGTGACAACATTGAAATAATCACACTGCTACAATGTAAAGTAGTCAGTGTCGAGTTTGTGTTAGCAACCCTCTTATACCCTAGCGCCCATCTTTATGTACAGCAACAATTTCTTTTTTAGATCTTCAGAGAGTTCTTTGCCATGAAGTACTATAAAGAACTTCCAATGACCCAGTATGAGAGAATATGATAGCAACACCACCAAAAATAACACGAGAAATTGCGAGTTGATGCAATTTCAAATAGGGGCGTACTCACTTTTGTTGCCACTGGTTTAGAAATTAATGGTTGAATTACAGAATTTTGAGGGAACAGTAATGTTACACTGTTATACAGTACAAGCCGTATACTTATGATGTTAAATTATAGCAAACTGTCATTTCTTCAGTGTTTTTTCCTTTAAAGGGATATAATATATTTACAAAAATCTGAGCGTTGTACTCACTTTTGTGAGTATATGTGTTTTCCTGTTTTAGAATTTCATTTGAACTGTGGTCTGAATGTGTATGTGTCACACAGGAAGTCACGATGACAATTCTTCATGCTTTGTAGCCAGAAGATGTAGCTTCAGTTATTTATTTTTTTTAGTGCTCTCATAAACATATGCAGAAAATCTACAAGCCACCCTAAAATATTCACTTCAAAGTATTTCATTGCTATCACGTACAATGTTGTTTCCACCTCGGCAATGGTGAAAATATGTTTGCATACAGTGGTGTCTGTCTAGCTGCACTGCATCATAAAGATAGCTTTTATTATTATATTTTCACTGTCATGGAGCTAAATGAGTTAAACATTAGAAACAACTCTCAGTAAATGCTGCAGTTTTCCACAATAAACATGCACAATTGTTAGATTAATACCTCTCAAAGCTAAGCATTACAATATCTCTGCAAAGGTGTAACTTGTTTAAAGCTCTAGTGGATCTCCTCAGAGGTCATAATGTTGTAAGTCCGTGGATGTATGAAAAACAGAAAATCAACAAAATTGGAGGTACATTATGTAATTTTTAACTCTGCAAATTGAGTGAGTGTGCCCATTTGTGTTAAATGAACAGCTGACTCCTTATGAACAACAAGGCAACTGCTCAACTTTATACACTTGTTTCATAGGCTGCTACTGTCACCATGAAAACACATTCTAGTCCCACGGGGGAAAGAATGAGGAGGAGGCGCAGTGATTGGGTTGTGAGTCGGTCTGGGTAATTTTATAAAAGGTTGGCAACAACTGGCATAAGTGGAGAATGAGTCACCAGATGCCTGCTCACGTGGAGGGCTCAATGTCCTAGAAGCAGACTCAAAACTCCACTTTGTCTGCCTCCAACATCTTGTGATCCTTTTAGGGTGGACGGTTGATGTTATTTTTCTATGATTTGATAATTAACCAAAGTATAAATGAGGGGTGGACGGGAGAGCGTTTGGACAAAACCAGCTGTTTCAGTTTGTTCGTATGGGGGGGCTGCTCCTCCCCTTTCCTGTGAGCAGGGCCGCAGTAAAGTGGAAATGTTGAGTGGGTTGACTGGCACGAATACTGTACTGCTGCTGCGCTTTGCAGTACAGACTGTGCGACTGCAACAACAGAGGGAGTGTTGCCTTCGCTGCCTGCAACATGGCCGCAGCCATTAAGTAAGCGTCACATGTCGAGGCAGAAGCGTCAGTCAGCACAGCAGCTGTGTTTGATCCCATGTGCGCTTTTAATAAAAGGCCAAACAAATAGATTATTTTTACCTTATTCAGCCATTCTACTTTCTCGACATCCGGAAAGTTGACCTGCAGTGAGGAAAAAAAGGACATACTGTAGTTAAATTCGGTTGAGTTACATTAGGTACGCTTTGCGCTGTTAAAAAAGATCCTATCCAAGAACTGGGTCAAAAATACTGACTTTAAGACGTTTGGAATACCCAGTTTTCATTGACGCTGTTTATTATGGTTGTTGCAATGGTGCAGGTCTGCACTCTTTCATACTGAAAGGTGTTTCTCATATTTACATATACAGGTTCTAAATACAGACCCAAGACAGCACTGTACAAAATGAATGGATGAATAAATAAATGCAAATAATGTCACAAATACTTCATAGTATAAAGCACTGCATTTGAAGGTGCACCTAATGTAGTGAATGGTGAAGATTTATGTCACAAGTTCTTCTTTTAATCAGATTGCATACCTTAGTGTTTCTAAACAAAATGTCAATTGACTAACAAATAATGTAAATAAATGTTTAATACCTTAGCGTTAAACAAAATGTCAACTGAATATAACAACGTAAATAAATGCATTACATCAAAGAGTAACTAAATGTAATGTTACTTAAAGGACCGGTTGGTTAACAGTTTTCTCTTTATGCATTTAATGTCCATTTCTTAAATTTGCTTGATGCATTCTGTCTGTTTGCCAACACCATTGTGGAAAACCACTCAGACAGCAAGTATCCACAAGGATCTCACTCAGCTGGGTGTGGCCTCACAGCAGAACTTGTGGCAATCTCCATGTCCTTTTTGGGCTCATGCTGTCAGGATGCATTGGCAAATGCTTTGATTCCACTTTGAGACTGTAATTCCACTTAAAATGTAGCTTCCATCTAAAATAATGTCAACGCTCACTTGTTTAGAATGATGCCAACAAGTCAAACTGTACTATATGAGTCAAATGCTGTAAACGAAATTGTTTTCCCGGCATGATGTTTTTATTTGCGCTGTTACTTCATGTGCAATTCAATAAAGCCGTGTGGACATTCTAGTGGGAAATATCTTACCCACGCAGGTAGTTCTCTCTTTATTTTGGACATTTTCAAGCTGTCGAGCTCCTGCTCGTCGCCGAGCAGCTGCATGGCCGACCTGAGCCTCTCTTCTTTGGCCTCTCGAGCATGCTTCCATCCCGTGTACACCATCATACCGCACACCAGCAGGCTGGTGCTGACCCGGTAGTAGCCGGCCAGGTAGACTGGAAGCAAAGCGCCCAGGCACTTCCCAAAAGTCCAAAGCACCGCCACGGCGTTAATGCCTTTGGCCCGGGGAAGAGGTTCCACTTCACTGCCGTGACTCGGCGCGCTCATCTCCGTCTTGTCCGGGCCCGGACCCTCGGCGACTTTCGGCTCCGATTTATCGCTCTGCATTGCCCTTACGTCTTTGAACTCCCAGACGAATGCCTTAATAAACAGCGTCTAGAGCAAAAATAGCCGTTAAAGAGCGTCTTTTTACTGACCTAATGCGCCGACATTTATCTCGATGCGTCAAGCATCCGTTCAAGTAAAAGTAAAGTACCGAAACACGGATTGTCGCTGTAATTAGTTTAAGGTACGAAACGCATATTTAATGCGATTGGTAAATCCGCCTGGTTGAAATGGTTTTGCGGTTGGGTTTGCACAAGTCGCTGTGAGTTCTGCTCCTCTTTCTTTACCAGTCCCGTTATCGCAATGAAAACACGCCCACAGAAACAAATATGCGTCCTTGACTCCTTACACTGTACCAAGACTGGACCAAACCACGATAATTCAACTTGGCCGAATAGCTGCAGTTTGGGTATATATTTTAAAACGTGCTACATGCATATTGCGATGCTTCGGATAGTCGTAACACTTTTGTTGCACAATTGCATATCTCTAGATTTTGCCTGTCAAACCAAAACGGACAACAAAACAGTGTTAAAAACAGAGCATTTCTAAAAGTACCTTGTTAGTTATACACATAATTGAATTGTCGCTCACGTTTCATATTCTAAATTTCACCCCCTGTCGCTCACGTTTCATATTCTGAATTTCACCCCCACAACCTATATGCAGCAAATTGGCATTATTCAATTCAGGTTTGTTGAGACACACGGATGCCGCGTGTTGCTGTGGAAGTAGAAGGTATCATAACACGTTTATACAACGTGACTCCACCCTTTAAACTCAAAGGCAAAGAGATGTTGAAGAATGCATTGCTCCCGGTGATCACTATTTATTTTAGTGCGCGCGTGCATATCTTCAAGAGATAGACCACACTTGGGTGTTGAACTGTCATTGTTCAGCTCTCAAATGTTTATAATGTAAGCACAAGTCTAGTACAAGTGTAGACAAAAACGTGATGTTCACATTTCAGCTAAAACATTGCTTTTTGTGTACAGTAGTCAAAATTATCAGGGGAAAAAAACTCAAGTCCATTGCTTCATTAGCAAAAACTAAAGGGCCAGAAGTCTCTCTACTGCCCTCTGGGGGAACAGTTCTATCCCGACCTTCAACCGGATATATCCAATCAGTACACACAACACTAAAGAGTAATGTAAAAAGTAAAGTAGGATTATAAGAAAAGGGTTATAATTATACGAGAACAAAGCCACAAGTCACAAGAATAAGGTTATTGTTAGACAAAAAAAAAAAAGGAAATAAAGTATCCATCGAATTTCTGCACCTCACATGCGCATTAGTCATTGGTATGCTGCCTATCCCAGCTGAATTTAAAATGACGTGACAATGTATTCCAAATTGTTTTTAACTCCATGTAGCTGTAATTATAACAAGCTACTATCCAATTTCCCAAGCAAACAAAGGCATCAGTCCAAAACCAGCAATCAGCATTGGCAAATACTGTAGATGTTCATCATATCAATCGCATATTTATATTTGTGGAACAATTTTCGGCTGATGATCAAACAACCAAACGAAAGAGAAATGATAAGCACATTAAGTTCTTCTTGTATTACTTTAACTTTATTCTTGTGATTAAACAATTTTTAACTTGCCCTATTCTTGTATTGTTACATCATTACGCTGTTTTCAGTGCAGCCTGAAAACAGTCAGTTGGAAGCTCCCCAAAGAGGAAGCTACACGCCTCTGTATTACCACTTATCAGGTAATATGAGGCAGAGTCGTGATCCTCATGCTCTGACTGGCGATGGGGTACGACACCATGGGCGTGGTGGCGTGGCTCATGGTGATGCCCGGCAGAGGCTGCGTCATGGACATGGACACGGCCACGGGAGCCACGGACACGGCCACCGGCGCCATCGAAACGGGCGGTGCCATCCCCTGGGCGATGGTCTGCGCTAGAGCGGCCGACAGCGGTGTGATTTCGGGGTTGAGGTGAGGCGGAGGCGCCGTCGGCGGTGCGGCGTTGGTAGGGGGCGCCGCGGGAGCGCCGGTCGGCGCCACCAGGTCCTGCTGGGTGACGGGTCGAGGCTGCAGCCCGGTGCTGCTCAGCGTGGTGTGAGTCTGGGCGATGCTGTGATTATATGAGCTGACCGCACCCACGGGGGTTGCCAGAGTCTGCTCGGCGGGGGCAGGCGTGGAGGACAGTGTCATCACTTTAGTTTGACTTCGGAATTGGGAGTTCTGCTCCAGGAGAACTTCATTTGTGGCAATGAGATTGGCAACCTGAGAAGAGGGCACACAGATTACAAGAAGCATTTTATAGTTGGTGAATTAAAAAATCTCCAATTTGCTCTCATCTGTTCTGTATTTTGGCCAAATTTTTGTTGTTGCGCCCATTACATTTTGGTAGGAAGAAGCTACAGCATTCCCGCCTATTTGCGGATTATCCTCGCTGAGTTACTGCTTCTGCGCTAAGGGCCTGTCTCACAAAACAGTACTGCATTGGCACAATCTTGTGGCATCTTATGGGTTACTACAAACCTTTTCAGGGAAGGAGCAATAAATAGTCACAAACGTGTTTGCAGCAGAGCTTGGTCCCAATGCCAACAAAATACTTTTAACTAAAACTTTTTTTTTTTTTTAATTTCCGAGGTTTTGAATGTGCATTTCTTGACCGTGGTCTCCCGAGTGCTCTCGTTCTAACCTGTTTCTTCAACTCTTCCACTCGCTTTCTCAGCAGGTTGTTCTCTTCCTCCAACAACCTGTACTCCACAGGGCGCGTTGGCAAGGCGGCCTGGACTCCGAGCTCATAGCCACCGACGGTGCTGTCTGACAGTCGCAGGCCTTCCAATCGCCGCCTCTTGATCTGGAGGGCGGTCTGCTCCAGTGAGCTGTCCAGGCTTGCAGATTCGAAGACCCCACTCTCAACTAAAGGTTCGTACACCGACAGTGAGCTCCTGTCATAGCGCCTCTGTCCTGAGGGGCCTGCTGCCAGAGAGCCGCTCATTCCTCCCACACCAACGCTCCCCATTCCTGCGAGGCTTGGATCTCTGCAACCACCCAAGCTTGGGCAGCCCATCCCCATCATATTATTTCCACCCACACCTCCCACAAGTCCTGGAATCCCCCCACAGGCTCCTGCTCCGGCCACTCCTGCACCTATGGCACTTGCTGCATTCACCATTCCACTTGAACCAGGTACGATGACACCACCCGCCCCAACCCTGGCAGGCTCATATTCATAGTCTTTTTGGACGTGGCGGAATTTACATTTATTGCCCCTCTGGCACTCCCCTTTCAAAAAATCTCTGCAGATTGGGACCTCCCCTCGGCTATGTGGCAGATCCGTGGGGGAGAGACCAAGTCGTGCTGCAACTGTCCCTCTCAGAGCGAGTGGCAGCTCTCCATTTTTCTTATAGTAGTCTTCATCTTCTTTTGATCCATGTACAAATCGACAGGTGACGCGCAGGCACTCTTTATTCTGGTAATCATGGCAGAAGATGAATTCATTCTTTTGCACCCCCAAGTCTGGTACCTCATTAAAGTCGGGATGCTTGAAGCGACAACGCTTCCCTCTCTTGCAGACATTGCGGATAAAATCCCTGCACACCCCGTCCGGTGTCAGCCCAGCACCTTGCATCGCACCTCCCCCGTTCCCACTACTACCATTGCCTAATGCCCCTCCTCCTCCCATGCCACCAACACTCCCTCCTGAACCTAACCTGCCCTCTGCAGCGCCCGGTCCTCCTTCCTCACTCAGGTTGCTACCACTCCCACTACTACCAGACAGATAAGAGCCGTCTCGATCAGGCATGGCGCTGGGCCCAGCTCGAGGAGAATACAGCACTCATGTGTATGTGGTCTGCAGTGCCCTGGTGACCCTTTATATGTGCAGGGAAGTAAATCAGGGATTGATTTTTTTCCCTTGACTCCAGACTTCTTCTGTTAAGACCTGCAAAACAAACATTAAGGAACTCAAATTAGTACTCTTTTTTTTTTTTTTTTAAAGTAAAAAGACATATTTACAGTGTCTGTAACTGTGCTTAAAAGTCAAGATCTGGCCTTCCACAACCACTTTATGTGCCCCCCCGCAAAAGCTTGCCACAAATTTTCCTCAAATTCATATGAGGTGCGTCAGAGAGTTTCAGGACTGGTGTCAGTGTCACAAAAGATATATTTCAAACCTAAACTACGAACTACAAGTTTTCCCCTTTGTAACCTGGAGTCTACAGTAATGCACTTTCCTAGTTTTCCCTGCCACGCCTTCAAACACTACTGGAAGAATTCTTCCAGGATCCTCTATAGCTCCGTCATCACGGCCATCTTGACTTGATGTCCGTGACATTAAAAAAAGTCTCTGTTAAATTTAGAAATAGGGGAAGGAAACATGGTTGCAGGTAGGGTGAGAGGGGAGGTTGCTCCAGCACGGTGACATTTTTCTTGGCCAGGAACTGTTGGATGCTCAACGCATTGGAAGCAGGCCCATTGTAATGGAGAGCAGACAAATTGTCCTGTCACAACTCTGAAAGCAGCAGACCTTTTTGTAGACGTCCTCGTTAATCATCGGGCCCAGACTGAAGGGGAAAATGTGTACTTTGGGTTTGAAATATATCTTTTGAGACCAGGTCTGGAATTTCTGATGCTTCTCATGTATATAAAAGTATGAGGCAGAAAGTTTAGCTGCCCTCCTAGCTGGTATACGTCATGGAAAGAAGAATGTCAAACCTGAAATGGCATAACACGAATTTCAATATTAGTAATCGTTCCAAACAGCTTCCAGTAACATTTAAATAGCGTCTAACAACTCTTAGTATGGAGCCAAAGTAATAACACATCATTTTGTTTTTATAGCATAAATCCAACTGTTCAAACTGTTGCACTTGTCTATATTCTTCATTTCCTAAACAGTATTGATGCCTCACCTTCCTGAAAAGAGCAGATTTAAGACGCTATTCTTCCAGAAAATAACCGATTTAAGACGCTACTCTTCCATACTAAAAAACATGATATCCGTCACAAGTACGTAAAAAAAAGAAAAAAGTTTGTTGTACATTTCGTTCCCTCGCCGTATACAAAGTGAACCGAACCGTTAATTTATAACCAACGTAAGTGTCGAACCATTTTTTTTTTTTTACCGTAGGCCTATCAATATTTACGCCCCTCGTGATCGTACGTTTATATTTTGCTGTCATAACCGGCCATCGTCGTGGCAAACAAAACTACGACATGGCCCGTGACAAAAACAAGTTTGACGTCTTAGGTCAAAATTGCATTCATCTCGTGTCATTGTTGGACAATCGACGTTCGTTCGTAAGATCCTGCTTGCTAACCTTAGCTACTCGAAGCTAGTTGCTAGCTCGCTAAGAACAAATGCTGCCTTACCTAATAACTGCCAGCACTATACCAGAGAAAGGACTCCTGAAACACTTAACAGTGGAACAGGCCAACCCAAAACGACGCGTTTACTTTGAGATGAGCACGTAGGGATTTGAAGTCATTTGAGGCCTACGTGCTGTTTTGTCTTCCTTATTTCATGAGGTCCTTTCACGATCAAAAAGGAAGCTCTTCTTCTACGTCCCCACGGGCGTAAGTTTCTGCCCCCATGTGGCACGGATGAGGAATTGCTCTGAAAAAAGTTGTCGTATTTGGCTTACGCTTTTACTAAAAAGTCTTTGAGCTGTCAGATGAAAACATACCAAGAAACATATATGCCAGAGCAGCTAGGAGTGCACAATATAAGTCACACAGATGTTCGTTTGTAAATAAGAAAGAATACGTTGGCGTGTAAAAATGGTAGCACAAGCCGTGCTCCTGTTGCTCTTGTCACAAGTGCTGCCTGCAGCCGCTGCACTGACCAGGCAAAACTACTACGAAATACTGGACGTGGAGCCAACAGCAAGCGAGGGACAGATAAAAAAGGCTTTCCGCAAACTTGCCCTTATGCACCACCCTGATAAAAACACGGGTGCCGGTGCAGAAAAGATATTCAGGGAGATTGCCGAAGGTAAACCCAACTGAAACACTTTCTGCGCTCAATGTTTGTCAGTTAACGTTGTCTTAATTGTTACTCTTTGGCGTCGTTCCTTTTTGTTTATGCTTGTACCACCTTGGAATTGAAACATGCGATCCTTCGTACTTTTTACTTGAGCCTTCTAAATTTCAATGAATGTGAATTTAATGTATTTTGTAACAACATTCAAGTTTCAAATGACAATACATCTGATGAACACATCACAGCTATCATAGCAATTCCCAGCTAGCACCAAAATATGTGGTTATAAGCAATACGTGTTTGGACTCCGAGCCCTGGTGTGAATAATGAAAAATCACAAGGTGATGATATTAATGACTAAAACTACAAATATACCAGAGAGTATGGTCCCAAGTCCCAACGTATAAAGGTTCAGATTAATCAATTTAACATACTTCTGTGCCACAAGTTATTAATATCCTGTTATCTTGGACCTTAGTGCCATCTTCATTGAAAAGGGTATTTCAGAAAGGATAATTAGATGGAATAATGAAAAAAAATAGACTTAAAGGCCTTTTACTTGAGAACTTCAGATTGTTGAAGTACACTAAAATGTCTTCCCTCCATTTTGTCCTTAAGCGTACTCGGTGTTGTGCAACAAGACGAAGAGGAGGCTGTATGACATTCTGGGCCATGACGCCTTCCTGAAAAACGAGGCCTCTGTGGACTTGCCGGAAGAAGACGAGGAGGAGAGTTTCTTCTTCAGTTTTCAGGACATGCATGATGTTTTTGGTGAGATGCACTTCCAATGGAGCTTCTCTCATGATGGAGAGGATGAGGAGGGTCCACATGGTTATTACAGCTTTGGCAGACCTGTTTGGGATGAAAATGAAGGTTACTTCTAGATGACTACTTTTTAACAACTTTATTTCAGTGTGTGTTTTTTGAATATCCTGAATTGCATTGTCTGATAATAAAGTCCGATTGAACTCTCAAGTTAGTGTTTTGTCATAGCTATATCTGTACTGCCTCTTTTATTGGATATCTTGTAAATTCAACCCTTCTTTTCAGGTCACTGATTGGGCCGCCATGCCCTTTTCTCCCATGTGGGTGTGTCAAAAGTCCGAGTTACTGACTAACGCACCATTTACTCCTTTTTCCCCCACGGCCAGCACTTTAGATTTGGCACAGTTGTAGTCCATTTCTCATCAGGGCAGCGTGCACTTTGACCCAAAGGATATCCTGTGCCTTCTCAGCAGTTACAGCTTGAGCGCATTGCGGCCATCTGACAGAAGATCATCAGAGCTTTAATGCACGTTCCCCTGAACAAATAAGGACTTATTAACATTCTTTGAAGCAGAAAGCAGACTGAACACATTGGCTCAGAAGGTTGACGATGATGGTAAGTTACTGAAAATGTTCTTTATGACAGCATCGAGAGTCATGTGACAGCCATGTGCACAGTTGCATACTACCGTAGAGCTGATGTGCGCTTTTATGTACAGAAATTTTTAAAAAATTCAAATAATTATTGATTCACTCTGGAGTTGTTGATCCACAGCTGAACGTCTCATTTGGTTTTACAGGAAGAGGTGAAAGAAGAAGCGCCTTCTCTGAGTGTCCACGGTCATAGCGTTAAGGTTGCCGAGGTGCTGCAAGATGGGGATGGACTTACCTTTCTAATTGTGTCTCAAAAAGTAAGGATAAATTAACTGTGCACGAGAATTGACCAAACGTGAAGCAACTTCTTCCAACTGCTACAAGACATAATTAGGTACTCAGTCGTCTTACACAAACAATCGTTTAGTAAGTTGACACAATCACCAAATAAAGTCGTGCTGGCTCGGCACATTTCGATCTTCATGATGCTCTCCTGGACATGTCGAACAACATCTGGAGATAAGACTGTGTTTTCTTTGCACAAGGAATGTCCTGCACTGTGCACCAGACAGCTCCAAGTACCGGGTGGTTGTGGGCCCGGAACAGGGCTGTAGCCAGGGCCAATGTTTAACCCTGTCAAGAGTAGAGAGGGTTTATTTTTCTTTATTCCTTTCCAGACACATTTTTTCAGTTAGTCTCAAGTCAATGTTTCCCAATCTTTGTAAAGCAAGGCACATACTTTATATTTGAAAGAATACCTCAGCACACCAACAAACAATTGTCAACAAAAGTACAGAACACGATAATTTTGTTTCAATGTACTCACAAATTTACTACCTTAAACTGGACCTTGTTAGTTGAACACAACACTGGTTTTATCACAAACATTTAAGAAAGACAGAGATCTTAAATAATATTTTTTGGACCAATTTTGTGCGCACCTGATCTGTCACGGTACAGTGGTTGGGAATCACTCGTCCAAGTAATAGATGGGATTTGCAGTACAATTATGCGATACATTTAAAAAATTGTTCATTTTAAAGTGGAACAATTTGATTAAGTGAAATTCCGATTCAAATCGATATGACATACCTCAGCTCGCGAAGAGATGTTTATATCTCCAATAAAAGATGATTCGATGCGTATCTCGTTACATGGGGTGCTATAAGATTCAAGAATTGTACATTTTAACGTAGAATGATTCGGTTCGATTCGCTGCACTTATTACATCAAAACCGATTTTCCGATTGAAGTCGTTTTTTAAATCAGCCATAGCGGACAGCTTTCAATCAAAGGTGGTCCATTATGCAACCTATATCAAAATGACTGCCTTTTTTAAGTGGGTAGTATAAAGTAATACAGATCTCCACCTCTGCAAAGTGCAACTACAATAATAAACATTGTTAAATGAAAACCGCACTAACAGTGTCAGCCAAAACTAACCTTTACAAGCAAGAACTTTAGCACCAGCTCTTGGATTGGATCTCATTAGAATGCAGGTGTACCTAATGTTGTGGTCGAAGAATTGATCAAATCAAATCATTGGTACTGTCATATAACACGTCTCTCTTGTCTCCTTTTGGTGTTAGCTGTCTGGGACCGGGGAGTACCACGTGGACCGGACCTATGAGGACTTTGAATGGCTGCAGCAGAACCTGTTCAATCAGGAGGATGTGCCCGGGATAAAGGGAGTCATAGTCAGTGTTAACACTTGATGATTTGCAAATCCCTTCTTATTGGACAGTCCCCGCTTTCGGAATTACTTAGAGTGGAAGTCAACCCAAACATATTTTTTTAATCAATATGTTATATGCAGGACCACTAGTTGAAACAAGGCATTCTGATAAATGATGTGTTTGTGGAATAAGAGTTAAAACACCCGTTTTTAGCCATCTCTTGGGGCGGCCATTTTGTCGCTTCTGTCGACTGAAAATTACATTACAGTTGTTTAGGTAACGTACAATCACAGCTCACCTGTTTTTGAAGATGAGCCATGGTTGTTTGTTATCTGAGCCCTGAGCAACTGCCATGTCATTTTCAGTCAACAGAAGTGACAAAATGGCCGCCCCCTGAGATGGCTAAAAAAGGGGTGGATTTTGCAACTTTAACTCATATGCCACAAACGCAATATTAATTAGTATGCTGTGTTTCAAGTAGTAGGCCTGCATAGAACGAATATTTGAAAAAAATATGTTTGGGTTGACTTTCACTTTAAATGCAGAGTATCATGAGCCAGACAGGATAAATAAAATGCTCTGGCTATAAATACATTTAAGATTGTGGTTATATCAGTGATTCCTGTCTGTCCGGTGGATGACAACGATTATGTTTTGTTTGCATGTTTTCAAGATAGTGTGTCAGAATCATCAGGAAGTATATATTTTACTGTGCAACACTTCGGGAAACCGACACCGGTTTGAATAAAGGGGTTTGTGTTTGTGATGTAATTGAAGTACAAAACGTAGAAAGGCTTGAAATGTTTAAACCAATAGAGAACATTCAACATTGTCTTTGAAAACAATGAGTCATTGTAAAACCGTTTTCCTCTTTTCCCCACCAAGTTTCCTCCTCTTCCTGCAAAGGCTCAGATGAACGCAACAGCAAAGGCCATCAGAGAGCTTGGTGAGCAAATATGGACAACAAAAAAAGCAATGTAGGACAAACAAACCCCAAAAACCTTAAACCATCCCATCCCAGCTGCTAGTTCTCTTGAGTGGGGTTTTGAGGATAATACCTGATCCAAGGGGCTTTCCCTGCAGGTTTCCTTGGTTTGGAAGAGTTTAAGCCATACTGCGCAGCAATGGAGACCTTCCTCCACCAGGTGACAGCACACAACCTACTGAGAAAAAACAAAGCTTTGGAGATATTCCTCACCAGCGTTGAAGTGAGTACCGTAC
The DNA here is from genome assembly GCF_054856515.1 of Filicampus tigris. Lineage (NCBI taxonomy): Eukaryota > Metazoa > Chordata > Actinopteri > Syngnathiformes > Syngnathidae > Filicampus > Filicampus tigris. The sequence continues at coordinate 15,957,688 of NC_141225.1, read as the reverse complement.
CGACCAACTTCAACTCCACGACCACTTGCACAATCTAGTCAGTATAAATACAAGAAAATTGGTACTAAATATTTACAAATATAATAACCAAAGTTATAAAGGTATGTCTTACGGTATAGAACTCCTCTACGTTATACTGAGAGCTGTTTCTAATATTTAGTCATTTGCTAAAAGCATAATTGACAAGTATTGTTTTAGTTGTCAGCAGTATCACTTTTGTTAAAAGTGCATCAGAAAGAGGGGTACTGTGTTACCAAGACTTCTGAGACAAATGGACCATTGTTGGTTTTCAAGGCTTTCCATAAAATACAGAGCAATCTTTCAAATGGACCCATTTTCAATAAGAATGTAAACTGAAATGGGACGCCTCTTGTTTATACTGGTGTAAGAGAAACTAAAAAATAACACCCATTAATTGAAACTATTTTTCAATGTGAATTATTACTAGCAGGCTGCAGTGCAGTGTATTATATTTTCAAGTTGTTGTTTTTTTTCTTTTTTCAGGAAAATGTGTCTAACCCTGTTTCTATATCTGCAGCCGCCGGGTCGACAGAGAGCCAGAAAAAACATTTTCAATCGTTTGAGTCAAGCTGTGGAGGAGATGAGAAAAGAAGGCCACAAGGTCCTCAACTTGAACTCTTTTGGAATTGACAGCTCAGCCATCATGCTGTGTGTGTTTTGTCAAACTGTGCCCTTGATTGCCATTGCAGGATGTTGATGACTTCTTTCAAACCAAACGGGACATCAATCTTTCTTTAACCAGCTGCACCAAAAACGCAGTGGATGTGAGTTGCACTCCTCCTTGCTTGCCTGATACTATACATCCAGACACACAATTTATGCATTAAAAAAAAAAAATCTGTTTGCTATTTATTTTCCTGCAGAAATTCCTGGATGTGGTGCTAACTGAGCAAAGTAAGATCATGCCACACATTTAACGTGGATAGTGCGGATAAAATAAAAGACAGCTGTCATTTAGAATAAAACAGGCTTAAGGATATTTTAAGGACAAAACAATTAATAGGAAAATAAAAGCACAGACTGATTGCCAAAGAACACAGAGAAGTTTAGAATGCACCTCTTAAGTAAAACCATGCACTGTCTCAAGGTGAATACAAAACGATACATATCACCATAAAGTGCCTTTGGTGACCACATCATGAGAATCGAGCACAATATTAAATCTCGGAGGTATTATAATGTGCCATACATTTACACACGAAAACAAAGAATGTTTCATTTATTGGATGCAAGTGATCTTGGAATGTCCCACACATTGACCCCCTTGGTTTAATTGAGTTATCTGATAAAATGAGTAATTTTGATCATGTATATTCTATTCTGTAATCATTTTGAACATTTGCATGTGTCCCTGAAGTTGCTATCCACTCTGTCATTATGAGGTCACGGCCCTTTTCAGAAATCCTGTGATATTTTTTCAATGGAGGCTGATACGGTGGCTAATTGCAGTGGAAAGATTCACACTTATGTTTCCTAAGTTACATCATTATGTGTGTAGTTAAATATTATCAATCTTAAAGTCCGAGCTGGGTATTTAACTCCAAATTGAGCGTACGTCATTCGTCTGCAGCGTGGGTACCCTTCGCCTTTTTTTCCGGGGGTAAAAAAAATAGTATATACCGTACTATAGGCCTGTCCGCCTCTAATTTTAAACGGGCATCAGTTGGCGATTCCGACTAAACTTTCACGATTGGATCCTATACTGTATCACATATATGATTACATAATGTAAATTACATTTGTGAAATGGTCCAGATTGCAGAACTGTATTTCTACCTTGTTAACTGCACAAACAATGAAACTGATTCCAAAAGATTTACGTTTTTGTTGTTGTTGTTGTTTTTTAACATAGCATTTCCACTATGCTTGTCAGATGTATTCCCATTGTTTTTATGGCATGAGTTGCTGCACTGAGCTCATAAGGATTGGCACTCATGGTGTAGGAACAAAATTTGGTGCTTGATTTTTTTTTTTTTCCCAGCAAAATTTTGTACAAATCACACACAACCAAACATTTTTTACAGTCAGTTTTTAGTAATTCACCTTGACACCAGTTTTCATGCTTGATACCCTCATGTTTGTACAGAAATAGCAGTGGCCTGTGGGCACTTTGCAGCTGCCTTGCATCTGTGTGTGGAATCAGGTGATGATCCTGACAAAGCAGCTTTTTCTAAGTAAGACTGCACTGGTCTCAAGACTGTCACGTGGACATAAAGTGAAAGTTTGCATTCAAAATTTTGAAAAATAAGTAATTCTGCACTTTTTATCCATATAGGATTTGTGTAAAATTATCAGGCATCTTTGAGTCAATGAAGGTAATTTGTACCTTTCCAGATTAAAAAAAAAAACTATACGAACATAATGCATCAATTATTTTTGTTCAATTGTTGTTTTCTTTCTCTGTTTTTCACATGCAGAAAAGTATGACAGATGTTGCTGAGATTGATGCGAGCACTCTCGGACTTGGCCTGGATCTGGAGTCTCGCTATCAGGAAGCAGAAAAAGTATGTCACGTTCTACATTTGAACGATAAACTTCTTTTAAGTTTGAATAAGTCACACTGTTGTCAATTTCAGGAGATGCTTTTCAGAAGGACCTGTAAACTAGTGGAGTTGGAAACTGCCAGAAAGAATGCAGAAAAGGCCAAACCAGTCAAGAAGGCTCCCGTGAGTGTCTAAATCCACGTAGAACATTGACGGCTTTTGGCCAGCAGGTATCAGTAGAGTAGTGCTTGTACAATCGTTTCAAACTAGCAGGGAGACATTTTTTTTAAACTACTTCAAGGCTGTTGATGCTGAAGGTGTAGTTGTTGAAGGTGTTGTTGCCAAATTATGACCCATTCTTCATGTTCATCAGTTGGAAGAGTTGAAGAAAGCAGCAGAGACAGAGTTTAATCACGTTTGTGAAGTGGCAAAACAGGAGGTAAAAATCACCTAAATTCGACCTCTTATATAGTAGAACTTACATGAATTTTCATCATGAGTCATATGTCGTCTTGCAGATTGAGCATTTCGAGGCTGCCCGTGTGCAGATGTTGCAGCAGGCTCTGGTCAAGTGGTGTGAAAAACAGCTCCACACTGCCCGGGAAATCGCTAACCAGTACGACCAGCACCTGCAGGCCCTCAGAGCAATGTGACCACTTCGCTCACCATGTGCACTTCCAGTATGTTTGAACATAGCGTCTCTCTATTCGTTGCATGTAAGGGCAAATGACGCCCCGTGAAAACAGAAAAATAAACTCATGAGACCAATTCAAGCTACATACGACAATGATTTGCTGTCTACTTTCTACACTACGTTGTTTGATGTTAAGATGCCACCAAATAAAATGTGATGAATTGAATCCCCTAAAGACTTGGTGTGTTTCTCATTTAGATAAATTATCAGTTGTACAAATCCATTCCATCCAATTCCAATGAAGATGGGACATTCTGTCAAAAATGTAAATAAGAAATAGACCACAAGGATTTGAAAATTCTTTTCAATCTGTATTCAATCAATAGACTACAAAAAAGAATGTTCAAACTGATGAACGTTATTATTTTTGCAAATATTCTCACATTTTGAATGATCCAAAAAAAAGGCTGGGACGGGCCAATAAAAGTAAAAACGACCATGCAAAGCAAAAGCCACATATGAACAACACCCAGAAATGCTGCCGGCTTCTTTTGGCCAGAGCCCAGCTGAAAAGGACTATTGCAGAGTGCAAAAGTGCTGTGGTCTGACGAGTCCACATTTTAAATTGTTTTGGGAAATGCTGGATGTCGTGTCCTCTGGGCCAATGAGCAAAACATTATCAGAGTAAAGTTCAAAGGTCAACAACTGTGATGGTATGGGGGTGTGTTAGTGCTCATGGCATGGGTAACTTACACATCTCACAAGGCAACATTAATGATGTACATTCAGCAACATACGCGGCCATCCAAGCAACATCTTTTTTAGGGACTTTCCTTATTTCAGCAAGACAATTCCAAACCACTTTCTGTACTTGTTACAACAGCATGGCTTTGTAGTAAAATTGTGTGAGTACTAGACTGGTCTGCCAGCAGTCCAATTCTGCCTCTCACTGAAAATGCGGGGTGCATTATGAAGCACAAAATATGACAACGGAGACCCCTGGCTGTTAAGCAACGGGAATTGTTTTTCAAGCAACAAAGCTTCAACTAGTCGTGTCCTCAGTACCCAAATGCTTACTGAGTGTTGTTAAATGGAAAGTTGATGTAACATAATGGTAAACATGCCCCTGTACCATCTTTTTTTTTTAATTCATTGCAGTCATCAAAATGAATGAATATTTGAAAAACAAATTTGAACATTAAATATCTTGTCTTTGTAGTGTATTCAATTGAATAGAAGTTGAAAATGATAATGATTTGCAGATTGTGTTCTGTTTTCATTCGCGCTTTACGCTACATCCCAACTTCACGGGAATTGGGACTGGTCATTGCAGCAATGATCGTCTGAGCTCTTCCCCTCTCACTTTGCAATCCTCTTTTTTTTTATGTGTGAATGGTATACCTTGAATGTGTTTTAAATCCACCATTTTCCCCTGAAAGCTCAAACTAAGACACACTTCTGCTCATAAGCTTCCCGCCCAAGTCTGTGGAGGGCTGCAGGTCCATGCCTCAGAACTGCTGCCTGCTCCATCTCATCTGTTCTGGGTCTGTAATCTCTCCATTGGGTGAATTAGGTGGAGTGGTGGTCCATTTGTGGGAGCGAGTGAGAGGGAGATAGATGGCTCCTCTCATGAGACGAGAGGGCAGAGAGGAAGCTGTGCTCATTTGACAGTGAAGCTGGAGAGAAAGGATTATCATCTCACTTAGTGTCCAGAGTGTCTGTCCCCCCACCGCCGCCCCTTCACTACATTGAACATTATACAAGATGTTTGTAATACAATGCTGATAGAATGAATCGGAGTGCTTCTGCTTAGGGAAGGGCATAGTAATCAACAAATGTATGGTTAACATTGGAGGAGTACATAATCGATTGTTGGTCAAATTGTGAGTTGATGCAGTTTAGGCTAAATGCATCGCAGTACTTGACTGCAACCAACAGAGGTGCTGTTGATTTCGAGTTTGCAGTCTCAAGAAGGGAAGATGGCATCAGCAATGAGATGATGAGCAACATCCACGCAGACCTCAGCTACAGTATATGGCAAAATGGAAAAATGGGTGGGTTGTGTGAGGAAAGGGCTTAAAAACTGTGCCCCCAATAAAAAAAAAGTATGAGAGTCTCATTGTGGTTATCCCTGATAGGACAAGATAAAAGTCACAACAACAAGTCTGACATTGAAATGTGGAATACCCTTAATCACCACTTTTGTGACATTGACGTTTACAACCCTGGATTCTAATAATTAGGCCTGTGGTAGTACATATTATGTATGTTGCAAAAAGGTTCTGTCCCTACACATTAGATATGGGGTGGGGAAAGTATGATCCATCTCTGTTCTTTAATCCAGTCCACTGAGAATTGACATTATTAAAAAAAAATTATTCTGTCGCGATGTGACACTTTCAAAGTATGGTCCATATAAAGTCCGTCAGTTTTCATGCAAATTCTATTTAATTTAATAATGCTCATTTTACACACGTGAGATTATTGATGACCAATTGCATGTTAGATTTAAATAAATGAAATAGGCAGATTATCCAAAAAACATCATTTTTGGGGAGAGTAGAAAATGAATGGATGGATTTTTGTTGTAGGTTTCAAAGGTGAATGGGCTGGTTTGGAAAGTGAAAGGTAATGCTAAGAGATGCTAGTTTTTGAACTCTGGCAGACAGCAGAGGCGACAGTGTGCGTCTGGGAGCACGTAATTCCCACGGCCGGGTAATCAGTTTGTCCCGTGGGGCAGATTTAAACATGTTGAGGCCAGTGCCAGTGAGTCCAAGTGACTTGCTTTCTGGTGCGCGGCGCCTGCGCACAGTCACGCCCAGACTAACGAGAACGCCTCTCAGCTGAGCGTGACCCTGAACAAGGACGAGGCGAGATCATGGCAACGCCGCATGCTTTGGAGTTAGCGAAAACATTCACTTAGCGCTGATATACTGAAAGTGCTCATTACCGACAAAGACGCGGCACTCAGCCCCAACGCACCCGCTACCCCCTCATCCCTCATGGTCTGACAAAGGCCTGCTTGTCAAGTGCATAGTGCAGGCAATGGTTTGTGTGAATGCACAAAATGACGGCTAGAAAAGAACAAATAAGGAGACGAGACATATAGGTTGCTATTTCATTGATGTCAATCCGTAAATGCACAATGGGAGATTTATAAACAGTATTCATCATGAATATGCAGGAGCTTGTCTGGTTGTAAGAGCAACTCTGGATAATGAATCTGCTTGTCTTGTAGCCTTTCTGCAGTGCCATTAATTTATAATGCAAGCAGGCAAATGTATTTTGATGAGCTGTTGCCTATAGACAGCTCATTTGCTCTATATAACTGCCTTATGTGATAGTTGCTTTGTCTTTGCGTCCCTGCTACCTGGATTCACCCTTCATTGCTCCGGTTCTGTTTTCACAAGACGCTTTGATATCCTGGAGGAGCTCGGGCTCCCGGGAATTGAAAGAACAAATTTTGACTGCGGATTTGCAAAATGAAAGCCTCCCCCTTTTGCATCTTCCCAATCGAGTCTTGCCGTCCCTGAGCGTGATTCGAAATGAAACGAAAAGGGGAAAATAAATCATGAGTGCTTTAATCTTATATTCACTTGCATCGGAATTGAAGTCCAAGGCTTCGTCACAGATGAGTGTGTGCGGAGCAGCTGACTTGTGTCAACCCAAGGTTGTTGGCACCTCATTAAATCTAATCACTGGCATGCGCAGATTATGACTCATTAAAAGTTTTGGGGAGCAAGATATAATGAGAGCGAGAGAGAGGAGGAGAGAAACATAATGTAATGCAGATTTGCCACCACCTGCAGCTATTACACTTTCATAAGGCACATCCCAAACAGACCTCGGCAAAACGTGCTACAAACACCCCACCGATATTTTCAATACCGTTTTCAGTTTTTCTGCAGCATTGCAAAGCATTAGACTTGCTAATTCTATCTATTTGTCACTTCACGAGTGAATGAATGGAGGCCATAAATATTTATACTTTCACACTCCACCACTGCCTTCCATACGTTGAAAGGATTGCCGATGATGCTATGATACAGTTAATTAGGTTTGTAGGAATAATGTCAGCAGCAGGTTGACATGCTGTGTTGATGACTTCCATGCCATTGCCAACGCACGCTAGTGCGAGTGAATAGGCGGAAACACGAACACAAAAGCCGACCATGTACCACAACTCAGACAAAAAGCCCCTTTTGAATATCAAAGGAACCACTTTTGTAACTGTTAACAAATAACTGTTGGTCATATAGTGCAGTACAGCACGGATAACAAATATGTATTTCCACTGCTTGTTTTCATGCACAAACACAAACACAGCCATTAAAAGCCAAATCAATTATTCATCAATTTTTTCCATCACAGCTTTGACCAGAGTAGCAGAACATATGATGCAATGATCAGTATGGATCCACCCAGAGGGCGAGTGGTCACTTGTCTTCTTTCTACACAATGTGGTCACATATCACACAGTACAGCCTGTCCCGCGTTGGATCACATGCATCACAGTTGTGCTCTTACAAGCCGTGGCTTCATTTATTCATTTATTTTTGACGATTGGCAAGAAATGAATGGTTACACGGAGTGTACAGTTTTGAATGAACGCATCTTTTTCTCTTTAACCAACCAACAAACCAACCAAAAAAAAAAAACTGTTTGGAACTGGATGACACAAAAACTATAACTTTGTATTCCTTTTTTGGATAGAGTTGGCATTTCTTTTTAAAAAAATGTAAATTAAAGGTCAAAGAAAGAAAACACCAGACAGACTTAATCTTTTCAAATCAAATATTTATTTAGCATTTTTCACACATAGGATGCAACTCAAAGTGCTGTACATTAAAAACGTCAAAATACAACATAAGAAGAGAACCCGCTCCCGCCTTCCCTCCCTCCCTCCCTCCCTCCCTCGCAATATACACAAAGACAGACATCCACAAGCACACTTGCACTCACACACACACGCACACACCCCCACACGCACGTACCCCCCCACTCACACACACACATAACCTTAAAAAAGAGACATGGCAAGGCACAGAGAAACCATATTTTGGTGCTTGCGGTTTTATGTGGTGTCACGAATGATGGCGTTTGTCACTCTGAGGTGTCTATTTTCATGATCCTATATGCCGCATGGGGTAAATCTGATCAAAGGCGGGTTAGACCCAATGTTGGTTATAGGCTTTTGAGTCTGCACACGGAAGGGCTGCGCCACAGTGGGAGTGGTCACAGCCGACTTCAATCACAGCCCATCAAAGTGTCTCCTTTCGTTCCCCGTTAAATGTGTCATGCTTGTCGCTCACTAGAGTCTTGACATGGTGGAAGCTCATCTGCGCCGTGAAGAGTGCACTTGGACACTCCGCCCCAACACAGGCATCGTAATTAGAACTTACTGTATCTGACATTCCAGGTGGACAAAATGGGCATAGTCGCTTCACAGTCCAATTGATTCATGTGAAGCTTGAAAGCTTGCTCTTTTTGTTCAAGGTCACTTCATTGTGCCAAAAGACCTCCCACTTGACTCTCTCTGCTTGCATCTCCAACTCAATATTTAAAGTAGATATGCAAGGTTAAAGCAACCCGATTGAATGTCATCCCAAACGGAGTAGCAAACAGAGGTGGCATCTGTTGCAGAAAAATGTGGCCAAGCCCACCTGTGGTCCTCTACCTTCACGCTGTTGTTCACGACCCAATGAATGAGCAAGTAGATAGATATGCATGGCTTTGTAAATGCCTCCTGGTTATATGCTAATACAATTCACTTTGAGATAATGAAAGTCTCATTAATCCCAGTCAGCTATAACATATGGTAAACTCCCGTTAATGCTTGATGATTAGGCCAAGAGCTGCCATCATACTGATTGTGTTGTTTATCAGCTGTTGCCAGAAAAAAAAACGTAATCATGCAATAATTCAAAACAAGCTGAGCAAGCGGTAACATTTTTCTTTCCCTCTAACAATCTTCCCAGACAACAAGAAATTGTTGTTTATTGTTCTGGCCATAATGAATTTACTATTCGACAATAGTTCTTAAATAGCTACTACTGTGCTGAAAGAGAAATTTGATGGAACATAAGAGAGAGTGCAGACAAAAGAAATCCAATTATTTTCACAATTTAGGTGCCTTTAAATATCATCAAACAATATCCCTATTCAGCGATGATAGTGCCCAGTTTGATTGACACTGTCAGAGAGATAATCTTTCAACGACGCTTTTATTGTTTTGGTTGAAGTTGGTAAAAAAGAAAAATATATATATATATATATTGCATTGCGTTGTATTATGTAGTGCAATTCTACACCACTGCAAATTACTACTACAACAAATTATTTGCTAAAAAAAAAAAATACCCGAGATTGCCAATAAAGACTTATCATTATTATCCTTTAAAGGCAGAAAATGTCCTACAAAAACAAATCATAGTCACATCTTTGGTCTTATTATAGTTTTGCTACATGGTAAAGTAATTCCATGATCATTTGAAACAAAACAGCATGCTCATGAAAGTTTAGCCAGACTCGCCGACGGACAGTCGTTTAAAATTAGAGGCGACCCAGCTCTGTATTTACATAATACAAAAAGCAGCGTCCGCGCATAGTTTTTGAATTATTTTGTTGTGATTTGTTGAACTTATTATTTCACTTGAACGTTTAAAAGCGTTGTTGAATTGAGAATATTCTAAGATTATTTGGAAGTATTAACTGCGTGTAAAAGTAAAAGTAGGCCAAAATGTAGGTGTGAATGTGTAGAAAATGTTGGCGTGAATCAAGTCACCAGAGAACAAATACGATAGAAAATGGATGTACAGATTTCTGATAGACTGTAAAATCCTGTTAAATTGTTTGAGAAGAAATAGAATTGTGTGAGATTAGCAGTATGTTAATTTCTCCCTGCCTAAGCAGTGAATCGTTACTCCTCCATCATCACCTCAGAGAGACATTGAACCACTCTGTAAGTGGACACAAAATAATCTGATTGTCATTAAGCTGTTACAAGGAAAGTGATGTGATGAGTCAAAGCACATGATGAGGTTAGAGTAATCTCATTCGGCCAAACGTCCTGGAAAGTAAAACCCTTGGCACCTTTATTCTTGTGTCGTTGGGATGAAAGCACATTTATTGAAGGAGCGGCGAGCGAGGGAGCTGAGTAATTTACAGCAACGGGGATATTTTCATTACGTTGTACCATCAGCAGTGCTGCTCTTTTCTCACCCATCTCATGCACGTGATGATATTTAGTCCCTCAAATTGCAAGGTAAACAATTTCAAGGAAAAATGAGGAGGAAAATATGCACTAAAAAGACAACCTCGCATCTTAGAGAAAGGGAGGTTTTTACTACAAAAAGATGCAATGGTGAAATTTGGTTCCCTCTGCAAAATTAAGCCCTTCTCTGCCATATATTTAGATAATAAAGTAACAACCTTGTGTTAATATACTCAGAAGAGAGAAGTTTATCTGTTCAGGTATACGACACACCCAATGACTAATTGAAGTGCATAGTCTAGTGGAATTCACACTGTTCTTGAACTAATTTGCTTTGTGTCACATCACTGACATCCAAACAATGTGGATTGTACGAAAAAGAAATGCAGTGAAGTACTACAATTACTATCCTTTGGTAGGTTCTCTCTTATCTAGTAATATATTCTTTTGCACACTTTGGCTTCCAGCAAAAAATTAAAAAAAAAATCGTCCAAAGTGATGTATTGTCCTATCAAAACTGTGAAAGTTCACAGCAAAGTGGAGGATGTCAGCTCTACTCCTCACCATCTCGGATGACGTGCAGAAATGTACAAGCTCCCTAATCTGTGCTGCGTAACCGCTGATGAATATGAATGACTTTATGAATATAGATGAGAGGAATGAATAACGATGGGTGCACTTTCTCCTCCCTTTTATCAATGGTGTGGGGGAACCGAGCTCGACCAATCAATCATCACTACTAAGTCCCCTGATTGACAGCCAAGTGCGACCTTGCAGAATTAAAAAAAAAGAATTATATATATATATATATATATATATAATGTGTATAATAAAAGCAGAGTTGTTTGGTTGCTCTTCATCTGTTTGCTGTTGTTGGCAAACTAACGTTGCGCGACGTGTCTGCTGCCTCAGTTCTTAATGATGACTTGTTGTGGCACATTTTAAATGAATCCAATGAAAGCATCAACATTACAATGTTTGTGAGGGTAATAAATTACATGCAAAACAAGCTCATGCATTTCCACTAATGGCTTCAATGACATTAAACTGATTAAAGTCGAGTTCAGTGAGGCATGGCAGTTAAATGGCTGACGAACTGCCACAAGTTATTGTGTGAGGTCAACGGTCAACTATTCAAGCAGACCTTTGGTAATTGGAACAGCTTGAAGCAGCAGTTATATCATTGATGTTGTACGGTCATGATATTTCCAGTGTGGCAGTCTAACAGCAAAAGCTGGCATCTCTCAACGCTTCATTATGGGCCTAATGCAGCGTTTCCTGTTCCTACACCTGTGGGATCATTTAGCACCTATTTACCTTGTGTTCCCCACCATGTACCTCAGACCTCCCATTCCGTGTAATGGCTGCATTGATCACACCGCTGCACCCCATCCAAACAGCATCAATAGGATATTGACTCTGCAGCCTTGGTCCGTCGCACAATGTGTCTGTGAGATGGTGGAAGAAAAATTCTGAATGCAGACCAGCGGACCGAAGAGGTTGCAAGTTCAAACACAACCGGTACAGTCTGATGCGTATAATTAAGCCCATGAGGTGGCAGGAATCCAAGGTCCATTACTGCATTAACATTGTGGCCTCACTTTAGTGAGTGCTGTGTTCAGTTTTTCGCGTTTAAAGCTCATTTCCAGGACACTTCTATTCTGTACTTCCTCTTGCCAGTTTATTGGTTTTACATGTAAACTGTGTAAAAGGTGTGCCAAACAAGTCATGCAAGTGACTTATTGGGGTGACCAAAGTGGGAAAAGCTGATAGTCTTAACAACATGTTTTAGTGTTCGGTTGTCAGTAAGCACAATTTGAAAAATGTGAACGGATGAATTCATTGGATCTCATTGCTAATTGCTCTCAGTGAAACCACTCCCAATCCTACAAGACAAATATGGTACTATCAATTTTCATTTTCACATTTGCAGTGGATATCAGATGTATTCCATTCATAAATATGTGAACAGCAAACCCTCTAAATCATTGTATCATTTTTTTTTAAATCATCCCACTGGGCAGCGCAGATCTTGGGTTGGGTGGCGCACGAACACCTGCGGCAGGGGCAGGTTTCAAATTCCAATTTCAGTGCGCGGATGTACTTCCGCAATGTTATGACTCAAGTGCGTGACAAGAGCACTGCATTTAAAAGGAATGACAGGAACCACTTTGATTAGCCATGATTGAAGTCGGCGGTGACCACTCCCACAGTGGCGCAACCCTCGCAATGCACCGCGCCAGAATTACATCATATCATGAAAATAGAGTATGTTTTTAGGGAGGAAGTTGAAGTACCTGCAGAAAACCAACACAAGCACATGTAAACTCCACAACCTCAGAACTGTGAGGTAGATGTGCTAATCACTCCGCCTGACAAAAATGCAAAAAATATCAATGAAACACATTATACTCACCAGAGATGCTAGTTATTTAATGTATTCATGTGTGTAGATCACTACAGACGTGTTTTTCTGGTCAAACTCTTACAAGTTTTGCTACGGCCAACCTACCGTCCAACTGACAGGAAAATGCTGCCATTATTGTGAGCCAGCTAGCTGGCCCTGTGAGGTGACCTCGAAGTCTGATTGGTCAAGGAAACGGACCCTTTGCTAACACCATGTAGTAATAAGTTACATCAGCAGGGAAGATTAGATTGACTTGACAGCACATTCTGTAGAGGGCTGAAGTCTGATTGGACAAAATATCGGACATCCGCGTGAAGTAGTGGAGCGGAGAGAAAAGCTATGAAATGTAGATGATAGACTGTTGTGGAAAAGAAAATGATTCAATTTCATGGAACAAATATTAGAATTTAGGTTGCAAATGTAGGTCAGTGCTCCTGATTGTGTTTAGGCCTCAGACTTCGAAATGAAGCCACCTTATAAGATAATTAAGTTAATAACTCGGGCCTGTGAGTTTTATTGCTCTGGTTGGCCCTTTTATATGTACCTACATCCTCCAGGCTTGTGAGCCTCCTGTTCAGAGGTCAAAGTTCACTGCCAAGAACTGGCACTCAGTTGATGTGTTGTGACATCATTAGGCTGATTCCACACCCCTTGTGTCAGCACACAAGGTCCCACATACTCATCTACGCTTGGCATGATAGGGACAGATGTTGGTATCCAGAGACAACGCCCCACCAGAGCCTGGGAACTTGTGCGAAGGCTCGCTCGGATCGGGTCTGCTCTGGCGTTCACACGTATCCAAATGCCTTCAGTCGGAGGGGGCGGCCGCTCAGCTGTGCAATTCAGGCGGGGGTTAGGTTGCTGGCTGGGATGCTTCTCCCACTGCACTCCTTCATACTCTATTGATAGCTTAAAGAGTCCAGGTTAGAGGTCAGCCCTTCAGCAGTGACGGGGTCAAACTTCAACTCATGAATATGGAAGATGGCCCGGGCCCAGGGGACCATCTGCTCGACTCTTTTGGAGCCCAAACAAATGAGCCTGCTGAGAGGGTGCCGTATTAGTGTAATTACTGTGGATTTCCCAGGCCTGAATCGAAAGTGTCAACCCCCATTTTCAGCCACCATTGACAGCTGCATATGTGGTAACAGATAGGGCAAATCTTATATATTAATGAAATAATGGCATTTGGTATTGAATTGAGCATGAATTAATTTTCAACCTGCATCTCAGTTATATTGTGGCCCTCTGTGTGTTAATAATATGAATGAACAAAATTATGTATCACTTTACAATAGGGGTACCCTGTACAATTTGTAATATGTGTGCTCAAGGGCCACGTTTCATTTCTAAAATGGAGCTTGGTCATTCGTAGAGGAAGTTAAAAACGTTTTTTATGTCAAATAATTTTATGAATGAAATAACCGATAAAAACACAATTAATTGATTTAATTTAATCATATAAAAAAACATGAAATATTTATGTTAACGGGACTTTTGATAATGTAAATGCTCACTGGGCCATGATAAAGAAATAAGAATTTAGTATGTGTTAAAAACAAGTCTATTATTAGTTCACTGTGGAGTGCGGCCCTTTTTATTTTTTGCCCACCGAATCTATTTTCTTCCATATAGATTTTGCAAATCTTAATGAGCTGTATGTTCTCTAGTGAGTATAGGGCTCATTTGTTATTTGCTTGGGTGGTTGATTTGAACTGACTGTCCTGGTTGTTAGAAGCCAATCACCATGTGACTGTCATGGCTGTGGTTACAGCACAATATTGAGGTTCTGCACTGTAATTGCCGAGATTACATAACTTGGCGATGTGCCTTCACCAGGGGCGGAGCCAGAACGTGGCTAATGGGTGGGCCTGGAAAAATCAGGGTGGGCCTGAATATTTCTCTCTCTCTGAGCACAATCCTCCTGTCCTGACAAACTGAATATGAAGTTCAGAACTTCCTTAGACAATCACAATTATGCCATTCTAAATATTCAATCAAATAAAAACACAACAAAGTGCAAATTAAAAAATAATTTGAGAATTTTTTTTTTTTTCACGAATCTCACTGGGTGGGCAGTCTGTCAATCAGGGTGGGCCTGTGCACACCCAGGCCCACCCATAGCTCCGCCCCTGGCCTTCACTGCCGACACGGAGCCAAGCTGCAGTCTTTATTTATTCAGTCGTGTTGTCAATAAAACAATTCTGGAACACTGCTTTGCGTGGAGTATTTTTTCATTAAAAACAATGTTGAATTAGTGGTATTGTGTATAAAAGGGTTTCTATTTCTGTTGACATTATTGTATGCAAGAAAACATGGAGTCGACACACATACAGTACTGTACAATCATTTGCCACAAAATAAGGTAGAACTGTACCATCTACTCTAATCTAATTTAACAGCTGTACAAAAAATTCTGCCTTTAATAAGACAATAATAATTGTTTTATTTTGTGTTCTTTTTGTGGTGGAAAACGGCAGGCAGAATTTCTTATAGAGCTCTCTTCGCCTCTCATTAGACTGTGCAGGTGTCATGCGACCTTTACAGAAAAAAATCCCAGAAAGTTACTTTTTGCAAAGACTTTCACTATAAATCAATCCAATGTCGACCTCTCACTGACATTCAGCGGTCTCCTCTTTCGTCATATTCAACTCCCACATGGGAGCTGCCTCAAAGCGATTGCTGTGTGCATTTGCTTTGATCTAGTGCATTTTTATCTCATGCTTGAATTCAGCGAACAATACACCTATTCTTTACGCACTGATGTGGCTTCGTTGGAGCAGATTGCCGCAAAAAAGAGCTGCTTGTAGATGAGAGTGTTTTTGTCAACCGGAATCTTTCCAGAAGCATTTTGATGTTGGAAATACATAAGAGGACATAAAGCTCATCCTTTTGTTTCACAATTGAGAATCCTTCCACATGTTTGCAATAAGAATCAGACACACAAATAAAATGTTAGCTAGCTTTGTAACATCCATCAATGTTAGTCTCGATAAGGGGGGGGGGGGGGTTGGGGGGCTGACGGGCGTTCTATGTCACATCCCACATTTGCTAAACACTTGCTGCTTGGTAGATTTTGTTGTCTGGAAGAGGCTAACTACTGTATCGTGTACCAAAGCCCAATACAAACTATCATAAAACACTCATTTAAATTTGTAACCCGAATCAGATGGCTTGGCTGTGCCACATTAAGACAGTTTGAATGAGGTTCTAAGCACTATTGACTTTTTAAAGAAAGTAGTTACCTTTTGTTATCTAGAGTTACAGACAGGTAAATGAACTTGATGAGCTTTGTTGGCGCTTTTAGTCAATGTCTATTTTAAGTTTTTAAATCTGAAAGGAAGCAAAACACGACTGCGTGTCACCTCCAGTATGTGTGAGAAATGTATTTGCTATATGATGGTGCTGGTGGATTATATTTAAAGAAAATCACATTTATGTTCAGTAGTGGATAAGCTTGGAGCTTGCCTGTCAGGCTGAGTGGCACTTAAGACTCAGAGCATGAATAAATCACTACAGTTTGACCCATTTGAATACCAAATGGAGCCATACCCACTGGGCAACAACAGGCATGCTTGAACTCACAGGCTCATTTCCATGATGTAGGCGAATTGCCACATGGAGACAGTGGGACCATCCCAGTTATAGTATCACACAGAAGACTTTAAAACGCCGCAGGCATGACTTCTTGCATGGGCTTTAACCAGACACATCCCAGACCGTGGCCCAAGGTGTCTAATCAAGGACCAATGTGACCGGA
This sequence comes from Filicampus tigris, assembly GCF_054856515.1. Classification (NCBI taxonomy): domain Eukaryota; kingdom Metazoa; phylum Chordata; class Actinopteri; order Syngnathiformes; family Syngnathidae; genus Filicampus; species Filicampus tigris. Next base: position 15,941,173 of record NC_141225.1, on the reverse strand, counting down.
GTGTGAACTCAGCATTTCTCAGATACATCACTATGATTTTCATTGACCCTTTCAATGCCGCAACATCACCTCAAGAACCCACCCCAATTGGGCTAGTAGGATGATGGCAACCTCCACTCACTTACTCAACCGCGCCGAAACAATTCTTTCACTTACTGTCAACTGAAGTACTTTCAATTAGTAAAGAAAGAATCTATTAATTTTTCAGTATGTAGCCCTACATTCACTGTCTTTCTGCAGCACTGACATATTTTTCTAATCATGCAGTAAGGTTTGGTCATGTGGTAGAGTTACACACAGGTTCTGCTTGTATTCTGCATGTATATATGTATATATATATATATATATATATATATATATATATATATATATATATATATATATATATATATTATGTATATTGACGTAAGAAACTTTTTGGGGCTTTTTGCTGTTGTTTAAAGACTGAGCTGGCACGACTTTGTGCCAGATGTGGGTTATCTGACAGTGGATGGGCTGCGCCACTGTGGGAGTGTTTACAGCTGACTTCACTCTCCGCCAGTCAAAGTCAAAATCATTCCCTTTAAAATGTAGCACACTGACAGTCTCGCATGGCAACATGGCACCATTCTCAGTGCGTAAGAGGGCGTGTGTAATCGCAGCGAGGCAGCATGAGTGCCGCATCGTCACTGCTCTACAGACAAAGCGAGTTGGTACCCATACTAAATACAGAATGAGCTGGTAATAAATGCTGACGAATTTAAAATGTCACTTTCTGACTGCGCCCCAATCAAATTCACCAAAATCGCTTTAGACCAGCGGTCCACCTTGCACCAAGACTTGGTCTGAGCAGGAGAAGGTTTACATCGACTTTTTCGCAACCAAATTGTCACTCCGCCAGGCGCATCTCCAAGGACACGCCCTTTGCTGCGCTGGAACTCCTAGCTTGGCGCAGACCTGTCTGCCAAATTGGTAAACATGCACAACGAGCCTCGCACTTGAACGAAAATCTGTATCCATCAATATTTACATTGATGCAATGCTGATGTCCTCTGTCCTGTCCAGGGTGTACACCGCCTCCCTCTCAAAGTCAGCTGGGATAGGCTCCAGCTCACCTTGACCCCAATGAGGAAGTGCTATGGAAAACAGATACAGTAACTGAATGATCAGAACTGCACCAGAGTTGTTGAAGCCTGTAAGAGAACAAATAATAGTGATTGTCATCATTTTCCCTGTTTTTTTTTTTGTCCCTCCGCACCATACAAAACAAACTACGTTACATTGTACGATGCCATGAGATGGCAAGCACATGCTCATGATGTGTCAGACAGCTGGTTTCCACCTGCTGTCAGCATCTGTAAGCTTGTCCCAGAGAGGATGTCCGCTCTTGTCTGAGGAGCGGATTAATTTTTAAACTCCGTGTTTGTCAGGATGTGACGACTGACAAGAATCACAGCACTGGGAGGACAGGAGAGAAATGTGCCTGTCAGAGTCAGAGGTTGGTCACCGATATCTCATTAGCCCCTTTTGCACTGCCTGTAAAAAAAATAAAAAAAATAAAAAATTCAGCATCTCTGTTTTTACGAGTCAGTGTTCTGTGATATCTAATGGAATATTTTGCATTCGTAAATACTGTCACAGCTGTAATGGAGATTAGGCAGCGCCTGTGTATAAGGAATGCTTGGAAGGCAGGACGGATTTTGATTTCTCCGAACTCACTTCTCCTGCCCTGTAATGTTCGAAGCTACTGTCACAATGTTTGATATCACACCAGATTGACTGAGCGGTCCTTTTGTGGTGTGAAAGTGCGGACGTTGCACACAGTTGCTGCAATACTCCGCTTCGCTGGCTTCTGTTTAAAAGAGAATGCAGATAAACGACTGGTCAGCTTTTATGATTCTTGTAAAGCTATATTGCAGGATCATTGTTTAAAAGAGGCAGTTTTCAGGTTAGTTAACTGTGTCACCAGAAAGAGAATGCAGAAAACTGATGATGATAGCGCATCTTTATTTAATGTAAGCATTCTGTAATTGCTGCTCAGATATAGTTTTCAGAGAGAAAATCGATATTAAGCAAGAACTGAGGAAGCGGGAACCTTATTTGTGACAGGGAATAATTGTTCCTATATTTCAAAATGCTCATGATTTTGTCCCTCTGCTATGTGTTCACCAAGGCTGGCTCTTGTGTTATTTCCCTAATTAGGCTCATAAGAGCTATAAGACAGCCTCACAGGGTCACTTTGAAGAGCAGTTTTATTGGCTTAACGAAGTGAAGCGCCCTAAAAAACAAAATCTGTCTTGCAGCTGCAAATAGTCCTGAAGCAGCATACATGAAAACAATGTCCCTCTTTTGATCTACTCTACACTAAGTCACTACATTTTGTTTCTTGCACCCTAATGGGATATAGATTTTATTAGTCCTTTACAAACCTGACCAAACTTATTATCAACGAGACAAAAACAAAACTGATGCTAGGTATTCCACTTACATGCCAACTTTAACCTATTAGTCTATTTTGATTTTTTTACCTTCAACACGACAACCTTTGAGTTCTTGAAACTCTTGTGCAATGAATTGAACAAGATATAATCAATTATCTTAACACAGCACATTTGCAGCAAAGAACACAAAGACTGGCAGTATTTTGAACCAGACTGAGAAATATTTAATACAAGAGGCAGACTAAAGGAGGTTACCCAGCCCACTTCTCCCCCTCTCGCCCAAATAATACCCCTCAGAGAGCAGACTACTAAACACTCCATCAGCCTCCAGCACATCAGTCCTGCCATATAAGGACAGAACTGGGTGGGCTAGGAAAATTCCATCACTCCTTTTGCCTTTCCTCCCATTGCAAATCCTCTCCCCGACTTGTGCTTAACACTCCACCATATCTTTATTCACCTGCTTCCCAAATGGGACAACACAACCTGTCCTTCCTGCCCGGGCTTGGAGCGTTTTATTTCATACCCTGGCAATGTTTCGAGTACTGACAGAAAAAAAAGATTGAGTAGCTACTTTAACAATAACATCACATCCAACAGGAAAAGAGCAGCACTTCTTTTGGAAATATTGTCAAGGACAAAGAAGGGTTTCTAACAAGAGGTGCTAGCCAGAGAGCCTTTATGGATACAGCTGCCTCTCCATCTCTTCACACACTCAGGCACCATTGAAAATGTCTGAAAAAGGTGCTGATGCTCCAAAACAGAGTGTGCACAGGGTCTATCATTATCTTTCGGATTATTTTCTCCCCCCGTTGGCTGCCCTTACAGATCCATAGGCAGGCGTTTCTGTGCCAAAAGCACCTCAGAAGCAAGATATAATGTTATTCTCCGGCACAGACAACAAAGAGTAGTTGTCTTTGTTCATGGCAGTGCATGAGGGAGGAGTGAACAAGGATGGAGGATGGGTGAGACTTTGCACTTTTTTAACACAAAAAGGGCTGTGAAGCAAAATTTCCCCCACTCATCATCCACGAATTTGATGTCTGTTCAGGCCCAAGTCCCAAATGGCATCTTCCTGAACTCCTCCCTGTCAACTCAGGTGGCTCAAATGGCTATTTAATATATTAGCACCCGCACATTAATGCATCTCACAGCAGCAAAAAAAAATCTTATCAGTCCTTTTTTGATAGCCCAAACCATGTAAGCAAATGCATTGAAGTTGGTAACATCCAAAGGAAGTTGTCTTTGTTTGGCGTCTGCTTTTTAAACCATTTAAAAATATTTAATAATGATTATCACAAAGGGTTGAGGCACATTTATATAATTCCGAAGCAGAATGAGGTAAATAACTCTCTACTTAAGAGTCCTCCACTATTTATAAAATGCCTGATCTTGTTCCATGCAAAACATCTGAGATGATGTCAGAAGATGCTGACTCCTGACTTCATCTGTCAATTAAATATTAATGCACTCTTTAGAGCCTGAGAGGGGACTTTAGAAAGGCTGACTTAGAATGAAAGCTTATAGCTGGCTTTTATTTCAAGGAGGTCTTTATTTTGTAGACAATAGATACAATATATTAGACTTTATTTCCATGTTTCAGTGGAATTCAATTTAATTTTCAGCTGGTTCACATTGGCAGTTTCTAGTGGCACGTCATTTTATTTATGATTCGCACTAAAAATGGAAATGCCAATTATTTGTTTTCCACAACGTCAAATAAATAAATAAATAAATAAATATACAATACAATACAATTTTATTTATACAACGCATTTCATAACAGCTAGAGCTGTGAACAATAAACAATAAATAATAAACTATAAAAAGGCCATAATACACCTATGTTAATCAATATATTAACATAGAGCCACTATTTCAGGATATACAATATTCAACTTGGCCACAATATACTCAGCAACTGGGAGACATTGCTTTGGTAGGACGCAATTATTAAAATGCAGTTTGGTGATGTTGTTAAGTGGCTCCGATTGGTTGTGGGATATAGCACGCCAACATGGACTGTAGGCTAAATCTAAAGTGACATGCGGAGCAGGAGTCAGAACCTCATCACCTATGTGGCTATTAAGACGAACTCCCATGAGGCGGTCAACACTCCAACTCATCTTCAGGCCTAACAAAATGGATATGGGCATTTGGTGCCATTTCGGGTTAGCGGTTTACACATAGCTGAGAACTAAGAGAAATATTTTCAATAAAAATAGGCGATTATCTATTTGACGGAGTTTCTGCTCCTCTGCAGCGCATTTTAACGTACAGCATGACTGCTGTGCACTGTGCTAAAAACGACACATCAAGTACATGAATGATATAAATCAATCCCATAAAGACGGCTCACAGGTAGCGGGAGAACAATAAAGACAAGCTTCAAACTACGTTGCAACAGCATGCAATAAATTCAACCCCCGCAAAGCTTATAAGCTTCAATTTGTGTCCACAGCTGCTGATTCAACTCAACTGGGGGGTTGTCTTGCAGTTGTTGTGTTGTTTTGTTGGGTTGGATTTCATTCGATCATTTCAGCGTCCCCACACTGCAGCAACATCGGCAACATTTGTCAACTGCGAGGCTTAATTCCTGCCACAGGATACAGAAGTTAACAGGAACAGTATACAGGCGACTTTATCAACATGGTGCGAAAGCTCTTATATTTCCAGGGGCGAGCATCTGCTGTAGATGCTTGCATATCCCAGAACAGCCTCAAGCTGTTTAGATCGACGCCTATTAAGATGGAGCTTAATCAGATCGTCAAAGAAAGAGAGCTTGTTGGTCTTATAAGTATAAGTAAATATACACCACGGAAACAGTATGTTCTTTTCAGTTATATGAAAGGAGTGTTTGTAATTCATGTTCTGGCAATATCCTTCCAACTGAGCTCATGAGGCCTGACAAGGAAAACGGCACCTTGTCTTTGCCTCCGACGAGTGCGAAGCTGCAAACTGATGAGAGGCCTTGTGAGGGGTAAAGCAGGGGACACGCATTTCCGTCTAACTCCTTTCCCCAGATGGCCATGTGGCAGGAGCTGTGTGATCAGAGATCTAATAAAGAGGCAGATATGCTGCAGCTCTTTTCCTGGAAGGGAGTCGTTGCCATGGCAGCCGCACCCCTTGCATCGCAGGTTAATAGTGGGAAATTAGAATTTGCCCGGCTGCTACTCACACCCCAACTTGGGTTCACTCTGGTGAAAAACTGCTAATCTGCTATACCGTTTGACCACTTTTTAGGCGTTTGTGGTCGGACTGCCAACGAGAGGAGCAGAATTAAAGTGCATCCCGTCAATTTTGGGCTTAACTCATATCGTTATCATATACTGTTGCACACAAACAACACAATGCCTCCCTATACTGTAATCATGTTAAAACAATAACTTCATTTGCAAAATAATTGCTTATTTATTTCGCGCTCATTGATTTGAATGTTATGGGTTTGTCGCCACTGCCAGCTGTACCTTTATGGCTGACAGGTTTCCTTCGGCGAAAAAGCATTACACACAGGGGCGGAGCCATGGGTGGGCCTGGGTGTGCACAGGTCCACCCAGATTGAGAGACTGTCCACCCAGTGAGATTCATGAAAAAATATATACTTTTACATTTTGAGTAAATTATGAAATTAGTTGTGGGTTTTTTTTCCAATTGAATATGAAGACTGGCATAATTGTGGTTGTCTAAGGAAGATCTGAACTTCATGTTATTCGGTTTGTCATTTTATTTGAATATACGATGTGTCAGGGCATGAGAATTGTGCGAAGTGAGAGAAATATTCCCTGACTTTTCCAGGTCCACCCATTAGCCACGTTCTGGCTCCGCCCCTGATTACACATGTCAATTTTCAACAAAACAGACCTATTCAAATGTATCTAATCGAACAATTTTCACTCCTGTATAGTAAAAAAAAAACATTCAGACTTTCTATCTTGAGGGAACATATCCCGCGGGGTCAAGAAGAAGTGGAGTTATGCAACACTTGCCAAACAGTTGAAGTGTCTACGAGAGTTACAAATATTGCTCTCAGGTTATGTTCAACACTAGATTTGGTGAAAAGTTGTTGTAAAGATAACAGACCACAGGCAGAATGACCCTCAGATTCAAATGATCAGGACCATTATCAGGCTGATGCAGAGCCTGATGATGAGTTTGAATGAATGATCATTTGAGTCAGGTGTGTTGGAGAAGGGAAACATCCAAAACATGCAGGAAAGCGGCCCTCGAGGACCAGAGCTTGACACGTGATTAAACAAACAAGTATTTACTCTCCCATTCACACCAACGGGTAATTTAAAGTCCACACTCAAGAAGCCTGATTTGGGGATTTGGGCAGGTGTCAAATCCAGGTCCAGGAAGTAAAAACCCTGCCAAAGTGTTACTTTCGCCACAGGTGCTTCTACTCAACTGGCAGCAAAACAAACTCCTGGGAAGCTTCCAAACTCCTGGGGAGCTCGTTTACCTGCCAGCTGAGAAGAAGCAGCTGAGGCCAAACTGTGGCAGGATTCTTATTTTCTGGACCTGGATTTGACACCTCTGGAAGTGGGAGGAAAGAGTAGTACAGTGCCCACCAGTCCTCAACATGCAACTCTAGTCAGAGATGTTGCCACGGGTATTCAAAACCCGTCCTCCTGACTTTGGGTCTGCAAATTACGGATCACTGGCCTTATGCTTTACGTCTCCTATTTTGGGGGTGAAATATAGGGTACAGTACATTGTACATATGAACCTGATCCTGACATAAGTGAAACTTTGGAGCCTGCATGTGAGCAGCTGCTCTTTAAAAAGAAGAAAACAATTCTGAGATCACTGATGAGGGATACAAGGAGGGAAAAGACGCTGATTGATGTTTTCAATCTGAACTTGACTGATAAGAAGCATTGCAGTTAAGAGAAAGATATTTCCTCTATTTTGATGACAGCAGTACTTTAAAGGTCAGTGTCTCAACTTTATCGCTGCATCTGCATCTTTGTGCTTAACCGCCCATTTATTCAGGCTGTCTTTAAGTTCACCCATGGGATGTCATGGCAGTTTAAAACCAATGCAAACAACAATGTGTCTTTATGTAATTTTAGGAAACAAGTCCAAGAAACTTGCACATGCCACTTGTTCGGTTCAGCCTCAACTCCCCGTCTTTCTTCTCTGGCTGCACTGTGGATGAAAACAGCAGTCGGTTTGCTCCCAAAGCTGCAGCTCAGACAGTAAATGATAAAACGCTGTCATTTCTCTGCTCCCCTTAGAGATGAGGAAGCAGAGGAGGAAGAAGCCAAACAAGTGACGGCTCCAAAAGAAAAAGACATTTCTCTCTCATGCTTTCTGTTTGAGGGTGCAAGCGCTCTCAAATCTTGTCTTATCTGGCCAAAAATCTGTTCGCTGTCATATTATGTAGGCCGGCCTGTTTTATTCGTCCATTGACATTGAACACCACAGAAATTACACTGCCCACAGCACTTACAGCTGATAACTGTCACCTTAATGCAACAAGCATTGCCGAAAGAGAGGCAGGAGTCACACCCACAAGCAGGAACACATTTTGTAGACCTGAATAATCTAATAGGATCCAATAAAAAAAAAATGCAAAAAGGTAAATAGCCAGTTATTAACATATTCACCGCCGTGTATGTTTATATTCGTCAAGTTGAATCAACCTGTTTACTGCCACGGACTAATACATTTGAGCAGACGTGGAAGATCTTCGGATTTGCTATAGGTAAGGTCAAAGTACAGCCAGGGAGCCACATGTGAAAATGTGGTGCGTTTATTTTGAAAGTTGTACTTTTATTTTATGTACAAACGTATGGACATTGGTACAAGTGAGGTGGCCAGAAAGAGCTACGACTTCTGCGGTTTTGCCAACTTAGCCACCTTTACGCTATATTGACTTTTCCACCTCCTCAAACAGCTTTTTTTTCTTTTTTCTTTTTTTTCAAGGAGACAAGAAAAAATGACAGCAGTCCTGTGTGGGTTTTCTCTGGGCAGTCCAGCTTACTTCCACATAAAAAAAAACATGCATGTTAGGTTAATTGAAGACTGACTAATGCATAAATGTCCATATGTGTGAATTTGAACGTTTGCCTTTATGTGTTCTGTGATTGGCTGGCGACCAGTCCAGGGTGTGTCATGCTTCTCACCCATAATCAGCAAGAATAGGCTCCAGCTGACTCTAATGAGCACAGGTGGTATGGATTGATGGAAGCACCTTTATTATTTATATGTGTAGTAGCCAATGTGCGAATTTATTCACAAAACTTAGCAATATAAAACAAAGCGACATTTACATTTTGGTTTTGCACCAAAGTGCAATTAAGTTCCTTCTATGAGCCACAAAGAAGACCAAGTTGTGTTGAAAATATTGTTATTAAATCTGTGTTATTCTTCTCCACAAAGCGACAGATGAACACCTGTCAAGTTGTACTTTTCGTCGAAATTTGTACAGGTGGAAGCACCTTTTCAGACATGTATACGCCGTACATTGTTGATTTCCGTTCACGTGACAGCAACCATTCGAAAAGGTGTAAGATTATACACAGCTATGTAAGGGCAAATTCCCACTTCCGTAATATCAGTACACCCCGGGGGTTGACAGGTACTCCATGTAACTGTATTGGCTCCTCTAGCTGGTGGCTCCGCTTACCCTCCCTAAATAAATTCTCATGCTCGGACGGGTATAGGGAGGGACTTTGTGTTCCCATGGTGTCGGGAAGAGAGCAGATGGTGAGGCTGCACTGGTGCCGGTGTCGGTGTCAGACGCGTCTCAGTGCGGCTGACCTGCAGCAAGCAGATGCTCGTCCCTGCAATCTCGCTTTACGGAGGATCTATTGCGCCGATTTCCGCTTTTAAAACTTGCTGAAAATTTGTGCATCGAGTCGCCACCAGCATCCGTATCGAGGAGCTGCAGATGCTGCATGGGTCGAATAAACTAACATCGTTCTTCTCAGCGCTTCGTAGGTGAGTCCAATGCGCGTATTTCTGCTCAGAAATGTTCGCTATGACACTCCGCAGATCGAAGGTAACAGGTAAACCTTAGACAAAGTTATTCATTTTTTTATTACTGTATTTTGTTAATACACGGAAAAATGATACATTTTTCACAAGGCGTCTTAGGTGGTCCTCGTGTAGCGCATGGACGCTGCACATAAAAATAAATAATTTCATAGTGGCACCAACGCAAAGCTAGGCTATTTGGCACAAACACGTCATCAAATAGCGTGAAGATAAAAATACTGTACGGTTGTTATAATGTATGAAGTCATCTGCTACAACATGAGCACTGGGTGAAAAGTCCATAAAACATTTTCAAGGACATTATGCGTAGATATGATTGCTATGACGCTTTGTGCTCAGAGGGAGCAAAACAAAGAACGTGCAAGTGCACTGTTATTTCAACCTTCTGACTGTTTATTCACTGGCGCAACTTGAACGAATTAAGTCATCCAATAATGTGCCTGATTCTTGATGTCTACATTCTTGACAATATGACTTGACTGTGATTACAACAACAATGCACAAACTGCAGTGTCAGAGTGGCGCTGAAACAGTTGACCAGCAACTATGCTGACCATCAAAACCATTTGCATGCCCATGAGAACAGACTGTGGCTTGGCTCCAGATTTTGGCAGATGTGAGTGATGAATACTGAGGAGTGTGCAGACACTTAGGGGTGTGCATTGTTTGGGGATCACCTTTGTCAAGTGCTCCATTGTTTCATTAGCTGCATTACACCTGTTACTAAAACCAATAACAGCACAAAAAGTGGATGACAAACTCAGTGGTTATTTTGTAACTGAAACAAGAGAAACGTGATATATTTTTTTAATACACTCGACACTGTCGAATATAACCCCACAACTTTGTGGTGTTTGCTTTGTCTAGAGGAGACCCACATGTCACCGCCCAAGGGCCGATGATAGGGGGCGGGCGGCTTTATCCAGTTATCACAATGTCTATGCGCTCAGTTACTAACATCTGGGGGTAACAAGGGAACATCTTGGTGTTTGTGTGTTGGCGTGTATTTGTGTTGGGCCATTGCGCCTAACTGCACTTTTATTGGGATTGATCTGAAGGAACGAAAGTGGTGAAACACTGTGAGGTTTTGTTGCCAAAGTCAACAAAGAAGAAAACCTGCTGAACACATGATCTTAATAGAGAAATATGTTTTGCCCCTTCACGATGATGTTCCATTTAATCTGGCAAAAAAAAAAAAAAATGAGGAAGAGGTAAAGAATGAAGTAAATAAAAACACTTTGACCTAGGATTTATTCTGGCTCAAAGATGGCTGTGCGAATTGTGCAAATACATACATGCTGGAGCTTAATTTTAAAGGCATGTGAAACACATACGGCCGTTGCCAGAGTACTCCCCTTGAATTTCATGGCATGATATTTTCACATTGGTCCAACTGTCCTCCCCTATGACCTTCCCGCTTCAGCAGAGCTGCGCATCCCGCTCCCTCCTTTCGGACTCAGAGGACATGCATCTATATCTCCTGCTCAGCTCTGCAGCTCTGCCATCAGCAGCTGCACCAAAGCCCTGTGTGATGTGAAGTGAAACTCTTGCATACTAATAGAGCACCACTAGGATGTCTCTCCGGGCGGCTAGAGCAGAGACCGAATAGTGAAAACATCGGGCGGCGCGGCTCACTTCGGCCATGACTCTGGAGCGAAACCACCCTGAAAACGGCTATGTTTATGCCTTCATCGATTGTCAGTCAAATATGTTTGTGTTACGTTACCGTTCTCATTAACATACTCGTTGGCAAATCCATTTGGCCCACATTCGAGCACTAATGGCTCATTTGGTTATGAAACACACGCGATGGTGGCATAGGCGTTGCCATGGTGACGGCATGTTAGTGTGCCTGTGTGTGGCTGCTGATCCAGAAAAGGCTGTTTATATTTGGTGGCCAGTGGAAAGGCTGCTCAGAATCAGGGGAAGCAGTACCTCCCATGAAAAGGGATGCAGTGTTCCATCATGTCTGGGAGATTCCACATAACGCAAAATCTGCTTCTACAAATACGAATCGATGACCGAATGAACGTCACAAAAAGCTGTGAGTGGCGGTCGGTGAAACCTGTTTTGGAAAATTCTGAATAACTTACTATTGCATTTATACATTACATGCTGTATGTGGCAAGAATCAGAGCAGCCTCATTATATTACATCCCCACAATTGCATTAGGCTGTTTTATGACGTGGTTAATATCAGTAACTGAAGAGGCGCCGCGTAGTTAGATTTGTGCGTGTTATATATGTGAATGGGTGCTTGGATTAAAAACTCATAAGGATTGGCTAAGCAAAGAGAATAAATCCCTCCTTCTGGAGCCTTCAATTCAAACAGTCAGTTGGATAATGTCAAGCTGTTGCAGGATTTTGTTGCCTATTTGTGTTGGTTTGGGACTGTGTGCATGTCCTAGAGTGTGAGGCAAAAATGATTCAGTCATAGATTGCGGTATACTAAAAAACCCAAAAAAAACCAACTAATGCATGCAACTAGGTAGACAGTATTGGCTTCACAATGCCACATCTGCCTGCTGCTTCAGCCTGCAGATTTAATAATGGCTTCTCGGGATACAGATGCTGCTGTGTAGGCAGTGAGGGAATTAATCTCAGACCTAATCTCTCTCTTCTCTCAGAACAAGAGTTCACAAAGGTGTTATTCCACCAAAGCCATTCTTACAGCCTTTTGCTATATCAGGCTTCACTCTAGGAGAAATCATCCTTTTGGTTCCCACATCTCCCCCCCATTGATATTCTTGTCAGGTCATGAGACAAACGTGGATATTTTCTTTTGTTCCTCACATTGCACATGAAAGAATGTTTGTCGCATCAAATTGATTTTTATTGGCATCCAGTAACACGTAATTATGCTATTGTGCTAAAATGTGAATGGATTGAGGTGTGAGACATCAACTATACTGAATGAGTTTATGAATTATTTAGTAACTTCAGAGAGGTGGTAGGTTGATGCTTGCTCTGATGGTACAATATATGGACAAATGCATTATTACTAGGGGTGTAACAAAAAACGGTTTGAACCGAAAAAAACGTTTTTGGATTTAAAAGGTACGAGTACATCGAATTGAACCGAATCGAATTGTTCCCCTTTGAAATGTATCAAGATACTTATCGAATCGTCTTTTATCGGAGGGATATAGCTTAGAAGGAATTGCCGCATTTACAGTAAACAAGTAAAAGTAATTGCATCATACACTATCGAACTGAGCCATACTATATCGAATCGAAGCGTAATCTCACTGAGTCCAACCGAACCGAATCGTTCAACCGTTCCACTTTCAAATCGAACCGCCCTTGAATGGTTTCACACTTAACATATCGAACACCATATCGAATTGTCTTTTGTGGAGAGATGCGCACCCCTAATTATTACAATTAACGTAATATAGGTTCTCCTGAATCTTAATTTGTCTCTGCTTACAAATTTGTAAACATTTGGGGAAGGGCCTTTTCTGTTCCAGCAATGCACAGAGTAAAGGCCACACGGCATGTTTGTATATGTTTTGTGTGACCTCACAAATGCTCTTTTTTAACGAATGGACACACATTTCCAAAGAAACACTCCAACAACATGTTAAAAAGTCTTTCCAGATGAGTGGAAGCTGCTATAACACCAAAGGGTGAACCAACTCCATACCTTCATTTATTTTCACTTCCTGCGGTGTAATGGCCAGGACTCCCATTAGGTATGAAAGTGCTGCAGTGATTATGAAGCAGACCATCAGTGAAATGGACCAAATGTGCCCAGCAGTGCTTCCTTGGATCAACAAGGTCAACGCAGCACAGAGAGAGAGAGAGAGAGAGAGAGAAAAAGAGAGAGACGAAGGAAGGGGGTGAGGGACGGAAGGAGGGAGGAATGGATGCAGACACCCACAACGCTGCCAGCCTGCCAAAAACCTGACTCCAGGTGTCAGAGATTCATGACCTCAGCATGACAACAACAATTATTCTGACTATCTCCTTGAATTTCATACCTGAGCAGCACACACACACTGCGAAAGAGATACGATTGCAGTTACGCCAAGATACATCATAACACCAGGCAAGCACCGGAATGAATTAGGTTGAAGAACCTACTGGGTAATTAAAGTGAAGTTGAAATGTATTCACTTGACATCCTCAGTCATAATCTAATAAGGATGTCCAGAAAAGCTGCCGGTACTGTATTTGTAAGTCGGATATGTTTGAGACCGAATGAGTCATTTGTAGAGACATGCTAGCTATACAAAGCAGGTGATCTTACAGTAATAGTGAAAACAAACAGAATCTGTTCTGATAAATTACACAAAGATCCTATACAGTATACTGGAATCTCAATTTACCCACAAATTGACTTATTCATTATGAATCAGCATTTTCAGTTGAACACAAAGTTATTATTTGGTCTCTACATATCAACATCTCTCTCCCAATATATATTCATGAATGTACGTATATACACATCTACACGTGCATATATACAGCGGATTGTAAATATGTATGGATACATATATATTGCAAAACAGATATACATCTATACATACTGTTTATATAAAGACAAACTACTGTATGTGCTGCGCTCGAGCTGATACTACTGCAAGCGCTACTCTGCACACAGTGAGCCACGGAATTTATGAACGAACATTACTCATTGACGCATCCAGCAGTAACAGCAGAATTATGACTTTGTTTCGTTTTTATGTCCACCTTGTGACTAAGCGGCAATGTTCAAGCTTTAGCCTCTCAACTCCTGAGGGAAATATCTGTCTCTTAAGCCTTTAAAAGCGCCATTATGTCCACCGCTTATTGTTCGATGTGAAGGTGTACAGGAAGTTGTCAAAGGTATTTCCCTGAAAACATCTGTCACCACCGACAGTGTGTGTGTGTGGGGGGGGGGGGGGGGGGGGCACGCATGCACAGTAGATATAAAAAGTGTGCACACCCCAGTTCAAATGCCATATTTTTGTGATATTATTATTATCGTTATTATTATTGTATAGCAACTGAAATAAATACAATTGAGATAAAGTTGTTGCAGGTGTGTTTACACCCTCTTAAAATTGGAGCTTTAGCAGTGTTCACAATTAACCAATTGCATTCAAACTCTGATTTACCTTAAATAAAGTTCAGACCCTTAGCAAGCTTTTTTTCTTTTGACATTCTTTTGCTTTCTAGCATAACGCTGAAGTTTATATTTTTGCAAACACTGACTGGTATTTGGAACTGTTCATAATTCCCTCCACCTTGACTGAGGCCCTAGTTCCAGGTGAAGGAAAATAGACCCAAAGTGCGATGCTATACACTACCATACGTCACTGTAGGTATGGTGTCCAAAAACGCCTACCTTCGTTTCATCAGACCAAAATACATTTTCTTACATGTGTTTGGGAGATTGCAACTGTCGTTTTTTTTTCTCTGAAGGCTTTCGTCTTACCACCCAACCAAATTGCCCAGACATATGAAGATGGGAGATTGTTGTTACATGTACTAAACGGCCAGTACTTGCCAGAAATTGCTGCAGCTCCTTCAATGTTGAACTTTGTGTTAACCAGAAGCAGTTTTAATTGGTGGCAGATGCATGTTGACGAGGGTAGCGCACAAATCGGTGGTAACTTGAATAAAGTAGTGAATTGGCCGTTAAAATCGAACACTTTACCGCTACCGTCTTCTTGGACTTTTTATGACCAGAAGAAATTATGCATAGAGAAGCAGTGATGTCATGTTGTTGCAGAAAGATCATAGCGCTTACTAAGGGTCCAATCTATTGTCATCCATACACCGTATAGGAAACACAATGCATCGTATTGAAGCTTATGGAGTTTTGTCTGTGCAAAAGAAGCTCTTAGAATTCTCGTGCAGTTTCCAAAGGAAGCGTAAATTCCAGTATGCTTTATTGAATTGTATACATTTTGTAGAAGATGAGAAACATGATTTGGCTGTTCAATGTAGTAGTAATTGAAGCTCAGTGGGTCAACACAAATACAAAGTACAATCACGTAATTGTCCCTTTGTTACTGTCTGCTTGTGAAAATTTGTGCAAACTTCATAAGATAAATCTGCACCATCTGAACCAGTATACTGTAACTACTCATTTTAGATGGACATAATCAAAGGTTATGCATATTATACTAGTTTGTGGTAGTGTACTACAGCAATATTAGGCTAACTAAGACAGTCTGAGCCACATACACGATCAAAATATTAGACACGCCTCTTTATATCGTCGCTGTCCTGTGAAAACCACTTGTGTCCAATTTTGGAAAAAGAAATCATTTCAACGTTCATGTGATGTTTATAACGTAGAAACAGCATTCACGTAAAAATAAGAAAATTGAAAAAAATGGACATACGTGTTTTTCACAGGACAGCGACGATATTTGTAATGCTGTGTACACTACCACAAACTACAATGGCAAAAACAAATATATATCACAAATTGATACCGCTCTGAAAACAAAAGGAGTATTATCATTTTTTAATATAGTTCTTAAATTGGATCTGAAATCTCAATTGATTACTTGTGGCTGGGCAGTCTATGCTTCTTTTACTGTTCAAATTTGTTTCGTCTCGTCATGCCAAGCGCGGATTAGGAGGCTGTGCCCAAAGCACAGCACTGATATCTCAAAAATGTTTACGCTTCACATTTTTATGACTTTCTGTCATGAGCCTGCATCATGAGCAGAAAGTGATTAGCAGTGAAGAGCACACATTTTGTGTTTATTAAGCCGGTTGTGTAATGGGCTCACAGCCATTGCTGCTGACTGTGCCTATCACACACATGCACGCGTGCGCAGACACACACACACACACACTCAAGTGGATCTCTGACACTAGGCTGTTATGCACATAATCTAAACCACACGGAAAAAAAATAACAGGTAATCTCGCTAAAGTCCGCTGTGAAAAAATAAATAAATACATTGAAAACCTCATCCTCTGAGACACGTAGCTGTCAAATAACTTTTGAATATGTTGATGAATCCCTATTTGGCATCGGTCTTAGTAACAGAAGGAATGTAAATTCAACCGCCAAATAGAGTTATCTTATTCATAACGTTTTGCTGATTGTTTTTTTTTTTGTGTCGCGGCAGCCACGGACAAGTGGTTAAAACTGTGTCCCGTAAGTAAAGGATCACTCCCATTTCCCGAAAGTGCACTCGCTGTGTTGTTTACTAACTCGACCAATTGTTATCTGTCTTAGTTGAATTATGATAAAATTCTTCTCGTGTTAATCTCAGTTTTATTGCAGTTCTCCAATGTTCTTCCGTATTTGTCTTCTTTAGGTTTCCCCTCTTGAGACGAGAAAAGGAAATCATCAGAGGTTGAGAGCAGATGTTCGTGAGGAGAGTTTATTCTGCATTGGAAGAAGGCATTCATGAGGATTGCTGGCCACAGAGGAGACTAATGCTGAACATTCCTTTCAAGCCTTTACTTCGACGACTGCCTCTCATCTAAGCGTTGTTTGAAAAGAGAGCAGACAACATGACGCTTGGCCGCCTGCCTTGGCCTCCTCTACTGCGGCTGTGCACGGCCTTAGTTCTAGCCTCTCAGTTGCCTGCACACGCCACGGACTGTCCTCATTTGTGCGTATGTGAGATCCGACCTTGGTTTACCCCTCAGTCAACCTACAAGGAGGCGACAACTGTGGACTGCAATGACCTGAGGCTGACACGCATCCCTATCAACCTTTCAATAGACACTCAGGTGTTACTGCTCCAAAGCAATGCCATCTCTCACACTGGGGGCGAGCTGGAGGCCCTGCAAAACCTGACAGAGTTGGACCTGTCCCAGAACAACTTCAGCTCTGTGGAAGCTGTAGGCCTCAAAAGCATGAACCATCTTACCACCTTGCACCTGGAAGAGAACCAGATCAGCCAGCTTCACGACAACTGCCTGGGAAATCTTTCTAGCTTGCAGGAGCTCTACATAAACCATAACCTCATAAACTCCATCTCCTCTCGGGCATTTGCCGGTCTGCGCAATCTGTTGCGCCTGCACCTAAACTCCAATAAGCTTCACGTCATTGACAGTCGCTGGTTTTTAGAAACTCCTCACCTTGAGATCCTCATGATTGGAGAAAACCCAGTCATTGGCCTTTTGGACATGAACTTCAAGCCCCTTGGAAGTTTGAGGAGTTTGGTCCTGGCTGGCATGGATCTTATTGATGTTCCTCCAAATGCATTTGTAGGCTTGGACAACCTGGAGAGTATATCTTTCTACGACAACAAACTGGTCAGAATCCCTCAATTGGCACTCGAGAAAGTCCCCAATTTGAAATTTTTGGATTTAAACAAAAACCCAGTTCACAAAATCCAGGAAGGAGACTTCCGAAACATGCTTCATCTAAAAGAGTTGGGAATCAACAACATGATGGAGTTAGTGTCTATTGATCGCTATGCTCTGGACAACCTACCAGAACTGACCAAGTTAGAGGCCACAAACAACCCCAAGCTGTCTTATGTCCACCGCCTGGCCTTCAGGGACATGCCTTCCCTGGAGAGCTTGATGCTCAACAACAACGCCCTCACTGCTCTTTACCAGCATTCGGTAGAGGCCTTGCCAAACCTGCGGGAGATCAGTCTGCACAGCAATCCCTTGCGATGTGACTGTGTCATTCAGTGGATGAGTTCCAATAAGACCTCTGTACGCTTTATGGAGCCCTTGGCCATGCTTTGCACCTCCCCGCCAGAACTCAGGGGCCAGCGTGTTCGAGAGCTAAGATTGCTAGAGAACTCCGAGCAGTGCATCCCACTGATATGTCATGACACCTTCCCCGGCCACCTCAATCTAAATCTTGGGATGAGCGTCAGTCTGGACTGTCGGGCCATGGCCGAGCCAGAGCCTGAGATCTACTGGGTGACCCCTCTTGGAAACAAAATCACCATGGACACTGTGTCAGAGCACTACCACCTGAGCAGCGAGGGGACTCTGTGGCTGTCCCATGTACAGGTGGAAGACTCGGGACATTACACCTGTGTGGCCCAGAACATAGAAGGGGCTGACACACGGGTTGCCTCAATTCGAGTGAATGGAACCCTGCTTGACAGTGCTCAGGTGATGAGAATTTATGTGAAACAGACAGAGTCCCACTCCATCCTTGTCTCTTGGAAAGTCAACTCCAATGTCATGTCCTCTAATATCAAATGGGCCTCAGCCACCATGAAGATCGACAACCCGCACATCACGTATACGGCTCGTGTACCTGTGGATGTTCATGAATACAACCTCACTCATCTTCAGCCTGCCACAGAGTATGAGGTATGCCTCACAGTCTCCAACGTCCACCTGCAGACACACAAGTCTTGCGTGAATGTCACAACCCGTAGCGCGACCTTTGCCCTGAACCTGTCAGACCAGCACCCGAGCGCTGCCGTGCTAGCAGTCATGGCTACCGCGCTAGCCTTCCTCAGTCTGGCTACTGTCGGCATCTACACGGCCCGCAGATGGAAGAGAAAGAATTATCACCATTCCTTGAAGAAATACATGCTTAAAACTTCCTCCATCCCTCTCAATGAGCTTTACCCGCCACTCATCAACCTGTGGGAGGCTGACGGAGAGAAAGACAAAGATGGCAGCACAGAGGGGAAGCCGTCTCCTGTTGATACTACACGTAGCTACTACATGTGGTGAATATGTAGCAAGGAGGCCCGGCCGCCTCTTCAGCAGCACAAATAAACAAGAACTTCTGACATTTTGGTGTAAAAGTCACCAAGTTGTTTTGTGGGCTTTGCTGATACCTAGCAGAGTGAACAAGAAGGATGATTTATAGTAGTATAGCGTGTTGCGCTGATTCTTTCTATTTCTTGTTTTGTCTTCAAGGAAGCAGCTGTATTTAGCTTCAATGTTACTTTAGTTGCTATGCTGTAACTGTGGTGCATTTCTAACTCACTTTTACTTGGGTTAATAATACTGCAGCAGTGGCCAGGGGTCTGACTCTTGTGGCAGCATTAGTAATGATGAGTCTTTTCTTTCTGTTTTGTAAAACAGGTCAACTTTGTGCACCAATATGGAGTTTGTTTAAACTTCAACAAATAAAAGCTGACAGCGGGTTTCAGACGTGTTACATTGTCTACTGAATGTTAGCAACTGTGCAGTAATGTTGTATCAACTATACCTTTCGACTTTCTGATTTAGATGAAAAAAACAAACAGTATTTTAGTTTACAGATATTTGTGATGTCAAAAGCTAGAAATACAATTGTTAAGTAGAATGCTTCTTTTTTTTAAGTTAGTTTTCAATGAACATTATAAGGTTTTATTGGTACCCTCTTCCTCATAAATACCATAGGGGTGTACTTTATTTTGCTAAGATTTTTGCTGACTGGTTAGTTTATTTTCGACATGTAATGTTTTATTGACAATGCCAAAATAAATAATTTTCTGATTCTTTTGCATATTTGGTCTTTGTTTTCCCTCATATTTCAATTTCAGTTTAAGCAGGCAGACTGAGCAAAGAACACAGCAATTTATAGATTACTATATGCTGCCGGTTCATTATATTGGTGCGCAATTGTTCAAATACACACATACAAAAAGTGAGTTAAGATTTTAACCTCATAAAATTGGTGTGATGATTATGGAAATTATTCATCACAGATTGTCAGCATATAAAATACATGTTATAAGAAAATGTTTATAGCTCCACAGTCTCATTTCTGTAGTTTATATTTGGTCTTTACTAAACCTTAAAGTATTTACTGCTTCAATGTCTACGCTTAAAAGTTTCCCTTCTCCCTCATTGACATGAGAAAATGTCCTCTTTTATAAATACAGTGGATATGTTATACTCTTGCTAACTGGTTGGATAAATATAGACAATGGTGATAAAAAATAGTTTTATTTATTTTTCATACAAAATTAGAGGGAAAAAAACTTCCATAAAATAATGAGTCGATTTCTGCAGTAAAGCAGCACTTATACTGTATTTGGAAACAATGGAGCTTGATCTAAAAGAAAAAAACAACAACAACTAAAAAATATGGTTTAATGTGAACCAGGAGCTCAAGTTGAAGTCAGTGAGGCTCCTCAGAGACGCATCGAAAACCAAGATTGGAGGCAGAGCTGTCTGGAGTGTTCTGGCTTCGCGCTGCACAGCGGTACCTGTAACAGTATGACTGTGGGAAGGAGAGAGATACAAAATGTAATAAACTGATGCACATATAAAAATCTCACAGCCATCATAGCAGTGCAAATGAATTAAGTGAAGACAACATCATTTTACCTTGTGGCACATGTATGACCCTCCTTTCTTTACTTTGTCAGTGCCTGATGGAGGACCTGTCTAAAACAAAAAGTTAATCATATTAATGACACGTGTGACATTTTAGGACATTATGGTGCGATGCTGTGAAGTTACTGGATTGTGTTGTTGTTCGGTGGAGTGATGCACAGTCCACCAGTCTGACGTCCATTCCCACGCATTGCCCACCATGTCAAACAGACCAAAAGCATTGGCGGGAAAAGACTTCACCTGAGGGGTGTCAATTCCAGACATTACGTTTACATCCAACCACATATTCGAACAAGGTGTATCAAGAATGCTCGAAGACAAACAGATGTTGATTAGCTTTAATTGAGGAAATTGAGTTTTAAAAATTCAATTATAAACAATAATATTTAAATACTATATTATACCGTTATAAAATATTAACTTTCTTATAGTGTAAGTATTAATGAATGCATACATTGTTCACCAGCCTAACAAAAAAACAAAAAACAAACGTGTAAAAATTTCAATTTAATTCACAGGTTGAGAGCACTACTCCCTATAGAGGAGTGACTAGAATTAAAGTACCGGCATTACTAGAGTATCAGCTATCATCAGTGAAAATGCCAATTTTTCATGAGCATGATTCCGGTATATTTTAAATATTATGTTAATTACAAATCAGGTTTCATACTCCCCCAAATCTCTAATATGAAATCTCTTGCCAGAGCAAAACGGTAACATTTAATTTCCTGACTCTCACTTACCGGTGAGGTTTTGATGTATCCATCTTCTGCAGAATTATGGTTAGGGAACTCCCCTTGCCAGAGGTTGGCATAGTGTTGCCCTTTTGGGTTCAGTCGATTTCCCCAGGGATAAAGTCTGAAAAAAATATTTTACTTTTTAAAAATGTTTACATTAGTAATAATGATTCTGCAGGTAGGATTTAATTAACATTCAAGGTTTCATTTTTCTCGAGTCTATTTGGATCACTGGTACAAATCACCGGCAGACTTGATGGAAAGAAAATTACTTAAAGAAGTCGTTCCACATTCACTTTTTATGCATAATGGTGAAAAACAAAAATAAAAGATACAAGATATTTCTCCTGAGGAAAAGCGTGAACTACTGCAATGTCTTACGCAAGGAAAGAAAACACATTTCAAGAAAATCCTCAAACTGTTTAATAATTTGTACGTTACTTGGAGAGCAAATGGATTTCATTTTGATAACGGCATATTAAGGAACGTTTCTGTGGGATGAAAAAATACGCACTAAGATGGTTGGGCACCTTTTTGCTTCCTGAAGATGTCCAAATGACCTCTATGAAATATGTGGAGTTTCTAACTGACCATTTCCTTCCATGGTTATAAGAAAGAAGAATCATCCTACAGTAAAATCATTCAAGACCACCAACCCACAACTGCAGGAAATATCACTGAATATTCAGCTGCTGAGAAAAACTCAAGGTGTGGCCATCACCATTCCCTGACCTCAATCCCATTGAGAGCCCAGGAAGAATCCTTAAAAGGGAGGGACGGCAGTAAACCTCCAAAGAGCAGCTCTGATGTCAATTCTTGCATCCTCAAACGAGATTCAGATAGTAACTATCCAAAGAATGACTTTAAAAATAATACTTTTTAAAAATGTTATGTACCACATAACTGCTGAGCATAACAATTTGAAACATTGTATTTTGAAGAGGTTTGAAAAAAATATTGTGGTGTGATTGTGGTTGGTATGTTAGATCAAATCCAATTATTTCTTACAAAAGTCAATATAATGGTGGATCATCAAAACATTTCATCCACTGTAAATTGCATCGGGAAACCATCTACAAAAAAGCATATGCTTCATAATTTCGAGAACTATGCATACTGCTAATGTACCAATTTTTAATCGACACAATGACTGAACATCTTACCTGTCTTTTAAATTGCCTCTGCAGGCGTACTCCCACTCTGCCTCCGTCGGAAGCCTCTTGTTGGCCCAGGTACAGTAGGTAACAGCATCTGCCCAGGATACATGAACAACAGGATGATCCAACCTAAAACGGATTCGTTTTGATTAGTTTAGCATCACAATTGTGAAACAAACCATGGTTAAAAAAAACAAAAAACAAAAAAAACATGGATCACATAAGAATCTCCTTGCCTATCTTTGATATTGGCGCCAGGACCCTCAGGTTGTCTCCAGTTTGCCCCTTTGACTGGAAGCCACCAGGGGGCAGCAGCCACCTAAAAATGCAATTTTAAAAAATGAGAGCATATACAGTCCTTCATATCAATTATCCTAAAAGTTACTTACTCAAAACAGACAGGAGTCCAAGTGAGGCATTTAACAGTCTACTGGGTTCAGAGCAAATGAAATTTAACGCATGAGCACAGGAAAAGTCACTGGCGCCCACGCTTGAAAGGTAGCAAAATATGACCTGGAATGTTGGGTTGCACTATACCTCCAGTATGAGACAATTACGTGGGAAGCAGTACATTTATTGCTGATTGGATTTTGACTCTTGACGGCCGATTAACAATCAACTGTAGAACACTGTCAGGCATCTTACAATTAGATATTGGCCGATTTTAGACTCTGACAGTATGAGAACTGTGAGCAACAATATTACGGTATCACGTTATCATCAAATTAAAATTACAGCTGTAGAATGTTCTTTAAAAAAATATTTGGCTAAATAAAAACAGCATTTTGTTTTTCAAACAAAATATAGATTATTTGGTACATTAAGAAACATGTGCAGTGTTTTAAGTTAAAAGAAAAAAGAAAGAAACAAATATTGACATTCTTCTGTTTTAGTTCTTTGTGAGTCAGTGTTGGTGAGGACTGACTGATGAGGTATTTTTAGAACAGATCGGCAATCTACTCATATAGTCCTTGGGAGTTCACTAGTACCTGCTGGCACCAGGTTTTTCTTTTCTTTTTTTCCCCCTTTTTTTAGAAGTCCCCTCAAAAAGAAAAGAAGAGCTTGTTACCGGTGACGGGCAGTTTTAGCGGTAATTGAAACTTAATCAGCCCATGCCTACGCACTTACGATAAGGCATATACTTACTGTATGAAGTCTGTGTACTGGATTTGGACACAACCAAATAAAACAAACTAAACAAAAGATGGCTAGCTTTAAAACTCGTCTTAATACACATTCTTATTCTTTGGCTTTCGCCTCAGAATGAGACTCGGATTTGTTTTAGTATTTTATTTTGTTTACTGTTTTTGTTACTAATTTATTGTTTGAACGTTGTTTTTGTGTCTGATTTTTTACTTTATGTACAGCAGGTTTTATGCAGCTGGTTATAAGTGCTCAATAAATAAAGTTACGTTGTTTTTGTGTCTGATTTTTTACTTTATGTACAGCAGGTTTTATGCAGCTGGTTATAAGTGCTCAATAAATAAAGTTAAGTTGAATAGCATGTCTTCAAGCTGTTCGTGGTGCTATCAGGAAGAGTTTTATAATTGCAAGGTGTGTCATGTAGTTGTCACAAATAATTGTTCTATAATAATAAAAGAACTTTACAAGGACACTTACACAGTGACCATTTCTGTAATGTTTGCTTTTGTCCTTCTGTGGTTTGCATTCAGCTGAAAAATGTGTGGCAACTGTGCACGAGCAGTCACTTAGCAAATAAATAAATAAATAAAAGTGGAGCAAACATGCCCACAGGAAGCAGTGGGGAAAAACAAAGCCTGTGAACTTCTCCCCCTGGCGCTGACAGCTGCAGGTTTCCATGACAACCACAATGAGAGCTCGCCCATCTGTGGGCCATTATACTTGAGTGGTCTGTGTAAAATATTACGAGTTTGTTTTCATGCTTGCACACCGCCACAACAGTGACAAAAAAGGAAGTACTTACCACTTGTTTGATTTGGCTTTTGATTGTCTCACTTAGAATTCCCTCAAAAACAAACGAGTCTCCAAAATTCTCTGCCTGAAAGAATAAAAAGAGTGATCAACCCATATCACAAAAGAGAACATAAACATGCTGAGCTGTATTGGTCGATTAGCACCTCTGTCACATAACCTGTGGCGTTGGCAAAAATCTGGAACTGTCGGTTGGTGACTTCCTGGATGTCCATGTAGAAGGAGTCCACGTGGACCAGTCTCTGGGGACCTTCTCCATCAGCAGGGATGCCTGGGTTGTCTGTACCCATTAGAAATTCTCCGCCAGAAATCAACACCATCTACATACAGGATATATACTTGTTCATCTTAGTGCAAAGTGAAGTTTGCAGAAGGATGTTGTGGAATTAAATATATCTTTAAACAGGATGCTCTTTATCCTATCCAAGATCAAATTTGAACTATGCCAAAAATATAATTGTATACAAGTATCTATATGTATACAAGTATCTATATAACAAGTGTATAGACAAGAGCTGAATGATTTTGCAATTTACAGCAACAACTTCACAAGATTCCACCAAACAAATGTGGCATACAATTAAATTAATCATGAATCAGATTACAACAATAATGCAAACAAATCTATGGCTTTATCGCTTCAAGTTTCATGAAATAATATGTAAACATGTGGACTGCACTTCTTAAAGAGAACTCAACCTATATTTTTTTTCCGAGAATATGTTCTATGCAGGCCAACTAGTCTTAAAATGGTATTCTGATTAATATTGTGTTTGTGGAATATGAGTTAAGCAGCAAAATCCATCCGTTTTTAGCCATCTCAGGTGGCGGCCATTTAGACATCACAGGTGCTCAGGGCTCAGGTAACAACCAATCACAGCTCACCTGTTTTCTGCAGCTGAGCCATGATTGGTCCATTACATTCCACCCAACCAATCCAATCCATTACAAAGGCCCTGCTACCATGGCAACAAATACTGATATTTTAAAATTCATTCATTCATTATCCATATCGCTTATTCTCACAAGGGTCGCGGGCGTGCTGGAGCCTATCCCAGCTGTCTTTGGGCAGTAGGCGGGGGACACCCTGAATTGGTTGCCAGCCAATCGCAGGGCACAGAGACAAACATCCACACTCACAATCACACCTAGGGACAATTTAGACAGTCCAATCAACTTACCATGCATGTTTTTGGAATGTGGGAGGAAACCGGAGTACCCGGAGGAAACCCACGCAGGCACGGGGAGAACATGCAAACTCCACAAAATGTTGTATATTTTCAAATTATAACATGGGTTCAATTTGAATAGTTTTGCATTATTTTCCTTTTGGAAAAAAAAAAAATCAGTCCACTCGAAAATAATACAAAAGCATTCCCTAAAAGGCTGTTTTTTCCTCACACTAAAAGCTCCAATTTTCCAAATATGTTGTACTCAGGTTGAAGTGGTCTTTCCTACTAGACTATGCATAATTATAACATATTTTCATTTTAGTGAAATTCTGTCACGCTGCTACTGTAAAAGAGACATGCTAACCACTAGTCCGTGGCAATTTTTTAAAAACATTTGACTCTAAGAATTTTAAAGTCCTAATATATTCTGACTTTAATAACAATATTAAAATCAACGTGAGAGCCCTCAGTTTTTGTAGACATTTCAGTTCAGTCTTAGCAAACACATGTAGAAATACAATTTGCAGTGAATGAGGTACTGTATGATAAAAAATGAATACACAGAAAGAGCCATTTACCTGATTCTTTTCGCCTCCCTGTGTGTCAGACTGCATCTCATTGGCGCCTCTGGAATATTTTACACTTCGCTCCTGATATGCAGTGCTTTCCCCCACAACAGCGTCTCTCTTCAAACTCTCACAGCCGCAACTCGCTAAAGCCGGCGAGGTGTCGGGCTCGGAGAGAGCTCTGCATACAAGCGTTTTGTCCAGATAGACCACATTGATCATTAAAAAGGTAAAAAAGTGGAGCATTTTTGCTTACACATCGGTCGTGGTGTTGACGCTTCCGCAAAATCACGTGGTCAGTCAGCTGGTACTGACTAGTGCGATATTGCGCCTCCAGAGGCTGGAAGTGGTACTGTCAGCCTTAATGAATTGAATTTTTAAATTATGTATTTTCTAAACTATGACGACTGTATTCTGTTAATTTAAGTTGAATGCAGTCTATGGGTAGTGTAATTACATAAATTGTCACGCTGAATAATGTAACAAAATAATTTCCCAGAGATCAACAGTGCCGCCGTGCGGGAAGAAGTGGCAGTGAACCACTTCAGCTCAAACTCAGAGTACCGCACAGCACCGCACAGGAGAACGCCTGACGCCGCCTGTCCCTCTTCTTACTGGCCTCCTCTCAGTCACAAACCCTGGCTTGTCTCACTCCGCTGGTTCTCACTATCGCTCGGTCGAACGAGGGGAGAGCGGAGCCGCTGTCATGCTGTCGTAGCTGGCCCTCAGAGAGCCGAACATCCGAGCGTTCACCACCGGCGAGGTAAAGTTGGGGTCTTCAACTTCTTTTCCTTATCTTCATCCTCTTCTCCGCAGAGAAGATAGAGCGCTCCATAAATGGCTAACGCTGTTTCCCCACTGCTCAAGTCAACAAGTGCTGTTATCGTTTGCTGAGGTATTATTTCTTGATTTCAAATGACAGACTGACATTTCCGTTTGTTCAGGCGTCGTCTTTTTTAGTCACAAATGCTTGACAATGCTATGATAACGAGCTGGCTGCTGGCACTAGTTTAAATGTTTTGGTTCTTATGCCGCGAAAGTCACTGTTTTGGATCTGCTCAGTAAGAGGTTAGTCAGATGGAGCAAAGTAGACTTGTTGCAGGTGCACAGCTTCCTGTTGGCAGTCCTAATTATTATCCATTCAGAGCAGCAATCTATTGCTGTAACATGAAACTGAATTTTCCTGCAAACTCATGCAAATGCATGGAGTTGTAGCACCCTCACATCAAAATGTGCCCCATCTAATAGTAAGAATAGGCAAACTAGCAGAATGCTGTATAGAATTCTTTTCCATTTTTGGACCACAGCTAAACTTGAGAAACACCTTTGATTGTTGAAACCTTTCATTGAAATGTATTTTACCTTACTCTGCTGTAGGTGTTCCTTAGTGGTCTTCCAACATGTCGGATAAAATGTCCAGCTTCCTGCACATCGGTGATATCTGCTCCCTTTACGCAGAGGGGTCTACCAGTGGTTTCATCAGCACCCTGGGGTGAGCATATTTGACTAATCCACATGCCACTTGGCAGGGAGGTGATCAGGAATTTTCTCTTAATTTGTTGTTTATGTGTATACTGTACAGGAAATGTGTATTTATAAAGGTGTACAAGTCTGTGGTGATACAATTTAGGACCAGGTGGCAGTTCTAGAGGGGGCCTGGGGATTTTCAGATGGGGCACATTCAGCCCACTTCTAGCTACCCTTAGTTAACTTACCAAAACACAAATCCAAGCAAGCCTGCAACAGTTGACTATTAAAATAAATATCATACCTACAGTTTAAATGGCTGAAATTTTGTTTTCATAATGATGGCAATGACAAAATCCCTGTTTAGAATGAAGAGAAAAAATGACTTCATATTTCTACACCATAAAGACAAATAACAATGAGGCAGACATTGAGACAGAGCCAGATGATGGTGTCAAGAGAGCTGAAGAGAAGCAAGTTGAGCCGCCACAGAGAAAGTTCGATAGCCAGAGGAATTGGGAGGCGGGTTTTCAGAGAAGGTGCACAGAGAAGGACAGAGAAGGCTGAAGATCCTGAGAGTGGTGAGGCTGAAGGTTGAGACAGACAGAGAGTGCTGTATGTGCATCCACAAGCACTAGTCCATCAGGTTTGTGATGTAAAAAAAAAAAAAAGCCTGCTTAATGTGTGTCTGTTATATATGTATTTATTTGTTTATTTTAATGGCGTTCAAATGAACATTAAATAAAGTTTATTTAACATGTCAGATACAACATTGCCTTTAAGATGTGGTAAATGTGATGCATAGTGAAGTAATTTACACAATGTTGTGCTTCTAAGTGTTTATTTTCAACTATAGACAAAAAGCAATGGCAAGAAATACACAAAATTTCAGCAACCCAATATGCAAATAAGGTTACAGTTGCGGGTTTGCTCTGTTTTGTGTTGTAGTAAGGTTAGCTAACGTGAGCTTGAAGCATGCGATCAACTCAAGCCAACATTCACACATGGTCTGGCAGGCTTCTATTAAAATTCATAAAGTTAGGCAACAACATGTCTGTACCAGAAGTCTCACTTTGTCACAATAAAATATTGATTGAATTTCCTACTAGCTCTGACTGCCTTTTGTTGGGTGAACGGTGTAACCGTGATGTCTTACTGGCATGCTTTTATTTTGGGGCCCGGACATTACCAGCTACAGGATGTGTTACGCTGAGGTTTTCTGAGTTTTGCCAAGCAGATCACGTTTTTGTTCCCATTAGTCGTTCATAAAACTCATTGTGAAATACGTCTTGCTGTCTGATAAATCTTTCGTACAAATTATGATAGATTTGACTCGAATGTTGAGCCACATTAGCTACATGTGTTGCGTTTATTACAATTTGAATAAATACAGTTCTGTATAGTCTTCGTTTGGAGAGAGGGCCACAGTTTTAAAGGACACCCCCACCAGCGTCTGCCCTGGTTGCCATTATAGTTGTGAATGGATGTATTAAAAAAGAACCCTAACCCTTCATTTCATTTATAACATTTTTTAAAAATTTGTTTTTGGGAGCCATCCCGGGTTGGTAAATGTAATAATAATTGCGTTATTGTGAGTAAGGCGAGTGAGGGTGGCGAACAGATGGAAACTATAAATCTAATATTGTCTATTGCGGAATCAGTAAAACTGTCAGGACATATGAGTCATGGTGTTGCAGAGTCGATCAAAAAAATGGAATGACCTGCATAATGAAAACCAAACCGTTTTCGAGACTTTGAGGCATTTGCGGAGTTCCACAACTTCCCACGCATATACGAGCGCATAAATTTGCAAAATTGACACAGCAGTTTTGTCCTGCTTCTTTTTTCTCCACGCGTAACCACCAACTCGACTACATTCTTCACATGATCGGCCACATTCTTCACAATGAGTTCCAACCCTTTAAACACGCAAACAGTTGAAGCTTTTTTTTGTTTTTTAAATCACTTGTTACAATAGGAAATCGTGCATTTACGATTAATCCGTTCCAGCATCAAACTGTAACTACTGATAATACTTTTAACTGTGCCGTCCTGGACAGATTATTTAACAGTCATATAGATAATGGATGGATGGATGGATATCAACATTCTTTGTGACCTTACATAAAGACTTAAAAAGGGGAATTCTACCCAAACATATTTTTTTCAAGAATATGCTCCCAGCAGGCCCACTAGTTGAAACACGGCATTCTGATTAATAGTGTGTGTTTGTGCAATATGAGTTAAGCAGCAAAATACACCCGTTTTTAGCCATCTCAGGGGCCGGCCATTTTGTCATTTCTATAGACTGAAAATGACATCACAACTACCCAGGACTCAGGGAATGACCAATCACAGCTCGCATGTTTTCTAAAGCTGAGCCATGATTGGCTGTTAACAGATCCCTGAGCAACTGTGATGTCATTTTCAGTCGACAGAGGTGACAAAATAGCCGCCCCCCGAGAAGGCTAAAAACGGGTGGATTAACTCTTGTTCCACAAACACAATATTTATCAGAATGCCTTGTTTCAAGTAGTGGGCTTGCATAGAATATATTCTTGAAAAAATATGTTTGGGTTGATTTCCAGATTTCTTGAGAATAGTTCACTTGTTTCCCACCGTAACACAACTCAAAATTATTGTGAATTAATTGTACTTGGATGTGGAGGAAACTTCATAGGTATTCATCATTACAGCTTCTCAGGAGTTTGTCATTTTATCATTGTTCATCCCGACATTCAAATAATTAAGACATCCTATGCAGGTGAGATTATTTATAAAGGTGTACAGTCATGGTTTGTTTAAGCTTAGAGAGTTTCTATGAATAATGAACACAATTTTTACTTGCAGTTGTGCTTCATCGGGATGATCTAGTGTAATAAAGTATTACTAAAATGCCTCACAAAACAGTTTCCTGGTTAGTTTGTCATGAGTGACTTTTTTTATTTGGTGATATATTCCTAAAATGCATCACATTACAGTTTTTTTTTTTTTTATTCAGAAATTTAACAGTGTTGTAAATGAATACGCTTTAATCTGCAGCCTGGTGGATGACCGCTGTGTGGTCCAGCCTGATGCCGGAGACCTCAACAGCCCTCCAAAGAAGTTCAGAGGTAAGAGACACAGAGATTGTCCTCCTGAGGCTGACATCATCTCCACTAACTGCTGTGTGTTTATATTAAGAGCTCTGTGATAGACACTGCTCCATGTGTTTTGTGCTGCGTTTCTTTGGTGACGGCCACAATATCTCTGCCCGCCGGACGTCAAACAGGGATGCCATTGGCAATGTTCAAGATGCATCCACCTCACCTCAGAAAACAGAATTGATGTTAAGAAACCTCGTGAAGTTTTTCATACAAAAAAAGTCTTGAGATACTACTTTGGGTGTACTTGCTATAAATAGTCCTCATACAGGAAGTAGAACTCATGACCCTCGGTTCTCAGGCTGGAGGCTTGTATCTCTAGGGGCAGCTGGCCCCACATTGCAAAGAGAGTATCTGATCTTGTGTAATCTTTGTACTCTTGTCAGTCATCTCTTTGCAAACAGCTGATTAAGATGTCTTTTAGGGAAGGTCATGTTTGATGGAAGACACATGTTGATATGACAGCCATTGCAAGAACAGACCAAGCTAACTTTGAAGTAGTGGTCATTCCCAATTAGCCCACACGATAATGATCTACGAATGGAATTCTCCTTGTTGCTGTGGGAATGTAGATTGAAGTCGATTCTGCGCTAAGGCTCAATCTCATCACATATTCTTCAACATGTTTCGCAGTCGCAGAGGCACAAATCATTTTAAGACTTATTGATGTAACATTGATGTTTACGATGCTATTTTACAATCTCAAAGGAGGGCAGACATTTTAATTGTGTTTAGAAGCGTTGGTGTGCTCTGAGAGTTGTACTCTCGCTTACAAGCCCCCCACTTCTTTTATATCTCAAGCAACTGCCCAGTTTATATTATGTCATAGATGACAGGGAAAGCTAGCAGCTGTGTGTGCTTTTATTTCATTTATTATATTCACATTGTGAATATAATCTGGCTTTAAATGGACTGTCTACATTGTAAATGAGCAGCAGCACTTGGTCATGCATGAGTGCAAACTGTTTGAGGAGGATTTTTGGCAGCAAACTTGTACAGAAGGATTTTGCTAATCACTTTCCGTCCTATAATCCTCTACGCTCCCTCCTCCTTCACCTTATTGACTCATCAGAAGGTAGACTGTGCTCTTATGCTGTTGTAATGTCTTCCCACCTTTTTTTTCCCGACGGTTCATACTTATGCACAAGGAACAACTTGTGGTTGAAGCGATACATTAATTGCATTTGGTATAGTCAAACTGTGCTTGTGTAGCACTCTTGAACGCACTGAGTGAGGTTAAAGTGCCTTCGGTAATTGTTTTGTCAGCTGCTCCTGATCAGAAGAGGCCTTTATGTCAGTGTGAGGTGACTCTGGATATCAACCAGGAGGTGAAAAGAAGAGTTAGTGTGAATGAAAGCAAGCGATGAAAGCGACATGTCTGTGTTTACTATTGCATACCCGTGTCCAAACAGATTTAAACATTCCAATTATAGTGGATTCGGTGTGCGGATTATAGTCTGATTTTTTTTTTTTTTTTTCCAAATAAATTGTGGCTCCAGAATCCAGAAGTGACCACACTGATGAGTTCACCAATATTATTAATATTGCCATTAACAGTGTTCTATCATCATGGTTATGTTTGTGCTATAGTAGACACTAGCCTACAGGTCTTGCTAGCCGTGTCATCTGGGTCTAGTACTGTCAGTGCTGAGGTATGCTCAACATTTCCCCCTAATGTAAACACAAGCACTCTTTAATGTAATCAAACTTTCACTCATGCAGGCCATGAGCTATATTTCACTCTGACACACAGAAAAGAACTATGATTGGTAGTCAAAGCAAGGCAATATACTATTGTTGTGCACAATGTACCAATAATCACTCCCTGTCTATTTCTTGTACATAACAGCTGAAACACCTAACAGTTGTTCAAAGTTCATCCATTATCTTGACCCACAATTAGATTCCAATAGTCATAACCTCAGCGTGGCTATACGGTATTAATACCTTAGAAATGAGGTTACGTTGTCATCACAATTTCTTTTGTAGTTTCCGAACCCTAAAATTTCCAACTGATTTTGAGTAAACCATTATATTAAATTTATATTGAATAAAAAAATCCAAGAAGCCCAAAGAATGTTCTCTGTGAATAATGCATCAATCTGACAACCGTGGCTGAAGGCATATGCGGGATGTGTACAAGGTGTGTCAGAAAAGTTTCAGGACTGGTGTCACAAATGATATATTAAAACACAAACGTCAAACTATGAGCTTTCCTTTTCAATGTGGGCCAGACGATCTTGCGACATTTGCTTTTTTCATTGCGGGATAAGAGCTTCACTATGACGACGCTACTGCTCACAATTCCCTGAGCATCCGACAGTTCCTTGCCAAGAACGCCGGCGTGCTCGAGTATCCTCCCTACTCACCCAACCTGGTTACATGTGATTATCTTTTATTTTTTTGTTTAATCCCCTTTTCCCAAGACTTCATCAAAGGGACCCGTTTTGAAGATGTGGATGACATCAAAATGGCAATGACGATGGGGCTACAGAGGATTCCGTAAGAATCCTTCCAAGAGTGCATGAAGGCGTGGCTAGGAAAGTGCGTTGACTATGAGCGATTACTTCAAAGGGGAAACTAGTAGTTTGGATTTGAAATGAATCTTTCATAACACCATTCCTGGAAATTTTCTGACAAACCTTCTATATGCAGGAGCTGATAAGGATTGTATAACCAACCGTGGTAGAGGTCAACGCTGGAATGGCATATGCACTAGAACTATAGTGCATTTTAGTTCCCAATGGTATCGTGTGGTTCCTGAAAGACTGAGAATAGCACTTCCATTAATGAGAAAAAAATTTATAATTCTGTAAAACATTAAACCATCTTTGAAATAACTGAGCTACACACAAGCGCTAAGGGTGTAAATATCAGTCTTTCTTTCTTTTTAGACGATTCGCCGATACACTTGGAGCAAAGCAGAGCTGCCTGTACCTTAAAATGTCCTTAAGTTCTTCCCAACACAAATCAGTGTCGCTCTCCGAGACTGCTGTCTGCTGGTTAATTACCAGAAATAGACCTGTCTTTGCATTCCTTTCCAAATAAGTCCAACATAAGTGCATAGTTTTACTGGCGATCGCGATGGAGACACCTTACTGGAAATGGCCAAGGTTGCTATTGTGGGATATTTGTTGTCTTAGATGCTCTGCAAATGATGATGAGATGCTTCCTCCATCTCTTAACAGGATAAGAACTTTGGAGCGAGTCGCAGTTTATACAACCCAGATCATTGAGGCTGTTGTTGACTTAACACAGAATAGAAGTCTTACGCAATATGTGTCTTTAGGTCCCCTGCCAGATGTTGTATCCACTGCATGGAGAGTTGCTCCCTCTTCATATCGATACTAGGAAGTGTTTGTGTCACATGGCATTCAATAGCTACTTGTATAGATACTTGTTGGGTAGTACGCGCCATCTTTCCTCCAAAAATGATGCAGTATGTGTTAAAAAACATCTACACACATTTGCATTGGAGATATTGATATTGTGATTATTTTGTTTGTATGACCAAATGTAATGAACATCTGCATATATAATAAAATATATGCAGTATAACAGTGTTAAACTTATAGGCTGTTTCTTTTCAGCTGGTAAAACATTGTTTTACATTACAAGAATGTTAATGATTGCTGGCTCAGGATTGCTCCCAGCAGTTCTCCTGCCCAGTGACCCCAGAAAGAATTCTGAGCCCAGTTTCAGTACGACTGAAGCAACATGTGCTCTACACTTGACTTTAATTAAAAACAATTGCAGGCTGATACGTTTCAGTATGGTACAGACTGCATTTTCCGAGCTCGTGTGGAACAATACGACAACTGAACTGCAATGTTTACAGTTAAAGTGTTTTAAAGTGAACAAACAACAAATGATCATTTCAGATCATTAATCTGCAAGTGGGAAGATGTGCTATGCACATTCAGCAGTCTAGATCAACTGTTCCTGCAGCCCGTCTCGCTTTCTCTCTCTCTCTCTCTCTCTCTCTGCTTAACATTCTTTCACTGTCTTCCTGTCTCCCCCATTTTTTTTTGGCCACTTCCTTTTCTGTGTTTTTTTTAACAGTATTCTGGGTCATACTTAAGTAAACCATATCTGATGTGGTTGAAGGTGAAGAACATTTTGCGGATATGGCGGGAGCATTAACTTGGGGAAATTTGTGGAATTTCTAAAGGCTTATAAAGATAGGGAATCCCCACCCTCTTTTTCATCCCACTCCTCTTCTCTCGGTTGGCCTTATTTGGACATGTTGCTGCAACCAAAGTTGGAAGAGAGAGTGAGAGAACAGGGGAAGGATGGTCCAGTTTTTCTTTTCTTCTTCCTTCGCTCTTCTCAAACCCTCAAAATAGAAGACTGCTCTGTGGAGAGGTGAAGTCGATTGTAGTGCAGCTGAAGAAGAGGAACTCCTCTAGGCCAGAAGAGGAACTGTGTTAGGATCAACTGTGTCCTCATGCAAATGAGACGATTGCTCGCCTTCCTGCTTCAACTCTATCTATGAAAATTAGTCACACATTCACTGATAAGAGCCTCACGTATTTGTTGTTCTTTCGAACTGACCTCACTGCTGCGGCCGTGCACTCCCTTGGGTTGTCATACATGCTTGTACGCCCTACGCAGATCACGACCAAATGTTTCTTATCTTGTACAAAATGGCTGCACGTACAAAGTAGCCTACACATAGACTGACACGCAGTTGCCCGTTCCTCATCAAACCTCACTGAGGCGCTTCCATTTCCATTCATGAGTTGTGAATGCGTTTGAAGTTTGACACACGCCTTTCAGAAAAGTCAAGTGACACTGCTAAATGTCTGTAAACGATAAATGATGCATAGCAGACCATTGCTCTTGGTGTGAATGAGTAAATGTGATAAAAGCACATTGAATGGTTGGATGTTAGAAATGGGCTAAAATAAAAGAATTATTATTGAAGCTCATTCACCCTGTGGATGACACTGATGTTGTGTAATTTATGTTATTTAAACTCCACCATTGTGTTGTGGGAAAATATGCCAGGAAACGTGTCATAAGGACTCTAGAAAAGGAAATGGAATGGTTATAGCAACATAACGGAAGCAAACAGACGGTACAGGACCATAAGAAAAAACAGGTCGAGTAGACTGAAAAGCAGCTTTTTTCCAACTGCTGTAAGAGCTCTAAACAATCACTCTCTTTAATTTGTGAAATATACTAATGCAACAAAATCCAGTCTTCAGTATACATATTTATCATGCAGTAACCTCACAATATGAATATTCAACTCAGTTGCACTTTGAATTAATATGAATATGAATTAAGCAGCAAAATCCACCCGTTTTTATCCACTTCAGTGGGCGACAATTTTGCCACTTGCTGTCGGCTGAAAATGATATCACAGTGTTTCACAATGTTTTAGATGTCTCTCTCCTCCATCACACCTGATTCAAATGATCGGGATTGTTATCATGAGGAGCTCACTGATGAGCTGATCATTTGAATCAGGTGTGTTGCAGCAGGGAGACATCGAAAACATTGTGGATAGGAGCCCTCGAGGACCGGAGTTGGACACCTTTGTCAGATCCCGTATATTTCAAACTGGGGGGTAAAAAGAAAAAGGATCATTATTAAACGACATAATACATGTGGAAAATATCCTTCTTTATGTTGTTTGTGTCTCTCTCTCTCTTTGTACATTAAAAAAAAAAAAAAAAACTCACTCTGCCCCTCTCTCTTCACATCTTTGCCTTGGGAAGACTGTCTCTTCAGACTGTGTCCCATGAACCGCTACTCGGCCCAAAAGCAATTCTGGAAAGCGGCCAAGCCTGGAGGGAACACAGACACGGTGCTCCTCAACAAGCTCCACGTAAGTGTGACAACACTTTGGCCTCGCAGTCATCACTCCGGCCGAGGGCACTGCACGCTTAGCTGTCCACACAGCTCAAACACTCAACGCGGAGATAGATTTCGAAATGTTCTCACATAATTTTCAGATTTTGCTGATAGATTCAGCTGAAGCATCATCGAACACGTCGTAGTGGTTTTATGGCATTTTACATGTTCTGTAAGCCGATGTTTTGAAGAGACTGCAGTTGCTGAGGTAGAATTTTAAACATTCTTTTTTATAGCCCATTATAAAGCCTTGTGCTTCAACTTTTCTTTCTCTACACTTTTCCTCCCTACCCTTCAAGCTATCACACAATACCTTTTAAAGTTATCTGACCACATTCTCATAAAAAGGAAAGTTGAAATCTCTCCTTTGGCAACATGGATATGGACAGTCACCGTTTTGGTCTGAAGTTACTTTCGCAGTGCCTTATTGTCACTGTGTTCAAATTGGCAAATTATTTCTCACCAGTCTTCTGTGTTGTGTTGGTATACAATAAAGTAAATGGATGAGAGATTTACCATCAGTGCTTTCAACGGGACCCCTCCCTTATCTGCCTTTTTCTTTTTAGCATGCAGCTGACCTGGAGAAGAAACAAAATGACTCGGAAAACAAAAAGTTGCTTGGAACAGTAATTCAGTATGGGAATGTTATTCAGGTTTGTCATAAGCATCTGCTTTTAACCCAGACGTAGTCTCACTAATCCCAGTTACAATTACTGTATTGTAGGAAAATTACATTAGGCTATCTTTGCACTCGTTTGACTATGATGTATTATTACTTAATTCTCCAAGAATACTGAAACCATTAAGATACATGATTAATTTGTGTAAGTGTACCAGCTCAAGCAAGGTTGCGGCTAATGACAATGATAATGAGGCCATGTCTATAGTGTATATCATCTCATTTCGTCTTTCATATAATGTTATCCAGTTATGCTGGTATATCTATTTTTGCCTGCACCTTTTAACCAACATTCCCCCTTGAAAGTCCCCCCCATTGAAAAAACACACACATACTACAACTATGTCTTTTTTTCCCCGCTTAGCTCCTCCACCTAAAGAGCAACAAATACTTGACGGTGAACAAGCGCTTGC
Source organism: Filicampus tigris (assembly GCF_054856515.1). NCBI lineage: Eukaryota > Metazoa > Chordata > Actinopteri > Syngnathiformes > Syngnathidae > Filicampus > Filicampus tigris. Next base: position 15,903,382 of record NC_141225.1, on the reverse strand, counting down.
CTGCACTCTTGGAGAAGAATGCCATGAGGGTGATGCTGGACCCTGCAGGAAATGAAGGCTCATGGTTCTACATCCAGCCGTTCTACAAGCTGCGCTCCATCGGGGACAGTGTGAGTCAGAACATACGCAAATGGGGGAATATACCATCATTTGTGCTAGTTGTAGTAAAGAGATGACTATCTACACCAAAATGTAGTCAAACTTTTCATCTTTAAGAGCCATTTGAGTCTGCAATAAAACCGACTACCTGTTGAGTCAGATGACAAATCGTGGCCACACACAAACCACGGGAACAATGGCTGAAGCGATCCCAGTGTCTTATTTTATGAAAGTCCAATGGAAGTCTTTTGATGACATGTTTGGCTCACATAAAAAGTACAATATGATGCGCAGATGTCCTGTTTCCTATTTCCTCTCCCTTTGCACAGCGCGATGAGGAACAACTTACATTTTTTTTCATGAAAATATCTGCTTCAATTCAGATGGCAACTTTAAAACGAAGACACTAACAATTTTTTTAATTTGTTTTTTGTAAACACTGAAAATGTACCTCATACCAACATTCCGCTTTAACATCAATTAAAACTATCTTATGCGCACGGGTATTAAAAAAAAAAACTGCCTACAAGTTTTTAAGAAAATCTCTGATAACATCAAATACCAGGTTTCAAAGCTCGTGTCAAAGCAGCAAGTGAACGATTGACCATCCCAATTTGTCTATGCAATAGCATGATGACAGAAGTATGTGGGAAAAGTTCAATATTGACAAAGACCTGTTGAGGAAAAGCGTGTCATACGTGCCAAATGACTGGGAAGCTGATTAATGGCTCAATATCAGAATTAAATATAATATATAATGTTGAAAAATGATTTCGCATAAGGACATGTTGACATCCTACAAAGGAAACAAGCCAAAATAAATGCTGGTAGTTTCCTGTGGATTTTTTTTTTTTTTTAATTGTTTTCGTTTACATAAAATGAAATTTACATACGGGTTAGGGTCCACACAACACTTAAGTGTGTACATGACCTAAGCCTAAGTGGATGAGTCACCATTCAGATTGCATCTATTGTATCCTTATATGGAGCTCTTCCAGGCCACAGTAGGATTTTACCTGGTCTCGAATCTCTTGTTGGCACGAGCGTGGTGTTGTCGACTTGTCAATAAGCAGCTCGCATAAGCCTCTCCCACACTCACTTTAGCTATTACACGAGGTCTGATTATCAACTTGAGCCTTACAAGATACTCTTTTCTGCATGCTGTTACTGTAGCTTTTTTTTCCCATTATATTAAAAAAAGATCCACATCACTTATAGCTGTTGTCAACAAGCACGTCTTTCATTTTTTAAAAATATTTTGCATGTTTGTGTTGTTTTGTGTGATGACAGGTGGTGATTGGCGACAAAGTGGTCTTGAACCCGGTGAACGCAGGCCAGCCACTCCACGCCAGCACACACCAGCTCGTGGATAACCCAGGATGCAACGAGGTCTGGTGGCGCTGATGCATCTCATCTCAAGCCTTTTTGATTTCTCTGTGGGCGTGTTTGGCTGTGGAGAATTTATTTTTAACACATTACTGCTGCTCGGCTATCAGCCAGCTGATAGAAAAGCCACCACCTCTCTGTACTCACAATGCTGTGAGTTTGCCCTTTACTGCATGACTGCTTCTTTTTAACTCCTACAAACCTCTATTCACGCAAAGATGGTCATTTTTAGAAAGTTATTCTCATTAGCTTCTTGCCCTCTAACTTTTTTTCTTTGATGCTTTGCTACTAAAATATGAACGTATAAAAGAATTAGAGTTGTCCCGATCCGATCGTGTGATTGGAAATCGGGGTGATTTTCTGCTGATCGGTATCGGCTGAAAAAGATCAGATTTTTGAATTTCCTTGATTTCTAAAGTCGAGAATAAAATATTTTGTTTACTTGAATTTAACCGCAATTCATAACACTTATACAGTAAAAACTAATACTTAAAAACAAATGACTTGGGCGCAAAAAAATATGATGATTACTAGAATTTAATGATGTATTAGGCATTTGAAAAAACAGTTCCAATTTGATCTATGAAAACATGTTTCTTCCTCACTGCATGGAACGCTGAATCAATTTAAACACTACACTACTGCTTTAACTGTGAATCAATTGTAGATTATCCCTTCAGTGACATCAGTCTCTTGTTTTATTTTTGTTTTTGAAGGTGAATTCAGTCAACTGCAACACAAGCTGGAAGATCGTCTTGTTCATGAAATGGAGTGACAATCAGGAGATCATCTTAAAAGGGGTTTGTCGAATGGCAGCACATTGTCATTGCCTTTTTTTCTTTTAATATAGCACTGTTATCATAATCAGTGTCACAGTATTATTTGCATCACATTCAAAGATCCCAACATGGGCCAACATACAGTATGTGACTTGCCAATTAATAATAGTTAATAATAATTAATGGCTAATTAATTTGTGACTTATTTTTTTCCTCACAGATAATAGAAAAAAATGAAATGCACCTAATGTAAGGCAATTTCACTATTTTACACAATCCCCCAGTTATTCTTTATTCTAACTATATGTGATGTATAATATTACTTGCCAGATGTCATCTCTGGTATGTTGTAGCTTATAGTGATAGCCTTATTAAGATTTTTGATGTTATCATCAAGAATAACTTACAAAGATAGTGTCAGTCCATGTTGATTGAATGCAAGTCAGACGCACAGTTTTTATTTCATTAAAGCTCATGACGCATCTTGTAAATCCACAGCAGTACACTTTGTTCCTGAGTAATTACCTTTACTGCTGAATAATCAATTAAACAAAATGCATTGTGCTTCTGTCCAGGGTGATGTGGTACGCTTATTTCATGCAGAGCAGGAAAAATTCCTCACGTGTGATGATCACAGGAAAAAACAATACGTGTTCCTTCGCACCACTGGACGTCAGTCAGCTACCTCAGCAACCAGCAGCAAAGCCCTCTGGGAAATAGAGGTGAGAGGGAAAAGTGATGTCTGGATAGTTGTTCAAAACTCTCTTGCTATGTCACTGTTAAAGAAATCCTGTGCCTGTAACGGTTTAACTGTCTATACATCAGGTCGTACAACATGATCCCTGCCGAGGGGGGGCAGGCTACTGGAACAGTCTGTTCAGGTTTAAACACCTAGCCACTGGACATTACCTGGCAGCAGAGGTCAGTCCACCACAAAACAATGGAACATAATTTGTCGGATGTAATTTGATATTCATAAGTCAAATCTCACCAAAATACTGTGTCGATGAACTGTACCGATTATGTTAACGGAATTCCAAGGTCATTACGTTTGACATTTTTAATGTTCATTGCGTACAATTGATGTGTACTAAATGAATGGATATTGTGAATTCTTTGCAAAACCTTCTTAAAGTGCAACTATTCACAGTAAATATCGACTTATTTTAAGTATTCAAATTGTCAAGTCCTTTTGACAGCATACTGCCGTGTATTTAAAGGTGAATCCAGAGTATGAAGATGAGGGTCTGGAGTCACGCACCTCAGTAAGAGTCACACACTCTCATACATACCATACGAAGTAGTTTCACTCCCAGAGCAAGTAATAAGATGTGAAAAAAAAAATCTTCATATTTCAAACAAACGCAAAATTGAACAAAGCAGGATTTTGTGAAAAGTCTTAAGTACAACAGTTTTACTTCTTGGCTGTTACAGTACTGCACTGTACTGTATTCACATTTGTGGGTATTGATGACCACCAGATGGCAGTGATTCACTGATAATGCTTCTTCACTGTTGAAGCTGCTGTGTGCTCTTGGTTTGGCTCTCACTGGTACAGCTTCACTGCAGCCGTTAATGGTAAAAAAAAAAAAAAAGGCAAGCAAAGTGACAACATTTATTGTTTGAGCAGAAGATGTATCACATTTGTATAGTTGATTACAAAATCTGCATTCATTTACCACTACATTAGACATTCCTTCAAACCATGAGAAGTACTGTATATGAGAAAATTCTTGTTTTAACTGTTATTTAAAGAAGTCAACCCAAACATTTTTTTCAAAAATATGTTCTTTGCAGGAGCACTAGTTGAAACATGGTATTCTGATAAATATTGCGTTTGTGGAATATGAGTTAATCCACCCGTGTTTAGCCATCTCTGGGGGCGGCCATTTTGTCACTCTGTCAACTGAAAATGACATCATAACTGCTCAGGACTCAGGTAATGACCAATCACGGCTTACCTGTTTTCTGAAGCTGAGCCATGATTGGTCTTTATCTGAGCCCTGAGCATCTGTGATGTCAAAGTCAGTTGACAGAAGTGACAAAATGGCCGCCCCAGAGATGGCTAAAAACGGGTGGATTAAGTCTTATTTCACAAACACAATATTTATCAGAATGCCTTGTTTCAACTAGTGGGCCTGCGTAGAACATATTCTTGAAAAAAAATATGTTTGGGTTGACTTCCCCTTAACTGTCTGTCTGTGTGATCTCAGTAGTTTATGCAAGTTTTCCTATTAATGCAGGCTATCTATTCTAATTTACTTTATTAGCCTTTTTCACACATTAAACTCATTTGACTTTGAGAGTTTGTTTCACATAACGACTTATAAAAGCAATCATTTAATTTTTACATTTTGTTTAGTGAAGCATTTGTTTTGTTGTCAGAACAATGATGCTTTTATCTGCTACATTTCCTGCTGCTCTGCCCACACGTAATTCCTAGAAAGACACAAATCCACGGTAATAGAGCGGGAAACCATTTCTCTGACAAAGCTGCTTACCCTATAAAATGTGGAATTGGGAGATTGCAGTTCTTTTCAATGTCGCTAATTGCTACAGTACATGTTTTCTGCTTCCAGCTGGATTCGGAGCAAGATACCTTGCGGGCACGTTTGAGAAATGTACAGGATAAAGTCATGTACACACTTGTCTCCGTCCCTGATGGAAATGACATTTCTTCGATATTTGAGCTGGACCCGACCACGTTAAGAGGAGGGGACTCACTCGTACCCAGGTACTCTAGTTAATTAGTGCATTCAATTGATATAATGTGATTTATAGGAGCACATAACTCCTGGATGAGAATTGAGTCAACTCTGCTGTGCTTCATGTGTAACCTATTGGCCTGACCTTGTTTCTCCATCCGGTTGCACAACATGTTTAGCGCACATCGCCTTTGTTTGTATTCAGCTTACATTTCACTTGCCTTCAGATTTACGGTATGAGCGTTTTTGCTTATGCAGTAGGAGCAAAAATGATACATTAAAAAGTAAGACAATGTGATTTCAGGAATTCATACGTGCGCCTCAGACATCTGTGCACCAACACATGGGTTCACAGCACCAACCAACCCATTGACAAAGAGGAGGAAAAACCTGTCATGCTTCGTGTAAGTGTGTGTGGTTGTACGTCTACCCTGATTAAAAAACGTTTGTGATCAACTGATGTGAAACACCCTGGACTGATGGCAAATGATTTCTTTCCTCACCTACACTGTGTGGAGGAACTTATTGGAATGGAGGAGACTGATTTTGAGGTCAACAGTCATCAATGTTGGGTCACAATCACTATTGTAGTTCATACCAAAGTTGTTTGATGGGGTACAAATCGAGGCCCTCATGATCATCCACCACAAACTCATCCAAGTATGTTTTTACCAACCTTGCGCTATGTAATGTAGTGGGTCATAATGTAACAGAAAAGGGCCTAAACCCAACTGTTCCCATACATTTGGAAGCATAGAATTCCCCAAGTTCATTTTGCATTTTTTGATGGATTTAATTAGTTGATCAAGAGGTGTGTCTCAATACTTTGTCCAAAGACTTATTCGACTGACAATTATGTGAGTCTGTATTTGTCTCTGACATTCCGTATACCTCTGGTAATCACAGATTGGCACGTCTGCACTGAAAGAGGACAAAGAGGCCTTTGCAATTGTACCCGTCTCCCCAGCTGAAGTTCGAGACCTTGACTTTGCCAACGATGCCAGTAAAGTGCTGGCCTGTATAGCTGGAAAGCTTGAGAAAGGCACCATCACACAGAACGAGAGAAGGTATGAAGTCCGAGCTGGGTTAAAAAATAAATCTTCTATTTGTTCTCTGAAATGTGTTAATTTTTCTCTCTTGCATGGACAACCAGAGCCGTTACAAAACTTCTAGAAGATTTGGTCTTCTTTGTTGTTGACATTCCCAACAATGGACAGGATGTTCTTGAGATTACAGTCAATAAACCAAACAGAGAAAGGCAGAAACTCATGAGAGAACAGAATATTCTTAAACAGGTATCGGTGCTAATTCAGCACTTTGTGTCGTGGAATTTCTTGTCTGCCAGCACTTTTGTCAGATCTCACAGACATGTTCAAATCCTATCCTGGATTCAGATCTTCAAGTTGCTTCAGGCCCCCTTTACTGACAGCGGTGATGGCCCAATGCTTCGATTGGAGGAGCTCGCTGACCAGCGCCACGCCCCATTCAGACACATCTGTCGATTGTGTTACAGAGTTTTGCGTCACTCCCAGCAGGATTACCGCAAGAACCAGGTACAGGTTTTCCGGTCTAGCGGTTCTGCGTTCTCGGTTTTTGAGTGAACTGGCATAACTTTTACTTGCAGCTGCCGTGCGTTCTGATGTGCCTTCCAGTAACTCAGTAGACCTTTTCTTTGTAGCAGCACTAATTTAATATGAAATTCTGAGAATCTTTGACGTGAAATTGAGCGAATCATATTTGTGCCCATTTCTATTTCAAAGACTCTTTAGCAAATAATGTTGCAATACAAATATCCCAAAACATACTCAGCTGCAGATCCTAGAAGTAGCAAAATCATTCATTATTTTTTTCCCTTGAACCTTTCATCAAAATAAATCTGCGGGAGAGTATGGAATGGAAAACTTGTTTAGGGCTTGATTTTGCCTTTTTTTTTTTTTTCCTGCCAAATGTTTCACTCAATGAATCAAGAGATATCAAGGCCTTGTTTTGCAGATCTTTGTACAGAACCTGACAAAGGACAAGGGGTGACTTTGGACCCATTGTCTGCCTATTTGCATCCACAGGAGTATATTGCCAAGCAATTCCGCTTCATGCAGAAACAAATTGGCTATGATGTTCTGGCAGAAGACACTATCACAGCTCTCCTCCATAACAACCGCAAGTTACTAGAGAAGCACATTACTGCTGCAGAGATTGACACGTTTGTCAGCCTGGTCCGCAAGAACCGTGAGCCCAGGTTGGTAAACTGGTGTGTGTGATGGACCAACCACAACGCAAAGCCATTGATTTGATTGTAATACATTTCCATTGAGCTCTATATTTTTTTTCTAGAATAAGGTGTTTGCCAGACATAGATTGATTTCGTAGTTTTCAGTAGGAATGATTTATGTTGCTTGTTTTAGTTTATGTAATATGTTTTGTGCGTGTCTAGGTTCTTGGACTACTTGTCGGACTTGTGTGTGTCCATGAATAAGTCCATTCCCGTGACGCAGGAGCTGATTTGCAATGCTGTGCTGGATCCAGCTAATGCAGACATCCTAATTGAAACTAAGTATGTGTTCCCTCCTTTAAAAGGGAGCCCAAGTGAGCCTTGTGTTGACCAGCTTCAGGCACATTTTAGATTAAGAGTGTAATTAATTAGAATCAATAAGATATAATGAAATGCAATTAAAAAATGGCAAACCTGTGTGCCAGAAAAGAGGTTCATTGTAAAACCGCCTGAACATGTCAATCTAAGTTAGCAGTAGGGATGAAGTGATTCCGTTTTATGAATAAACCGATAAAACCTTTGTTTCAGACAGTCAACATTACCATTTTAAGTTGAATTATAAATACTTGAATAATACCGACAATCAGGATCATTTTTTTTTTGTTGGTCATTCCAATTGTGACATGAAATCTTCATACCCTTTACCCACTTGTTGCCAGCCAGTGTGTCTTGATCTTCTTCTCCTTACCTTGCTGCTGCAGACTAGTGCTGTCAAGATTTGAGATTGAAGGCGAAGCGCTTGGGGACAACTCTGAGGAATCAGAGGAAGATGAGGAGGAGGTGTGGTTGTTCTGGAAGGACAGCAATAAAGAGATCCGCAGTAAAAGCATCAGGGAGCTGGCCCAGGATGCCAAGGAGGGTCAAAAGGAGGACCAGGAGGTGATCAGTTATTATAGGTAGTTATTGGCCTTTGTTTCCAAAGAAATCCTTTTGAGGTATGTTGCATGGTAATTGTCGTTCCTCTTGAATGGTTTTCCTTTTGTAGGTACCAGCTCAACCTGTTTGCCAGGATGTGTTTGGACAGGCAGTACCTGGCAATTAACAAGATCTCTGGCCAGTTGGACGTAGACTTGATCTTGCGCTGCATGTCGGATGAAGACTTACCTTATGATCTGCGAGCCTCGTTTTGCCGCATGATGCTGCACATGCACGTAGACCGTGACCCGCAGGAACAGGTTACGCCTGTCAAATACGCACGACTGTGGTCGGAGATTCCATCTGAAATTGCAATTGACGAGTGAGTTAATGGCCAAACTGACAATAATGTGCACATTGCCATGTTTTAGTCTATATTCATCATCTTCATATGATCTCTATGTAGTTATGACAATGACGGAACATCGAAAGATGAAATTAAGGAGCGATTCTCACAGACTATGGAGTTTGTTGAGAACTACCTCAGAGATGTGGTTTGTCAGAGCTTTCCTTTTGCCGATAAAGAAAAGAATAAGCTCACCTTTGAGGTGAGTTTTACCAACTTGACATATAAAACGCGTTCACAATCATGGCACACATTCTGGTAAAAAAAAAAAAAAAATGACAACAAAAATAAAATCCTCCTGTTTCTTTTTTTTTTAGGTGGTAAATTTGTCCAGGAATCTGATTTATTTTGGCTTTTACAACTTCAGTGACTTACTAAGACTCACCAAGATCCTGCTAGCTATTCTAGACTGTGTCCATGTGAGCACAATTTTCCATTTCAACAAGCTGGAAAAGGGAGATGAGAGCAAAGGTACGAAACCCAAAATGGCTGGAGACCCGTAGGAGGGTGATGTAACTAACAGGACATGAAGGTTTTGGGTTTTTTTTCTTCTGAATGCATTTGTACGTTCTTCTAGGCAGTAATGTGATAAGGTCCATTCATGGTGTTGGGGAGCTGATGTCACAGGTGGTTCTCAGAGGTGGTGGCTTTCTACCCACAACATCAAATAGCAGCTCCAATGGAAACAGAGTCAAGTCTCAGACAGAACCAGAGAAACAGGACATTTTGGTCATGGACACCAAGCTGAAGATCATCGAGATTCTGCAGGTACACTCTAAAAACAGTTGGGTTAAAAATAACACCATTTTGGCTCAAGAATGGATCAATCCAATACTTGACTCAATTCGACCCAACTTTCTGGGATGTTTTTGCAGAAAACAACCCCCAAAATGGGTAGTTTTGTACAAAACGACCCGAAAAATCAGGTTGTTTTGAACAAAACAATGCAAGAAAGTGGGTCAAATTGACCCAATTAGTGGATCTGTCCATTTTGGACCCGAAATTGTGTCATTTTTAACCCAACTGTTTTTAGAGTTTACATGACAAGCCATGGCAGTGACCTCCATAAATAAATGCACCTAGTATGACACATTCATTATTTGCTCTTCTACACAGTTCATATTAAATGTCCGCCTGGACTATAGGATCTCCTGTCTGCTGTCCATCTTTAAGAGGGAGTTCGATGAGAGCAACTCCCAAAGTGAATTATCTGTAACTGGAACAGTTGAAGGTCCAAACAATATGCCAGGTGAGATTCTTATTTTGCTCTACCACACATAGGACCAATGATTTTATTAGTTGTGCCATTTCAGGAGCATTGGATTTTGAACATATAGAAGAGCAGGCCGAAGGGATATTTGGTGGAAGGTAATTGCACTTTGAATATAGCAGTCACAAATCAAAGCAGTATGAGTAACCGTAATGTTTATGCTGTGTGCGGCCAGTGAAGAGAACACTCCCTTGGACTTGGACGATCACGGCGGACGGACTTTCCTGAGAGTCCTTCTCCACTTGACCATGCACGACTATCCCCCTCTAGTTTCCAGGGCCCTCCAACTGCTGTTTCGGCACTTCAGTCAAAGGCAGGAGGTTCTTCAAGCATTTAAGCAGGTATTGTCCTGCACTTTACGAAAGATAACCACTGCCAGAGCAGATCGGTTTGTCTGCTCTTTACTCTGCAATTGAACTTTCCCTTGAACATGTCACCAGGTCCAGTTGCTGGTCACCAGCCAAGACGTGGAGAATTACAAACAAATTAAGTTTGACCTGGACCAACTGCGCTCCATCGTGGAGAAGTCTGAGCTGTGGGTGTACAAAAGGCAGGGTCCAGATGAGGTATTGGATACAGGAGAGGGGCTGTCCACTGAGTCTGAGCATAAAAAGGTACCAACAAATTTGGATTTATTGCAGAAAAATACACTGGTAGACAGTGGTTTAAGTAATTTCCATAAATATGGTATAATGAAAAAAAAAAAAAAAAAACGTTTTTCATGTTTCAAAGCGCTGAGGGTTTGGGAGTTCACGTTAGGTCAGGAATTAAAAATAAAAAAGCTATTGAGCTAATCCACAAATTTGGCAAATGTTGTCATTTTTGTACAAAATCATTTCTGTAACAAACTTGTCAATTTAATAACTTTAACTCCTTTCTGTCAATTACAAAAAAAATACAAGCAACTGATCACTGGCATGAGCATATATTTCAGCGAAACCCTGTTAGGAATTTATTTATTTTATTCTTAGTGTGGTCATTTATACAAGCATTGTCCCACGTTATGCAATTCTACAACATGTCAAAGTTTGACTTACAGTATTAGAGCGAGGACTTGATCGCGAGTTACCGATGGTGTAATGGTGTAGTACATTCACCTGAATTCAGTGCAGGCAGCGTGGGATCAATGCTCACTGTGACTCACCCCGATGTCAGCTGGGATAGGCTCCAGCTCATCCGCGACCTCAAGGAGGATAAGCGGCATAGAAAATGGATAGATGGATGGATGAACTTACCACACTAACCATCTACCACATGTTGAGTCAAATTTATGCATCCTTCACTTCTGCACACTTGTCCTTGTAATAAGATCACTTGCGATAATGATACCGGTTTAAATAACCGACTCGGACCTTGCTCTTTTGTGTATTTTCTATTGTAGGGGGAGTCTGGAGGAGCCGAAAAGCCGAACAAACCAGAGAGCACCAGCAGTTACAACTACAGGGTGGTAAAAGAGGTAATCGTCATCCATCAAAAGTGGTTGTCAATCAAACAAGGTGTTCGGTGTTGTTCAAACTTGTTAATGTGTTCTCTCCTTCATTAGATCCTCCTCCGCCTCTGCAGGCTTTGTGTCCAGGAGGGTCAGTCGGGTAGGAAGAGCAAGAAGCAGCAACAGAGGTTACTGCGGAACATGGGGGCTCATGCCGTCGTCCTTGAGCTACTACAGATCCCGTATGAGAAGGTGTCTGTGACCTACTACTTACCTACCTAAGAAGCCTTTTGGTAATGAACAAGTGATGATTTTTTTTTTTTTTTCCTCACTCCAGGGTGAAGATTTACGCATGCAGGATATCATGAAGTTAGCTCATCAGTTCCTGCAAAACTTCTGCGCAGGGAACCAGCAGAACCAAGCTCTGCTTCACAAGCACATTAATCTCTTCCTCAACCCCGGGGTGAGCAATCATTGGACCAATGGCATGTCCCAGTGTTTAAAGTCACGCGTGCTACATTTTTTTTCTTGTGCTACTTGTGTTTTTTTTCAGATTTTGGAAGCCATCACCATGCAACATATTTTCATGAACAACTTCCAGCTGTGTAGTGAAATCAATGAGCGTGTGGTTCAACACTTTGTCCACTGCATTGAGACGCATGGACGCAACGTCCAGTACCTCAAATTTCTGCAGACTATCGTCAAAGCAGAGAATAAATTCATCAAGAAATGTCAGGACATCGTTATGGCCGAGGTGATGTACTATTTGCACCCGTGAACGTCTGTGTCATGGCTGATGTTTTGTCCTCAAGTAAACGTTTGTTTTTTGTGTTGTTGCACAGCTGGTGAATGCGGGCGAAGACGTTTTGGTCTTCTATAACGACCGCGCCTCCTTTCAAACACTGGTACAGATGATGCGATCAGAGCGGGATCGTATGGATGAGAACAGTCCACTGATGTACCACATTCACCTGGTGGAGCTTTTGGCCGTCTGCACGGAGGGCAAGAACGTCTACACAGAGATCAAATGCAACTCGTTGCTACCGCTGGATGACATTGTGCGAGTGGTGACCAATGAGGACTGCATCCCAGAGGTGAGTTGAACTTCAGATAGACGCACGACATAAATAGATTGATAATGAATAGTCATCCCTCACATCATTGCAATAAAATGTCCCATTTCACGCATGTATTTAGGTCAAAATTGCCTATATCAACTTCCTAAACCACTGCTATGTGGACACCGAGGTTGAAATGAAGGAAATCTACACTTCCAACCACATGTGGAAACTCTTTGAGAACTTTCTCGTTGACATTTGCAGAGTAGGTAACGTCTGTAGTGATTGAATAGATCGGGGTATCAAATGTACATCAACTGAGCACGATTGTTTTGTTTGCAGATTTGCAACAATACGAGCGATCGGAAGCACGCCGACACCATCCTGGAGCGCTACGTGACTGAGACGGTCATGAGCATTGTCACCACTTTTTTTAGCTCACCTTTTTCAGACCAGAGCACTACCTTGCAGGTATGAAATCAATATCGTGCAAACAACTGTTTCCATATAGATAAATTCTACTAGAATATTTGGCCCAATCTAATACAAGAGAAAAAAAATGCCTTTACAAAGATCATACGTTTTTCAAGGACTCAAGGAATTTTATTCTCATATCAACACACAATTCCACATATGGCACAAATACAATACCGGAGGACCCAGGTTATTGTATTAATTTAACAATATGTTTATCGTTTTTGTTTCTGTAGCTGTATTTTGTGATGGTATAAATTAGAACATGATTTCATCTTACTGAGTGGTGTGGTAAACCAAACGATTAATTAACATGCATCACTCACGCAGCGTACCATATCAGTGTGTGAGCATATCGTCGCTGTCCTGCGAAAAACACTTATCTCCAATTTTGGAAACTTTTATTAATTTTCACTTCAATGCGATGTCTGTAACGTGGAAAACATGATTCATGTAAAAATAAGAAAATGAAAAAATATGGAGATAAGTGTTTTTCACATGACAGCCACGATATTTGACTTCATTTCTAAATTAATAATGTGCGAATTTCAATGGCCAAATTCAGGCATACATATGTTGCCAGTGAGTAATTTCAAAACAACTTTTGAATTACATCTCGTAAGATTATTCAGTTGTACGCAATGTTATAGCTTCCAAAAATACGAAATGCTGTCCTGAGGCGACCCGTGGGTCACCTTGCCCAGCACGTCAGACATATCCAGTGCGCTCCCGTTCGTCCGAGTCTCATGTGTCTATCATTCAGAGGGCTGAATGGCTTTTTCCAAGAAGCACAGCTAACATGAGACAGGCTGCTAGATTAGATTCATGTTTTTCTCTCGCTTGATAACAGTTGCATAACCTCCAGTCTATTAATGTCTATGTTGTGCTTCAGGCGGCCATCAGACAGAATGTAAGTATGGCTGGATTCTCGCTTATTAGCGCCCCTCATGTAATTATAACGGAATTGCCCCGCTCTGATGTTTAGATTAAAACGGTGCTCTCCGCTGAAGTGACCTTAGGTCTTGAGCCTTTGTAGTATTCCTAGTCCTAAGTGGTACTTGCTCCATACCATGGCTATTTATAGCCTGAATTACCTGGAAAAAAAAAAAGGTGTAAACTTGATTGCTCATGCAAACAGATTCTGTTTGTAATCTGATCTCCAAAACGGTGTAAACAGAATTGTTTGCAAAACGTGCTAAATTGCCGCGCAGTTTATTTTGTGCATTGTGGGAGGAGTGCATTTAGCATGCACAATGAGATTTCTCAAACCTGAGCCAGGTGATTTTACGTCATTAAGTGGCGCGTCTGAAAGGTACTGCAGGTGCAAACCAGCTAGCAAAGCGGCAAAGCTTGATGGGTGATGGGGAGAACTTTTTAGCTCATGTAAACATTTTAGACATTTTCAGTTTCAATAATGCCAATTCATAGCATACATCAATCATTTTGGAAAACAAGTTTGAATGACAAACTAAATTAGGATACTTGGACAATATTCACTTATAGGCACCTTATGCTTTTACTAGGTCATTGATAACTGCAGAATTATCCAATTCATATATTTGGAACTGCCATATAGCGTCTGTATGATGCAACTTGTCTTCGTTGCATGTTTCATTTCTTTCCTGCTCTCCGCTACAGGCTTCTCTATTGGGAAAAATATTCCAGGTATTTGTTATTATTATTATTGATTTAATACGTTTGGCGCACACATGTACTGTCAGTGTTGTAGTAATTTGCCGTATGTGTGTGTTGCTATTCCCTTTTTTTTTTTTTAATATATATTTCTTTTTTCTTATATATAATCGTATTGTTACAATTATTACGGAATACTATTAAACATACTGGGTCCCTTGAAAGGTGCTATATAGATATAATTTTTACGGTTATTATTCAGCAGCATTGTAGACTTTTGGCAAACAGGTCTGCCTCACATTTCTGAGCTTTGGGATTTGAGTCTCTGCTTCAGCCTTCCTATGTGTAGTTTATATGTTCTCCCCGTGCTGTTTCTGTGGGCGCGACGGATTCCTTCCACATTCCGTAAACATGGCTGATTGAAACTGGCCATAGGTGTGAGTGCGAGTGTGAATGGTTGTCTATATTCTATACGTGCCTTGCAAGCGGCGACCAGGCTAGGGGAAAATTTTGCCCGAAGTGAGCTGAGCTGGCTCTTGCTCAAATTCAACTCTACTGGGGACAAGCGCTTTCGAAAAAGAACGGAAGGATTGTTATTATGATCAGTATCCGCATTGCGGAGTGAAGAAATGACTTTCTTCCCGATAAGTTGTGTTGTTTCTCTTCTCAGACCAGACAGCCCGTCTTTGTGCAGCTGTTGCAGGCAGTGTTCAGGGTCTACCACTGCAACTGGTTGTATCCTGTCCAGAAAGGCTTTGTGGAGAATTGTATCAAAGTCTTGTCAGATGTTGGTAAGCTGAATCCTAAAAATCGGATTGACATCCATCAAAACCTTGAATAAACTCTAAATTCACCTGGTGCAGCCTCCTGCACAAAATGCATTTCAGTGTATTAGCTTTATGAAGGTGATCCTTTGCACTGAGCTCCCTTGCATTATGTGAATCGCTTTCAGCCAAAGGTAGAGCCATCGCCATTCCTGTGGACCTTGACAACCAAGTGAACAACTTGTTTGTGAAATCCAACAACATTGTGCAGAAAACTGCAATGAGCTGGAGACTGTCCGCTCGGAACGCCGCCCGCAGAGACTCCGTGGTGACAGCGTCGCGGGACTACAGGAATATCATTGAGCGGCTGCAGGTACAGCGTGTGTGTGTCGTTTTTTTATCCGAGTTCAACATGTGCGAACAGTGTTAATGTGGGATGTAGGACATTGTGTCAGCATTGGAGGACCGCCTACGCCCGTTGGTCCAAGCCGAATTGTCTGTCCTCGTGGATGTGTTGCATCGGCCTGAGCTGCTTTTCCCGGAAAACACAGACTCGCGCAAAAAGTGTGAAAGCGGAGGTTTCATATGCAAGTAAGACATTAATAGCTGTCGATTTTGATTGGGGGTTGAAATAAAAGATATTAATGAATGTACTTGTGTAGGCTGATCAAACACACCAAGCAGCTGCTGGAGGAAAATGAGGAGAGACTATGCATTAAAGTTCTACAAACACTTCGAGAGATGATGACTAAAGACCGTGGTTATGGAGAGAAGGTAGGAGATACACGGAATACTCACCGGATACTCCATTCTGTTCTCACGCAGTCATATCAAGAATCATTATGGGGTTTTTTTTGTTTTTTTTCAGAGAGAGTGTGAGTGGTCTTTTAAATAGTTTTGTATGTTGCAGTATAGTAGTACACTACCAAAAGCCTTTTGAATTTTATAGGAATTTTATTGGCCCTTAGGGTGCGCTTGCGTACCTAAAGAAGTGGCCAGGCATGTGTATGTGTGTTTGTGGATGTGTTAGTCACTTTGGATGTGACTCAAATGCAGCTTAAAACACAATTTTCTTAACATACTCTCTATAATATATACAGTAACTGCGTAAAGCATTTGGCGCCATTACATTGACTGTTTTCACGATTCTATAATGACCATGCATAACTAGTGGAGCACAGACCTCCACCAAGGCTGAATTGTTAGCAAAGCAGTGAAAAGACTATTTATGGTTGTCGTGTTTTCATTCATGTAGCCTAATAGTTACCCGGCTACTTTATGTTGTATAGAAACTCATAAACAGATGGGCAGCGCCAATATAATTCAAAAGTTTGGACTGTTCCATTTACTGGATGGCATATTGACTGAAAAATACATTTTATTTCTCTCTCTGCACTGTTATCCAGAACCTCAGCAAAATTGAAAGTTCTGCTGAAACACTGTACTTTTTTTCCATATAGCTTTTTTTTTCCATATCTATTTATAAACAACCGTTATGAAAAACGTCATTAAAACAACAAAGCCTAAAACTTTTGTGCAGTGGAAATTTTGGATCCTTTCTTTGTTTTTATCAAGACAGGAATTACCCCACTACGCCAAATCTGAACAACATACACTCTGCTCCAAATTATTGTGTATTACCGGATCTGACAATCCGATTATTTCTCCTATTTTGAAGGGCTTTCCATCCTTCAATCTCTGTCACTTATCAGGACATTGTCAGATTTCTTTTAAGCCAACCCTCTGCCAAATGTGACAAATTGAATCAGCCGGTAGCATGCATTCACAAATACTCTTTTATGAGCAACCGAATTGGTGTGTGGAATGTGTCCACATTACTCACTTAACTAACATGTGACGCTGTGTTGTTGACCTCTGCTTTCGCTTCCTGGCCTATCCATCTAACCCCGCAAACCTTCTGCTCTCTTTCAGCTCAGGGCCTTTGATGATGAGATGGATATGCCTAAGGTTATTTCTTTTTTACTTATCCATTTCTGTCCTTGGTTCTTGTAGCTTCTGTTATATCCGTAGTGACTGTAGCTGCTGCGGTTGAGGCTGTGTGCTGTCGTTAGTCTGTGTTCAATGAAGAGCAACAATGTAGCAATAGTAGAAATGGTCAAACGAGAGGCAGAGAGAGAATGGGAGGTGTCTGTGTTGTGGTTGGCCAGTGATTTTTATTTTATTTTTTTTATGTCAGGTAATTGTGGGTAAAATCTGCCAGAGCATTGCCACTACCATCGCACGAGCATGAGTTCAATGCAAACAGTTGTTTTATGCAATGTCGGGTTTTAATTAAATCCGTTTACTGTCGTGTAAACAGATACATAGGTCAATGCATGTCGGCATTATTGAAAATGTGTCATCAAAAAGGTACAAGATGTGGTTCAGCAAAGTAACACAATTACAAAATAGGAGTACTATGTATTGTAGAGAGAGAGAGTTCATGAATAGAGTTTGTCAAACTATGCCCTGTTCAAACCTACTTTAAAAAGATTTTGACACTGGTAAAGCGATATTAATTTTAAAGCGCTCCCCTGTTTTGCTTCCCCTTTCATCAAGCTTTTTATTTTCTCTTGCCAGCGTTCACCCATGTGTATGGCGTTTCCCCCTGTATGTCCTCTCAGTACCGATAGGGGACACTGTGGTCATGTGTGGGTGTACGTGTGCGTGCCATATGCACGTATTAATGAGTTGTGTGGAACTATGACGACAGTGGCAGTCATTGAGGCTGTGTCCTAGTTTCCCTGCCTGCAAACTGCACGATTCCTGGGCCCCGTCCAACGCTGGGCTGGGGTTACATAAGAACCCGGCATTTTTTTTTTTTTTTCTTCCCTTTCTTTCCTGGAACTCAGCCCCTCCACTGCTGTGTGACCTTCAGCTGTAATTGTGGAGGATAAAAGTGCGCAGCAGCCATTTACCCATGCTGTGTCTGTGCGCGTGTGTGCGCACACTCGCCTAAAAAAAGGCTTGGTGAGGACGCAAGGGGTGGAGGGTATAGCTTGGAGCATGAGAGTTAACCCCCCCCCCCCCAACACACACGCACACCCACTCACACACCCCGACACATGCGCACCTGTCGTGTGTTGTATCTCTTGTCTCTGACATAAAAATGGCAGTGGTGCCAAAATCTATTTGGCTCTCTTGTCAGTCTGCATATTTGGAGTCTCTTCCTTTACGTGCAACATGCTGCTAACCTGTGACACAAGTCTTTATTTAACTCAAATATACAAAATTCTTCCTGCGTCCAAACATACGCACAATCTGATTAGAACCAAGTCACCGAACCGAGTGTAGGCTTCACCAGATTCTTTTCGGGAGTGCATGAAGGCATGGCAGAGAACATTTGGTAAACTCACGGGAGATTACCGGTACTTGCAAACCTTTGGTGACATCAGTCCTGGAACTTTTCTGACACACCTTAACAGATGTAAGGAAGAACTATGTGAATGAAAAAAAAATATGTACGTTTAATAACATTTAATTGAATAGGAATGAAAAATAAATTGGGAGTTTACAGTTACATCAAATGTCATAATAAGCATCGTATCATCGGAGGCAGAGCAACATTAGTCTACACCAGTGCTAAATGTCAGGGACATGGACTCTCAGACTTATATAAGTCAGCTCTCAAGTTTGCCTCTTCACCTAGACACTGTGCGTGCGTGCGTGTGTTCGCGCGTGTGCGTGCGTGGTCACGGTCTTATTACGCAAGCCCTCATTTAGAGTAAGTCATGCTTCATGCCTTTCACCTCCCTTCTCCCTCCCAAACATCGCGGGATCTGTTTTTCCATTTTGCTACGATTTTGCGACATTATGTTGATTTATTCACTTTGGCTTTTGGAGTGTAGGTCAGCTGCAGCGCCCGTAGGAAGCAGGCTAGTGGTAAACACCGGTGCTTCTGTGTCACAGCACTGTCTCAGCTCCAGCATACAAAGATGCTTTTGTTTCGGTACTTTCAGAGCCGTGTTTTGTAGAATCGAGCATACGTGCTTGTCACATATAATGTACGTCATTTTGTTGAACTAAGAGTTGTGATTGTAACCAAGGGGGTTTGTCCCGGGGAATTTCCAGTTTGGCAGAATGTGATGCAGTCAGGGCGGATGTGGCAGCTGTGAGGGGTTACTCGGTGGTGTCTGTGGTCAGACTTGAGGCCATCAACTGAATACGACTTTGCTGCATTTGCTGCTTCAGGGTTTAACGTGGCGTCCGTAGAATTGTTTGTAGTTTCAAGAGTTTCACGTTTAGTGTGCAGGAGGAGGAGGCAGTTCATTTGTAGTAATGTTTAATATGACCTCACATAGAGACCAAAATACAATTTGCATATCCATTAATGAAAGTATTCATTGTTAGCGTATCTTACATCATGTTGTTTTTGTCATTTGTTATTATGCGATACATGTCCTGAGCACCCAGTACGATTTGAGTAGCTTTTGTGGCGTGTCTCTTTTCACTAGAGTTGTCCCGATACAACTTTTTCACTTCTGATATGATACCGATATTGCAGCCTAGGGTACTCTCCGATATCGATATCAGCAG
This sequence comes from Filicampus tigris, assembly GCF_054856515.1. Lineage (NCBI taxonomy): Eukaryota > Metazoa > Chordata > Actinopteri > Syngnathiformes > Syngnathidae > Filicampus > Filicampus tigris. The sequence continues at coordinate 15,883,720 of NC_141225.1, read as the reverse complement.
GAATGATACGTGCGCTTATTTATTTATTTTTTTGTGTGAATTGTTAGAAGACACCAGATCAAATGATACTATTCAAACAAAGAACAATCGTCAGCAACAGTAGGTATGAGAAAGTATGAACCATTTATTCCATACATTTGGGTTACATAAATTCAACGTCAAACATGAGAATGTACTGAGCTTGAATAAAATAATTACTAATTAAATTGAAGGACCCTGACAAATAACCCTAATCAAATCAATAAAAACAATTTACTGTACACTCTTTGAAGTGTAAAGTAACAACCCACGTTTACTTCAGTACATTCAGAATCAATTGTTTACATTCAGTATATGGTGGGAACAGAGTCTGGAATAGACGGCTTGTATATGCTGCTATATCGGAGATTTTGTATGTAGACCGATATAATCCGATACAGTTTTTTGGGTTGAATCGGGCCGATATCAATATCGGATCGGGATACTCCTACTTTTCACATGTTGTGTGTGGTGTACTTGGGTATGGTGCCGATTTGCGTTGACCTGTGAATAAACTTCTGAATTTACAACTTGATGGTGATGAGATTTGACAGAGAGGAAGTCATGTCATGTCATCTTCCAAACCGCTTATCCTATATAGGGTCGCGGGGAGTTGCTGGAGCCTATCCCAGCCGTCAATGGGCGAAGGCAGACTACACCCCGAACTGGTCGCCAGCCAGTCGCAGGGCACACATAGACACTGTCACTGAGCGGGAATCGATCCCACGCTGCCCGCACACAACTCAGGCGTGTGTACCACTACACTATCAGCGGACATACAGAGAGGAAGTGTTTTTGCTTTTCCTTCAGATTTTCATCTGTGATTCCACCACACAGAAGAGCGATGTAAAACGCGATGATGGCCATAGAACTGGAAATTGAATGTACTGTGATGTAGTGGGGTTGAAACGAGTGTGGCACACGCACGCCCTTGCTGCTCAGTATATTATGATTAAAGTAACAATAAATTTGCATGCAAAAATTCTTAGGGGGGGAAAAAAACTACAGAATGCACGCCACAAAGTTGTTTACCAAATATTAATGCAAAGTGGCTCAACCCCCAGACAAACCAAGTAATCCGTCTTCCGCAGCTCATCAGAGCATCCGTGTCCTTTGCACATCTTCACAGTTAATGATCACCACACCATTTATCATTTATTGTTTATACAATATACTTGAGGTTCAAAGGTCTCAAACCTGTACAATTTCGGTTTGACCAGAGTTTTGATGAAAAATATGCGTATTAGTATTGTGTGGATCCATTTATGTTGCAGACACGTTGCCCAACGCAAATCCTAATTATGGTGATGAATGTGAGCAAATAATTAAAAGTTCCATCAGTTCAGGAGTATGGAAGAAAAATAGCTAAAGTTCCTGAAGGATTTACTTTTGCCGTCCGTGTTTTGGAGTGCATTTGTGCAATGTTGAAAAATGCTTACCGGTAAATACATTTTTAATATAAATGAAGAGATTCATATTTAATATGATCTGATACAACATGCCTACTTTCCAATTATGTAGTTGAGCTCAAGAAAACACAACACTCACATAGTTTGGCATAATTGGCTCCTGATTTGGACTTCGACTGACAAGTTGAGTTGTAAAAGTGTCAGTGTTTGTTGTCTTCCCTTCTACTCTGTGTTCTCGTGACAGATGGCTGCTGTAAGCGGCTCTGTGTCACTGGTTTAGTGACCTGGTTCCTTTTCCATTGATTATGTAACTCTAACCCCTTCTGCCCCTCACCTAGCTAATCCCCCTGCTTGCCCCTGCCTTTTACATAACAACTTACTGTATGTAGAGCATTGCCACTTCGCACTTGGAGCCGTCTTATTGTAACACACCGTACAGTAAATAATCATACTTCAAAGCGCCATACAACCCGAATGTCCGTACGTGCCATTAAGGAACTAACACCATGCGCAATGTCGAAAAACACCATATCTCCATCCATCCATTCTCTGAACTTTGATATTGTGAGTCATCATTGTATTTACTCATCCTTGACTTTTAAATACGATGTGGCTTGAGTCAATGCTTGTTTTTATTCTGTAATGTTTGTAGTGTTTGCTTTGCTGACAGCCAACCCCAAAAAGCTTGACAACTCTCTCTCAGCAGACCTTTGCATGGCCTTCTGCATGGACTTGATTTTGTTGTGCTGTGTACTTTAACTTGATGCATGAATACTAACCCCTTGTGCTTGCATCTGTTTGGCCTAACACTCAACATTGCACCCAGCAGCTGGATCAGAACCAGCCTGAGAAGTTGTTGGAGGACCAGAAAAGGGTATGTGCATATTTCCGCTGCAAGATGTGAAGAAGAAAGTCATACTGCATTTGAAGCCATATGGCTATCTAACTCAATAAAACGGCATAATATTGATTATGCAGAAATTGAGGCAAGGACATTCTGTGCGTTGGCAGCTCCTTTTTAGATGAGCTTCAAATAAAGCCTTGTTGTGAAGGCGCTATCATCCATAACCAATTACTTCTCCGAGAAATGAAGAGGTCAGGCAGACCCAACAGCAAAACACAATCATGAGACAAGTTTGTGAGAGTCAGCAGCTGCACTACAGCTTGAGTCAAGTCAGCAAGTATCAATTTCAACTGCAGCGCAGCGATTTGACAGCAGCATGTTCATAAAACTCCAGAGAATAATACAAAAAAATTATAATACAATCTGGGAAATGATTGTCAGTGAGAAAACTAGCTGGAAAAAAAAAAATCACAAGGTGGTGTTTTGGATGTCACACACTTGTTTGAATCTTAAAATGTGAGTGACTTCTGGTGAAAGCAAAATATGGGCAATTTACTTTCCATCACACTTACTACCGAATCTTATCCTGCCCTTTTAGAGCACAACTTCAGGAGCAGGTCTTGCGTAATAATCTATCGGGGACCACACAGTTTGACAGACTTGTCACGTAATCGCCCACAAATACACACACGCGCACACAAGTCCTCTTTCATTTCCGTCACGTAGTCCCGCGGGAGGTCTCGTCAGGTAGCTACGGGCTGCCGTTGCTATAGCAACAGTAAAGTCGTGTTTTCTCAGAGCTCAACAGTTGATGAGTCACAGTCTGAGAGACTTGGCCTCACGTCTGTCTTAGCAAAGACCGCATCCTTAAATGTCATTAAGCTAGGTCACTGATGATAACAATCGCAGTTTTAGCCCAGTGGGCGGTCAATGACAAAGTGTGGGCTCTGTTCGTGTTTACACCTTTGAAATGTTTGAGAGAGTTCCTGCTAGTTAAAGAGCCCCGCACATAGTGATGACAACGATGTTGTGTTCCGCCGAAGGTCCGCCGCACAAAAAGGATGATGACTGTGTCCCCTGTTACCTAACCGCCCCTCCTGCCACATGGCTGCAGTCATGTCATTGCGTTTTCCTTTTCTTCGCCTCTGATAGGGCGAGGCACTGAGGCAGATTCTGGTGAGCCGTTACTATGGCAACTTCCATCGGAGTGGTGGGCGGAGGGACAGCTTGACGTCATTCGGCAGTGGCCCCCTCAGCCCTGTGGGACCCAGCAAAAAACAATCAGGTGGTTAACACTGATGCTGAATGCACATTCCAATGACTTGGATTGTAAAGGGACACATGAAAATATATGCCTCACGTAGTTGTAGTAAAAACAAATGTCTCTCGGCATGTTAGGCAAGGATGGAGCTCTCTATCCGTCCGACCCTGAGCTCATATCACTTTCAAAGTTGCGCGCGGACCTGCCCTTTGAGCACGAGCAGCACCACGCACTTATCACGGTTGGATAACGCTCTCATTGTGTAACAGGCTGCAGTCAAAATATCAAAGCAGTCCATCTCGGCTGCAGTCTTTATTTTTTTGGGCCGCAGATACATGAAACGTACGATGTAACATGCCAAAGGATGTATTGATGTCCGTGCCTCGTTTTGGACATTCACAATAAGACAATGTTTTACAGTCTCTGCCAATGCGGTCCAAGATGGAGGCTTCCGGAAGCGTCACTTGCGTGACGTGTTTTGCAGTGTATCGATGTGCAAAGCCTGTGGAGACTTGCTTGCCACCTGTTGCAGAAATATTCCGTTTTCTCACGCATGTGTACTGCGCGGCCACAGTGGGAAATTCACCGTCACATGCATTTCAAAGGCTTTAAAATGTGGCACTGAAATTGTATTTAACTTTTTAGTTCATTAAGAACTGTTTGTTTTTGAATCCTTTATTGAGGTGCAGTTTTTATTTTTGTAATGCATTTTAATTGAATCATTCAAGTGAAGTTTTTTTTATTTTCCTAATTTTAAGCGCAGTATTAATGTTGGAAATATGCATATTACAGTGGCTTCCAATATCATCAAATGTACTTTTTAGGAATCAAGCTTCTGTCTTATTTTTGATTAACACTTAGGCCTGCTATGATACTGTATGATAATTCGCAATCATGATGCATTTGAAAACCACGTTAATGTTAAGGTCTCACTTTACAATTTTACAACTACAACTGTATTGCAAATCTTAATATACAAATTCAGTCATTTGAAGTGTGTGTGTTTACACTTTAGTGGTGATCCAAATTACATTTTTTGCGTGGGGGTGGGGGTGGGGGATTTCTTGCCGCGGCCCGGTCCAAAGCGGCCCGGTGGTTGGGCACCTCTGTATTAGACTCAAAAAGTATGTCGTCTTTTCTGTTAAGTTGTGTTGCGGTGTAATTATCCACCACTGCAAATTGCAACCAAAGTAATAGCCACGTTGTTAAAACTGTAACTCTTTGACAGTCTGAATCAAAACGTTTCAATATTTTCTCAATTTTTGGTACAGCTCTTGTATTGATTTAAAATAAATTGTGCGGGTTTTCCTTTTGAAGTGTCAGTGATCTAATGACAAGTGATCAAATTCCACTCATACAACTAGTACAAAAAGATTATTCCCAGCAACTGCAATCACATGCCTGCTTTTGTCCCACTCCCATGTTGACTTGCGTTCCTTTATAGTGCTCGGGGGCCCTGGGGCCCTGAGTCGTGGGGAAATGAGCCTTGCGGAGGTGCAGTGCCACCTGGACAAAGAAGGAGCCTCTGATCTGGTGATTGACCTCATCATGAACACCACCAGCGACAGAGTTTTCCAGGAAAGCATTCTCCTGGCTATTGCTTTGCTGGAGGGCGGAAACACCACCATCCAGGTCAGTGTAACCCCAGTGTATCCCCCCCCCAACCCCCGTGCATGGGGTACATGATCGGCCAATCAAGTCAACACAGTTTTGCCAAGTTTTCGCTGCTCGTTGATCCGCAGGATAATGCATGGTTCTATGAGTATATGGGTCAGTGTGCCAGCATAGCTGCACATACGTTACATAACGCAGCGACCCATCTCTCCCACCATGTGCCATTTTTCATGAAGCTCAAAGGCGACACTAAGCCAACAATATTACTTGATTAAGTATTGTTATATTGTATATGACGTTTCAAATCGTTTTACTTGCTTTTTTTTCCACGGGAGATCAGGGTTGTACTTGCGGCTTCCTCTCATACTTTGGTTGTCTCGTTTGTTTGTTTGTTTTTTTCCCCCCCTATGTGCATTGATGTTTGTCTTGTGATCTGTCTGCCCATCTATGGGTTGTTGTGCAATCACGGGGCTCGTATAATCAGATTACAGCAAGGAAGCCGCTGCGGTGGAGATAATGCTTCGGCTTCCCACGGCTGCGGCAGAGCTGCATCACGTGACAGGGTTGTTACATAAAGCCTGTGTGAATGAACAATGAGGAATGTCTCAGCCTTCAAAACATTCCTTCTCCCTCTCCCGCTCCCTTGACTTCTTGCCGGCCTAAAGTGGGTCATGCTGGGCCTCCGGAAGTGGGGCAGTGGGGAGAGTAAGGTGGAGGGACTCGGTGGGCAACACAGTAGAGGGATTGAAGAGTAACTGGAGCTCCTTTCTCTGTGATTTTCTACAGTTATCAGGAAGAAGTTAGTCAATTGGTAAACGAAAAACAAAAATGTGCCTTCATAGGCAAGGGTTAGTTACATAACCAAATCAATAAGTTGAGTGTACCTAAACCTTGCTTCTTATGACATGCTCACATTTTCCCCCTAAAATATCTGTTTCAACTTCAGCTAACCAAAGTTAACCTTTGGATTCATTTGACCTGTCGAGTCGGGCACCTGTTAGTGCTTGTTTTAACGCAGTTAACTATTTACTCATGACCTTCAGAGCACACAGAAATAAACCACCGGCCTGTGTGCTCCTTCTGCAATGCTTTCATGCCAAGCCCGGTATATATCGGTGCACTTTACAGCTTTTCAGACTCGTTTTGATACATTGCAGCTTTCATCAAATATCTCGGGTTGTTAGCTGTGTTGTGACAAATTGGGATTCCTCTCCAGCCGGCCATCTGGCAACAACACGCACCTGCAGTGCGTGTTCGCTGGTGTTGTGAAGAATCCCCCCCCTCCCCAAAAAATAACAGTTGTCCTCTCAAATATGATGAGATGGGTGACAGAGTCGAAGGAGAAAGGGAGCTGCGCCGTTTAGTTTGCATGCGGCGCTGCATGACATGAGGGAGGGGGTGAGGGAAATGGGAGTGCAAATATAAATAGCTGTTACATAACATCCCTTTGTTGATGCCAAGTCGCAGAGCGGAAGGAGAGAAAGGGAAGCGCTATGACCTTGTTTTTCAGCGGACCGCCTCCACCTCGCACCTCTCCTCTCTGTCTCCATTCCAATCAGAGTTTGTCTCCATGGATACAGACAGGCTGTGTTTACCCAACACAACAGAGGCCGGGGGCCGCGATGCTTGTCCCTCTCCCCTTCTCTCTCTCTCTCTTTTACCATCATTTTCAGCCTTTCTCCATCCTCTCCTTGACCACTGTTACTTCATCCATCACGTCATCTCCTCATCAGGGTATCCTTGTCATTGATATGCAAACACAGATGGGGTGCTGTGTTAGTAGCGCACTGCTGCGCACGCAAAGCCATTGGGGTGCATTTATTCAGTGTCCTTGATTTTCAGCTCGAGGTCCATGTACTGTTACACTGTCTTACAAACAACATTTTTTTTCCGCTGCTGCCTTTCACTACTGTATAACATTTCTGCAAGCGAGTCGGAAATTTTTGATGTACTAGTAGAACTAGTATGTTTTACTCGTGAGGCAAAACTACGGTAGTTGAAAACTGTGCGCTACTACTGCGGTACTACTGGTGAAGTGCTAGATGTTAGCTATTAGAATTTTGTAACGTCATCAATAGTTGTACTAGTAGCAAGCGGTCGACTATTGCGCAATTTCGCCTCACTCGTAACCAAGGTTATTTGAGTTAGCCAAACTAACGGAAGAACTAAAACTGAAATTGAAAAAGCATTTTCGTTAACGAAATAAAATAATAATGAAAATGTTCTTCAAAAAATTGACTGAAACTACATTTTATGTTTATAAAACCAACTAAAACTAACTCTAACCATAGTGAAAATGTCCTTCGTTTTCATTTTGGGCAATTCATTTAAAACACAAGCCTTTGGGGTTGATTTTTAAATGTATTTCGATATTACTGCGCGGCCGTTAGTTGGGAGAAGGGAAGGTCGATAGTCGTCTGGGAGTTGTAGTCCTCTTATGCGTGTCGCACAGAAGCGGCGTTCTCAGGCAGCAGCCAATTAAAAAGAGCCAACAGATGACAAGTTTGCATGTGTTTTGGCTTGGATGGCTCCCCACCTTTTGTTATTGAACTCAGCCCGAAACGCAACAATAGGTAAAAAGTGCTTTCCTTTGTTGCTTCATTCATGACAAAAAATATATACAGTATATTAAAAAAAAGAATACACTCTACACCCAGGTTTAATACTTCTAAACAGGAATTCAAGCCACTAATCCACTTTAGAAGTTGGCAACTTGGCAAACAAGGCACCCTAGCTTGAATTAATTAGGGTGCATGCATGCATCTAACTTTAGAATCTGTGTTATGTACTGCACTTTGTTGCATTTATACAACACAGTACTTACCATGGTGGTTTTTTTTTATCCTGCACACGTAAAGCAATTTAAAAAAAAGGAAGAAAACAAAAACTAATACTAAAACTAATCAAAACTAAAATAAAATGAAGTGTTTTTTGAAAAAAATAGAACTAATAAAAACTAACAAAGCCTCCCTGAAAACTAGTTCGAACTATGCATCCATTATCGATACCGCTAATCCTCACAAGGGTCGCGGGGCGTGCTGGAGCCTATGCCAGCCGTCTTCGGGCAGTAGGCGGGGGACACCCTGAATTGGTTGCCAGCCAATCGCAGGGCACACAGAGACAAACAAACAACCGCACTCACAATCACACCTAGGGGCAATTTAGAGAGTCCAATCAACTTACCATGCATGTTTTTGGAATGTGGGAGGAAACCGGAGTACCCGGAGAAAACCCACGCAGGCACGGGGAGAACATGCAAACTCCACACAGGGAGGCCGGAGCCGGGATCGAACCCACGACCTCTGAACTGTGAGTCGGACGCGCTAACCAATCGTCCACCGTGCCGCCCTAGTTAGAACTAACTACATTTAAAAAACAAAACTCAAAACAAAATAAAAAGTAGCTATAATTGAACTTTCAAAACTATAATAACCCTGCTCGTAATGTAATTGTCCTAATTGCCGCTTGAAGTTGCAGAAGTGCAATACAACAGTGGAAAAATATCAAATTAATGCACAAACAGCTTTTCCATACATTAATTATACACTATGTATTAGTTTATATAGGCTTTCTTCAAAAGCCATGAAAGGAATGTTTTTTTTCTGGTGCTTTATACAGAGCTTCCATCTGTGTATTCATTTTAAAGCATTTACACTCTCAGCAAAACGTTCCTTGAATCTGCTTTCACAGGTCAAAACTATTGCTTTGATGAATTTGAGGAATTCTTAAATGATGTATGCATGTACACCTCAAATAAAGTTTATTTGAAATCCGATGATACTCCTAAATCTGTCGCCCTGACTGAAGCGTCGTGCCAGCTCGCACCAATCCCAGAACCGCGTACCCGACTGCACGCAGTTTATTACTGTGGTGACATTAACACGCGGATGCAAATATGATTGCATAACTTTGGCAAAGACTTCAGTCTTTCTGAGCGCTTGTGTGACATGCGGGTGTGTCTTCTTAAACATGGGCATGTGCCTACTGCCAGAGACAGCTGACCTACTTTTGCGGGCGTCTGTAAAAGTCAGTGGGTGTGGAAGACGTGTGCGCCCTCTCGCTAATGCGTGCTTGTGCCGGACAGTACAGTATGCGTGTGTGACTTATGTCATTTTTAATGGGTGTGCGTTTGTGGGGCTGAGGTGGAGTGGGCATATATGTGACGGCGAGTCTCTGCACATTCTGGTTCAGTGGCCGCCAAACCTAGCCCCCCCCCCCCCCCCCCCCCCCCTCCCCTTTCTCATGCACCCCACTTCAGCCGCCCGATGATAATGAGCGAGAAGGGCATTCTGCCTCCCATCAGCTACCGCCGCAGACATGCTGCAAGATGTGAGCGGGGTGTTCGGTGCGGGCAATGGCTCGCTACGCTCCGTCATCAGGGTTGTTTATTGGATGACGGCCTCGCTCAGCAACGCCCTCCGCCAACCTCCCCCTCCCCCTCCCCCTCCCCCTCCCCTCCTTAGTCTGCTATCTGCTTGTCCCTGAGTGTTGACGGTGCGTACGTGCAGGAGAGCTCCTGCTTAGTGGTGGAAGCCTGGGGTGGGGTGCGGCATGAGCCTGTGGAATCTGCTTTAGGGCGCAATCACATACTTCAACGTTTAGGTGGCTAACAGAAGAGATTTGAATTCAACTGTGTGTTGAAGTTTAGCTTCCCTTTTAATGATTGTTTGCGTTAGTAATGAATCGGTCATAATTGCTCGTTTGTTTTACAGAATGTGTTTGTAAAATCATTGCACAAAGTTATTTGATGACCACGCTTGACACGAATGCTTGATTTTGCCTTTTTTTTTTTTTCTTTTCCCCCCGCTTTTGCTTCTCCAGTAGCCCAGTTTTGCATTTAACCTGGAAAGACAGGTGGTTACATAACCCTCTCTGGCCCAGATACTGTCTAACAGAGTATTCTGTGTCTCTTCCTCTCTTTCAGTCATCTGATTTCCCAACCCCCACCCCCTGTTTTTTCATTTTTTTATTTTCCTATTCCTTCTGTCTTGCTTTTCGTCTCTGGACTCTTTTACCCTGTTCCCCGCCGTCTCTTTTTCTGTCTAAGTAGGCCAGGCTTCTCCCTCTCGTGTCATTTTTCACCCCGTGTGTGTGGTGAATCGGCCTCTGCTGGGTGAGGCCTTTGCAATGGGTGCTATAGATAAGAACTGTTACATAATGCAAAACAACAGTCTAGTGGGCAGGCCGGCACACTCTGTACATGATGTAGAAGTGCTCTAATTCTGCATGACCTCATTCCTGAGCAATAACCAAATTAAACCTCTACGTCTACCTAATTCCAGAGTTGGGCATTACGATTTCGATCATTTGTGACCGTCCATTCGAGACCACAACTAAATAAGTCTACATGAGTAAAACCTGGGTTAATTTTTTGGGTTGTTTAATCTCATGTTAACAGTGATTACACAGCCTACCTGACAGTTCTCCAATTGCATTATGCAAACTTAAGAATTACATCGGGCCTTGATATATTTGTGCGCACACGTCGAACATATACTGTATACACAAAATCACAGTCGAATTTATGACGTGTGTACCGGCCAAATTTCTTCGTACTACTTGATGAATCCAAATTCATCCTTCTAAATGAAAGCTCGTGCCCGCGGAGCTCATATTTGCGAAAGCCCCACGCATTTTTCCCCATTAAAGGGCATCCGTTTGACACGTCTCATCCAATGCGCGGGGGTTTCAAGTTGCGAGAGTTCCAAATCATTCAGAACGAGCATTTTTCATTATTTCCAAATAAATTGCAGAATTCACAAAAGATGCACAAACATAGATTAAGAGCCCGGAATGAACAAACACTGCACACATTTTTTGAATACATTGTAAGGAATATATACGGTAAAAAAAGAGGTATTTGTAGTGGATAAAAGTCATGACATTAGAAGGGGAAGCGACAGAAAATACATAAGCGACGCTGGCAGGAGTTACGTCGCAAGCAACAAGAGTCTTTCACGGTTAATTATTATCATTAGCAAATTCCTGATTGAAGTTTGTTTTGTTAAAATTATTAAAGTGTTTTTATAACCGGCAGTAGTTTGAATGATGTGCATCGTGGGTAAAAGATGATTCATACTTATTTGTGCGTACACATGATGGTCTGAGGAGGTTTTACATTTGTTCACAGAATGCACACAAATTCAAGTACGAAGGAAGATATTGACGAAACAGATTTGTGCTTCTGGACGTACACACGCTTTGTGAATGAGGCCCATTGTCTTTTTCAATTCATTAAACTGAGTTCACGAAGACGTGCCAGTGTGATTTATAAGATCTAACTGGTTCATTACATCACTTTTGGAAAATAGCGGTGCAGCAATTAATCGATTAATGGACAGCAAATGGATTAGCAAAACAATATAACTATTTTGATAATTGATTAATCGTTTAGAGCCACTGCTCATCTTAAAATTTTCCAACTCCTCCGATTTGAGCCACTCAGCTATAAATATTGTTGGATTTCTGTTGTCCTTCATGAAAGCAGACTGATTATCTTTGTGTTCAGTGAAAATAAGACATTGGCAAACTTTGGAAAACAGTGATCAACATTTTTGCCTATTTCGTGATGAATGTTACGGACCAGACCAATAAACAGTAAACAGTACTCAGATGATTTTCCAATAAGCTTAAATGCAAACATTTTTTACCGAATTACTTGATTAATGTTAAGAATAATTCGATACTAAAAACATTCAATTAGTATTGTAAAACACTCACTTTATCATCATCATCAATCAATTTTCTGTACTGCTTGTCGTCATTAATGTCACAGGTGAGCTTGAGCCTCTCCCAGCTGACTTCGGGCAAAAAGTGGGTTGCATTCAAGCTGGTAACTTTGTGATACTTTCACTATGTTGTGTGTCCAGCGTTCATTCTTCTGCCGCCTGACAGAGGACAAAAAGTCAGAAAAGTTCTTTCGCGTTTTCTACGACCGCATGAAGCTGGCACAGCTGGAGATCAAAGCTACGGTGACAGTAAATACCAGCGATCTCGGAAATCGGAAGAGAGACTACGACAGCCAGGACAAAGAAACCCCAGTCCGTAAAAAAGGTTTGCGGTTGCCTGTTTGATTTAAGCAAATGGGCACAAAAAAAAAATGTGGGTTAAATTTGAACAAAAGCAAGATTACATAAATAAAACACTATTTTAATTAAACACTGGCAAATAAGCCCGCGCTTAAAATACAATTGAAATAGTTGTGTTTGTTCAGCGAGAGAACCATCAGTCGTCATGACGGAAGAAGTGCGGGAGCAGCTACTTGAGGCCTCGTCTGCCACCAAGAAAGCTTTTAACTCTTATCGGCGGGAAGCCGACCCAGAGGACCACTTCGCCTCACCAGATGGCCAGCCGAGCGCCGGGGACAAGACTCAGGATGAAGGAGAGATGAGCTACGTCATCATTATCATGCAGCCCATCCTTCGTTTCCTGCAGCTACTTTGTGAGAATCACAACCGTGACCTACAGGTTGGTCCGTCCGGGTTTCACACTTTGACTGCATTTGCTCCTTTGAGCAGGTGTTTCATTCACCTGCTCCCTCTCTCGCTCTCTCCACGTTTCTTTGTAATGGCCTGGAATTACCGGTATTCCACCTGACATTATGGTAATGAGATAATTATAATGATGATGATGATGGTCATAATTTCCACCTCCTCTGACTTTTCTTGTAATTGATGTTCACAATGTGTTTTATCACTCTCAATTACTGGCGGAAAAGAGAGAAGCATCTGATTTTCCTGGCATACCCTTTTGAATCATGTTAAAAAATAATTAAGTGTTTAAAGAGCAGATTAAAGTAGAATAAAGTAGAATAAAAACTATTGTATTATATCCAGGTTTTCAAATATTTTATAGTTTTCATATTAACTCATTCACTGCCTGACTTCACTCACTTAAATAACTTCCTGGGATTGAATGGCTGGACTGTGAGAAGACGAGTAAATTCGTCAATGGCAGTGAATGAGTTAATGATAAATTTAACTAGTCTGATTTTTTTTTTCCCCCTAATCTTAACCGCCTCAGGAGGGCAAATTAAAAGCTCAAAAACTCCATCTGGGGTAAAATGAGAAACCCTGAGAACGGACCGCAGATGGGGTAATACCCCTTCCAGGACGATCAGGCTGCGACGGATGCCGAGTGGGCAATGTTTAACAACTACAACTGCTTTTATCTCATCAGAACTTTCTTCGCTGTCAAAACCACAAGAACAACTACAACCTGGTGTGTGAAACCCTTCAGTTCCTGGACTGCATCTGCGGCAGCACCACAGGAGGTCTGGGCTTGTTAGGCCTGTACATCAACGAAAAGAATGTTGCCCTCATCAACCAAACTCTTGAGAGCCTCACCGAATACTGCCAAGGTCCCTGCCATGAAAACCAGGTAGACAACAGACTCTACCAGATGTGACAACTCTTCCAAGATATGCTTTCCATTAATGTGCGATCTTTATTCACCCATTCCTCAGAATTGCATTGCCACTCACGAGTCCAACGGTATTGATATCATCATTGCTCTCATCCTTAATGACATCAACCCACTTGGAAAGAAGCGGATGGATCTGGTGCTGGAGCTCAAGGTGAGTCTGCAGTCACGGCGAAAGTCGGGCGGAGGCAGAATGTTCCGGCCAGAGTCTTTACTACTTTCTAAAAGCCGTTTGTTCCTGGCAGAACAACGCATCCAAGTTGCTGCTCGCCATTATGGAGAGCCGTCATGACAGCGAGAATGCCGAGAGGATCCTGTACAACATGAGACCTAAAGAGCTTGTGAGGAACTTACAAAATGGCCTTCTCAAATGCAACAGCTCCCAACCCCACAGTAATGGAGAGCTTGATTCTTCTGGGAATGTGTGTCTTTCCAGGTGGAGGTGATCAAAAAAGCCTATCTGCAGGGAGAGGTGGAGTTTGAAGACACAAAGGAGGAGGAGGATAATGGGGATGATGAGGAACATGATGCAGCGTCTCCCAGAAATGTTGGACACAACATTTATATCCTGGCTCACCAGGTCTGATTTAACTACGGAGAACCCCATAATTGTCACAATGTAGATCTCCTATCGCACATATACTCTTCTTCTCACTTCCTGTTTGTGTTTTCGTCATACAGCTGGCCCGTCACAATAAGGAGCTGTCCGTAATGTTGAAGCCTGGAGGAGCTAGCGGCGATGGAGATGAAGCCTTGGAGTTTTACGCCAACCACACTGCTCAGATAGAGGTGATAAACACACAGCCAGTGGAAGCAGGGAATTGACTCACAGAAGGTGATCGTAAAGCCATGTGTCCAGATTGTGCGCCAGGACCGCACCATGGAAGAGATTGTGTTCCCGGTGCCCAACATCTGTGAATTCTTGACCTCTGAGTCCAAGCTTCGGGTCTACTACACCACAGAGAGAGACGAGCAAGGCAGTAAGATCAACGACTTCTTCCTGCGAGCAGAGGATCTCTTCAGTGAGATGAACTGGCAGAAGAAGCTTCGAGGTATGAAGTAGCCCAGAATGTTGCGATAAGCGATAAACGGCCACATATGAATCATCAAATTTCACCTATCCCCACGATATGGCAAACGATCATTTATTTCTCGACCTTGTGCCCGGCGGTCTCAACTCTACCACAAATTAGGTGAATATTACTGTGGGTTTTTTTGGAAAAATTGTTTTATCAACACGTTATTCTTACAAATGACAATAACGTGACTTAGCCACTGTGAAAATGTGCAACGTTTCAGCAGCGCATGTCTGAGCAACGCCTAACTGATTTTATTAATCTATTTATTTAATTTTGGGAAGGATTTGCCATCGTTTATAAGTGAGTCACTGTGGGGGGTTTTGCACATGCATGCTCATGTTTCTGGAAAGTCTGACAGTAGTTTAGTCCAATCCAACTGTAATGCTGCGTCACATTTTTCCAGTTGATTTCCTGCTACATTATTGTGCATTTCAGATGAAAGAGTTGAGTACATGTAGTGTACGACAAGCGAAAACGAATATGGATGTGGATTGGACTATACGCATTCTTGAGTCCACGGTCATTTATTTCCCATGCAAGTCCAAACAGGCCGTCTTTTCTCTGTGCACGTGCAATGTGAATTTGTGTATTTCAACGGTCTAAAATTCAAGCGGGGACTTTCCGAATTCACCGTGCCGCGAAACAGTTCCACTGTTGTGAATCACGACTGACATACTGCTCGCGCATGTACACAAACAGACAAATACAGGCCTGGGCCCGCAGTCACATTTCTAATCCGCATTCAAGACTGCATACCATGTACAAAGCCGTGTTTTGTCTGTCGCTCCAATGAGAGATAAAATTACAGGCGTCTCATTATCATTCTGTCCAACACTGGAATTCAGTTCAAATTTTCTGCTGTATGTAAAGCCGTAATTTCTCACCATAGTGACCATTTTATCTTGGTGTTTTATGATGTGTCACTTTTTTTTTTTTTTTTAAGTAACAACAAATTGGGCAGCCATGGACCAGTTGGTAAGAATGTAACCTGTGCTTCACGTTCAATTCCATTTGAGTTACGCATTTGCACCGGCGTATCACCCCTGGTGTGTGCTTACTGTTCCGATTGTGGAGGGTGAAAGGCGAAGGTCGGATAGATACGGAGAAACCGATTGAGCAGAGACAATAGAATAACTTTTATTCACAGTTGATTTCATTTAGGGTCGTCAACTGACAAAACGCAAACTGTTCTCTCTTTCGCAGCCCAGCCGGTGTTGTACTGGTGTTCCAGAAACATTTCGGTTTGGAGCAACGTTTCCTTCAATCTGGCCGTGCTCATGAACCTGCTCGTCTGCTTCTTCTACCCGCTGGAGGGGATACGTGGAGGTCAGTCGTGCGGGGGCACAAGCCAGGGTGTGACCACTGACTCCCTCTAATGTCGCTGAGGATGTCATTTTGCATCATTTGACACGTGAAATAAGTGAAATAAGTGAAACCGTGTCTGGTTAATTGACGTGGTAATGGGGATTTAGAGAAGCTTTTAATATTCACTTTTGGCCACAATCCAGGTTCAAACTGAGGTTATGTGCTCAATAATGCAAAACAGGAAGGACAGCGGCTTAGTGGCATACTTTTTTTTTTTTTTTTGCCACAGCCTGCTCTCATTCTAAGGAGTGTCTTTGAACAACAAACTATGCTGACAATTCAGCGTTATCTCAGTCAAGTGTTTTCTTTTAGATCCTCTTCCAAATCTGAGCAACACAAATATTTGGCGCGTTCCGAAATCACAAGGTATAGCAAGCCGGCAGAGATGACTAAAGAGATGAATCCTCCTGAGCACTTGACCCACTGATCTGCTTTTCCCCTAAAGTTCTGATCTGCTGACTTGGATCACCTGACCAGGAATTAAAGAGCATGGCCTGAGAATAACCCCGCCTTTGTTTGAGAGCCACCCTTTGCACACAGACAAACTTGTTCCCTTCAGATTAGTTTCCAGACTGCTTTGAGTCACAAAGAAGGGAGTCGTCTTTGGAACTGCGGATGTTGGATTCTGTATTGTGCTTGTTTTGATCTCCGTTCAAGAGAGTACTGAGCAATGAGTAATGTCTGACTGTGTTTCCACCCCCGCGCGAAGCATCACGTGAAATGACAATATACCTTTGGTCGGTTTTAATGGGCTCTTTTATGGCACGAGGGCCTTTGCTCTCCCGCTCCTCCTCACACTTGTGCGCACACACACACACCGTCCTCTTTTTCTAAGGGCTTTAGAATGATGTTATAAGAGCAAGAGATCTAGGTCGCCGTGTTCTCCCGCCATACATATTTACGTACAGTACAGGCCTGCTTGGCTTTTACTTACCTCTAGGGTCAACCTAAGATGTGTGTAAGCGCTGCATGCTTGCCACATTCTTCACTGGCAATGTAATGGATGCCTCTAAAGTGTCGAATTGGACCACCCATCGCACCTTCAAGAAGAGCGTAAATTAGCAAAATGCATTTACGACTGCCGCGTGTAAACGTCCCTCTTTGTCTGTCACATCTCTGGTCCTGTGCGTTGCTCCCCGTTCTTTCCTGATGAATCTTTCAGCCAAAGTATTTTTAGAGATGGCTCTTATGTAAGTGGCACCTGTCATATGATCTCTACTTGGGTTGGGAGGGAGAGAGAACCAGAGGAGGGGAAGGCGGCCGAGAGAGCCAAGGAGGGAGGAATGGAAGTTGAGGGGGAGAGGTTTTTGACCACTCTGCTTTTAAATGTTTTATTTTCTTCAGACATGCCCCATTTCCCCCATTTCTTTGTATCTAATGCAGGCCTTCCGAACAATATAGCAAGATCATTTACAGAGGCGTCAAGTAGGGTGTGGCCTTTTTTTTTTGTTTGTTTTTGTTTTGTTTTGGGGATTTTAACTCGATGCGTGGATTTTTTTTTTCACCTTAGTGACACGTTGCCACATAAACCCCTTGAGGAGTTTCATGTGGCGACGTGTCAGGTCTTCTCTCACTCAAATACACTCAGACAAAATGTATGTGCTGTACCGTCGACTACTTTTCGGTGTTATGTAAGTGAATCTTGTTGGTTTCAGTGGCGCTGGTGAAGGCCTCAGGGTTTCCTGCGAGGTACTGGCGCCAGTTCAATGTGTTAAACTATTCAGTCACACAAGTTTCAAGCTGCAAACTGCATTGTCATCCTTTCATTGTGATGACTGCACATTTAAGCCATATAAGGGAGTTTGCTATGAAAGCAAATCAACAGTTTTGGCAGAGATCTGCGTGGTAAATCAGTTGGCATGAATCCCTTACAGGTACGCTGGACACCCACCTGTCCGCTCTGCTGTGGGTGGGAGTCTTGGCAACACTCATTATCGTGATCATCATGCCCCAACCGCTGGGCATCCGAGCTCTTGTCATCGTTACAATCCTCCGTCTCATCTTCTCAGTTGGCCTGGAGCCTACTCTGTTTCTCCTTGGGGCCTTCAATGTGAGTCGTCTGCCTGCCTTACTTCTTTTACTGATTCATTTCTGTGTTTTCAAATAGATGTTGCTTGTTTTATGTGCCATGTGAAATAGTTTACTTTTTTTTTTTTTCAATATTTGGATACGAAAAAGCACTGAAAATGACATCACAACTGCTCACAACGACCAATCAGATTCAGAAAACAGGTCAGCCGCGATTGGTCGTTGCGAGCAGTTGTGATGTCATTTTCAGTCGACAGAAGACAAAATGGCCGCCCCAGAGATGGCTAAAAACGAGTGCACTCTGCTGCTTAATTTATATTCCACAAACGCAAAATTAATCAGAATGCCGTGTTTCAACTAGTGGGACTTCTGGGAACATATTGAAAAAAATATGTTTGGGTTGACTTCCGCTTTAAATTGAATTTAATTTAATGGCCTTCTCTCAGATCTTTTTCATTTCCTACATCAATTAATTCCTGACAAACGTGCAAAAACTGAGAATTATGTTCCACTCAACCGTGGCGATGTAGCTGTTTTTCACCATTTGCGTTTTCCTGTATTTTGGGGGATGCATGTTTAAAATGGTGCCCTCAAACCACCCCCCTCCCCCTTACTGGGGCTTTAAACTATGGTAACCTATCTTTTTTTCTGACCTAGTAAATGTACTTTTACTTCCTTCCTTCCTGTCTAAGGTCGTCATGATGCTCTTGTAAAAATCCCATTAACTCTAGCAACTATATCAAGTCAAAGCAGATCGAATCAGCACCTACCCTTCCATCAAATAGTTCTTATTGTAACAGATAGCGTCTGTCTTACAGGTGTGTAATAAAATCATCTTCCTGATGAGTTTTTTGGGAAACCGTGGCACCTTCAGTCGGGGCTACAAAGCCATGGTGATGGATTTTGAGTTCCTCTACCACTTCATCTACCTGATCATCTGCAGTCTGGGAGTGTTTGTTCATGTCTTCTTCTACAGTCTGTTGGTGAGGAGTGGACACACCCCACACACTGCACACCCATGCATGGAAGACTCATGGTTTTAACGCATAACCTTTGGAGAAACGAAGACATTGCAAAACCATGAGTAGAGCCGTGTGCATAACAGCAGAATCTAATTGTGGCTTTCCATCATTTGAGGACATGACAGTCCGCCACTGACAGGCCAGATGTTTCCATAGTCGATGGTTTAATGGTGTCATGCTGACTTTGTTTCTTTAGGAGCCAGTGCTTTACAAAGTCTGACGAAACATTGTGGCCAAAAATCCTTGTCAGACAGATCGACACAAAAGGGAATATGTTCCAAATGCTCATATGAAGTTTTTTTTTTCCCTCTCACTCCTATTTCATATGTTTTGCCTTTGTAGCTGTTTGATCTGGTGTACCGAGAAGAGACATTGCTGAACGTCATCAAGAGCGTTACCCGCAACGGACGCTCCATTGTGTTGACCGCCGTGCTCGCGCTCATCCTGGTCTACTTGTTCTCCATTGTTGGCTATATTTTCTTCAAAGATGACTTCATCCTGGAAGTGGATCGCATTCCCAACACAACACTAAGTGAAAAACGAAGAATTGCACCACGGATGTTGGCTGTGTTTTTAAAAAGTCCTGTTAACTCGCATTTGTTCCCATCTTCTGTGCAGGAAATGGAGCCAGCATAGCCAGTGAGTTTCTGTCTAGCAGAATGTGTCAAGCTGGAGTTGATGAAAACTGCACAGCTGGTAGCGTGCATGAAGGTAATACTTCAGCAACAGGAGTTCCTCCAGGTACTTTGTTAAGTGAGAACTATCTTATTATTCATTGGACCAAATATTCAAATGGAGAAATGCTGATTTTTGTATTTGAAATTTTGCGGGTTATCGGGTTTAATGTGCCCTTTGTCGGGTTTGTTATGTCTCTCTGAATAATGTTAAAGTAAATGCAGTCAAGAAAGATGCAGTATGCTCTTGATTTGGTCAGTGTTTGAGAAATGGTGGAGAAAAAGGTTTGTGTTCTGCAGTATGATCACAAGTGAGCAATAAGAAAGCTGTGTGATGTTGTAAAAATGGAGCAGACATGGTTTGTGTGTTTTGTAGAACCACAGTCATTGATCCTTCTCGTGACTGCATCCACATCACATGCCATTCGACCTGAACGATTCACATTTGACCTCAGTGACTCTCATGTGACATCAACATGTCCATGCTTCAGTACGTGGAAGTGGAATTCCTGTTTGTTTGCGAATAAAAACAAACTTAGCAATGCGTAGTGGTGGGAAGAAAAATTGAATGCTGGCTTTTGGTCACGTGACTTGATCCGAAATATATCTTATCTTTAGAAATTGCTTAAAAATCAAGATAGAACTGCATTGTCATATGAAACTAGTTGCCCATGAGCTATCACCATTTGACCATGTGCTGAAATTCAAGTTGTGTTCCTGACCTGTCAACGCTATCAGGTAAGATAAACCCTTCCAAAAAATTGTCTTTGCTTGAACATTCTGGCTCAACAAAACAATTTTGTTTTGGCTTCCTCCCCCGCCATGAACCAAAATACTGCACAGAAACATTTTCATTTGAAACAAAATCAAGTCAGCCAAGAGAACAACTGTTTAAAGACTATCAAGAATTCAGTATTGCTTTATTGACAGATGCAAACTATTGGACGACATGTTTCCCTTTTATAAAACATGGAAAAAAAAAAAACACCCTCTTTAGCCTTATCATGTTGAATTAATTGTCGGATTGTACTGTGGCCCCTTTGTGCTTCCTCAGATGTAGACGGTGACGATTCACAGGATAGCGACATGGAGCGGACGTGTGACTCTCTCCTAATGTGTATTGTCACTGTTCTGAGTCACGGCTTGAGGAGCGGAGGGGGTGTAGGAGATGTTCTCCGCAAGCCTTCCAAAGAGGTGCGTGCAATTTAAGTGCGTGTGTCGAAACCTTCAGGCTTTGAAATAGTTGTCACTTCAAAAGCGCCGGGGGGGATTTTGACGTATTTTTCTGCAGCTGTTAATGTACAACCACACCGTTTCCTCTGAATTCAGACACACAAGAGGATGTAAAAGGCTTCCTTCGTGTACTCATAAATTACAAGCAAGGCCATGACGTGTTGCTGGTTGTAGAATAGCTCACTAACAAAAAAGGGACCCGCAGAGCACACATGCACAAAGACATTGACAAATTGCGACTATAAAGCAAACGTATCCCTTTTAATGTTTACTCGCTGGCCCATAGCATGACCAGCACATCTAATAAGATCCAATATAAGAGCTGCTTTGCAAAACACTCAAAACATAATAACGATAAGTGTCGTGGTTGAAGTTTACAGCAGTTTAGAACAGCTTTTTCTTATCCCTGGTCTTCCATCTAACAGTTCTATGCGCTGTGTTTATCATCAATACATGCTACATGTTACATGTTAATACATAGAGTAACATCTATGATGTCATCAATCCAAATTCAGCAATGCCGAGTTTGCAAACCATTTTTTTTTTTTTTTTTGCCCCAAATTTGACAGCGTGTGTTTTAGTCAGCGTACGCAGTACACGTAGTGTTTGAGGACCATTTCAATAATAACATGCATCGTGTGTCTTTAGGAGATTACCTGGCTTTCCGCCATCCGTAGCATCTGGCTGGTTACATCTTTGCTCTTATGTTTCAACGTCCATAACAACCAAGGTCAACCTTGTTTTAAACTCGTTCCCTGAGTATGCTTACGTAAAGGTTTGACCTTTGGGTCATACTAATAAGATGCGGCCTTGATAGAAAAGTGTATCATGATGGTAATCTTGAAAGTCATTAGTAATGATTGCCCTCAAATAGGCCGCATCAACGTCTCTCGGATCACCTCGTGCTCCATTTAACTCTCTTTTTGTCTTTTGATAGGAGCCACTATTTGCAGCCAGGGTGATATACGACCTGTTGTTCTTCTTCATGGTCATCATCATCGTCCTGAACCTCATTTTTGGTGTCATCATCGACACCTTTGCCGACTTAAGGAGTGAAAAACAGAAGAAAGAAGAAGTCTTGAAGACCACCTGCTTCATTTGCGGTGAGGCCACTTAAACCAAACCCTGCACTGTGTGCGCGGCAAACACTGAAAGAGAAAACAGTCATGGGAGCACATGAGAGAGTGCAGACCTCAGTCACGGCTTAAACATTTGTCACCTGCGAAATCAATGAGTGAACGGCTGCCATCTAAGACAATATTTCTCAAAATGTGGTCCGAATTCCACTGGTGGCCCCCCAAACTATACAACTAGCTGTTGTTAATAATTAATACAACTTGAAAACATTATGGTATATGTAGCACATCTTACATTTCATGAGTGCTGCTGTTGGTCATAATCTCTTTTTTTTTTTTTAATTCTCTTCAGCTATTTATCACTGATAAACTTGTCAAAGACTATACACACACACACGCACGCACACACATACAAAGCCAGAAAATGCAATCTTCAACACTTAATACTAAAAATACAGGCTCAAGGCAAGTGAGATAAGTTGTCTCGCCCCGTCTTGACCCATTTTGGTTATCTTGGCAATTGTTCAACTTGTGAACCGTATTTTCCTATAAAATTCTTAATTGTTTGAAGGGTCTTGTTAATACTGCGGCCCTAGTTAAGTGGTCCTTTAACTTGAAAAAAGCACATTTTTGTCTAGATCTAGGCAAGTTAAAAACTGAAGGCCTTCACACATATGTTATTCATATTCTTTATTATTATTATCATTCTTATTATTATTGTTATTAATTAGTTAAAATGCAATGTGAAGGAGTCCAAAATTGAAGGGGCCCATCCTTGGTAGAATACCCAAACATCATTTAAAAAAAAAAAATTAAAAAAAGTTTACAGCTTATTAAAAACTGCAAAGCGAAGCAGCAAACAAATAAAGCCAACTCGAATGAAAATGTAAGCCCTTCAAAGTTGAGGACTGAACTGTGACAGGAAGCATGGTTGACAACATTCAAATCCGTTATAAAACAGAAACCAACTGTATACAATGATTCAAGCTTCTTTCTAAATACAGTAAGTTATCAACAACACTTTCCTCCTTTTTTTTTTTTTTTTTTTTTGCACAAATAATACATCATTTGTCTTTGGCTACGAGTATAAAAACAAACCGCTGAAGGCCTTTCTTGCTGCCAATCAATCAGTCGCTCCAGACCTAAATATCTAATGAGAGATTGTGAGCAAGATCGATGTCTTATAAAAGCAAGCATGAGGCACTTGAGCGTGCGCTGATGGGCTCCCTTCGTCTCCTGTTCCCGCGCGGTTCCTTTGGAAACCGTAGAGACGGCAGCTGCCCCTGTGGCCTGGCCTTATTTAACATGAGTGAGTCAGAGCTGATGGCTGCCTTGGTGACATAACGCTGCTCTCGTTCCATATGCTTACCATTCGCGCTAGCTGCCTGACCCAACATGCACACACACGCTCATTCTTGGGACCATACTGTACACCCATCCGCAAAACCTTTTAAGGGATATCAAGGAAGAGTGTTCAAAACAGATGAGCATGCGTTATTGGGGACTTTGTTGAAACATATGTTCGGAAAAAAATCAAGAACGAACGAGTGAGTGGGAAATGTGTGTGTGAGCGTGTGAATGTGTGAGTGAGACTGAATTATGGAGGTGCTGGAAGGAAGCCTTTGTGAGTCAGCATTTTCAAGAACCGATGAAAAGGGAAAGGTGCTGCATTTTTGGAGACATATTTACTAGAAACCACAAACCCGACAAGAAAAATCAAACGTACCCAGAGGGACATTTGGGAGTCAAATCACGTGACTTGGAAAATGTCACTCTCGCAAGGTTGGTCAAAGGTCACGCAGTGTCCGTGTCCTTGAGAAGTATTCCACTAACCATTTATTAGCGGAAAGCCATTTTACACACTCACGTTTTTTGTGATCTTATTATTGTATGACATGTTTCCTTCATCCCTTTCTCTTGGATTAAGATTATATCTGTTTGTTTTTTGGAGGGGCACCTTGGCCACAGGAAGTGATTATGGAACAGAGCAGAGCAGATCATTTGGCAAATCCACTTCACTGGGAAGAATGACACACTCTGAGTGTGTCTTTATTGTAGTTCACGCCAAAGGTGTTTGATGGGGTTAAAGCTTAGGGCTCTGTTCCACACCAAACTCCTCCCAGCACGAATCTTTCATGATGGAACAGAGAGGGGATGTTCACCAAACTATTCCCACAAATTTGGAAATATCGAATCGTCCGAAACGAATTTAGAGTGAATTAACGTGTCATGGCCAACCGTAATTCTT
The DNA here is from genome assembly GCF_054856515.1 of Filicampus tigris. NCBI lineage: Eukaryota > Metazoa > Chordata > Actinopteri > Syngnathiformes > Syngnathidae > Filicampus > Filicampus tigris. Next base: position 15,859,428 of record NC_141225.1, on the reverse strand, counting down.
ATCCATAAACTTTTTTTTTTACCATTTTATCTTTTAGTGTGTTACTCATGTTATCACATTAGTGATAGTTATGTTTTTTTGTATCATTTACAACAGTCAGGGTTTCCCAGAAAAATAGTGTATCGCAATAATCTCAAATCCAAATGAACGATGAAGAGCACAACAGATCATTTTTAAGTTTGAAATTACAACAAAATGATTCAATACACCCTTAATCACTGCCAGCCATTTTCAGACCCTCTTTTTATCCTTAACCTCCGTACGTGATTGAATGTCTGAATTCGTAAAAGGCATAAAAAGATCTCGCTGGGATTGAATGAGTTAAAAAAAAAAAAAAAAAAAAAAAGTGTGCCCATCAATAAAATACTGCAGTACCACATACGGTCAACTCAAACAATCGGTGAATAAAATAAAACTGACCTGAGATCATTTTGGAATGGTTTAGGAAAGGTTGTCCTTATAACCTTATTGCCCACCCCGACAGGCCTGGAGAGGGACAAATTTGACAACAAGACTGTGACGTTTGAGGAGCACATTAAAGAGGAGCACAACATGTGGCATTACCTATTCTTCATCGTGTTGGTGAAAGTAAAAGATTCAACTGAGTACACAGGCCCGGAGAGCTACGTGGCTGAGATGATCAAGGTAAACAATTTAAAGAGCAGACACTCCCATTAAACACACATTAACGTCCTCAAATAAACTGGGACAGGCTGTCTTTTGTGCCGAGGCTGTCTTGAAAACGCTTGGTCGTTTTTCATGAGACAAATAAGAAGATGGCAAAAATAACACAAGCAATTGTAATTTCAAGAAGCCATAATTAGAATTACAAACGCAACTCAGTGTAATGGAAAGCATCTTTACGCCACTGCAACCTACAAACAGAACTGTTTTTTAAGGAATTCACCAGATGTAATCAATACCAATCTGACTGTCAATCAAGAGAGAATGTTTCTTTCAAAATGCCCATTTTTTTTCCTAACGCATTTATTGTATATTACCTGCACACGTTTATTGCATTATTGTGCAGGTGTACCGAATGAAATGACCAGTGAGTGTCAAAACCAAATTGCGCTGAATAATATGATGGCGATCCATACTGCTTATTCTTTAAAGGAGCACAACCTTGACTGGTTTCCAAGGATGCGCGCCATGTCTCTGGTGAGCAGCGATGCAGAGGGCGAGCAGAACGAAATCAGGAGTCTCCAGGAGAAGCTGGAGTCAACCATGAGGCTGGTGGCCAACCTGTCCGGTCAACTGACCGAGCTCAAGGAGCAGGTATCGGATAACGTGACAGTCAACCACGCATGTATTGTTTTGCTGTCAATGACGTTAATACGTTGTCTTAAATCATAATGCCGAAACCACAAATTCCTTATGTTCAATAGTGTCAATAGACCTACCGTACTTCCCATTCAACTTTTCAGCCACGGTCGACTCAACAATAGCAGTTCCTAAAGCTGATAAGTCAAAGAAGCAATCGGTGGAATATAGCTCGGTTTTGTGCTAAGAACCCTTTCAAAATAGCCGCAGCCGAAACAAAGTGCTGTACTTTTTTTTTTTTTTTTTTTTTTTTAGTTGACAACTGTTCAACCCTTATCATATGATAACCGTGCTGAGAGAGGCTGACACTTTCATCCTTAGTGTCTGTCCGCCGCGCTGCGATAGAAACTCCCGGTGGAGAGGCCCGTTCACATATTAAAAAATGTTCTTTTGATTGGTCTGTGCAGATGACAGAGCAAAGGAAGCAGAAGCAGAGAATCGGTCTTCTTGGTCACCCCCCTCACATGAACATCAACCCCCAGCAACCCGCTTGAGGTCCTTTTTGCACAGTACTTGAGCTTTCTCGTTTGTCAAAAAGAAATACCAAAATGTGCCAATTACCAGCGTGCATTTGGGTTGAGGAAGTACAATGATTGTATGGCTTCACCGGGCACTCTTAAGTGCAAATGTGAAGCGAGCATAACCAGAGTACGTTACTCATTGTCAATGCGGAGTGTATGCAACTGTGTGTAGTGTCCATCAAGTGCCTCAGGACCTAAGAAGCCAACTGTGTTGGTTTAGGAGATGAAAACACAGATTTTAGCTGTACTACCCTAAACGCCTTTGGCATTGTACCGCTGTGCTAGCGTGCCCAAGTTCAGTCAATTATTGCCAAGGGAGAGTTCCGTTCATGTGGCCTTGTATTGGGGTTCTAATCGCCCATTTTGTACCAGCAAACTCAGGTCACGTGGATATACAGGTTTGCTTAAATGTCAGATTTACACACACGTCAATATACAGCAATAAGAGAACTTATCAATATGCAACGCCTGTATAGGGAAAACTATTTGGGGATTTGGTATTTACTTTTGGGTTTTATATTTATTGTTTGTAATATCATTTATTTAAAAAAAATCAATCCCTATTTTTTTTTCTAACACAGGGTGGTTATAAATGCTAAAATTGTTGTTAAACAACTCCCTCCAGGGCACTGCAATATTGACTGCGCACTGCTCTTAGAACATGTAAGTGCTTAATAATATAGGATGATCAACAAGAAAGAACCGAGTCCGCCCTACCCCCACCCCAAAAAAAGTAGTGATATTTGTTTTGATCTATTTTCCTTTGCACATTATTATTTAGCCCCCTCTAATTGATTTAGTCCTGAACACTGATCTGTATAACTTTCTGTTTGGCCACTTTTTGATAGCTACACAAAAGAATGAAGGGGTGTGTGTGTGTGTGCGCGTGTCGGAGTGTGTGTGTGTGTGTGGGGGGGGGGGGGGGGGGGTGGAAGGTACTCTGAAGAAATTTGCAGTGCTGCTTAATCAAAAACTTTTATAATTGTTTTGTTTCTGTATTGTACATTCTTTTGAGTTTATTTAAATAAACAAGCATGTAAAACATTCCATTGAATTGAATTGTTAAAATGAATTGGGAAGAGGCGGCACGGTGGTCGACTGGTTAGCACGTCCGCCTCACAGTTCAGAGGTCGTGGGTTCGATCCCGGCTCCGGCCTCCCTGTGTGGAGTTTGCATGTTCTCCCCGTGCCTGCGTGGGTTTTCTCCGGGCACTCCGGTTTCCTCCCACATTCCAAAAACATGCATGGTAAGTTGATTGGATACTCTAAATTGCCCCTAGGTGTGATTGTGAGTGCGGATGTTTGTCTCTGTGTGCCCTGCGATTGGCTGGCAACCAGTTCAGGGTGTCCCCCGCCTACTGCCCGAAGACAGCAGGGATAGGCTCCAGCACGCCCCGCGACCCTTGTGAGGAGAAGCGGTACAGATAATGGATGGATGGATGGATGGAATTGGGAAGAAGGAAAAGTCACAAATATCATAACACGAGAAGTTATTTTAATTGCTGCCAAACTAACTGGTGCCATATATCAGAAGTAATGTGTCGGTTTTTTTTTTTGTTTTTTTTTTTTAATTCATTAAATTAGAAATTGCTACCAGAATACTAAACAATCAGGAACAACGTGTAATTTTGTCAAAACCGGATAGATTGGAAAATGTGAAGCATTTGAGCACAGCCTGAGATCACCCTATCATTAAATTTATTTTTAATCTTTAAACTGTTTTTTATCAGTAAATCAGAGCCTTCCGTATCCTGCAATGGCCTATTGGCGGTGGCTTCCTGGGCAGGTTGTATAATCATCTCAAATATACTGTAGAGCAGATTAAAATAAAAGTTTGTGTGCGTGTGTGTAAAATGTGATTTGATCTTCATCCACGTCACAATCGAAAAACGCTTTTCTTTTACTAATACCACACAAATAATTATGCAACCATGCTATTACTGAACACAACATGTAAAGGGCACAGCGCAGGGTGGAACCTTTTGTATTTGGAAAGGAGGCACAACCAGTTACCAGATTTTTATAACTGATTGTTCCTCAACCAAATGTTTTCGGTACTTGCAAGTCAGACCTGCATGACGGTCTGGAGGAATTTAGATATAGACATAGATTTGCCAACAGTGATAGGCCTACAGTAGAACATGTTCCAGGCAATTCTGTGAGTCTCTGGGACTTTTTTTTTCACCTTATTGAGCCTGCAGTCATCATTATAGGACAGCCGCTTCTTAAGGAGCCTAAACAACGGCGTTGAACTTTTTGATTCATAGAGACTCAGAAGGTCGGTCTGATTGACCATGGACTGATTGACATCAGGACTTATAGAGATATTTATGTGACCCTCTCCAACCAGACTCAAAAGTGGTGTGTGTTTTTATTGGGCAGAGCAGCTTCAAGCAACACCTCCAATCTCATTAGTTTGATAGGACTCTAGGTTGGCTGACTCTTTCCTCCGGATTTGCTCTTGGAGGGAAGAGTAATTTGTGAAGGGGTTCACATAAAGTACTTTTTCCACCCTGGACTATGAATATTTATTTACACAGAGTCTCCAATAAAAACATGAAAAATAATTGTACAGTAAAGTTTATTTAGTTAGGGCAGTGATTCCCAGCCTCCATTGAGCAGAGGCACAATTCCAATTCAAATAAATTCCAAAAAATGTCACGGCACACCACTAAACAAAATTGTCACAAAAATGTCAATTATATACTTTCTGCCATCTTAATAGAAGATGATATATTTGTTCTGTCTGTCACTATAAATTGCTGGCATAGATGGATAGAAAATGATACATTATTTGTTATCAATAAATAATAATAAATAACGAATAAAGTGAAATTTAATAAATTCCCGCAGCACACCTTCAGATCTCCCACACTGGTTGGGGATCACTGAGTTAAGGCCGACTGTGTCTGTCAATTATTTTGACTTTGATCAAGATCCAAACACATTTTAGCACACATTTATGCGGAAATCCAGGAAGTTCCTATGAGTTAACTTATACTTTTTATTTCTATTGCATCCATTATCTGAACCGCGTAGCCTCACGCGGGTCGCGCCTGCTGGAGCCTATCCCAGCTGTCTTTGGGCAGTAGGTGGGATACACCCTGGACTGGTTGCCAGCCAATCGCAGGGCACACAAAGAGGAACAACCATTCACACTCACAGCCACACCTAGGGACAATTTAGAGTGTTCAATTAACCTACCATGCATGCTTTTGCAATGTGGGAGAAAACCGGAATACCCCGGAGAAAAGCCACGCAGGCACGGGGAGAACATGCGAAATCCACACAGGAAGGCCGGGGCCAGATTCGAACCCACGACCTCTGTACTGTGAGGCCGATGTGCTAACCAGTCAACCCCCCTGCAAATAAGTTTATTTATACACAGTATACTGTATATGTATTTTTATATTATACTGTATGTATAAATACAATCTATAAATATACAGTATTATATATGTAGTGTATGTATAGAAAGAGTATAGTTTTAGTTGTGTGTACTTTGTATATGCGTTAACTTATTACACATTAACAGTCGGCTATATATTTTGTATTTATACTGTGTAATATTTACATATGGACATACGGTATGTTTTGAGGCATATTTTGTATTAGTATGCCATAGAAAATATTGATTCTGAAAGGAGTCAAGAGTCCAACTTTATGATGAACAATTATCGCTACCAGTTAGCATTCATAGTCTTATAATGATCCAGTTTATATTAATCTGAGCCAGAATCTAAGCCTAGATTTTTTTTAATTATTATTATTAGACCTGCACTGCACCATACGGACAGCTGTGTCTATATATTTTTTGCTAGGTAGCAAGTTAAATCAACAAAACAGCTCTCAGAATGATATGGGAGCTGTACACCAATGCAAACTAGTCTCACAACAAAAGAATTTGCATAGGCATATTAATACCTCTCTCATAGTGTCATTTATAAATAAAGCTTTATTATCTATGTAGAGGCATAATTATTTGATAGAGCCCTTGTATTGTATACATCGATTAGGCAGGTGTACCTTGTTTTTTGGGGTTGTTGCAGTAGTGCATAGTGGCTTTCCAAAGTAAAACGTGACAGCAATTTATTGTGTATTGAATTCCCTACCCTTGACAAACCTTTTCATGTGTGTGCACATGCATGATAATGACGGCCACCTGTTTTTTTTTTTTGTGGAGGGTGGGGTGTGGATAAATGATGTCCTGAAAGCCTGACGGCAGGCGCCGCCGTGTGCCGAATGTGCTCAGCCGGCTCAGCAGGCTCTGTTTGCGCCATGAGGAGACCAACGTGACAGGCGGCACGCACCACCTCATGACAACACAAACACATTCGTCCATGCACGGGTGCACGTGTCTGCACGGGAGGTGTGAGAGCTTCCATTTGTTGAGGATAAAATTACCAGATGATGGTACGTTTCAGGGAGGAAGAGAAATTGAAGAGAAATTGGTAGTTTAACGAGTTGTCAGTTTAACCTATAAATCTTTATTTAAAAAAATAAAAAAGTGAATATATTTGGGTTTTCAGTCAATTGCTTGAGTCTTTATATGTGGCTACCGTGTTGACGCTCCACTCGTGTGTCCAAATCCGTCACAAGCGTTGGCCGTGCGGGTTCACCGCCCGCCAGCACGTTTCATTCGTCGTGGTTCTCCCTGCCTTGTTTCCACACACTTCAGCATGGTGGTACACGGGATCAGCTTCGCCCCACCCGCTTCACTGACGTCAACCGCCTCCGCCCACTCAGGCGCCTTGTCTGGAGCGAGTGGGCGGGGCTTGCGCCGAGAAGACAGCGCCGCTTGACACGTGAGCCTCATGTGACAGAGCTGGGTCAGGCTGAGCGGACAAGCGGACAGAGTTTATTTCTCTCGTGGACCCCTCAGCCCCAACTCCCTCTTGCTACCCACGCGGCGTGGAAGTGCCGCCGAGACACCTCTCAACGCTGGGAGGAAAAAAATAGATATCGCTTTGAATGACAGAATTGACGTGTCCTTTTTGAAGGGGCAAACTTACTGCGTAACTTTTTTTTCGGTCGCCTTTGTAAGTGGAAAAAAACGCATCACGAAAATGGAGCGAATCCCAAGCGCGCAACCTCCTCCTCTGTCCAAGGCTGATCTAGCAGACATGCACGGGTAAGTCAGGAAAAAATGAAGTGCCATGCAACTTGAGTGCACATTTCTACAAATATATATCTATTTGTTTCTGCAGCATGGATTTCCCTATGTACGCATATAAACCTAGGCGAGGAATGAAAAGAGGAGAGGAGAGCAAGGTATGTTTTTTATGATTATTGGAAAGCAATAATACATTAAGAATAATGTAGCGTTACTTTGAAGGGCGTGGGAGAAACCGGTCTGGCAGCAGTCGAGTACTGTAGTGCAATAAAAGCTTGACCTAATTCCCGTTATGACATAACTGCTCATGAATCTTCGGGCGCGGAGAACAAGCCGCTGACTTTTGTGACGTTTTCTCCTAGGAGACCTACAAGCTGCCTCACAGACTCATTGAGAAAAAGAGACGTGATCGGATAAACGAATGCATTGCTCAGTTGAAAGATTTGTTGCCGGAGCACCTAAAACTTACGGTAAGTTTTTTTTTTTTTTTTTTTTTTTTTTTTTTTTTTTTAAATCTGTATAGCCCTCTGCTTCTTAGTAATGGGTTTCATTCTGTTAACGCGCCACCTAGTGGGCCGGCTTTACCATTACATTGGCTGTGCAGTTTGCGTCTGCATTCATTCGGCACACCAGAGAATAGGCCTTCTATTTAATCTCCACATGATTATGATTTGGATTTAGCTTCACCCCCCCACCCCACAGACAATGGGAGCATATCATCTAATATGAAACACCATTACAAGAATGTGTTGACAATCGTGTTGTGTCTCCTGCAGACTTTGGGCCATTTGGAGAAGGCTGTGGTTTTGGAGCTCACACTCAAGCATGTGAAGACGCTCAGCACTCTTCTGGAGCAGCAGCAGCAGAAGATCCTCGCCTTGCAGAGTGGCATGCGTATCGGTAAGTAAGCCGCCGCCTTCTCCATCATCGTCAACAAAACAGTAGTTCAATGGACACTCAAGTAGGAACCAGAGGCTACGGGATTTAAAAACAAAAAAAGGTATTTGGAGGATAATAAAATACACACAATAGAAATGCAAAAGGGGTATAGCTAATGTCTGAAATGAAGCAGAATCTGAATTTTAAATAGCCAGTGAATGTGGAGAAATGTTTGGGAATATTTGCATTGAATCAAAAAATAAACATTTGAAAGGATCGATTGGACGGGTATCCAAAGTATGGCCCGGGGGTCATTTGTGACCCACATTCCTTTTTTTTCTTCTTCCTACCAAGGGTTGTGTGAAAACTGTGGGTGTCGAAATCGTCAAGGCTTGCACCACCCAAATCCCCACAAAAGCCTTCTACAAGTCCTTAACTATAACTATGACTAAAAACATAGCTTTTTCTAAATATTGTCAACCCAATAGCATAATTGCGTTTTTTTTTTACCATTTAAAAAAAAAAAAACAAATTCGACAAACAACTAGAATTCAGTTGCCTAGATTCATCCTTTACGGATTACCATGACCTGCCTGCTTGAGAATGTACAGGAAAGGAAACATTAATTTAGCTATCATGAGGATTTATTTATTATTAATTTATTGACATTTGACTAAGTTAAAAATTGCCTCGGGTAGTTATGCTATAATGCTAATGTTATGCAAAGAAAATATTGACAGCTAAAATAGGAACAAAATTACTCTTCATTAAGATGACTAATGCTAATAAGCAAAAATGCTTTCCTCCACTTTCTGTTCCTTGTCAAGGTCCAAATAATGATGCTAAAAAATAAATGTCAACTTCCTGTAGATTTCTCTTGCTTTGGTTTCATTGTGGAAATCAACATAACGCAGGGGCCGATCTTTTCCAGTGGGTCGCAGGTCTGCTGACCACCCCAAAATTGGCTTATCACCTCTTAACTGAAAGCTTTGATGTCGTTGTTTTTCATTAATAATATAACTTATTAACAATATTCAATTTCTTGTAAGATTGGTTTTATACTCTTAAATAAATTCAAGTGAAAAATTCCAAAGGGGCCCTTACATCCTTGGATATTTCTGGATGCGGCCCTCAGAGGAAAAACTTTGGACACCCCTGTTTGAAAACCAACAAATTTTACTTGCGTTAAATACAGTTATCCTTAAATGTACTGCATTGGATTAAAATCTTGAGCTACCATAACATTCTGCAGTGCGAACATTTAATTTAGTGATTATATGGCGCACCACTTGAGAGATCCTGCGTACTGCAAGTGGTCTGCGTACCGCACTTCACTAAATGAATGTCAATTTTGAGAAAGTCTAACAAATCCGGCTTTTGCTGTGCTTACAGACCAACCTATTGTCAGCCAAGAGAAGTCGGAGGAGATGTTCCGCTCCGGTTTCCACATGTGCGCCAAGGAGATCCTTCAGTACCTGGCCAGTCGTGAGAGCGACGGCAACTTTGCGCCATCGCACGTCATTAACCACCTTCACAAATTAGCCGCTGACGTGCTCCAAAGTCCAAAGCGACCCCACTCTCCTCTCAGCCCTCCGCCGGAGGAAATGCCCACATACAGCCAGCACCAAACCCACAAGGAGACACCGGCCAGCTTGCCCCCCAAGCCTAGCGAGGGCTACGGAAGGGTGCCGGTCATCCAGCGGGCGCACGCTCCGCCCAGCGGCGAGCAGAGCGGCAGTGACACTGATACAGACAGCGGCTACGGAGGAGAGCTGGAGAAAAACGAGTGCGGCGCCCCACAGAGGCATCCCGATTACTACAGCCAGGAGGGCAAGGTGACGAAGCGCGGCGCGGCCGAGAGGCAGGGCTCCGACGTCAAGCGGGAAGACGACGAGCCCAGGCACAAACGGGCCCGGGCGGAGTCGTCTGAGGACGAGATGCTTTCGGGCGGCGAATCCTCAGCCTCGTCCTCCTCCAGCGGTTACGGCAGCTACATGAGCGTCTCCCCCAACCATCCACCCCCGCCACCGCATCCCCTCTGCATGCCCTTCTACCTCATCCCCCCTTCCGCCGCCACCTACCTGCCTATGCTGGAGAAATGCTGGTATCCGGGCGCCATGCCCATGCTGTACCCCGGCATGGGCGGCTCCGCCACCGCCGTCCCCGGCGAGAGACCCCCACAGATGGTCATGTCTCCAAGGGGAGGCTCTCCAGCCCCAGCCATGTCTCAGACGCCCATGGACTCCCCGGCTCTCCTACAGGCACTAAAGCAGTTACCCCCCCTCAACCTGGAAACCAAAGACTAAGAAAACATGGCCGCTGAGTTGCTACATCAGGAGGGAGAACATGACTGAGTCGTCCTGTAGTCCGTCAAGTCATTTCTCTACTTTTGCTTCTCGTCCCGGAATTCACGAGAGACGGCTGGCCAAATGGTCCACGTGTGGATGATGAAAATGGTTGAATGTTAAGTGCAAATGGACCTGCCATACACACACGCACCCACGCGGTTGAATGTAAAGAAAGACGTTTCAGATGCTGCTGTTCCGAGTCAAAAACGCTGACAACACTGGCGCATTTCACTTCGAGCTTTTGTGGTAGAGACATACCATTTTTTTTGTTGTTTTTTGTACAAGAAAACAGTCGCACCAAATGTTAAGATTTCACCCAAAGTTTGTTGCCTATTGTCTGTCACCACCGCCGCCGCCACCGTTAATCGCTTCGGCACCATCAAGACCGCGCTGAATGCAAAGTCACTCGGTATGGATTTTAATGTAATTATTGTGGATAGACTTCTTGTACATTTCTATTTTTGATACCTGTTCACGCACTCTTGTCCACAGAGCTAGGAGGAAGGACCGAGTGCGAGCGTGGCGTACTCAGAGTGTGTACATACTGTAGCACAGTGCTGGACCTGGTCTGCATACTCAACATCTGTTTCTGCTCAAGTCAAACCTGGCGTTTGTTCTTGCCGTTGCCTTTCTACTTGTGAAAAGCTGAGAACTCTCAGATGTTTATGCTCTGTAACTCATTTGAATCCCGGAACGTGGCGGTGAGGGGAAGAGAAGTGAATGTAAACGTTATACCAGATGACTAGTTTTCTAATAGAGAGAGGTACTTGAGATTTTATATTTTGGGACCTACGTGAAAGATGATTGATGTTTGTACATATTTTGTCTATAAATGTTGATATACATTATATAAGTGTATTAATAAAGTATTTTTTTTTCCTGTGGAAAATGTCTTCGCCTCTATGTTGTATGCGCGGCGCAGTGACGCAATTCTGGCGCGGCTGGTGCAGCGGGCCCAGCACGTTCGTGTTACAGAGGGACGCTTATGTAACCGTGCGTTCACAGCCCGGATCTCCTTCTGATAAACCGTCCGTGGCCACTAATAGAAGTGCAAGAGAACACACACGCTTGTAAATTACAAGCGACATGTAATGGCCAACATGAGTCAATGTATTACGGTTTTTTTTTTCTTTTTAATCACAAGCCATTTAATACTCTAACATACTCTAACATCTTCAACTCTTGTCCATATTATTTCCCCCGCTTATTCTGGAAAAGACCGCATACTATATATTATACTCTACTATTGAGATCTGGGCTTAACAGGCACGTGCAGAGATAGACCCCTAGTGGTGATCAAGCCCTAAATGAGAATATGCCCTTCACCTGGAAACCATTTTTACTTCATCGGTATTAAAATAATTAAAAAAAATATCTGTATAATCAATTCTCTAGGTACTAACTTGTAGAATTTTACAATGTCACCAGTAGTACTAGTTGCATGCAGTTCATTGACTAGTGCAGTTTTGCCTCACTAGTAACATGTACCGGTCGTCATTCTACTAGTGTGCAGATGTGATATGGTGTCGAAAAAGAATCACTTATAGACATTTATTCTAGTGATGGTCTATTGGTGACCCAGTCATTCGACTAGTGTACTGAATTGTCCATGTACTACTGTGCTCTTTGTCCTCACTTGGAGGACAATTAAGCAAACTAGTAAAATGTCGAGAGCACACGAGAACTACAGTACACGATACTAGGGATGTCACAATATCTGCAATATTGTTATTCTACGGGTGCTACCAAGTCATTTCACTAGTGCAATGACAAATGAGGATGTATAGCGTACTACATGGACAAGTCAGCACACTAGTAAGATACTGAATAAATGTTCAAATGGCTTTCAGTACTGCAGGTCATTGACCCCACAGCTCAAAACATTTGATAGTTTGTGTGGTCTTTGCCAGAGTTGAAGTATTAGTAGTAGTTGTATTAGTAGAAGTACTATACAGTGCGTTACTAGAGAGGCACTTCTGCAGTAGTTGACATGCCCAAAAAGATGTTTCAGTTGTAACCTAGTGCAGTTATCCCTCATGACTAGTATTTTTACTCGTGCACTAAAATGACCATAAGGACAAAGGATACTTGTACATGGACTATTCAGTGCACCAGTGGGATATGTAATAAATGCTCAGCTTGCCACACTGCGACCTACGTCACAATTTTTCTCCAAACAGAGGGGGATTTCCCACCGTTCACTCAGAACAGAGGTCGCCTTCTTTCTTCTCGTCAACGGACATCATTTTCATGCTGATTTAAATTGTGCATAAATTTGATTCATGTGCTGCCATGACGACTGAAGCTTATTTAGTACCGCTAGTGTCTGCAATGAACAATTTATTGAATTTGAAAGTTACTTTTAGAGTTTATTTTAAATGCATGTCAGGAATCAATTATATAATTTGAAGAGGTTTTAGATTTTATTTTAGGTGAATGTTCTAGCTATATTGTGAATGCCTGTCAGTTACGTTGTTTACATGACAACAATTTTGTAACTATTCGTTATCGTTAGGTTACTCTGTCGTCTTGTGTCATACTTTTTGTAAAAGTGAACAATTTTATGTCCTGGGTTTAAAAGATTTTTTCTGAGAATGTGGCGCTCTCTGGTGGAGAAGTTAAACACTTACATTTTGTTTCGCAATCATTGCCGTTCCATTTTCCTCAAAGAATGGCTTCAAAGATTTCAACACAAGGATAATATTTGTAAATATATTGTTGCTTCTTTCATTGAAAAAATAAATAAAACCTAAACAAATAAAATTGAATATTGAAGAGCCAAGACCCGCAATACAAAACAGAACTGCACTGTAACAAAAAACACAATGAGAGGTTTCCCAATTATGTTGCACATCAGTAAAATGTACAGGAGTTGCATTCAGTGTTGCCACAGTTACCTTGGACAAGTAACATAGTTACTTACATGTTTATAAATATAATCATTTTTTTTTTCAAGTTGACATACTGGTGGTGCTTTTGAAGCAAGATAACACTTTGTCAACAGCAGTGTGTGCATTGTACATTAAGTACATTAGCTGACACAAACTCAAAATAGTGACTGAATTTCCATCTTGAAAACGCAAATCTCTTCCTTCCTCCATTGTTGTTTAAATTCCTAAGTCCCAGAATGCTTCACTTCAAGCTATAAACACTGTAGTTCCCCCTTCTTATGTGTTTTTAATGTACAGATGTTTCCGCTGTGTCTATCTATGAATGGGGTCTCTCTTGTATTTTATTATTTGTATTTGTATTAGATTTGTTCCACGTATACACGTGATGGAAAACTATGATTAAAAATGTACAATATGGTGAATAAATAATAAATAGCAGCAAGATTAACGAGAGCAGTATGTCATCGATAATGGCTATATGGTAAAGAAATGTGCTCTTGAAAATTTGTTGTAGTCAGATTACTTCACTGAGAAAAGCAACGTATTAGTCATTATAGCTGTAAAAAATTTAAACATTAGACTAACGCGTTACCTCATCACTGGTTGCATCGAACTCCATTTATTTCGAATTCATTAAAAATGCCTCTCTGAAATTTATAACAAAAGTTAGCATCCTTATCTCTGTAAAGGGTCTCAATTAAGTCTTTTCATGGAACCTATTATAGGCTGTGATTGCATAGCAAATAAAAATGGCCTGTTCATTTAAATAGTGCCGTATGGCTAAAGGGGGAATGGTGTCATTTGATCAAATTTGAAGGGGAAAAAACATTTCCTATGCATTGTCATTTATATTGGGACATAGTTTGCATGTAACGCTGCTCGTGAAATCTATAACTCGATTCAAATTGAAAGGTCTGCATCGAAGGCTTTCGATAGCCTGGCAGGATATTTGGCTGCGCGCTTTTGAGCCGCAACATGGGGAGCTGATCCCGCTTGAAAGAAGTTGCCCATATCGAGGGGAGATGATCCCTCTTGAAAGAAGTTGCCCATATCGAGGGGAGCTGATCCCTCTTGAAAGAAGTTGCCCATATCGAGGGCCGGTACCAAGACTCGGAAAAGGTCCTGGGAAGCAAGGACCTCCACATGTGCGCTCCATGGCTTGGTTTAATTGGAGATTTACATACAAGTGAAACACTGCAAGGGTGGGTGGTGCGAGAAAAGGGGACGCTTCTTTGGACACGTGGCGTTCCGCTGCTGCCATGACTCACACTTAAACATTGGGGTCTCCTCCTGGGTGCAGTGTGGTTCTCGACTGCACGTTGTTGTGACGTCTCCGCTGCGCGTTGTTGTGACGTCTTCGCTGCGCGTTGCTGTGACGTCTTCGCTGCGCGTTGTTGTGACGTCTCCGCTGCGCGTTGTTGTGACGTCTCCGCTGCGCGTTGTTGTGACGTCTTCGCTGCACGTTGTTGTGACGTTTCTACTGCACGTTGTTGTGACGTCTCCGCTGCACGGTGTTGTGACGTCTTCGCTGCACGTTGTTGTGACGTTTCTACTGCACGTTGTAGTGACGTCTCCGCCGCATGTTGTTGTGACGTCTCCGCCGCACGTTTTTCTGACATCTCCACTGCACGTTGTTCAGACATCTCCGCTGCACGTTTTTCTGATGTCTTCACTGCACGTTGTTCTGACAACTCCGCTGCGCGCTTTTCTGACGTCTTCACTGCACATTGTTCTGACATCCCCGCTGCACGTTGGTCTGATATCTCCACTCCACATTCTTTTGACATCTCCGCTGCACGTCGTTCTGACATCGCCGCTGCACGTTCTTTTGACATCTGCGCTGCACGTCGTTCTGACGTCTCCGCTGCACGTTGTTTTGACATCTTCACTGCAGGTTGTTCTGACATCTCCACTGCACGTTGTTCCGATATCAACTCAGCATTGCGAACCACTGCTCTTTCCTCTTGTCGACTTCTCGGTGAAGGTGTCTTCTGCCTCTTCTCCGGAGAAGCCTTCCGCTCTCGTGCCTTCTCGCATGACTTCACTTGCCGTTTACTCGTTACTTCGCTGTCCTTGGAAGAAGTGTGGTTTCGTGCCGACTGGGTCAAGCGAGGCTTTGTAGAAGCAAGCCGTTGCCTGCACTTTGTCGATTTAGGTTTCCTGATGTGGTTTCCTTCCACTATCAGGTTCACGCCAATAAACTTTGGGGGTTCAACTACAGGCTGACAGGGCGAGAAATCCAAACACAAAGAAATGCACACAAAGTATGCTCATTGACAAAAATATTAGATGCACTTCTGCTCACAAAAAGTTAGGGAAGTTCAGCTTTCGTCTTAAATTTTAGGATGAGCCTAAAATGCACTGGAACCTTTACAAATGAACTTAATTTGACATTAATTTCTGCCTGAGTGTTGGAGTGGACACAAGAAAACACAATTCCACCCAAACGACTGTTGCTGACGGGCAGACGCTTTGTTTTGCGTCCCAAAAGATGGATACCATTTGTGGTTTGGTGGGTGTCTTAATGTAGGGGATAAATAGTTGGGTTTCCACACCAACTGTCCTATGTAGCTTATGCACATGTGTGCCTGCTCGGATGATTTTCTAAGAAACTCACAATAGCCCAGTTGCGAATGATTCAACGCCCCAAAGTAGAACGACCCAAATGAATGATATGGTCAGAGGAAGTTGGACATGTCCATTCAAAAGTTAAAAGAATACATTTTTGAAACTTTAGAAACATTTTAGAATCATCCTAAAACTTTACCCAAACAACCCTAACCTTCGTGAGTGCTGTAAGATAAAAAATACACTGAAAACTGGGAAATTTTGAAAAAGTGGTATCCAGGCTACATTTTTTTGGGATGCACCGCTTTTATGGATCTTATAGACTGAGCAGGTAAGTGCCTTGTAAGTGTGATGTACCAGTCACCTGTTTGTAGATCAACTGGAAGCCTCCCGTAAAGGCGTTGGGGTTGTTTCGTCTGTCCAGCACCACCTTCAGTGTGTCCAGCTGCACGGCGGGGCAGAGGCGAGCTGTGACAACGCTGGTGCAGGCCATGGTGGGACTGGCGTTGACTTCAAGAAGCCAAGGCCTCAGATCCTTTCCCAACATAAAATCGGCACCGTATAACTCAAAGTTTGCCTTGCGGTGCTCCACTCGGTCCTGCGCTGTCAGCAAGACGTGGACCACAGCTTGCTTCATGCCCGGGACCACCACTGTGTCCCACTGTGCCCCGCGGCCCTGCTGCTGCAGGAAATCCTTGAAGTCGGAGCTGGACCACATGTTGTCCCTGGGCACGCTTGGATGGCGCTCAATTGATGGCTGGAGGTGCTTCTGGATGGCATTGTTGCACAGATGGATCGATCTGATGAGACAATGATGGTGAGTGTTCGCATGACGCTTTATTCCTTACTACATTGGTCATTCCAGAATTGGAGAGCAATTTAGGTCATCCAACATTAAATGTCAAACAATCCATGGACAAACATGCAGAAACGTGTGCTTCTTGTTGTCCCACGACAAAAATGTACCTAACTATTGAAATAATAATTTATAACTTATAATAAATTAGAATACCAAATAACTCTCTTTGCCCCTCCCTCTCGAAGACCAACTTACATATAATCAGTTTTAAATCAAATGTTTCTGCTTCCTTCCTTGTAATTGTTAAGATTCTTTTTATCGTACTTATTTTAAATCGTAGTTATTATACTCTGAAGTCTCTCATTTTACACACAACACTGTTGATAAAACCTTTTGCGCTACCTAGAGGAAGAGTAAAAAATGGCAATATGAGACAGCATAGCGCTAAGCTAATTGCTTTGACCATACCTAAGGTAAGTCCTCTCTTCTATTTTCATATTTTTCCAATGCTTTCAGCCATGACAGAGACAAACCAATGTAACTCCGTTACACATATTTATCAGAGGAAAAAAAATACATACTTTTTTAAGCTAAGTTTGTTCTTGACCAGTTAGCATATAGCAACTAACACAGCTAACTTGTAGACTTAAATATAATTTAAATTAGTATTCAAATAAAACTGTGCTGTCTATATCTACTTATGACTACTATTTAATTCAGCAAGATCTTCAGAAAAAAAAAAAGAAAAAAACTTTTTCAAGACTCTGAGGATCTGTAACAGGGTTGTGGAAAACACAGCAAAATACATGACGGGACATATAAAATACTGTATGTGGTAGGGTGCATCTAATTATATGATTGTTTATTACCCATTACCTCACTTGAAAACTGCTTTTAAAAAATGTTCATGCAAATAAGTGGAAATAACAATCCCACATGGGGGAAAAGAAGTAAATGTAATGTATAGTGAAATGTAAAGTCATTGTCCGTGCCTTGCCTGACCTATCAAGTTTTTTTGTGGAGTAAGGCTGTGTGGAGAACCTCACGTAGCACTCCCTGTAGAACCAAACAGTCAGAGGGTTCCAATCAGTGACGAGAAACCACTGACGCAGGTCAAACTTGGTTCCATTGACCAACAGAGGCTGTTCCAGGTACTTCTGAACCACCCATTTGCTTTCTTTCATCGTGGCTTTGTCTGAGTCCACCAGCGCTAAAATCTGATCCAAGCGATTCATGCAAACAATACCTGGATGTTGCCCATGTAAAAGAAAAGAATAGATTGATTTACATTCAATTGGATTAGATTACCGGGATTTTAGTTTTTTTAATACAGAATACAAGATACACAAATGTAACTATTCATATGTGGGAGGAACAAAAGCCTCACCTATTCCTCTTGACATCGCGCCTGGTTTGATAATCCAGATGTTATTAACTCCATCAGTGTCCATCTGAGGACACACTTCTTTCAGTCGGACCAACATGGCCTGGCAGCGGTCCACAAAATCAGCACTACTTCTGATCGGTGCACCTTTACTACACACAATGAAATGATCATTGTCAGTATCAAGATTTATACAAAATTACCCGTACATAACATCCGCCACATGTTGCCAAGAAAACGGCATAGTAGTGTCATGCCATTTTTTCATTTGGCTTTGGGTGAAAAACGGTAGTGCCGTCTGAATTCTCACTCATAACAAGTGGCAGTTTGACATACTATGAATAATCTGCCTGCAGCACAGCTATACATTACAGTATTTATTTTTAGTTCTTGATGCTGCTGTTGCCGCATTGCTGCAGTGTCTTCACTGACTCGGAGTCTTTGTCGTGTTGAATAAGGCGAAGTTTTCAATTTACCGGTCAATTTACGTTCTCACCCTCACCTACGCTCAGAGCTGCGGGTCGTGACCGAAAGAACAAGATCGCAGATACAAGCAGCTGAAATGAGTTTCCTCCGCAGGGTGTCCGGGCTCTCACTTTGGGATAAGGTGAAAAGCTTGGCCAACCGGGAGGAGCTCAGGGCAGTGTTGCTGCTCCTCCACATCGAGCGAAGCCAGATGAGGTGGCTCGGGCATCTGGTTCGGATGCGTCCTGGACGCCTCCCTGGTGAGCTGTTCTTTGCACGTCCCACCAGGAGAAGGCCCTGGAGACAACCCGGACACACTGGAGAGACGATGTCTCCCGTTTGCTTGGGAACACTTTGGGTTACCCCAAAGTTGGCTGGGGAGAGTGACAGAATTTCCCTGTCTAATCTCACGACCCCCACGACCCAACTCCACATAAGAGGAGAATAAGGATGGATATTTTTACTTGTAATGGAAACAAATTATGCATTTCTTTTCACCATTTAAAACAGTTCCCAGTTCCCCTTTACACCATCAGGGTTTTAGAGCTGATCACTGATCAGCAAGTTAAAAAAAAAAGATGATCCATCACTAAAACGATCACATGATGGACAAAACGATCCAATCGATTTAAACAATTTGTTAATTGTACAATTAATACCCGCTATTTGTGGGAGATTGGGGCTGACCCCCGAACACAAGTAGTCAAAATTTGCATATAATGGACACCCATTGAAATGCATTAGGAAAAAATAATAGGTCAAACTAAAGGTTTCAGTAATATGTTGTATGCATCTTCACTAGTCTAAACATGGTATTCTTTATGGCTCAGATTCAGAAAACAGATTCAGGAAAACATGATTGGTCGTTACCTGAGCCCTGAGCAACTGTGATGTCATTTTCAGTCGACAATAGTAACAAAATGGCCGCCCATTGAAATGGCTAAAAACTGTGAATTTTACTGCTTAACTCATGTTCTACAAACGCAATATTAATCAGAATGCCACCTTTTGACTAGTGGGCCTGCATAGAACATATTCTTGTAAAGATAATTTTTGGGTTGACTTCCATTTTAATAACGAAAAATTAAAAAACTGCTGCTCAAAAATCTGATGTGCTCGAAGACATTTTTTAAATCAGTGTGTTTGGGGACACATAAAGCCATCCCTGATTAAAATTTGCTGTTGACCAGTGTATTTAGCCAATGTGAGTAGATTATGCAGTCATATCACTTAAATCCTAAACAAAATACAAACTGGCATAATTAAGCATATTAGAAAATCACAGGCCCTAAAGTGGAAGTCAACCCAACCGTATTTTTTTCAAGAATATGTTATATGCAAGCCCTCTCATTGAAACAAGGCATTCTGATAAATATTGTGTTTGTGGAATAAGAGTTAATCCACCCGTTTTTAGCCTTCTCAGGGGGCGGCCATTTTGACACGGCTGACCTGTTTTCTGAAGCTGAGCCATAATTGGCCGTTACCTGAGCCCTGAGTAGTTGTGATGTCATTTTCAGTTGACAGTAAGGAGAAATTGGCCACTGCCTGAGATGGCTAAAAAGGGGTGGATTCTGCTGCTTAACTCATAAACCACAAACGCAATATTAATCAGAATGCCGTTTTTCAACTTCAACTACGAGGAATCAATGCCGCGAACCCATAAAGCTGTATTGAAATGCACTCACTGCACAACCAAGTAGTACTTTTGCAGAAAGTGATTCCACTGATTTTCCTCCACGAAATCCAGTGTTTTCACAGTCACATCAATGTCGCTGTGTGCTAAGACACTCAGATACTCCTGACACCTCTCCAAGGCTGTATTGATCACTCCTGCACTGACTGTGGGCACAAACAACATTGGCCACAACTGCCGGTGGCCTCATTCTGTGTTTTGCATGCCAAAGTTAGCATTCAGCCACCAACTTTACCTGGCGACATGACACTTTCAGCTTTCCCCTTCTCCTCTTGCGATGGCTCTTTTGGCTTCATGCTCGTCTCCACCACGTGCTTCAGCAGACTGCTGCACGCTGTCCTTCTGAAGTCCTCTTTTTTTTCCCCATCCACAGAACAAAGAGCACAAGGCTATTTTGAGATAAAAGTGAAGTCTGGTTGTGCCAGACAGTGTGGCGGCAGTGTCGAGCAGACCAATGAATGCGTCCCTCTCATCCTCAGCTCCAAGCCTGTAACATCTCGGAAAGAAGGTGTCAGGGTCTGCAGTGTCATACCACCTAAGGTTACGCAGGTTCATACAGAGACCCACCTCAAACAGCAACACAAAATACTGTCACTGTCACTTCTCTACAGAAAGTTATGCATCGCACATGTCTTCAAGTGCGTGGCTTAATAATTAAAGGGGAGACCTTGGTGGTAAAGGTTCCAGTTTTGGCATAGTGGTTGGTCATTTGGTCATGTCGCAAGAAGCGACAGTGGGTGGCATCGTAACTTGTGCTCCAGTAGAAAAAAGCCCTTTCATTTCGAACCAGGCGAGACTACAAACAGAAAAAGATAAAAAGAAAAATGTCTCCCACAGGTAGTGATAATTATATCAAATTCTATATGAGGTATAACACTATATACTGCTGTATTGAGATCATGGATGCCCAAACTTCCCACTTTGGACTGCATGAAAAACAGTTGAAGGATTTTAATATATATATATATATATATATTCGGGGTGTAGTCTGCCTTCGCCCATTGACGGCTGGGATAGGCTCCAGCAACTCCCCGCGACCCTATATAGGATAAGCGGTTTGGAAGATGACATGACATGAGATCTAGTAACATATTTTGAAACTTTTTAAGATTATTAAAAATGTATGATATCTTGTAACAGAAACATTTTTCACATCTAATAAAAAATAAAGCCATGTTTAAAATAGTGTTATAATTTGTAATACTCAACTTGTTAATTTATTTTTAGAAAATAATGTGCAATATAATTTTTGTGGCAAGCCTGTGATGCCGCCTGTGTTGAATTCTATTATCAGGATATGTGACGGACCATTAAAAAAGCCGCACCTGGCCGCCGCCCTAATTTAGATCAAAGAAGTGTTACGATACTATGCTAACAAGTGTACCAGTAGTGCACTGATACTAGCACATTTCCTACACACAATTAGAATTCACTTTGACAAAATGAACTGAAGAGATTTAGAGGGAGATGTTGGGTGGTCCATGTAAACATGCTCTTACCATGAAGTCATACATCTCATCAAGGTCATCTTGCTCACCGTCATCCCCTCTGTCTGTAAATTGATCAGGAAGGAGGTGAATTCTAAATGTTCTCCAAGTGTTATGAAACCCCGCATAGGATAAGCAGCACAGAAAAGAAATGGCCGCATTGGTTTTGCTTGGAGGTTGAACCGCTAAATCATCGAATCAGCCACTATGAACACTCGTTTGGGTCTTTTTTTTTTTTTTTTTTTTTTTTTCATGGAATAAGAGATTAAACTGACCTTTTGTCTCACCACTATTATCTGCTCCAGTGCTGCCATCATCTTCATCCTTGTCCTTATCACTCAGGCAGGGAGACAATCCGTGGCCTGAGCTGGATGAAAAACGTTCCACCCACCCTCTGGCCCGTAAGCCAGCACGGATCACGGGATAGCGCCCCTGCACAGTAAACACTTTCTGCGACTGAAACCAACAGGCATAAAGTAAACGTCAGCATGCAGGCCATAATGTGGATTCATTTATTTTGTCTCTGTAATGACCTTGATTGCTTTCTCTACCAGGACTTTCGCTGCTTTCATCTTCTCCATCTTGGTAGATGGATAGCTGCAACGTGCCTTAACCTCCACTGGTGCCACGTCTGGAAAAAAAGGTCAAGTTTGTCGTTTAATATAGGGCCTGATTTAGGAAAGGTTTGCACGGGCAAAAACGGGCGCAGGACAACCAGGATTGCATGTGCCAAATGCGCAAAATTGCAGCGTAGTCCATCTTGCGTGTTCTGGCATACGCAATGTGATTTGTCAAACCAATGACCGATTTTGCATTAAAAAAATACCTATAATTGCAAGCCGATGGTTCAATATGTTGATAAACTGCTACATGAAGCTCCTCAATGTATTTGAAACAATGTTCGTGGGCAATGCTTTCAGTTTATTAGAACGGGCTTTCAGTGAATAATGAAAAATTGTTTCCAAAAAACAAACAAACAAACAAACAAACCTGTGAATAGGTGACTTTGCGAGTAGTGAATTAATAATATGTATTGTATAAATGTGCAAATACAAGGCATCAATGAAAACACTCTTACCTGACATTGTTACACAGGATTTCTCTGCTCAAAACTACGGTGTTCAGGTTTTAGGTCCAAAAATCTGCTTTTAAAAATGGGGACAAGCTAAATGGAAGCATGTTATTGTGATAGTGTTTACATCTGTGACAAGAATACATTCAAGACATTAATTGAATAGGGAATCACAGATGTGCAGTGTAGTGGATTTTGTTGTATCAGAAAGAGGGGTACAGCAGGAGCCAATTCCTTATTGAGCTCCAATACATGCACCCTTCCAGAGCTGATCTATCTATCTATCTATCCATCTATCTACCTATCTACCTATCTACCTATCTACCTATCTACCTATCTATCTATCTATCTATCTATCTATCTATCTATCTATCTATCTATCTATCTATCTATCTATCTATCTATCTATCTATCCATCCATCCATCTATCCATCTATCCATCTATCTATCTATCCATCCATCTCGAACGCATTGAAGACCAAATCCGCAAAATTTTAAAATCCTTGTCACTTATCTAGTGGAGCTCCTCCTCCCCAGTCCTGCTTCCCTCATTGCGCCCACAGACTGTAACCATAACAACAGTGCATGCGCCCACCGTTTTACCTTGGCAACCGGTAGTAGAACTCATGCACGTATGCCTCACTTATAGCCTACACAAACAACAACTGTCAGCAATATGTCACATACCGTGGCAAGTTAGTGGACCTTCAAGGAGAAAGTCAAGGGCGAAAAGAAACAACCTGTTACGCAATTGGCTGGATTGGGCCATGTGTCTTCGGATTGAAGGTGTCCCCTGGCGGTGAGACCTGCGTGACACATCTTCGATGACAGCTGCTCAGTTGGTCACCTTCTGATTCAATCTCAACTCATCATCTGTGACAACAAATGCTGTCTGATCGTCTAATAACGCAAAGGACGTATTCAAACCCAGTTTTTCTCGTCACCGTCAAACACGCGCATGAGCCGAATATGATGTCCTGCTTTGTGTAATTCCAAATCTTTACGCATGGTGGCAGACACACCTTGACAGTTGGCATTCCTTATACTTCATGTTGAAGTCTTTATTGGATAGTTTTGACATTATTTGACAGTGAAATAAGTAACTTCTTAAATATTTGTAAAAATAATCATGTGAATCAATTGGTATACAAAGACATAAATAAGCGATTCGTGTTATTATCGTGAAACACCCCTCAAAATGATGTAACGCAACCAAACGCCAGCCACAATAATAAATATATTGTTAAATAAATTGCTACTATACGGTGTCTTGTCTTACATACGTATGGTATCACTTTGGATTATAATAATGATGTTTTTGCCCTTGTATTGCCTACATATAGGTTCTGCAGGTGTAGCTAATGAAATGTACAGTGAGTAGCATCAACATATTTTATGTCAAAATACCTGGTGAGCTACCTCAACGGGTGTGTAATATGATGATGATGATGATGATCTGTCAGTGTTCCATTGGTTTTCTCTGGGTACTCCAACTTTGATAATAATAATAATAATAATAATAGCAATAAAAAAATTATAATCATCGGATCAGATAATGGATGGATGGATAATAAAGTGTAGGTTTTATTGTGACTGAAATAATAGACTGGAATGTGAATGCAATGCTTAATGTTGATACAAGTAGCTTAATCGGATGTGATTTACAGTAAGTTGACTGTGTGACGAGAATCGATAAAATTCTAACGTCTCTGTTTGGCTGGGTAGCCGCAGTCCTATTCATCTGCCCTGTCATTGGTTGAAATTCTGACTCATTTGCTCCGATTGGTTGAGAATGAACCGCTCTCTTCATCCTGAGCTGTGATTGGCTAGTCCTACACCGACTCTCTGCATCCTGTTCCCACAGCCAGGACCAGGACCAGGCACGAGAGCGCAGGGAGGGGGAGCCAGAAAGCGCGGCCGGGAAAGCATCACACTTGGAGGATGTGCAATATCATTTTCTTCATCCGGAAGAGATGTTGACACGCGACATGTTAGCAGAAACCGAAGCGGCTGCTGGGACCAGCTCTCGACTGTTTTCGTCTTAACGTCCCGTATAACAAAGCCAAGGTTCAAGCCATAGAAAGTGTCACCTTTACCTAGTCCAGGTCAAAGCAAAGGCCACCAGCATGCCCGTCCAGGAACCTGACAGCATCCTTAGCTACCAGGTACAGTAGTGCCGCGTGTCCTATGCTTTGCATGCATGATGTGTTGACTACTAACCTGCACGCGCACAACTATTACACTTGAATTAGTCATTTCACATGAATAAAATGTGTTTGGGGAACTTTTTAAGGACACCTCCTAATTGCAGTTTCCTGATTCACAGCACGTTTAAATGTTTTATCCCAAAATAAATACTCCACGTGATAAGTTGAAGCCGATGCCGAGGATTGTTGACATTGTTATTGTGACACGGGCACTCGAGTCATTGTGGAATCTTTGCAACACGATAACGTCATGGATGCTCGTTAATTATGTGGTTCTGAAAAAGTGATCGCCAATGCAAAAACGTGGATTTCCCATAGTGGCTCTAGTCGTAATTTCTCAAATTACCCGCAAATGACCTTGACGCCATTCTCTCCCGCCGTCTGCACGTGCGACCAGATTATTAGTCATTACAGCAACGGGACGCTGAAGTAGGGGTTCTTAAGCATACTGCAGCATGCTGCATGTTCTGATGCGTGATGTTTGATCAGAGCTGCAGTCAGGTGCTGATTGGAGGGACGGCCCATAAGCAGAGGACCAGTTGAGCGAGAATGTTTGGTATAACTGCTTATAGCATGTGTTATGCCGTGACTATGATCAATAATAATGCCAGCATAAAGCCTGGGGAGATATGGAGTCAGGAGATTATGAAACTATAAGTGAACTCATTTGTTGGGCTGCCCCTGAAATCCGCATGTGGAGCAATTTTACAGAAATATCCTGCACAGGTGATATCCGGCCAATATCTACACCGCTTGTCCTCGTTAGGGTTGCGTGTGTTTTTGGGCCTATGCCAGCTGACTCGGGGTACATCCTGGACTAGTCACTACCTAATTACAGTTTTTTTCCAGTCCCATTCACATTTATGTCTATGGGCTGAATCGCCCATAGATCCGATGTATCCGATGAAGCTAAAATACTTTTTTTTGGAATGTATTGTCAATAATCATGTCATTCAAACTCTTAACAGGTATTTATGGCGCCTGGATTCAACCACCCAACCTATTTAATTATATTCTAAAGTAATATCAAAGAGTTAACATTTTAAATCAAGAATTCTTGCTTAAATTGACCTGTCTGATTATTATTGTGGTAGTAATTTGTTGTCATGTAGAGCTACACCGCATGATAATGATAGCTTTTTGTAATGTTTGTTCTAGAGGATGAGGAACCATATTTGGTAACATATTCTGCAGCCAAGACTGCTGGGAAGTAGGTAATTTCCCACAGGGAATCTTATGATCCGACCAAAGACTTCCAGTCAAAACAAAACAACAAACATGGCTGATGATGTCTTTGTGAATTAGAGGTACATTCCAGTCAGCTATGCTGAAACTATACTTGTGCATTTTTAATTTCCGTTTCATATTCACCATGTCACCACAATGGTTTGTTGACGTCAGATTTCTTAGGCTCAATTAACCCATCATATTATTGCCACGAATACGAAGTTTGACATGCAGTGAACTTTTCAGAGTTAGAAATTTTCATGAACGCAGCATTACACCAGAATGAATATTATATATTATCATTAGAAGGCAGCAAAACCATGTGATTTTTCTTCGCCAACGAATGATAAGTTAAGATGGAGCCTACTTTTTCATGAGTTAAAAGAAACTACACAAATGAGACAAATGCACTCAAGTGAAGTGAAGCAAATTTTGTTATCTGCCTATGATTTTGAGGGTTATAAAATGAGTTCAGAGGAAACCCTCCCTGTGATGTTGAAACAAAATACATTACACTAACCAAACAAGATGCGAGAAATAAAAAGATATGAATTTGACCTGACTTAAGGTTGAATAATATCAACAGAATTTTAACTGTGAGGCTCAGCGATATAATATTGCATATTGTTTTCCAATAAATTATAATGTGACTTCATGTCGTAAATTTGTCCCCGTTTTAATAACCTCAGCAATCATAGCCGTTTGCATCTTTTAAAGTAGCTATTTGGCATGTCTCCCAATAAACTTTCATTTTAATCAGTTTTTTGACACCGAGATAGGTTAATATACCCTATTTGGTAATTGGAATTATATTTTGAAAAATTGCTATAATTTTGAACAATCCCACCAATGACATTGTGTTTTTTATAAGATGCTGTACCCCAATCAAAGAGGTTCTTCACCTGCGTAGTTTGGCATTCATCCAGCCATAAATTCATCCTTCATCATGTTGTCCTTGCAGCAATGAACTCCAAAATGATTGTCTAGTCTTGTCAAGCTATAAGTCATCGCGGGTCATGTAACAGTTCACATAGCTGACTTTCGTATAGCTGAGAAAAAAAAAATTCTAATCCCTTACGGCGTGTTATTTTTGATACATTGTTATTCATTTGGCGGGTGATTAGCACATCTGCCTCACAGTTGTGAGGGGGGTTCAAATCTGCCATCTATCTTGCTTGTATGTAGTTTGCATGTTCCCACCTTGCTTGCATGCCACCTTCAATTTCAATATATGATCTTTACTTAAAAAAAAAAAGCATTCTCAAGTTTGATGGGTGCCAAGCACTCAAATAACTTTGGATTGTATTGAATTGATATTGCCTAAAATAACGTGTATTTTAACACTACTCCAATTCTCATTGACTTCTTCAATCCATCTTGCAGCCACAAAAATCCAACTAAACTAATCTTAGTAGAACTAAAACAATTAGAGGTGGAATGCCGGAGCGCAGAATGGAACATGAGGCATTGAGCGAGGTGCATACAGTATGACTCATTCTGCCTGTGGGCCGAAGCAGTCGTTAGAACAGCAGCTCTCTCCTTTCCTGTCTCGCCATTACATCCTGTCACGTATTGATGAGCGAGCCACTGTCACACGTCTCCAGTTATCAAACAGCAAGTGATGATGATTGTGTAGTATGGCGTGTATGTGCGTGTGTGTGTGGCTGTGGCCACGGAGAGGCCGTCATGGCTGTCCTCAGGCACGAACCTTAGTCTGGAAGTGACAGGTCCAGTTGTTTGAGTCAGATCAGGGTGCTTTGTTGGGACGAGAGGGGTGGAAGGAGTCCACGTTGATTTACTTAAAACACGTTCGACAAGTGCTTAATTAGGCAGAATCACATCTGACGGTTACAGTAGGGTCAGCCTGATGCCAGAAGATCCCTATAGCAATGTGCAAGTCTTCTATCAGTCCATCTACTTTGTAGTTTTGTGAACAAGCTACCACCTGCAGCCTTTTCTTGCTCAAATGAACTCAAATATAACTACAACAATGACAAGATGTGTAAAAACTAAGTTTCACGCTAGTTTGATGTGTTTACTTAATCATTTATTCCAAGGTGAAGCATAGCATTGACTTGCAATGGAAGGGCATTTTATATGCTAGAATACGCTCAAACGAGTGAGTGGCACGCATTTTTGGAGGAAATTCAATTAAAATACACCAACTGTAAAGCAGGTTTGGACATGGAACATGAAATATAAAGAGGAGACTAAAATGGAAAAAAAAATGGCATGGGCAGTGCGCTTATTGAACATTTGTGAAGCTTTATGAAATTGGTCATAAAAATCTATATCCATGTTGTTGGAATTTTGATGAATAAATCTATTCTTTTTCATTGCCCCAGGAATGGAGTTACTCAGATATTGATACAGTAATTTTAGTGATAACAAATTTTGCAGCAGCCTCCTGTATGAAAAAAAAAGATATGCCGGTGGGTTGCATGACAAGAAAACTATATACTATACTCTCTGTTATTCGGTCGGATGTGCTTTTTTCCCACAACATCAATGTTACGAATAGGACAGACAACACAAATCATTAGTGATTCATTGCAATACCTCCGAACTGAACCAAAAGGTGTACTGTGTAGCAGACACAGCTATGTGACTTCTTGTTGATCAGCAGGATGTGTGGCACATAATCATGGGCGCATCTTGTCATTTGGGGAAATGCAAACCCATTCATGGGGCCCTCCACATATGCATACTGCACTGACACAGGTTTTATTTTCACCTCAACACAAACTTTTCATTAGTTGTATTTTTTGGGGGGAAAATGCTTGTTTTAATTGAGTTTTATTAGTTTTAGTATTAGTTTTTATTTCTACGTATTTTGTGCATTTCTTGTGTGCAAGATTGAAAATAAAAACATGGTGTATTGTGTAGTAAAAACTCAACAAATATATGATTTTAAAAACATTTTATAAACAACCATCCCCAAATCAAATACAGGTACTGTATAACAGGCCACAAACTCTGAAGTACAATAATTGCTGCTCCTGAAGTTAGATGCATCACAATGCTAACGTCTTAAATGAAGCTAGGATGGTCTCATCCTTTGTTTGCCAAGTTGCCAAAGTGGATTTGAATTCCTGTTGAGAAGTACTGTGCACAAAACGCTATAAGCCACTTGCCTACTTGCTTTTTATATATGAGTCATAGTCAAAATGGTTGGATGGATAGATATATACTTTGTAAATAGAGCGAGAGAGAGAGGGGGAGAGGTGGTAATGCTAATTAGCGCTTTGGAGAATTCAAGTTTGCAATACCTTGTTTGTCATAAACCGTACACAAAGTACAGGGACTTTAGTTGGCAGTTTTTTCCTGGGCAAAAATGCCGTGCCACTTCATGGCACCTAGCATGCCTCATCCCACCACAGTCCTAATGGAGTGAAAGGGAAAGCACATTGATTGACCTGCCTAGTCGAAGAGGGCTGGGGGTGTTTGGTCGCGGTGAGTGCGGCTGAAATCAGTGCTGCTCTATTTGTCCTGACCAATTCAATGTATTTCAATGACAAGAACATTCGTATATTCAGATGTGTGACAGACTTGCTTCAGAACTATCCATTGCATGACAAAAGAATGTTCAAGAATTGGTCTCAAGGTGTTTCAATGTAAACATTTCGGGCCGGGTAAAGGTACTACCGGTAGTACTCTGCATGTTGTGGTGATGTCATCCAAATGAGGAAAATATGAGATTTCATTAAATGTTTTTTGGGCCATGTGTTGGAAAGTCATTGTGATGAATTCTGAAAAGGTTGTGATTCATAATGTGTGGATGTGTTTCAGCATCAAATGGTGGCTTAAAAGCAACCTTAAATAACTAGGACACTGTGTGCGACCGCGCTTTTTTCAGTTAGAGTCGTGGCATCCTTCTGGGATGCATTCTGAAAAGAAGAGCATTTAAGACATCTTACATCAGTTTGTTTATCAAACAAAAGACGAATGATGCCACCAATCTATTTTTTGACTTTTACACGCACAAGTAGTTAATACTGTTTTCAAAGTGCTTAAAGGAGAGTCAACCCAAAATATTTTTCTCAAGAAAATGTTCTATGCAGACCCACTAGATGAAACAAGGAATTCTGATTAATATTTTGTTTGTGGAATATGAGTTAAGCAGCAAAATCTAGTCATCTCAGGGGGTGGCCATTTTGTCACTTATATCGACTGAAAATGACATCACACACCCTCTCAGGGCTCAGATAATGACCAATCATAGTAGCTCAGCTTCAGAAAACAAGTGAGCTGTGATTGGTTGTTACCTGAGCCCTGAGCAACTGTGATGTCATTTTCAGTCGACAGAAGTGACAAAATGGCTGCCCCCGGGATGGCTAAAAACGGGTGGATTAATTCTTATTCCTCAAACGCAATATTTATCAGAATGCCTTGTTTCAACTATTGTGCCTGCATAGAACATATTGTTGTAAAAAATTGACTTCCTCTTTAAAGAATATATTAAGACAGTCAGACTCCAGCACTAACATAAGCCTCATCACTTAAGTGTTTTGTTGTTTTTACATTTAAGAGTAGTTAGCCTCTTTTTATACTTGTGTGACCATTGAAGTTAAGACTTCTGTGTTATTTGTTCTTTTAACGTAGCTACCAGTAGTGCTTAGTGTTTTGTGTGTGACAGTTTCAACAAAAAACCTGTGAACCCTTAGGACCCTTAGGCTAGATTTCTCCATAAAATTTTCATAAAATCCTATACCATCTTAATCTAGAAGCACAAACAATTATATGTTTTCATGTTTTGATTGGACATACCATGTTAACATTCGCAGTGCAGGATGGAAAAAGTATGTGAACCCCGAGGCTCATGACATCACGTTTGGTTGAAGCGTATACATTACATGACTTTATTTGGCCTCGTCTCACATGAGACTTGATGAGACATGAGACTCTTTCCACTTCCTGTGGCACTTGAAGGAGACGCAAGGACAAGGCAGCCATTTTGCATTTGGCTCAGAGCAATTTTCATGGAGGAGTGTCTGTAATCTGCATGGAAAATGGGTTTTTAGAGTCATAAACTTTCCCCGGCGGCGTGTCACTGTAGTTCAGGGACAAGAGAATCGAAAAAGCGTCAGTTGCCAGGAGATTGAAGCAGGCGGCAGAAAGACACACGATGTGCCCTGTCAGTGGTAACGCGTGCATGTGTTCACAAAGGTACGTGCGCTCACCTGCAGAGGGAAAAGCCTTGAGTGTCTTGTGAGGCCCCTTAACTACGCGAAGCACTTAAATGTGACACAAGGGAGGTGAGTGCTGAATGATAGGGAACCATTAACCTGCAAATATAGGAAAGAAAAACAAAACCGCTCGCATGAATATGCAATTAGGCAACGAGAAGCACGCGGCATGACAAAAGATCGAAATGGCAACGTGGTCACGGGGCCTTTCATGGGTGTGTGTGTGTGTGTGTTTGAACCAAATAAATCCGCAATTGATGATCTGATGGCGCATTGCTATTTCTGGGACAAAGATCTTTCATAGTCTCCCTCTCATCATGCTCTCTTGTTTGGTGTTGATATGTTAATGGTGCCTCCAGCTTGAGCTGCAAACCCACACGCTGCATAGAGGCTTTCACTTCACCAGCCACAGCTGCAATGACTGATAACAGTGTGTGTGTGTGTGTGTGTGTGTGTGCGTTTCGTGTGTGTGCGGGGGCGTGTGTGTGTGGAGAAAGAGGTTTTTTTTCTTTTCTATTTTAGACAGAACTATTCACATTAGAATACTGTTAACAAGATCACAGACCTCTGCCAAGGCTTTACTATGATTTCTCACTTACATAATCAATGAGTGAACGCCTTTGACGGTGGTGTTTATTGATATTTTCTTCTGTCGGCTCCAGAGGGAATTCTGAATCTGGATAGAACATTCAGACATGAAGATTATTAGATATAAAATCAAGAAAATACAGCTTGAGTTGAAATACTTTCATTAGTTTGCCTCTTCATAACACCAAAATAGATTTGAAATAAAGCAATCAAGATATGACTGAAGTGTAGACTTTGAAGTTTTAATAATAGGTTCCTTAAAAAGTAAAAAAAAAAAAAAAAGTAATTCATTTGTAATCACTCGGAATTGTAACGTATCATTTTATGCTCTGTACTTCCATTTTCAGGAATCACATATATTTGGACATGTAGAATAATTGTAAGTGAAACTGTAGGCTTCTAATTAGTATACTTACAACACTGTACTTGGATCGCAATCATTTGCCGTCAATGACAAGCCTGAATCTTTGGAAATGACCAAATTTTGAGTTTTATTCCTCGGGATGCTCTTAACGTCTCACCTTTGTCTTCAGTAAGGGTCACGGGTCAGGTGAGCTCGACCCTATTTGAGCTGACTTCAGCTGATACTTTTTCCCTCACTTTGTTGGATCCCCTGAAAACAGAAACAGAAAACTCACTGAAATGTCAGAGAAATTCCTAAATGGGAAAGAAAACATGCTTAAAAAAGTATGAATGTTTCAATCCCATCTTGACTGTTTTATATATGTCTAAAGAAATGTAGCCTGGAATTAGCCCACGATGCAAAATGAATAAGCTAGGCCAATGTAGCAGCATCCTAAAAAGAGAGCATTTAGCATTACAAATGTTGCAATTGATCATCCTCAGCTGAGCAGCAATGCTTTTCGTGACATTTCTGGGTAAACTACACATTTCTATTTTGGTTGCAGAACATATTTCATAGCCTGTCTTTTTATTCAGTCCTCCCACTTCACCTCCCACTTACACGTACTGTAATATTAAAAGAATCAGTGGTTGGCCTCATCATGGTTTCTCCAATTAAAGCCTTGTTTGCACAGACAATTCTCTTGGGCTAAAGTCATGCTTAGTCACAGACTGAACGATATGCTGGAGAAAAGAGGCCAAAGCGGGAAAAAAAATCACACATCCACTTAGCTTTTCCATTAAATTACCATTAGCTTTCATTATTGTGACATGTAATTGTGTTTTTCCGGAAATGAATGAGTAAGCATGTTTTCCACTGAGGTTTAAACCGGCATCTTACATGTTGACATGACAGCTTCAAATATTCCCATTTCCTCACTAATTCAGACCCACAGGCCTTACTAATGACATTTGAGGAGGATACATTGCGAACATTACACCCAGTGAGCATTGCATTAGCTACTCATTTAATAGCGGAATGAAGAATGACTTTGACAAACTGTGTGAAAAAGACCTGCATTGTTGCGTTTTGCTAGCTTAGTCTAAAAGTCTCTTGGCTTATGCACGAGAGGGTCATGGGTCTGAGACCCTCTGATTATACGCATTTTTGTGTCATTATATTGATAATGAGTTTTTTTTTCTACCGGCTAGTTTAGCATGCAGTCTGCATTTTGCGCACACACTTAAAATAGAACACGCAAATGTAACACGCAAGTGTGGTCTCACAAGAATTGGATTCGCTTTTCCCCCACGATAATGGAAATAGATTATAAAATGTTCTTACTGGTCTATGAATCACTGAATGTTTTGGGTCCTGAATATATTAATGAAATGCTGATTGAATGTAAACCCTGTAGCGCTCTGAGATCTGCAGACTTGGGTCAATTAGTAGAGCCCAGAGTTCAAAGTAAACACGTTGAAGCTGCATTTAGCTGTTATGCTGCACACAAATGGAATAAGCTGCCGACAGAAGTGAAGTCAGCCCGAGCGTAAATGCTTTTAAATACAGGTTAAAACATTGCTTTTTTTCCTCATACCTTTGATTAAGGTTCTCTAAACAATTTTAAATAATTTTTGTCTTTTATATATTCCACTTTTATTTCTTTACTTTACTTTTAAATGTTTTTAAAGTTTTCTGTTAATGTGTTTGAATGTTGTAAGCTACCTTTGTTTTTCTCTGCTTTTCTTTTGAATGTTATAAACTGTTGTGTTTGTAAATGCTTGTAGGTGTTGTGTCTTTGCTTGTGTGAAGCACATTGAGTTGCCTTGTGTATGAAATGTGCTCTAAAAATAAAACAGCCTTGCCTTGCCTTGTCTCACAAATTAAATAATGCATTAAGCCCTTCTTAACATAACCCTTACAACGATGAATATATGTTGTAATATATATCCGTTCTGTGGAGTGTGTTGCAGCAATACTTTTTTTTTTTTTTTTTTTTTTTAAGTGGATAGTTGCAGTTGTTTACACTGTCTGTTGAACCAACAGTCCAACAGCCTAGCTATAAATAGCTTCTTTTTGTTGGATACATTTCTAAGTTCTTGTGAGAACATGCTGCACTTAGATTACAGAGTTGTATTTGCATGTGTGCGGTCAGATCAAGCGCTAATGTGGAATTGAAAGACGGTCATGCAACTACTCAGCTGTCTGTTTTCACTTCCAAATGTTGTTTGTCTTCGTTTCTACACGTTGCATTCTCAGATACATATTGATTAGCCAGCAGAAGAGATGCTTTGACCAAACGGAATAAGGTTCAGTTTGGACATTATGACCTCAGGTATCTCTCAAAAAGACGTACAGTATGTTCGATGCGACACAATTTGGCATGTGAAACAAGCACACATGCTCACTGCCCTGAATGCCAGCGTTGAGAAACATTCATTAGACTTAAAGTGGTCATTGTTGTTGTGTGTATGTGTGTGTGTGTCTGTCATTCAGCGGCCGGATGAGGAAGTGGTGATAGACCAGGGTGGCACCAGCTCAGTGCTGAACATCCACTATGAGAAGGAAGAACTTGAAGGTGGGTAGAAAGAGAAGTCCAACAACTTTTCTTTGTGCCCTATTATTGTTGGGACACAAACCTTCACGCGAATGTTTCCTGAAATGAAATATATCAATTACAAAATATCCATTTCTTCATTTGGCCATTAAAACGCAGCTACAGTTTCCGAAGGTGCATCTGGAACGCGAGTGAAACTGACGGGTGCCACGGCGTATATTAGTGTCTACCACAACTCAAACGCAAATGCTGACACATTACAGAGGCCTTTAGAGGACTTCAATAGCTGCTGATTTAATGTTTAATATTTGAAAAAATAATAATAATATTGAATAACCTTTCCCCTCCTTTTCAGGCCACAGGACTCTCTTCGTGGGTGTTCGGATGCCCCGGCAGAGCCATCGACACCACAAGGCTCACGGCTCTCGGCATCGGAAGAAAGACAGGAGGACGGGAAGCATTACAGTGCCACAAAGCGATGGAAACGAGAAGACACTCTGTCACGGTACGCACAGAAACACATTTCCTCCATGTTGACAGCTCTTGTGACCCCTCTGTATGGAAATTGGTACTTGGTAATATTTTAACAATTACATCATAATGGCGGTTCAATAACGGCTATCGATACTGTTGAACACACACGCTCAAACGCATGTTCAAACACACGCGGATGCCCCAAAGCCAAGATTGACAAGCCTGCTAATTAGCAGGAACGAGTCTGGATGCTTGCTCGTGTGCACTACTAGACTAGTAGTGAGAGTTACACTCTGTAGGACACGATCATAAACATTTTTGACAAGTCGTCTCATTTCATGTCAGGGCACGTCGAGTTAAGAGGGGAAAATCGTCACTCACATGTTGTCACTTTATCAGACACGCCGTCCCAGCGGGTGCAGTTCATCCTGGGAACCGAGGAAGATGCTGAGCATGTGGCACACGAGTTGTTCACTGAGCTGGATGAGATCTGTGTGAAAGATGGCAAAGATGCTGAGTGGAAGGAAACAGCCAGGTCAGTATTTTCCTCTGGGCGCCATTCGGCAACGAAGCCTGCTAGTAAAAGCTTCTGGCGGCTCGGCAGGGACGCAAGTTCACATTTAGAGCCTACTGGAGCATTTGTTGACCAGGAAGAGTTCAAGTGCTCTCTCATACTGAGATGCAAACTACATATTTCAGATATTGGCGTCCTAGTTGTGTGTTTTGCCATTGGCGTTTTTATCAATTCATAACCTCAAGGAGATAATTGCATGAACTGGTGTCAAAAACCAATATTCTCAACATTAATGTTTTCATTTTAATTTACTGTAATTACATTTAGATTCTATCAATGTAGAATGCAAATTAGAATGTGATTTATTTTATTTAAAGAATCAGATCAAAATCAACTTTTAGCTGCGCCACCGTCGCTGATTGTCTTTTTCATCTGTCCTCAGGTGGCTCAAGTTTGAGGAAGATGTGGAGGATGGCGGCGAGAGGTGGAGCAAGCCGTACGTGGCCACGCTCTCTCTCCACAGTCTCTTTGAGTTGAGGAGTTGCATCATCAACGGCAGCGTGTTGCTCGACATGCATGCTGACAGTATTGAGGAGATTGCAGGTGTATTGCAGATAATATGATGACTCAATTTTAAATCCTCCAAAATGGATTGCTTTCTCTATACCTGACAGCTACTTCATACGTCCACTTGCTCTAACTGACCAAAACCTGGATATTTTACGATAATGCTCAGTTTTGATTGACAGCGCAATGATAAGTACCCTTACATGAAAAGATTCTTACAAATAAAGACAAATGACAAATACGGATACAGTAGTTAGTCAAATAAATATGTGAACCTTGAAGTGGAGACAGACAGAACTTGTTAGCAACACAAACATAAAAACGTTAAAAAAAATAAATAAAAAAGAATGCAACAATAATTATAGCCGACAAGTAGAATGCTAAAGTATTGTGTGCTAATACTGCTCAGTGTGTTTATATTAACCAACCGTATATAACAAATTTCCACTTGTAATATGTCTTTGGTGTCACAGATTGAATTGTAAAATCATGGGAATAAAAAATCTACTCAGACAAACCTGCTAGTACAAATATATCATTAACTAAGTTCTTGTCACTAAATGACCACTATCCAAGCTATCCAGAAACGCACACACACATCCACACACACGTCTCCATGTGACTCCTGCCACAAGCACCTGCAGAAGCAGATGTATTGATCCGAGCAGGGTTGACCAACCGTTTTGAAACTGAGATTTACTTCTTGGGTACGGATGAATTCAAAGGGCTACCAGTTTGATACACACAACAAATAAGATTAAATTAGCTTTAATTATATGCTATTATCATTAGTGCATCATATTTCATCATTTATGTGAAGACGCTGTTCATGTTCATGATTTCTCAACAATGATTTAACAAGCTAGGAAACGAATAATTATGAAGCTGCAATACAATTTCAAAATCAAGCTCTGCAAGTATTTCGCGTTTCACCAGATCACTTCTACGACATTCCTAAAATCACAATGTCCCATCACTGCCGAGTTCATTTATTATTTAGGATACTCATGCAGAATAAACCTAAGTGTGACTTATGGTGTATTTTTAGCCGTGGTTCAGCTGTCTCCATGTTGGCGGTCCAATTAGCAGGGCTGATCACTCTGGCAATGAGCTCAACACGTCAGGACTGGCCTTGAGATGTGCTCAGACTTAATGTGGAATGTGTGTGTGTGTGTGTTTGGGGTGTGTGCGTACATGCAGACTGTCCCACAGTAAAACAGGGTAGAAAAGTTCTCTTCATGACTCAGCATCTCAGAAAGGACAAAGTGGGAGACGAGGCAATAACATCAAGATGTGCTGATGATTGGTTGGACAATTCAATTATTTTACAATGTCTTGAGAAATGTAACACTGGCAACATAAATTCAAGAAATGAATCCTCGTAGGAAGATTTATAGGATTCATTAACTTGGTCCCAGCAAGGACACCCGCCGCCCACTTCATGGGGTACACCTGCACAGTCTTACAAGATCTGTAACAAACATCCTGAAGTGCTTATTATTGTTGTACGTCAACACCAAGGCAACTACAATAATAAGCACGTTGTTATAATACTTGAAATGTGTATCGATTTAACGCAAGCTTTGCATTCACACATTTGCTTTCTCTGCGTGTCACAGACATGGTCCTGGATCATCAGGAGGCGTCTCATGAGCTGGACGACAGCGTGAGGGTTAAAGTGCGAGAGGCCTTGCTGAAGCGGCATCACCACCAGAATGAGAAGAAGAAGAACCTCATGCCCATTGTGCGCTCCATCGCAGAGGGGACTCGCAAACAGTCCGAGCCACATCTGGCAGGTTAATCCTACCGTAGAATTGTAGTCGTCCATCACAAGTGTTTGCCACCAAAGAACGTTTTTTTGTGAGCACGGCACTGCTAACAACAAGTTTTATTGAATACAAATTGGATGTGTTTGTAACTGTAGATATCAACAGGGGCTAAAAATGTACTTTTAAATGTATTTTTGTTAATAAATATGGGTTTTTTTTCATAGATTAAACATCATTCAAAATTTTCACTTGAGGTATTCTTATTATTAGTTTTGCTAAATTGTGTCCATGTCTAGGACATATAGTACATTGCCTCACAAATTTATTAAAGTACCGCCCACAGTAAGGTTTATGTCAAAGCTGCTCAAAATGAACAAAATGGGTTACCAAAATTATTTTCCATGTTCTGTGTTTCTTTCTTTATTATTTTAGGATTCAGGTTTTGGGCTTAGGATATTTATTTGTATGTTTTTAATGTTTATGTAATGGTTAGTGCAAAATTAACAAAATGCCAGGAGCTCACTGAATTTGAATTTAAAGCCTTTTTATGTCTACTAAATTTGTTGCACTACACTGTACATAAGCCATATCATAATTATTTGGAGACTGTTAATGGCATACATTCCGGTCATTTACAACCTTTCATTTTGAGTTAAAATTGTGGGTCTATGGATGTTTAGCAACATACCTGTACATACATACAGTACACTTTCATTTTGTTTATCTGGTGTTATTTCAAGTCCCAAATATGAAACATTATAACCAGATTGGGTTGGATTCCAGATGTCAAATAACTGATGGCGAGATAACGTAAACTGAAAATACAAAGGTAATGGAGCTTCAGAAAGAAGCCACAATGACACAGAAAGCTTTTGGGGACAAAATGGCAAAAGCATTGAACTACCCAATCTAAGATAGGATCACATTAAAAAGATGCTACAGAGAATAAAATCTGTGTCCTTTTCCACTCCCCTTGTTTCTCGCACACAGCTGCGTCAACCACATCTCCCCAGCCTGCACCCCTTACAGAGCCACCTAAGAACGGCGCAGGACAGGAAGGGCATCAAGTGGACCTCAGCAAGGTAAAATAGCATTCACGGCATATTTTGTTAATGGTCACGTCCTCCAATCGTACGACGTCCAAATGTTCTTTTTTGTGTCCCACTACTTGTATGCATATAATCTATGTGTGAATCGATACTATGAGGGCCGTATTTTAATATTGCAGCTCATATGTTTAGTCGTCTGTCAACAATCAAACTAATCATGTGGTGCTGAAAATAAATATTTTTTTAGAAAGATGCTTTCACATGGGAAAAACTCATATGCATTATACCGCGATGAAATGTCTCTTAAAACAATTTCCACACAACTGCTATTCATCAGGTGGACCTCCACTTCATGAAGAAGATACCAGAGGGAGCAGAGGCCTCCAATGTGCTGGTCGGAGAGCTGGACTTCCTGGAGAGGCCTGTTGTGGCCTTTGTTCGCCTCTCCCCCGCTGTGCTGCTCACTGGCCTCACTGAGGTCCCCATACCCACCAGGTAGAGAGCAACACCATGTGACACTCGCATGAACAACACTTCAATGGTGTACATTCAATAGTGTGGACGTGATATACTGTCAACCGATCCTTTTAGGTTCCTCTTCATTCTCCTGGGCCCAGATGGAAAAGCGCAGCAATATCATGAGATTGGACGCTCTATGGCAACCATAATGACGGATGAGGTAAGGTTCGCCTTCAAAACAACACCTTTGGCACGAAGAAGTCAAAACGCGGTGATCAAAAATTCCGACTCAACCGATATGCGTCATGTGTCTTCTGGTCCAGATCTTCCATGGTGTAGCTTACAAGGCAAAGGATAGAAGTGACCTCCTGGCTGGGATTGATGAGTTCCTGGACCAGGTGACTGTCTTGCCACCAGGGGAGTGGGACCCTTCTATCCGTATTGAGCCACCCAAAAGTGTCCCATCTCAGGTACACAAGGTTTTTTGTTTTTATGCTTTGATTGGTGCACTACAATAGCAATATACTGAAGATAGTTTACCTTGATTTCGTGTAATTGAAGGAGAAGAGGAAAATGCCTGGTGTCCCGAACGGCACAGCTTACCAAGTAGAGGAAGACCAACATGCAGAACACCATGGACCGGAGCTGCAGAGAACTGGAAGGTGAATCCATGTCTACAAGATACAGTGCGCTGCGTTTGAAACTGTTCCGCAAAAGATATTAGTTGATTTTCCTGAATAGTCGATGCAAATCACAGCCAACATCATTTTCAAATCATCAACCTTTAGATAATATTGTCAGACACACCTTTTAATCCATTTCCTTTTAAACCATTTCTATGCTTCTAACTGCGTGTAAACAGTGGTCTGAAAGTGTTGTTCTGTTCCAGCATGGTCGTGTCCCAGTGTACAAAGCAAGATCCCAAAAGGCATGCTTAGCTAGGGCCTTTGGGATGAACTAAAACTAAATGATTCCCACAGAGACAATCCACACTCTTGTCGAATCTTCTTCCTCAAAGAGTCAAATTTCCCCTTCCTGCCTTTGTAGTGACCACATGTCCCATTCGTTGTCTCCATGTAGTCTCTTCTAAATAGCAAACACTTGCATGTCTTAAAGCGGAAGTCAACCCAAGCATATTTTTTTCACAAATATGTTCCCAGCAGGCCCACTAGTTGAAACACGGCATTCTGATTAATTTTGCATTTGTGGAATATAAGTTAAACAGCAAAATGCACTCGTTTTTAGCCATCTCTGGAGGGGGCCATTTTGTCATCTGTCGACTGAAAATGACATCACAACTGTTCACAACGACCAATCACGGCTGACCTGTTTTCTGAATCTGAGCCGTGATTGGTCGTTGTCAGCAGTTGTGATGCCATTTTCTGTCGACAGAAGACAAAATGGCCGCCCCCAGAGATGGCTCAAAACGAGTGGATTAACACTTATTCCACAAACGTAATATTTATCTGAATGCCCTGTTTCACCTAGTGGGCTTGCATAGAACATATTCTTGAAAAAAAATGTATGTCTTGACCTCCTCTTTTAGAGGCCTGGAATGAAAAATCAAATGATGACGCAGGTGCAGGCATAATGTTCTCTCTGTGTACTTTGTTCCCTTTGTGCTCTGACCAGGTTGTTTGGCGGTCTGATAATGGACATCAAACGGAAGGCTCCCTTCTATCTGAGTGACTATAAAGATGGCCTGAGCCTGCAGTGCGTGGCCTCCTTCCTCTTCCTCTACTGTGCCTGTATGTCTCCTGTCATCACCTTTGGAGGGCTGCTCGGAGAGGCAACAGAGGGACGCATTGTAAGGGAAAAGAACCACATACAGTATATACACAACATTCATATATACCAGGGGTCTTCAGTCCTGTTCCCCGAGGGCCGGTGTCCTACCTGTTTTCCATCTGTCCCTGCTGCAACACACACCTGATTCAAATGATCAGGATCGTTATCCAGCTTCTGCAGACCTTTGTTGAATATCCGTAGCAGGGAGAGATGGAAAACAGGCAGGACACCGGCCCTCGAGGGACAGGATTGAGGACTCCTGATAAATACTATTCGTAATTGGTTACAAGATGCGTTTCGTATTCCAGAGTGCCATCGAGTCCTTACTTGGTGCATCCATGACTGGAGTAGCCTACTCACTGTTTGCTGGCCAGCCTCTCACGATTCTGGGTAGCACAGGACCTGTGTTGGTGTTTGAGAAAATCCTCTTCAAATTCTGCAAGTATGTATCAAATTAGTGTAGCGTTTAGTCACTTCTGTGTATGCTCTGCCTGATATGTGCCGTTCATTTGACTCTTTAGGGACTACAACCTCTCGTACCTGTCGCTAAGGGCCTGCATTGGCCTGTGGACGGCACTGTTGTGCCTGTTGCTGGTTGCCACGGACGCCAGCTCTCTGGTGTGCTACATCACTCGCTTCACAGAGGAGGCCTTCGCCGCCCTCATCTGCATCATCTTCATCTATGAGGCCTTGGAGAAGCTGTGCCACCTGGGGGAAATCTACCCCATCAACGTTCACAGTGATCTGGACAAGCTGACACTGGCATAGTGAGGAACACAGTTTGTGGAGCTTTTTGTCTTGGCAGAATTTTCAGAATTGCTAACAAAACTGCCAGATGTATCGTATCGTATGAGCTGATGAGGAATGAGACTGAATTAATTACTCCTCCCTATCTCAGCTTTGGGTCAGTTACAAGCTTGGATATGATCACATTCAATGTGATCATAGGATTAGGGTTAGCGATCAAGACATAAAGTTAGCAACAGTGACTGTGCATTTTAAACTAGCTGCTTCTTGTTTGTTGCCATATTGTTAGCGGAAACGGTGGGTTGATAAATATTAATATAATAATATGAATTTAATTTCATTTGGTAACATTCCTTCCTTTTATACCAGTCTTTCATTTTTTAGTTGAAATACGGGGTTCCTGGATCCAAAAGGTTGGAGAAACCCTGTATTAGCCCATAAGAAAAAACAGATGACTGTTAATTAAGTACGTAAAACCACACAGAAGGGCGTGTACCTTCTTTGAAAAGTTAGAACAGCTGTCAAGTGTAACATCTCTCATCTGAGGTGTTTGTGGCTTTTATGCAACTCTTACCAAAAATAAGTAGAAGAATGTAGACAGGAAGCTAGGTGAAGTTAGCATTCATATGCAGCATGGTTTGTTATCAAAGTTAGGATTGGGTGCTTTATTGTTTTGACATTTTAGAACCAACAGTGGTTAACTTCTTTTTACACTTGTTTGTTTGACAGTTAAAAACAGTAAAAAAAAAAAAAAAAAAAGAGGTGTGTGAGGTGCATTTGCAAAAAAGATGAGAGGTCGGCCAGCATCCTGGAACAAATGATGTTCAACCTTAGAGGTTCCACTGTGCATGATTCTTATCGTTATTGTGCTCTCCCTGATTTTAGCTGCCGGTGCACAGAGCCTGATAGTCCGAGCAATAAAACTTTACAACTGTGGAGCGAAAGAAACATCACCGCTTCTTCTGTTCCTTGGGCCAATCTTACTGTCAAGGTAACCTAATCATTTCATGGTATACACACACACGCACACAATCACAAAATGCACTTGCTCTTGCATGTGTGCATTTGTTAACAAGCAACCGACCCCTTCTTTTTCTCTCAAACGACTAACCTCTCTGGAGGTTAACACTGATAAGGACGTTTCATCGATTAGCTTTTCTTCACTGAGCACAACCGTAGGTTGTCTTGTGAATGCTCAATGGACTTTTCCACCTTAACGGCACTCCTTCGGTCACTCATTCACTTACCGCAGCTGCTGTTTAATGTAGTTCCCTGCCTCTCAGGAGCGACTCAGTTCCTTGCAGGAGTCTTTGCTCAAATCACCCGAGACAAACCAAATCACCTGAGACAAACTTGTCCTCGTTCTACAGGAATGTGTAAGTCTGCAGGGGCATTTCGAAGGGACGTCGTGTGGCCATCATGGGCCCTACACCCCAGATGTCCTCTTCTGGTCCGTCATCTTGTTCTTCTCCACTTTCTTCATGTCAGCGTTCCTCAAACAGTTCAAAACGAGTCGCTACTTCCCCACCAAGGTAATCAGCAAAAAGACGATGGGGCTGCACACATACACACGCTGGATGTCAAAAGGTTCCATAAAAGGTGCAGACAAAGCACAGGTGTCAAACTCAAGGCCGCCACTTCATTTTATTTGTCGCAGTAAAGCAAATAAAGTGTGTCTACCTCCTGTTTCTTGCTATATGTTTTTTTTAATTTTCATTTGAACAGAATACCTGTACCCAAATTGCACTTTTCATTCATTTTTAACAGATGTTTTTCACCGTATCACTTTCAAACATGTCATCTTCCAAACCGCTTATCCTATACAGGGTCGCGGCACTTTCAAACAAAAGTGAGCAATTGTTTTATCCTTAAATATTTATGTGCCCCAAGATTTCAAAATGTATTGTTAATACTACAGATGCTATTCACAATTTTGATGTAATTTGTCTTTTTTTTTTTTTTTTTTTTTTTAAGAAAAGCTCTGTTTTTTCCCCAATGAAGATAAATTAATCAGAAATACAGACATTGTAATAGGGTGAAAAACAACAAACAAACCAAACATTTGTTTTTCTTTCCAAAATAGGGTCATTTCTAGGTGACCCCCAAACCTTTGAATGCTAATTTATAAATACAAAGATGTGTTTTCGTATATTTTTTGTCAAAGTTGTACACAGGGCAATTGTGTTCATGTAAAAATAACATTTATATGGAAAACATAACTACGTGTGGCTTGCCATTAAAAAAATTGGACCTCTCTGAGATATATGTTTTTTGTTTAATTTACATTAATGTAAATGTAATTTACATTTAATCTCTGAAGAGATGAAACTAGGAGCTTGTTGTTTTCCTTGAGAGGCACTCGCCCCTCTAGGCCATACTACCGAAATTGGAAATTGTCACTAAATGATATCTATCAAACGTAGACGCGGGCACACATTAGTCGTAGCATTTCTTTGACTGGTCTTTCCATTTGCAATCAGGTGCGATCCATGATCAGTGACTTTGCCGTCTTCCTCACCATTGTCGTCATGGTATCGCTCGACTACATCATAGGAGTACCCTCCCAGAAGT
The DNA here is from genome assembly GCF_054856515.1 of Filicampus tigris. Classification (NCBI taxonomy): domain Eukaryota; kingdom Metazoa; phylum Chordata; class Actinopteri; order Syngnathiformes; family Syngnathidae; genus Filicampus; species Filicampus tigris. The sequence goes on along the minus strand of NC_141225.1, from coordinate 15,814,840 downwards.
TAAAGGTGCCCAGCAAATTCCAGGTATATTGGAAAAATGCTCACATTTCTGTAAGATTAGATGGGATTCTATTTGCATCTTGTGAATGTGTTCCTCCATTAGCCCACCAGAGATGACAGAGGGTGGCTGATCAGCCCAATCGGACGTAACCCCTGGTGGACGCTCCTGGCAGCCTCTATCCCTGCTCTTCTCTGCACCATCCTCATCTTCATGGACCAACAGATAACTGCTGTCATCATCAACCGGAAAGAGCACAAACTGCTGGTACTTAAACTCATTCAAATGGTATTTGATCATGTTTGATGTGCAGTGGAACCTTATGTCCACATTTGTTCAGAACAGTTTTTTTTCTCATTTTTCCATAGGAAATAATGGAAACGGAAATAAACTGTCACCGTCATGACAGCGTTATTAAATTTAAGAATTATTGCATCATTAACTGTCATAAAAGTGTAAAAATACGTTAAGCGGCCCTGTTTCAGGCTGCCGTGGACAAAACAGTATGTTGTGTATCAATGCTTGGGGGGTGCGTAATGGCCAAACACGACAAGCCGTGATTGCCGTGGAAGCTCGGTGCGATGTTTAAACTGGCAAAACATTTTCCGCGGCAGTCAAAAGTGCGGATGAGCAACCTTTTTGGTTGCACTGTAAGGATCGCAATTAATAAGACGTTTTTGTTAATCGGGGATCCTTTGCGTCAAGTGCAGGACAAACGGGTTTAAGAACTCATTCATACCGGTTTCCATTGCTCTTTTAAATAATATGGCATAACATTGTATTCTTTGTATATGGTTGTGTGTGAGTGGATTGTTGTTGATGTGTCCTTGAGTTGACTGCTGGCTGCAAAGCAAATTGCCCCTCGGGGAAATTAAAGTTGACCTTGACCTTGACCTAGTCGACAGTAAAACGGGGTGAACGCAATTACGCTTGAACTCTCAAGCAGCAGAATGCAACACAACTTGGAAGTGGTCTTTGTCGACGGACGGGATGTACGTAGAGTTTGTACTGTATGCGAATAAAGGGCCCTTTTGCATGTTTTGCTCCAAGAGATGGATTAGTGAGTTATTTGTTGACAGAAAACTGTTTTTATTAAATTATCAAACATTTATTGAGTGACAGTATGTGCCCCCAGCACCACACAGTCAGTTTGTTGATGGTCACTAAACCGATCCCATGTAAGGCATCCTGAGGCCCTGCATGACATGATGATGTTCCTTGTGACGTAATGCTTGATGCTGTCCTGATCTTAAATTCTGTCACTTTAAAACAGAGCCAGAGACCAAGTGACGTTTGACTTTAAATGTTCCCCTATTTGTTTCCCAGAAAGGTTGCGGGTACCACCTGGACCTCCTGATGGTGGGGATGATGCTGGCCGTGTGCTCCATCATGGGTTTGCCGTGGTTCGTAGCCGCAACTGTCTTGTCCATCACTCACGTCAACAGTTTGAAGCTGGAGTCCGAAAGCTCAGCTCCTGGAGAGCAGCCTCGTTTTCTGGGCATCAGAGAGCAGAGGCTCACTGGCCTGGTCATCTTCTTGCTCATGGGATGCTCTGTGTTCATGACTGGAGCCCTTCAGGTAAGTGCTGCCACCCTCTGGTTGAACACATAAATTTGAGCCAGCGCATTACTTTGCAAAGATTTTATAATGATCTTTTCTTACTTAGTTCATTCCAATGCCGGTGTTGTATGGTGTCTTCCTCTACATGGGAGCCTCATCCTTGAAGGGCATCCAGGTACCATATTATGTGACATATACACACAGCGGACACCTCATTAAGTGCACCTGCATAGTGTATGGATCACACACAAGAATTCTATAAAAAAAAATTCGGCCTTTACAAAGACTAGGCGGTCCATAGACGGTCGTCAGTGAATAGCAAGGCACATATAGACACATGGACAACTGCCAGATAAGCTGGTTAATGCCACTCCCAGTCGTCAAACTAAACATAAAACAAAGAGAATTACACGTGCATTTAAAACAACTGCGTGTAGACTATACAAAATGCTATTCACATGCTAATGGTTAGCATTTTTTGACGTTTGAACAAAAATGGTGGAGCAGCTCATGTAGATAATATAGAAATAACTCATATATTCTTTATCCACTATGAAAAATATTACAGAATTTCACTTATAGTAATAGATGAAGAAGTACTATTCTCCTCCATTTATTTGACTATATTATACTGCCTCCTAGTGGCCAAGATGGGCACACCAGAAGGAGTAACATTAAATCATGATGCACACACTGTTTAATTATTTTCATTCTATTTAGTGGTATCTATTAATTGGTTATTAATCTATGTTTTTATAATGTATAATATTATAGAGAGTTATTTGTACTTAATTAAAAAACACAAATAAAAAAGTTTTTTTGGGGTGGGAGGGATATGAAATGGAACAATGTAAATTCCATTAATTTCAATAGGGAAAGGTGATTTGAGATATGAGTGTTTTGAGGTTACAAATGTGGTCCTGGAACAAATTAAACTCGTATCTGAAGGCACCACCGTATGATGCTAAATAGAGGGTTGCTTAACTGTTTTTTGCTGTATTTTTGGAGACAATGACAATATAAAGTGCAAACTAGATCTAATTGGAAACTTTTTTTTTCCAATTTACATCTCTCTGACAGTGTCAATATACAGCTGCACTATTGGATGGATTTTTATTTTGTCATTTATTGTGGCTGGTGATTGGATGGCTCAATTAGATAAAGTGTTAACAGGTACTCCGTCTTGCTCAGCCTTTGGCATACGTGTGAACTTGCACTCATGCATGTAAATCTTCATCGCTTGGCCACAGTTCTTTGACCGTCTGAAGTTGTTCGGGATGCCGGCCAAGCACCAGCCGGACTTCATCTACCTGCGTCATGTGCCCTTGAGGAAGGTTCATCTGTTTACGCTCACTCAGCTGACCTGCCTCGTGCTTCTCTGGGTCATCAAGACCTCACCTGCCGCTATCGTCTTCCCCATGATGGTGAGCTGACCAGTCATGACGAATGGAGTGAATGGTGAAATACTCCTTTATTTAGTTGCGTTCTACTTAAACTACATGCTTTTTCCTGCTCTATTTCTGCAGGTGTTGGCTCTGGTGTTCATCCGCAAACTGCTGGACCTGTGTTTCTCCAATCGGGAGCTCAGCTACCTGGATGATCTAATGCCAGAATGGAAGAAAAAAAACCTCGACGATGCTTCCAAAAAGATTGAGGAGGTAGTTGAAATGCAAAATGTAAATGCTCAGCTGAAAAAAAAAAAAACATATAAATATTGATCATGCGTGTTCCTTTTGATGCAGGAGTCACAAGTTATGCTCAGTCCAAAAAGTGAAGACGCCCCAATTGTTCACATTCCCCTGGAGAGCAGTAAACCAGTGCAGGCCTCAAAGGCGCATGACCCCAGGTGAGCGTAAACTAATGGCATCGGTATCGGGCCAATACTGGTCTTATTTTCAGGGATCAGATACTCATGGAGGATGCCAGTACCAACCACCGATACTTAAGGCAAAAAAATAATAATCTGATTGAGTAAATCCTCCTTGGCAGTAGTTGGCGCTATACTGTAGCAGTTTGACAATCTGCGTCTGAAAGCGGAAACTGAAAATGGAGTAATCTAGTCATGTTGTTAAATGTACAACTCAGACCTTTGTAAGGCATAATTTTAAAAAATGGTCATTGTAGTGTGATATTCACTCCACAGCTGTTATTTATCTTGTCTTTGATGTCATTGTTTTTTGAGCCTTTTCCGACGATGGCGTTTAAATGCTAAAATGGCTTCACGGTAACGGGTGAATTGCGCAACCTGTTGCTTTGGTATGCAGTGGGCAGCCAGCAAATGTGTTTTACGTATGATTACATACAACAAATATAAATGTATTATACATGTTTATGTGGACAGTCTTAATTGCCTTTCCTTTCCTGTACAATACGTTTATATGTTTTTGGGTGCACCCTGTTTGTACTAACACTGTGACACTGCCACTCCTTCTCCCTCCATCAATTTTGAGCTTCTTCTCTCCTTCTCGCCTCCTCGCTCCCCAGGTGTGATCCCTCTGATATTAATATATCTGATGAAATGTCTAAAACCACCATGTGGAAATCTCTCAGCTCCAATCAAAAGGACTCTCGTCCTGTATCTGCTAAGAAGGCAAGGCTAGACCCCGTGTGGAAACTCCACTCACTCCGTTCCCCGTCTGTGCCCATGTTTGTTTTAGCAGCTGCTCGGCTGAACTGTGCACACTGCTCTCTAAACTTGATTTGTTTACTTTTGTAGGATTGAAGAGCTCGCCTTCATTGATGAGTAAAGATCCCGAGAGCGCACGCGACCGTGCCACGTAAATGTCCATCTGGACCCCATGATGTGATTTGGCTGTTTGGGACCATTGGCCAACCGAGCGATTTGGGAAAGTCTCTCTAATTACTAGCAGCTCCACGCAACACTTTGGAGTGCGATCCATCAACACGCGCACGCGCACACACACAAACACGGCCATGCTGGTAGGACTGTTTTTAATGCGGTCTGATAGCAAGAAGATTGTGAGTGGGACTGAGTCTTTTCTGTTTGGCGTGAAGAACGTGTTCCCGCTAACCATTCATGAAAGTCAATGGGAGTAATGGACATGTCTGCACCTTTTTCTGGATGTAAAATCAAATTGGGTCTTCCTTGGACAGTGTGCCACCTTTAACAGTTTTAGAGAAAATTGGTACTTTTAGCCTGATACTGCTAACCTGACAAAAAAAACAGCGATGAAAGCAAAAGACAAATCACAATGACTAATATACATTAAATGATTTAGTGTCGCAATCTGCACTCAACTTCATGCATTAATTAATTTTCATTAATATTCATTTGAGTCTTGTGTTAATGTTAAGAGTATTTTATTTTGATGGTGATTTTATGTTATTTGTAAAATTTAAATACAAAGTATGTTTGCTTCCAAACGGTTCACTTTCCAGGTGAACTGTTTATTTACATGCATTGTCGTCGTAGAATGTAGTTTTGATGATTCAATTGGGTCCTCACAGAGAGATTTTCACACTTTCACACATCATATTTTAGTGTACCAAATGACAATAATTAAATTGTACAAAGGTTAAGCACAGCAGTACATTCACGAGTTGACTAATTACCAGCTTCATGCCTGAGTGGACTCTCAAACAGAACGCATCCACACAACACGAAAATGTGTATGTTGACATTTTGTAATTTCAAAGCTGTGAGGGTCAGGGGATTCAAGTTAGTTATTGTTTTAATTGATTTTTTTTTTTGAGTAGATTAAGATATTACTGTGCATCACTTTAACCCTTGATGGCTCAAATCGCTGGGCTGTATGAGAGAGACGGAATCAGCTAACAACAAAACAGTTTAATCATGTGCTGTAGGTGCACTTGTTGGTTATCATTCCCTAAATTCAGTGCGTAGTGTGAACTTCTGTCAGTTTTGTTTAGTGATGAAGTGTGAATATTACAGATTCAATGTAAACAGCCAAAAGTATCGTGTCTTATTTCTTTACCTCAAACAAGCTTGTTAAAACTCCTGCAAGGCACTTTGGATGGAGGATTTTGGATGTGGCGGAGCCTTTGAGTTATAGAGCAGAAATTTTCTATAACGTTTGCTTTATTTTGACGAGGTGGGGGTGGGGTGTGTCGGGGTGGGTGGGGCTCTTTCAGCAATAATTTACCCAAAGTTCGTCTTGACTGAACTGTAAGGATCGCAATTAATAATACGTTTTTGTTAATCGGGGATCCTATGCGCCATTTAACCCTTGATGGAACTTGTGTGCTCATGACATTTTTAAATGACATTCTAAAATAAGCCAACATTTTGAACAGTGGCACATTTTCATCCATCACACTAATTCTATCGTCACATACAGATCTTCATTTAATGGTGACGTCATATTTGATCCACACTCAGACTTAAATAACACTTGATTTGTAGTAGCACTTTCTGAAGGTAAGTCTATAAATGTTTGTTTTTATTTTCAATAGACCTACTGAAAAATATGACCACGATAATTATTGCAATCATTTATTTTTCACTAATTCCAACCTGTTATCTTGACTTTCTGTATATAGCATAAGATGATTGGTGGCTTAATAGAAAAGCTGATAAGAGACATTTATTTGCCTCAAAATGACCTTGAATTCAACAAACTAGAATAATGTGAAAGTGATGTAATGTTATGTGTCTTAGAATCTGCCTTTAATTCTCCTGTAAGTAGGAAACGCTATTTGTTTTATAGTCTTTTGCGCGGTGTCTTTAATCTGCATCTTTTAGATTGCAGTGCATATAGACACAGTAATCTCTCACTGTATCATCTTGTAACCCTTTCTTCTTGGCCCGTATGATAGTTTTGTCTATGAACGTCCTGTACTTTCAAGTATGTGTAAAACATTTGAATGTTAATATTCTGTATGTATACTGTATGAGGACCAATAACTAAGCTAATCGATGGCATGATGTAATATTCACACTAGTGTGCAGTACATATTCAAAGCCAAGAATGAGTTGAAATTGAATGAGAAAATATATATGTATGGATATAAATATTTCATCATGCACCAAACCAAACTGTTAAGTGATGTGTGCTAAGAGCATATTTCTACCCGCGTGTTAAGTGTCCTGATTTGACCACACAATAATGTATTTGTGAATGTATGGCTGATATGCAGCAGAATGTCATCAGGTGTACTCAATGGAGATAGTGTACAGTAGAACACCTACCACCCCCCCGTAGCATCATTATTGATTGTTTTAGAGCATCACAAACTAAACCTTGTCACAATGAACTGGACTGTTCTGCATATAGTACAGTACAATAGAGAAAAGACCTGCTCATGATCATGTGTAGTGAAGCTGTTCATTGTGGCCCTCTGAACATGCTTCAAGGTCAAGGGAAGGTTGAATGAAGTTTTCAGCGAGATGACCGACTGTACTGCAGTTGAAATGGAGCCATATAGAGCGAGTGCTCTCTCTACTTAAAACACTTAAAGAATGTCTCAGACTAAACTGTACATGTTTTATATGTACGTATATGTAATGTTGATTTTTGGATTATGTAAAAAGAAAAATAAACTATGACACAATTGAATCCCTTTTTGCCTCAAAAAAATTATACTATATCCCAATCATTAAAAAGCCTGACCTGCGAAAGAATTCAAATGGATTGATTAGACTGCACAAAGTAGTTCTTTCAAATAAAAATGCCAACCCTATTAGTCATCTCACAGCAGAAGAGGACACGGGATTTTCAGAGATTTTCAGACCTCTGTGGAGGGAGAAAAGATAGGTGGACAAGATTGGTTTTATTTTCGTCTGATCACCAATCCCCCCCAAATTAAAATCCCAGGCGATCGATCAGTGCATCTCTCCAATAAAAGAAATTTTGATACATGGGGTGCAATACGATTCAAGGATAATTCGATTTTACAATGGAAAGATTCTGTTTGATTCAATGCACTCACATCTTTTAAAAGAAAACAGTTTTTCCGATTCAAATTGAGTGAGCGTGTGTGTTCGAGGCTGTGTGTCTTTTTAAAAAGATTAAATTAAAATGTGTGTGTGCGTACTGCCCGAAGACAGCTGGGATAGGCTCCAGCACGCCCGCGACCCTTGTGAGGAGAAGCGGTATAGATAATGGGTGGATGCGTGTGTGCGTGTGATTTATTTTAGTGCTTACCTCACAAAATAAAATTGTGTTTGAAGATATGCTGTCCTCTAAAAATTGAATACTCACATGATATACAAAGATAAACTTAGCTTTTAGAGAAATATGATCGTGTGAAACAAGATGACAATAAAATACAACAGGACTCTATTTTTTTATGTTTAGAGGTCAGGAAGGCGGATGGAGGGATTGAGTTTTTATACAGTTCAGGTTTTTTGTACCACTAGGGGGCAGCCACAATCTCTTCAAGAACATTTGTTCCCAGATTCTGGGAGGTCACATCATTCCCAGCTTGTCTGTCTTGCCTAATGCTAGTTGCCTACCTAACCTGCAGGATCTCTTTCCATATGCTTCGATCTTTCTTCTTTGTGGCGCCGCCCTCCCCCACATTTGATACTTGAGGTGAGAGCCGTGTTCACATCTGGAGGTGATCCACGCTGCAGAGGAATAGCCTGTGGGAAGGCAGGCCTACCGGGTTAAAGATGCACAGCACCCTTTATGTCTATCTAAATGTGCACGCTGAGCCCGAGGGTGTCATGTGATCCCCACTCCCAATACTGATGATTACAAACAGCTGGCGGGCTGTGGCCTCGGCCAATTACATACGCGGTTGGCTGTGACATCACGGTGGAGGAGTGGGGTGCGCGGGACGTTTTAGATGGCTTTTCACCTCTTGAGTTTAAACAGACACCAGCAAGGTGACGTGACCGACACTCTTGTTGCTGCAAGCCCCTTGCATTCATTCTATCTATCTATCTATCTATCTATCTATCTATCTATCTATCTATCTATCTATCTATCTATCTATCTATCTATCTATCTATCTACCTAGCTATCTAGCTACCTAGCTAGCTACCTAACTATCTAGCTAGCTAGCTATCACTATCATAACATCAGTTGTCTGCCGGTTGCTTTGCTTTCAAGACGATGACATCTATTTGTGACGTCACAGAGCATCAAGAACAGAATATTATATCATGCTCAAAGGCAACATTGCCGCATGTGTGTAAGATCCATCCAAATTAATCTTATTTGCCTCTTGTTCAATGTTGAGCCCAATGAGCTGTAGTGCTCCTTTCTCAGTGAACAGAGGCAGCTCTGGGCTGGCCCTCCCCTCCATCAATCTCTGTCATAAATCTGTCAGGCAGAGAAAAAAGGAACTGCTGAATACAGATTTGTCAGCAATTAATCTAACCTCTATTACCAGGCTGGGATATTGTGTCCTCTATATCGGAGAACAATAAGCCACTCTTAACATGGAGCATGGCAATGCTGGAGTGTATGTGATTAAAAGAGAAGAGCACTCTTGCAAAGAACACGGCCGTTTTGTCGATGAAACACTGTGATTCAAAACTTCCTTTGGCTGTTTTCCCTCCTCAGCACAACTCTTTGCACATAAGCCTGCCTGCTGTCGTCTATAATTGGAAATCATTGAGACAGACCGGTGCCATTAAACCTTGAGGAGACACAGAGGACTTGGCAAGTGAGTTCAACTAATTGACATTCTGCACTTGATGATGGGGAACGTGCACAAGAAAGACATGGGCCTTATTCCACACACGTGCTGCTGTGCACATGTGTTCGGATATGCAGACCCTCATATTCCATATTGTCCGTATTGTATGTCATCGACCGAAACGTCAAAATCAAAATCAAAACATCAGCATTAATAATAGCCTTGTGATATTGTTAGCATTTACAGATGTCAATGCACCACTTACAATTAAACCTCATTAGGAACACTTGCACAATGCAATAGGATCAAGCTGTATCAAAAAAATATTCTGCTTTTACAAAAACAATAATGCAATGTTTTGATTGACAGTCAGAAAGGTATGACTGTCATGTAAAAATATTTTTGTGGTTGTACTTTGAAGTGTTGTAGAACTGCACTACATCATACACTGGAAAAAAAAAAAAAAATGACACTTCACTATCATTATTGTTATTTTATTTTTTGTAGCAGTTCTTCACTGAGGGACAGAAAGACTCCTGCTATAACTGTGTTAGCTAACCCTAGAAATAGCTCTCAGTACGATATAGTGCAGTCTACATTACTGCAATGACAACTACAATAGTGACCGTATTTTTCAATTAATACCTCGCCGACAGCAATAAAATAGAACAAGCAAAAGAAAGACTTAATTTTGTGATTTAATTTGGAAAATAGTTATTCGCTTTATGCACAAAACATGTACTGAAAATATACCGAACCGTGGCCCCAAAATCAATATTTGGACCGTACCGCACGGGTTAACAGTACTGTACCATCCCTAATATGCATTTATGCACTTTGTATATTTAATCATGTTATTAGAGGTCATAAGATGTTCATAAAATATGATTTTTAAAAAAGCCTTATCATTTGACTGCAGTGACACAGTGGCACATTTCCGTTACATTTCCTCTTCGTTTATCAGGTATCCTGTTCCTGTTTGCTTTCTTCTTTTCTTTTGTTGTTGCACATTTCACCTTTTACATCAGTTCATGTCCAAACGCTGCGCTGGTGGGCATGACATTTGTGTGCAGGCAGCCCATTTTCAAAAAGATTTGTGTGTCGTGTTTAACCCCCTCCTCACCCGTGCACACGAACACGCACACACGCCCCCTATTATAATTACGGGGACAGTTCAGTGGAGCAGTGGGCCAGTGCTCAGCTGCTTGAGACAGAATTAGAGTGGCAAACAGCTGAGCTTCTCCGGGGTACTATCATGTGACCTATCCCACCCACAGGGCCGAAAGGACTAAAGGTAGAGTTACCATGTGCAGTTTCCAGCATGGCCTTGTGTGTGTGTGTCGGTACGTGTGTACCAAAGTGCATTTGCAGCACAAGATGCACACCAAGCAAAGACAATTTATGATATAAACTCCAGCCTGCCAGCTTCGTCAAGCGTGCGCACTCCTTTGTAGCCTTTATTCCCCCCCCCCCCCCCAGTATGTTCCACTGACCCGCTTTGGGCCACATGGCGACATGCGGAGATGTTTCTTCTGTAACAAGAGAGCACATCTGGAAGCTTCAGCTCAACGCTCCCCTTATCTACGATGAAAAGAACAGCCCCTGCAGCACATTGTGGGATTGTTTAGATGCATTGTTTCCTTCCCTGGAAAACAACAGTGTGGCCTTTTCTTTTTTTTTTTTTTTTTGCAATGTCTGTCAGCAAAGCATGTAAATGTGAAAGGTCTTATGGCAACCCAACGCTTCCAAACCTTTCAATGGCGTCTGTTCAAGTCAAAGTGCTTTTGGACTAGAGCATGACATGACACATTGAACAGCCCCCACTCAGAATGTAACGCAGACTCGTATCAATTGTAATTAGTGAAGTGACAAAGAAGTGTTGTAAAATGTGCGTGAACAGATTTGTTTCAAGACATATTTTTCCAAACAAAATGAGTAGTGGAATCATGCACCAACGCAATTGCAAACCACAATTTTTCAATTTCAATGTTGCTTTCAAAGTCAACCTCATTACTCAGATAGATAGTGTAAAAATAATAAATAAATACCCATCACAGACTTAATTAGAATACAACAGTGTTAGGCTGGACTATGACTGGTACATTAATGATCATGCTAATGGACAGTCGAGATGAGGAGTCGGTACTGACAGAAGGTCCGTCACTGACAGACTCGCGTTTCGTTGTATGATAGTATAGTATAGTAAAGGAAGGGCTGGATCTTGCTGGCTGGTAAAGTTAAGATGGCTGTGTTGTATAAACCTTTCGCCGGTCCCGCAGACTGCCATGACATTGTCCCATATTGTCTTTATTTCACCAATCGTCTTTTGTTTTTTTAAAAACTTTATTTAGCGGTGTGTTTGCTTGTTGCGTTGTGAGTTTCAAACCTCAGCTCCAAATTTCCTGTGTGGAGTTTGGATGTTTTCCCTGTGTGTCCGTGGGTTTTCTCCAAGTACTCCACCTTCCTCACGCCTCCCAAAAACGCCCATGTTAGGTTCATTGAAGACTAAATTGTACATAGGTGAGAGCGATTGGCTGGTTACCAGTCCAGGTTGAACCACGCCACAGCCAAAAGTCGGATGGCCTAGCGTCCAGCTTACCCGTGACCCTAATGAGGATAAGCAGTATATAAAATGAATGGATAGATAAATACCTCTTTCACCAGTAATATTTTTAGTGGTGCAAAATTAAATTTAGCACCAAACACAAAAAAAGAGTAGAAATACGCCCTTGTGCGATGACCAACACTATTAAAATTCAAACCCCCAAATGGTTATTTTATCCAATTGAATGGAAACATCGTGTGTGCATGTGAAAGTTATAGTTAACAAAAACTAACGAACTAAATTCAAATTGAAAAAAAAAGTGTAAATGAAATTATTTAAAAATTTTCTTTGTTTTCGCCTTTGTCAATTAATACCATACATGAGCTTTTGGGGTTCATTTTAAATGTATTTATTTCAGTATTGCTGTACGTACGCCCAGAAGAAGGAAGGTCAAACAGTCATTTGAGAGTTGGAGTTTACTTTGCGTTATTACACCATATTTAGTAACTTCTTTTTTTTTTTTTTTTAATCTCGCACTTAGCAAATTTCCCCAAAATGTAAAAAGAAAAACTAATATTAACACTAATAAAAACTCAAATAAAACGAAGCATTCCCAGAAAAAAAACAACTAATAATAACTAACAAACCTGCTTTAAAAACGAACTAAAAATAAGAAAATTCAAAAAACAAGTCAAAAGGAAAGAAAAACGAACTAAAATGAAAAATCCCAAACTATTACAACCCTGGTGTGTGTCTGTGTGTGTTTACCTGCGTGTGTATTGGCCGAGAGCCTGGCGTTGTGTGTGGAGTGTGTACTGCTGAGCCGTGACTGTTTACAGCGGAGTAACATGAGGAGTTGACCGGCTTGTCCCGCCTACACCATAACTCTAAATGCAGAACCACAGCTGTGTTTCCACGTTTGAGGCGCGAAGCAAAATAGAGGACGCGAGTGTGGGGAAGACATGAACAAATGGAAACAGAAACTGCGCGCCTCCATATATCAAGGGCAACGGCTAGTGAGTTACAGGTGAGGAAACGAACCCACATTCAAGTCAAATGTTGGAGGCCAAAGCTGGGGTCATTTGCTCTTGCCCGTGCATGCGTGTAGGGGGATGGGGTACATCAGGAATTAGGTAATATTGACATGCTTTCTGCGACCCCGCCCACCCAACAATGCTAAGATCAATGCGACTGATCAATACAAGTCATTGACAATAACTGAACTTCTCATGTGGTCAGCCGAGGAGAAAATTCACCATTTTTCAGTCGTGTGTGTGTGTGTCCCTACCCATGCGCATCCATCAAAGTATTCTAAAAGATAGCGCCCGCACACACAAACGCATTCATATGCATACATGCACATATTTATGCACAATGCAGGGGGAAGCTGGCTCTTCTCTGACATAGCATGATTGGTCATTTCTTCATTCTCTCTCTCTCTCTCTCTCTCTCTCTCTCTCTCTCTCCCCCCCCCTCTCTCTCTCTCTTTTCCTGCTGAAATAGTTTTAACAAAAGAGGGGGAGGGGTTGTGCAGTTGGGGGAGGGGATGTATGTGTTGCTCTGTTGTCACTAGGCCAGGGAGGGAAGGAGGGAGGGAGGCTGAAGGGCGATCGAGGGAGTGGAGGAGAGAAAGATATGGTCCCAGAAGGGAGTGCACACACACTCGCCGCACACGCACTTCACACACTCTCGGGCTCCCTGCTTGTTTTGTGGAATAGTGGATTACTTTTCAAATATTTGGCAAGCAGACGCAGGCATGATCAGGTCAGTCATGGTTTGCTAACTTGAAGCAAAATGTTTCGACTCTGCACTCCTCATGTGATATGATCCCTCCCATGTGTTGTAGGATTCCACTTTGCATGCTGTTAGTCTTCCGGCAGTGTGCATGGCATTCTCACTCGTTGGCTCTGTGTAGGTCAAGCCAGGGGAGGGAAAGGAGTGGAGAGTCGAACTGTTGGCTCTTAACCCGGTTTTGTACATTCTTCCAAATGTCACGTCTTCATTTCCTTGAAAAAGGGCTTGGACATGTGAATGTGTTGTGATCTTGTTGTGTGCTTTGCGCTGCATCTGGTCATTTAAAGGATTAGAAACTTACCTGCCGGCTGACCGTGCGGTTTTGTGGTCAGTGTACAAGTGCGCCGTCTGTTCCAGTATTCAGTAGGACAGAATTGACAGAAAGCACCGAGAGGGCAAGCGAGTGTGTTTCTGTGTGCGTGTATGTTTCAGTCACTTTGGAATTGTTTTAGAAAGCATCCTAGAGCATCTCCATCCCTAGAAACAGTATAGAACCCTTCATATAAAAAAAAAAAAGGCCCAAAAACTGTGATCAATCGTCATCCAAATTTGTGTTCGCATCTCTACTTATGCCCACTTCAACTTCTGAAAATATTAGAACGATTACACCAATATTTGGGATTTTATGGACATTGTCCTCCTCTCCATAGGTGCTCATCTTTACACTTACATTAATCACGTCCGACTGTCGCCTTCTCCAATAATGACCTGCATTGACGAGCCGGTCTCTCCGCGTGTGACGTGTCTGACGCTGGCCTGTGCGCGTGCGTTCCTCAGGTGGCCGTGTGTCCCAGCTGCCTCGAGGTGTGAGATGAACCATGGAAAGGTGCGGGGGTCCGCTCACTAGCCCAGCTCGCATCCGCCCAACCGACGGCAGCCCGGTGGGGTCCCGCGGCATGCCGCGCTGCTCTCACTAGCACCAAGTGGGACCCGGTCCTGTCCTCCTTACCTGGGGCCAGGGCTGCAGAATGCTCAGTCCTGTCACCCCTTACAGTAAGTTTGCATGAATACGTTCAAATGGAAAGCTCTTCAGACTCGCGTCCAAATGTGCAGAAAAACAAGCAATAAAAAAAAAAAAAAAACACACAAAAAAAAGCCCCACACATCTGTTTTGGACCGTTATCTCATTCTGTGGCACAACAAGGGGGTCATCTGGGAAGTCCTTTTGACGGGACAGACATGCTAATGGCTTTTGCAGCTGAGTCTCCAGGCTTTGCATTGAGGAATTTCACAGAAAGTGTGCAGCTTCTCCTCTTTTCTCATCCCCTCCGTGTGAATATAGCGCAGTTTGTTGAAAGACTCACTCAGACAATAAGATGTCTGTCCTCACATGGGTTCACACCGGCAAAAGATTTGCTGCTACGTGTTTAACAATTCCTAATTATTCCGCGGGAGTAGGTTCTTCACTATACTGGGAAGGTCAATTCGATTTATTTTCGATGCACGTATAATCCTATTAAAAAATATATATATATCGCATTTAAACAGCACTGTTGAGTACTCCCTTGTGTTAATCAGAAGCGGTTGCTATCCAGGCTGATGAATATGCTTATATTGATTGACTGGACTATTGATTAGGGCTAGCTTTAACAGGATTACACTGCTAACCTGATTGGAATAATGCAACAGGAATTTATTTCCACATTTTCATGGAGCACTGCCAAGGAGAGGTGAGAAATGTAAGACGGTAGAAGGCACCTCAGGGAGGAGCGCCTTTTTTAGGCTAGGCACAAGTAGCGCTAGCGTGCATCTGTCACATTCCTCCCTCCGAAAAAGACTCACGTCTTCTTGTTAGATTTCTTTTCGCTTCTTTCTTTCCTGTTTTTATTTATTTATCGCCGCTTCTCTTTTAATGGCATGGTTGCGCCACTGTGCTGCCTCGAAGAGTCCAAATACTATTTGTCCCCCTAATTACAGGTTGTCTTTTATCACAACACGCGACATCAAGAGAGTGATGTTACTGTAGCCCCTTTTAGTGGCCAGTTACCCCGGCTGAAGCGCTTGTGTGAATGTGATTGTTCGTAAGATGGTGTCAACAGCCTCTCATTAGTCCCGTATTGAAGACACACATTAGCATGCCCTCCGCCTACGCACGCATTAGAGTTCCATTACAATTAAAGCAGCTTGTTAAGCAAATTGTAGTCCTCATTAGGTGTCATGGCAAAGATGCGGTGGCGAAAGGAGCCAAAAAGAACACGGTGAAGGGCAGATGGAGAGGACGTGAGGAGGGACTGGTCAGCTGCAGCCTGATATATGAGTGGACACAATAAGCAAAAGGGGGCCAGGCCGGCCTCTGCCACATGTGAGTGCGTGTGTGTTTGTGTGAGAGAGAACTGAAGGGATGGGGGAAGGGAAAACTGACCACACAGGCTCGGACACAGTCGTCTTTTACAATAGTGCAAAGGGAAGGAGGCTGCTTGAAGAAAGGAGGGAAATGAAGCTCAAGTAGAAAATCCAAGCGATGGAAAGCAACGTTGATTGCCGCCAGCTTCATTTTGGGGCCGTTTTAGTGCAAACGTTCAAATGGTTGAGGCTGCGTGTCAAATCCCATTAGGACATATTACAGTGGATTGTGGCCTGTGCAGGCTTGGGGTAAAAGGGGAAAGTAGAGGGAGGTTTTTTTTTTTTTTTTCCCCCTCCCCAAAGCAGCTCCTTCACTTACTTGGGCTCTTAAGTTAGACTTTGCTGACTGCTTACATAATGCAGCCCCCTTCACTCTACAAGCAAAAGGATATAATGCCGCATTAATATCCCTATCCTCCCATTGATGTGTTCGTTATGGCTTGACACAGTCGTGTGAAGTCCTTAACTGGCCCAAATGACCCAGTAATGTGCAAACTGGGGCAGGAGGTGGGGGTCATTTATCAGCGCTGTGCACAAGTACAGTCCCTCTCTGTGGAAATGGACAGTACGTGTGCGGCGCATGGACAGAGAGAGGATATGTGCTGTGTAAATAGATCGCAGGTTAGATTCCTGGCATTCCAGCAGCCTGACTCATCTGAAAGATGACCAGGAGCCTCTCTCTGTCTGTTTGCCAGCCGAACACTACACTGCACCAAAAGGCACACTTCACTTGAGCCGCGCCGTGCAAATGTCCGTCCAGTCGGAAATGTAAGACTTTGTTTATTGGGAGTGGAGTACAAAAAACAACAACTCCCGGCGGCTGTGTTTTTTTTTTTTTTTTTTTTTTTCTCCCCCCCCCCCCCTTTCCACAGCCACTTCTGATGCTTCACAACCCCCCAAATCCCATTCCCTTCTCAGACCCTTCCCCCACATCTACTTTCATCTAATTAGCCCCTAATTACTCAAACTGACCATGCGGTGGACTGCGGGTCCAGTTTGCTCCTGCAAACATCCATGACTTGCATAACTTATGTTCTCCTTAAGAGGAATTGTCATTTTGATGAATGGAATTACCAGATTGTGGTTATAAAAATGTGCTTGCATCACTCTTTGTCGATGTATTTAATTGAATCAATCACACTAGTTGGACGATTTAATTTAGTTTAATACCTAGCCACATGAATGAATTGGTGGTAGAATCTGATCTGTATTGATGACTGCTATCATTCTTGCTGATGTCAGCCTTCCAACAAAACACATGTGACATGTGACAAAACATGAGTGCAACTCTACCAGTTCATGTAAACTCTTTCTGCGTCTCCTGCCTCAACTCGTTCTGTGATCTTCTGTAAGGAATAGGACCGCTAGTTCCATTCGTACTTGTAGTAGTCCTACTAAACTGTGATCAAATCACATTAGAATGTATATGTCCGAATGAGAACACAAACTTACAACCGGTGAGATGTATTATTCGGGTGGTTATTTTGGAAATGTAATAGAATGGTAATGACTGTAATATATTTACAAACTGCACAGGCAGTGTTTTAATTTACATTTTAAACATTCTGAACTATTGTACAAGTGTTAACCACTGTACTTTGGAGTTCAACAGTTCATGTGATCTGCAGCATGTACTAATAACAATAATTACCACTTGTGCAGTGATTTAAAAAGTTGTATTTTCATGTCATGATCAAATTCAGGAAAACAGCAATCTTCGTGTGTAGCGCAAGTCTGGCGCAAGGCGCCGTCTAAATCTGCGCATGGACAGGCTAGACCAGATTTAGGCATTTTTGCAGACCTGCGCAAGTGCCCGCAGCATAGCACACTGTAAAAAAAATTTGCATTCTGCGCCGTTGTGGGCGTGAACACGGCCGACTTGATTTGCCGCCAATGGAAGCGACTGTTCTCATTTCCTTTAGATGCAGCTCTCCTGTGGCCCTTGTGCTGAGAAGCAGTCTAGAAAATGGATGGATGAATATTTATACTGTTCAGAAGTTAATTTTCAACAATCAGTTTATTTTTGCAATTCTTTAATCACCATGTACATAAATATGTAAGTCTCTTTATTAGAATGTCCTTAGTAGGGTCAGCAGTACGTAGGTATATGTCAACAATCATAATTACAAGAGCAGAAAAACAATAAAAAGAAACAACTTCTTCTAACAGGCTAAATTGTCAAATATTTATTGTGACCTCCTCTTAGACTTTCATAGCAATAGAAGAAGCCTGCCTCTCCAGAATCTAGATTGAGCCTTTATGGACAACTCCGAGCATACGTCAAAATGACGTCACAAGTCAAGATGGCGGTAAAGTCGGTGAAAACAAACTCTCCGCTAATGAAAAAGTATTGAATTTCGGGTCGTTGTCATTTGATTTGTGAGGATTATTTTGATTTGAAAATGCGATGAAATGTCGTTAGACTACCAAAACAATCTGCCTTTCAGAGGCAAAAGTGCGATTTTGATCACACTCGAGAACGAGTCATACCACCTACGAAGGGCTCATCACAAAGCACCGCGTTCTTGGTTCGCTTCCGTTCCGAACTGTCCAGTCCCACTCTCTTCACTCCTTTTACCCACTTTCTCCGACGTTCACGGTCAACACGGTAATTATAGTGTAACCTGTTTTAAGTACATCCTATTTTATTGTGAAAGGCCTAAGGGGAAGTGGTTAGGCGGTAACTTGTAAGAAATGAAGGGAAGCAAGTAAAGACAATGGAGTTCCTCTAAAACATGTCGTTTGAATCCCTACGCCCAAATATGGAATGCTAATTTAGTTTCCATCATGTTATATGGTTGGACGATCCAACTACACAACAACTTTGAGGCATGATTTTTCTGCGAGCTTTATGCTAGCCACAGGCAAAAACAATCCAATACGGTGGGTTGTTCTCACAGCCAAAGGCGCGTTGCATCGTGGGTATTACCAGAAATGCCCGGCTATTCGTAATTGCCCAAAGAACACTTCTTGAAAGACACGGCCATTACAAGATTGAACCCCAGAAAATGATTACGTTACATTACCAGAAAATCACACGCCCGCTTGTAGGCCAATAACTGGGAATGACAACAGTACACCACATGCAGCATTTAGTTCAAGTTTGCTGAACCATGAGTGGGTATTTCCCATGAAGGCATCATCCATGCGCCCATAGACGTGTGATGTGCATCAAACTGGCAGCACGACTGTATGATGATCACACTGATTAAGGAAAGCTGTCACAGTACCAAGCCGGCTTAGTTCTCATCTTTGTCTGCTGCTAAGCCAAGCGTGGCCAAGAATGGAGGGCTCTCTACAAGTTCCAAGCCAACACCAGTTGCTAGATTAGGGCCGGGGCTCCCTCACTCATCCCTCCTAATTCCTGGGCTAACCCCCACCAGCCCCCCACCGCACACCCATACACACCCTAATACCCTCCCTCCGACACAGATGTCTGATGCTCCAGCACACATCGGCACTTTTAATGGGTCACTGAAATGCACAATGAAATACATTTCACTTGAATTGGAAAATGAGTGGAATTGAGTGTTGAAAGTGCTGCTGCAGGAGTTACATGGTGTAACGGTGTGGAATGTCATCATTTGGAGACCTGGTCAATGACGTCAATGATGTCATTGATCAGATCTGCAAAATAAGACAATATAGCAAACACAATCTGGTTCACTACAGGGACATTCTGTACTCCCATTGCTAATAATCCAAAATACAGTCCAAAAAAAATTCGAATATTTTTAAAGCATTTGGTGGGGAGGTATGGGGGAGGGGGGTGTCAGATTTACTCCCTCCCCATTTTCTGTGTATTGAATGTTTATCAACGTTTTGGGGTAAAAAATGTTCCAATGCATTTCAATAGACATCAATTATACGCAAATTTTGACTCTGTATGGACCAGGCCGGTCCCAGTCCATCGACTGTAACGTAAATAAACAAAGTCGTTCAAATAGATTGCATTGATTGGTTCGTCTTCTGCTCATATCGGCGTTCAGTCGTGGTTTTTTTCCCAAACTCGTTAATCGTGATCGGCTCCAAAATTCTGATTGCGTAAAGCCTACTCTTAAAGAGGAAGTCAACCCAAACATATTTTTTTCAAGAATATGTTCTATGCAGGCCCACTAGTTGCAACAAGGTATTCCGCTAAGTATTGAATTTGTGGAATAATAGTTAATCGACCTGTTTTTCGCCATCTCTGGGGGCGGCCATTTTGTCACTTCTGTCGACTGAAAATGACATCACAACTACTCATGGCTCAGATAACGGCCAATCACAGCTCACCTATTTTCTGAAGCTGAGCCGTGATTGCCTTGAGCAAGATTATAATGCCCAGTTTTGATTGTCAGGGAGGAGCAGCTCTTTGTTAAGGTAACTGTTGTCATGGTGATGTTGTGAATGGTTTTCACTGCATGCTAAACGTAGCACAAAATGATTTGTATCCTGGTCACAGTTTGAGTTCAAGGGAATTTCTCTCCGGTCAATGGTTATCTTTTAGCTTGAATTGACTGTAAAATGTTGTGTGTGAGGTGTTAGTTTACAATTGACAGACACATCCAAAGTTCTAAAAGTTACCTCGCAAAAGGATTGCTTCCTCAAAATTGTCAGATAAGATCAGGGATATGATGAATTTCCAAAATTGTGCTGTAATGTAATATAATGGCGATAATAAATATATGATAAGTGATAGTAATTGTACAGGCTGAATGTTTAAGTATTTTAATCAGTGTCCAAGGGTCATTTAACGCTGTTAATGCTGATCCCTCGAATCAATCGGCGTACGGCAGCAAGATTAATATTTAGACAGAGCTTGTAAACATATCACACAATTACTTGATGGAGGTTCCAAGCCCTCTAGTGGTGCTGGTGATGTCTTCAGTTTGTCTGGCTGAGTGTCAGATTGTGACACTACTGAGATAAAGCCCGTGCGCGCTAATCCTTCATTAGTCTGCTTTCCCAATCTGCACACACTCCAACTCCATCTCCCAGCGTCTGAGCTCTGTGATCCACTCCCAGTTTAAAAACTCCATTCGGCTGAATTTTGGATGAGGATTCCAGGGCGCACTAGATTACTGTGGTCGAATATGTCTTTTCATCGATTATGGGCCATCTGCTGAAGACCAGATGAGAGTAGATTTAAACTATTTGCTTGCAACCAGTGAGTGTTGGTCCTGCGCTGTTTACATTTATGGATGAAGTGCTCCGCTACATTTTTGTACGTGGTTGCAAACTGGGAAATTGAATGTTAATCACCCAAAGTAATAACATTTATTTCTCCATATTGCTCTCCAACACACGTTTATTTTTCTCTGTTATCTCTGCTAATGTATGTACATATGTTTAATATAATTGAACATGGGATGCAAAACACACAGCGGTGAGGCCCAAAAGCCCAGAGCGAAGTCAAGTGCTCATGTTGACCCAGTCAATTCATGGTAATGGACGCTGAACATGTCCCTCCATTAATACGAATGACTTTTTGATGGGGGGGAAAAAAGGGTCATGTTATTTTGTATTAATGTGTTCCCTTGCTACCTTGCGGTCCGGTTATTGAGGATTCACTCGATCACGGATTTTCCTTTGTCACCACAACTTCACCTATTGCAGTTTTACCTCGCTATTTTGCGGCTTTTCTAGCCAATTTTCTTTGTTCTAAGTCGGACCAGTCAAGAAATGTCTGTTATTTATTTATTTTTAGGGGAAATTAGTGTTTCAAAAACCAAGACCGCGAACATGAGGGTCGTGTTTGGAAATTCACTCTGACGCCCTTGCACTACTCCGAGAGTGTGTGTGTGGGCAGGTCGGGCTCCCGTCTCATTCATTTCCAAACGCAGGCTTTATGTTCTAAACCAATCAGCAGCTCGTGTTTGAACTGTTTCCATCACTACTGCCTGAAGCACTGGTGCACCGTGTGCCCAGTTGGAGCACTCACTGGCACCCTGTTTTTGGTGCACTCTGAATACACTAACCGAGCGGCACATTTCAACAACGTTCTGGGTTGACGAGAATATTTCCAAATGCGCCCTAGAGCCGGTTGCCCCCCAAAACCGCTTTCCCTCAACGTGGGTGCGTTCGGAAGTACACTCCAAGCATGCTGCTTCGCTCAGACCGTTCGGAAACTCAGAACGTTGTTCAGATTCAGAGTTCCCAAAACACAGAGCGATCTCTGGGGGTGGCCATTTTGTCTTCTGTCGACTGAAAATGACATCACAACTGTTCACAACGACCAATCACGGCTCCGATTCAGAGAACAAGTCAGCTGTGATTGGTCGTTGTAAGCAGTTGTGATGTCATTTTCAGTTGACAGAAGACAAAATGGCCACCCCCAGAGATGGCTACAAACAAGTGCATTTTAATTAATCATTAACTTAATTTATATTCCACAAACGCAAAATTAATCAGAATGCTGTGTTTCAACTTGGGGGCCTGCTGGGAACATATTCTTGAAAAAAATAGGCTTGGGTTGACTTCCGCTTTAAAGTTTTTGTTAATGTTTGTCTTAAAGCATCTTACTTGAACTAGAATCCCAAATGCCATTGTTGCCAAAGGTACAATACTGGTGGATTAATGCACCTTTTAAATCCTTGTTGTTGTTGTTGTGCAAAGCAAAAGTTAGTTGCCACGACTACTTCCAGCGTTAACATTGTTATGGATCACTGTCAAAAAAAAAGTGAGGGAACACTGTGTATACTTCTGTTTGTTTTTGCATTTTGAAGATTATTGTGCCTGTGTATGGGTCAGCGCCATGATCAAGAATTCCCTAGAGTGCAGGGATTTCTCCGATCCTGGGCGGGGCTTCCGATGGCCGAGAGCACGGCCATCCTTGGATTGGATGAGCAGGATTATTGGGTTGAAGGATCATTTAATTTAGGGATCAACATGTGGACCGTTTAGAGGCCCATCTGGCGGTCCTGGTGGACATGTGACACGACCGGCGCTAATCTGCATGTAGACGGCATCAAATAGAATGTGTGTGTGCATGTGCGTGCGTGTGTCTGTTTGTGTATTTATTAATGGCCAAACACAAACATTCCACAAAATATAATGCAGTGAACTAGAAGTGGATTTTAGACCTCCTCCGAGGTCAAACAGTCCTAATTGTGCACCTACATAATTTCGAATATGTCTACATTTTGTCTTTCACATTGCATGTACAATTATTAATTGGAAGATTAACATACACATCACCTCCTTAGTAGAGATGAAAAACGGGGACATTTACCAAATTAGTCGTGGCACAATTAGTCAATTACTCAATTATTTGACTATTAATGGGACATTTGATATGTACCGGTAATGTATGTAAAACATATGAACACAAACTTAAATAAGGCCCTAGTAGTACTTTTATAGTTATGTTTACTTTTTCATCATCATTAAGTTAAAAATAATATATCCCTCCTTTAAGGGTTACTTCATCGTACATCATTATCACAACTATGGGAGTAATTTTGTGTAAAATGTTTTCATGAAAATGCTCCTCTGCGGAAGAAACATTCGGCCACTGTCAGAAGTCCCCCTGGCCCAAGTCTTGGGTCCGTACCGATTTAAAACACTCCACAATGCACGGAATGTCAATTTAATGCTAGTCATGTCGACAAGGGCCGAAGAAACCCGTCAAGGGTCCCTATGCTTGTCTAAGTATGTCCTGTATAATCACACATGAACACACCTTTTTGGACTGCTGAATCAAGTGCTACTGTCAGCATCCAGCATGACAAAGTACTGTGGTTCCCCGCTACAAATGACCCCGCCCACGCTCGGCCCCCTGTCCAGCACACCCCTGAGGTTTGGGCCGAATTAGATCATACGCTCGGTGGGGGTGGTTTTGTTGACCAGGAGACTCGCTTAGCGACAACAATGGCCCCAATGTGTGAGAGGCAAAGGCAGAGGACAGAGCTGCGGCCAATGGAGGCTTATCGCCGTGGAGACCAGGCTGGGGGCTATGTTGGCGGCTTCTCATAAAGATTAGGACAGTTTCCCCCCCCCCCCCTGCCTCAATGAAATGGTGTGGAACAGCACAGGCTAAGCGCTGACATGATGCTCAGCTAACCAGGGTGACTCTTTGCTTCCTAATCTCCTTGAGAGCAAAATATTCACATTTTAATCTGGACAATTGAATCCTGCTGGAATACATCTATGGTGGCCCGCTTTAGTTTTTTGGGGTGCGCAGAACATATGTCACAGCTTGATGTGGACCGTGTTCATTTTTTTTTTTTTTTTCATTTTGCGTGTTTATACGTTTTACAAACAGTGCCTGAGTTTACGGCAAGGTTTGAAAATTGTATTTGCGTCTTCCATTTTGATTCATTTGTGACATTTTTTTATTTGTCAAAGAGTAAAGTGTGTCGCACAAGTGTTTACAGCTACCAGTGTATATAACACCGTTGTGGTGATAAATATTGAAATGTTGTACACTGTATGGGAGTAAACATATTAATCATCAGATTTAAAAAGTGTTTATGTTGTTTTTAGTGCCAAACTGTTTCCAAAATATATTAGTTTGTTTGTGTGAATGTGTAAATAAGAGTTCAGTTTTGTCCACTACCTTGATTTAGTTGATGTGCGGATCGGCTACTTCAAATATGGCGGACACGCTGACGTAGTGCAGTGAGTACTCTGACAGCGCGACTGTTGCGAACGACAAAAACGTTGTGTAGTCTGAGAAGGCCATAAAACCCCGTGACGTCTGCGTAAACATATTTAAGCTATCATATTCACAATTGCCATATTTAATAGTATAAATTCCAGTTTCTAGTTTGGACCTGCTAATGGTGAGTTAGACTGTGAAGCTAACGTAGCTATCTCAGCTGCATCACATCATGTATTTTTTGTTCTGTCTTATATTTGAGTTGGTAACTTTACATGTCGCCATGATCATTTTCTTGCTCTTGATCACAAACAGTCCCGGAATCCAAATGTAATAGTAAATATTTGGAACTTATTCCATGATACTTGCTTCACGTCGTAGCATTCTGGTGGCACCTGCGCACACCACAGAAAAGAATGAATTTTCTTTGAAAAACAAAAGGTACGTTGTATAAATTCAGATTTTGAAATGTAAATGACTTTCCAAGTCATGTACTGCAAGTCAAAGTCAAGTCAAGTCTCATGAATACCAAGTCGAGTCTTTCATAGCTTTGAGCCAAACAAGTTCCAACTCCTAAAATTGCCCATATGAGTCAGATTGTGCCCAAATAAGCAAATGGACGTCATTTGCGATGTATCGTGTGACCTAACTCAAAACTTGAAAAACGATAATGTCTGCTTTGTTCGGATCCCTCCATCCGTTCCTTTTGTACCGCTGGAGCCTATCCCAGCTGACTTTGGTCAAACTAATTCCAGTGTTCTCTACAGGTCTATTGAAGATGCACTGGTCTCCGGAGCACACCGCCCCTATATCTCAGTGGCCTGAGCAGCACCTTGATGTCACCTCCACTACTTCACCCCCGTCAGTCCACAAACATGAGGCCTACGCCTCCTCCGCTCGCCGCAATTACGCTCACGCAGGTTACCCATGGGCCAGTGATGACATATCAGCCCTCACCGCTTCTTCGCTCCTCAAGCGCTACGCGGAGAAGTACTCCGGACTGGAGCTTCCCTACGAGCGTCCCGCTTCAGGGGCCTACCCAGAGCCGGGAGCTTTTCTGAAGACTGAATCGGAACCCTGGGCTCTTAGCCAGGGCATCGAGTGCTACCCCGGTATTGAAGCGCTAACTGGCACCAAGGTGGGTTCTGGATCCGCGGGCATCCCGACCACGGGAAGCGTAACTGTGGTGAGCAGTAACTTGGCCTCGGACCCGGGCTACAGTGCCGCTGGCTCCTGCGGTGCCCCGTCGTCCCAGGACTACCCTCCTGCTTACAACAGCACCTACTTGTCTTCAGGATACTGCACTCAGCCAGGCACAGCACTTCCCCCCGCCCCCCTTCACTCGTTGCAGGCCGCACCCACTCTCGTGCCCAGCTATAGCGCCAGCACTCCAGTCTACAACTACCCGCCGGGCTGCTACCCCCAAAACAGCCTCTCTTCCAGCTACAGCCACCCCAGTGCCTCCTACTTGCCTCCAGGGATTAGTGCCCCTACCCCTCTGGCCCCCAGGCCCACTATGGTGGGGAGCGGTTACAGCTACCCGTCGCACAGCCTCGGAGGGGGCGGCGAGGCCGGGGCGCCGCTGAAACGCAAGGCCTTTGAGATGGGAGAAGACGGACAAGAGGGAGCCGAGGTGGAGGCATCGCGCTACAGAAAATACGGCAACGGCCTCAGCAAAGGCAACGGCCACGGCAACGGCTACGACATCAGCGGCTCCACTTCAGATCCGCAGCCCTACAAACCCGGGAAGCCCCTCATGTCACCCCCTTATCGCGGAGCAGGGGATTACAGCCCCCCGTCCGGCCTAGCGGTGGAGAATGCGTCCGGGGAGCACGGCTTTCCTCATCAGAGGATGCCTATGAAGATACCGGCATCGCACACGCGAGCCGAGGATCCTCCCGGGGGCCATTGAGACCACCCGCTTGGCTTTCCACAAGATTCCTTCGCGCTTGGAACCAGAGTTTTAAACCCCAAAACAACTTGCAAGCATCCACAGACACGTTTGCAAGCACGAGAGGGCACAAGATTAAGGTTGATTATACCTCATTTTCACTATCCATGTTTTCCCAAAGATACGCAAGGGGCATTTTATCACGTGAGCTTGGAGTATTGATGAAGTATTGGTGGAGCATTCGCTACATAGATAAAGAAAGTCGAAATGTATGCTTCTCTCAGGATCTATTTATTCCTTTCTGCTACTGTGGCAGCACCGTGGAAATGTTGCTTTTTTTTTTTTTTTTTTTTGTCGAAATTATATGTGGCCGTAAGTGTTGGCAGGCCCGTGACTGCAATGTACTCTTCCAGCAGCCCGCAAAGATCATTTCTGACCAAAAAGTAAGGAGAGCAATAATTCAAAACGTGAGATTGCCGTACTACTTCAGCACAATCATACAGTAGCTGATTCAGAGGCTTTAGGAAACGAATGTTCTTATGTGCCCCCCCCCCCCCCCACCCTCTTTTGCTTCCTGCCTCTTATTTTCAACCGGCTCAACGCTACTGTTGTCCTGTTTATACAAATCATGCTGCTTATATAAAGCTGGCCTTTAAGTTGTTTTCATACAGGATCGCATTCCTGTACATTTGAAAGTGTTTTTGGCAGTCTACTTGATGTACGTATGCAACTTTGAGGCACGTTGTTTACATGCAGGTGCTCAAAGAGGCTAATTCTGAAACTTCTACAAGAATCCATCTTATATTTTGTCTTAACTATGAGCAACAATCATGCGACATACTGCTGAACTTAACAATGCAATTGAGCGCCTGTGGTAATACGCACAAAGGTGGTAAACACGTGCAAAATGGGCCTGCTTAGATTTTGCTTTACTGATTATTCATTGTCTTTATTTTTGCCTCTGGAAAGGAAGATTTATCGTCATGTTATTGAATACTCAGGAAGAATATTGTTACCTCAGAATGATGATGAATAAGAATGTATGTTATTACTTTTGGAGTGCTTGTTGAAAGAGCCCTTTGGAGCAAAAAAGTGGAGCGGTCAAAAAGCAAAGCATACTCTGAAATCTTCAGGGAATTTACAAGGCCTTTGACAATAACAGTGAAAATGCACATGTGCGCCCACACACACACACACACACGTCCACACACACGCCCCCCCGCCCCCACACACACACACACACGTCCACACACACGCCCCCCCCCCCCCCCCCCCCCACACACACACACACCGCTTTGTTGCTCTGGGAATAAAAGTGGCGATATTGTACCAGGGCCTGAAAAGTTGAATGTAATTCAGAATTTTTTTTTTCTTTTTTTTAATTTTTTTAAATTTTTTTAGAAAGGACAATACATGCCATAATGTACATCGATAACATTTTTAGATATATGAAACATATTTTCTTCATGTATAGATTCCCTTATAGATTTTGGTGGAGAGATGAACAATGTTATGTGGTAGTTTATGTAGTTTGCAGCAAGGCGAACGGTTTTATGGACAAACCACGCATGATGGTTGACTGAAAAACAAACACGCTTCAATGTATGTTCTCGATATGTTTTTCAAAATGTCTTAATGTCTAAGTGTTTGGTTTCTGATTTCTACAACATCTAATTGTTGAATTGGCACCGCAGGGGAGGAGGTTTATTGTGATAATATTGCTTTGTGCCATTTTGTTACTCAGCAAAATCAAATTTAAGAGCACGACCCTCATTGATTGTTGGATTTTGGTTAAAGAGTATCTTTAAAAGAGGGCATAACATGTGTATACGATTCAACGTGCGGAAATTGTATCCCAAGTATCAAATTATTGCTACATTAAGCAAATACCTGCCATTCAAAGTGTGACACGTGACCTCTTCACACAGTTACAAATTAAGAGATTGAAAAGGTGATACACAATTAAACCCCAGTGTTTTAAAAAAGTATTTAAGCGCTTATAGCTATAAGAATTTAATGCTCTTGAGTGTCACACAAGCAACATGCTACAGAAACTATTGTTTTCATTCAGCTAGTTCTGTTCAAACCCAAATGGATTTCAGTGTTATCCTTTTTTCGTTGTATCTTGTGCATTCTCTATAACCATTTCTACCTCATTTTGAAGATATTGTACATGGAAATATTTATCTCATGTCCTTCCATATGCCAGATTAGAGGCAATATTACTCTGCTTTGACTGGTTATAGTCTACCTCAGTAAAACTCATGTCATGAAAATGAAGATATTGTATCCGCGCCCCCCAAAAAATCTAAATTTTGTCTTTTTTTTTTTTGTCTATCAAACCAAAAATGTTTGACGTTTGAGTGTTGTCTTTCACTAAATGTACAATGTTGACAACTACATGTGGCACTGGTGTTTTGTCTTCTACAGCATCTATTACATATGATCAGAACATCACAGAACTTATTCCTGCATCTACCTTTTGTTTTTATTCCTTTCATCTAATGTCATAAGAGTTAAATGATATCCCTTTTAAATAAACACAATAACAACTAAAATGCTATTTTAAAGAATTGTGTTTGATCACTTCCCAAAATCTTTTTCCAACCAGCAAATTCACGTCGGCATTTGTCCCAATTGCATGTCTCTCCTGAAATCGTGGCAGCGTTCACGCACTCAAAGCAGAAGCCGGATCGCAAGTATCACAGCGACACCTTCAGGCCACTATCGTTTTTTAATTGGTGATTATGCAGCTACAGTATAATTGTGTTCATTATAAAGTGGCAATCAAATTGTTTTAGACAATGTATGCCTTTGCAAAGATACTACTTTTTTCTAGTGGAACAAAATGTTTATTATTGCACTTGTAGTTTGCAGTATAAAACAGCGCTTGAATCATATTGAGAGGTTCAACTATTATTTTGTTTCCCAGTTATACCTCACAACAATACGTTCACCTATATCTATAAGTCACAACTGCAATAATTAACATTTAATACCTCTGATATTGTTGATCAAAGCCAAGCATGTAGACGCGTCTTTAAGTGAGTGTGTTTGTTTAAAATTGCCACTTGAGGGCGCTAGAGACTTGGAAGACAGTTGACGATGGCCCTCTTGAATGTGTGTTAAATGTCTACGGTGAGAACTTGGAGAGAAACAATGACATCATCCAAGCATGAGCAAGAGAGTCATTTGAATAAATGCCTGTCGAACTTACTCTTCTGCTATATAAAATGTGCCAAATTTCCTGTGAAATGTTTGAGTCGAATCAGTGCTTACTGCTGTCTGAGGACTTCCCCGAATTCCTCTTGAAACACAGAAGACCCACAAAGCAGAATGACAAACCATGACCTGGCATACTGTTGATACTTGACAAGGGCAACATTGCGGCTATTATTGATACAGTATCTTGCAAAGGGCCCACGAGGGACATAATGCAGGATATACATACACACTAGTGAAACACATTCAACGCCATTACTCCGTTCCAGCCTCCCCAAAGAACCCAACAAGAAAGCAAGTTAGAAAGAAATAGTTAACACTTTATCTTCCTCCAAACAATTCCAAACTTCTACACTACAATATCATTTGTAGCAGTTCACAATCGATCTGATTGCATGAAAAAAACATTATAGATTAGAAAAACAAAACAAAACAAAAAAATAATAACACAATCTTTCCTCACTTTCTTTGGTTCTCAGAACTTGTTCGTTAAAAGGACAATGTGTAGAATTCAGTGCCATCTAGTGGTCAATTAATAGAATGCAATGAGCTAAGATGGACGCGTGTGCATTTTGAAGCACGCGCACTACGGTGCCTCCGAGAGACCACACGTCGCAAGCCTACCAACAGTTTCTTCAGCAGAGGTGCAAGAACAATGTCATCACAAATGACTTCTAGTAGT
Source organism: Filicampus tigris (assembly GCF_054856515.1). NCBI lineage: Eukaryota > Metazoa > Chordata > Actinopteri > Syngnathiformes > Syngnathidae > Filicampus > Filicampus tigris. The sequence continues at coordinate 15,784,656 of NC_141225.1, read as the reverse complement.
CTAGTAGGGAGGAGGAATAGTACGCGTCTATAGGCCGGCCCGCCCCAATTTTACACGGCCGCCCGTCTGTGAGTCCAACTAAACTTTCTCTAGCGCTAGCTGCTGGCTAGCTGGTGGTCATGGCTTGAAAAAGCCTAGTTGTGACGCCTCAGTGGGATATATTCCAGCCACGGGAGGCTTTAAGCGGATATTTTTGTAATACAATTATATTTTAAATAATTACATCAAATCATAATCAATGCATGAAAGAGGTCAAATATATTTACAAATTTAGATTAATTAATATAGGTGAAAGCAACTTTGAAATAGCTGTCCACTGTAGTGACCACTGTGCATGAAAGGGTTAATGAGAATGCCTTGTCTCAACTAGTGGGCCAGCACAGAACATATTCTGGAAAAAATATATGTTTGGGTTGACTTCCCTTTAAAGCGGTCTTTCCCAACTAGTGGTATGCAAGGGGTACGTATACACATTGCAGGAGGTTATATGGAAACATTGACTGTATTTCAAAGATGGTATGAGTAAATATTCCCAGCCACTTCAAAAGCACATCAATTAAATGGAATTTGTGTGCTCCAACTTGTTTCCAAAGGGAGTTGATAACCCGTCACACATTAAAGCTCAGATGACTGGCCACTGATGAAAAGAAAGTAAAACTGCTATAGTGGGTCTGAATATTATTGGCGGTCAGGGTTTTGTTTCTATATTTAAAGTTTAAATGCCTGTTTAATTGGGGATGTATTTTGGGGGGCAGAATTGTTCGCTGTCTCAACTCTACTCAATTGTATTTATAAAGCACTTTAAGACAACCACCGCTGTGTACAATGTGCTGTACAGCAAAATTAAGTCATACAACAACAAACAATAACACAACTTAATAATGAAGACAGTAAAAAGCACAGAAATGAATTTTTGGTCATATATCATTGGAAAAAAAATCAACTGAACAGCTTGTATTTCAAAAAGTAGGGTCATTTTATTTTACGAATGTATTTCAGTAGTGCGCGTTAGAGTATTTCAGTAGTATTTGAGAGGTAATCCTGATTTATGTCTCTCACGGGCCTTCACACATCTATTCTCCCATACACACACTTCCTCCCCTCAGTCTAGCCCTCACACAAACATGTCTGCAACTCCCTGCAGCGAATGACAGCAATCTAAAGACATGCGGGTGTGAAGGATATGTCCATAGCAACATACATACTGTATGTATGTCTTTCCGTGCCTTATTTCCCTCCACCTTCATCTTGAGCAGCAGTTCCCTCTGCTTGTCGTGGGAGGAAGGGAGTGCTAAAAAGAACACGGTACAGTCTGAGGCTGCTGATTCAGCCCGGGCCACCGCATTCATACATCTGCACTGCAGTGCTGCCTCTGCTTAGCCCCACGCCTTCCCTCAGCCTCTGCCTCACTCTCTCTTTCTTTCTCTTACACGCACATCTTACCACTCAGCCATTTTGGTGGCTGAAACATTGTTATTCTACGGCATTCGACCGCGTGTACAAACTAGGGTGTAGTGAACTGGCTGCTGTTTTTTACAGTGGTACCCCGACTCTCGAGTTGAATACGTACCGTAGCTACCGTGAAGCTTATAAATGAATTTACTTAGATATATCAAATCCATTTTCCTTACTGAAATGAATTGAAATGCAATTAATCCATTCGAGGACATCCCAAACCACAATTTTTCACTTGGTGTTTTCAATAAAGTAAAAGCGCTTTATTATACAAAAAGCTAATGAAACATAATGGAAGATAATTGAAAGAAATCGCTTAAAATTGGCTTCATTGTATTTACTTGTTCGTGCTTATTGAAACTGTCTACTCTTTTTCTACAGACAAGAGTCTGCAACCTGCAGCTCCAAAGTGATCCAAACTCCTTATTTTCTGATCACGTTCCCCTGTAACACAGTTTCCATTTGACGAACAATAAAGTCAAGAATTTAACCCTTCCTGGATCACGACTCTACATTTTTACAGAAACGTTGCCCCCTCCTGAGCTGCTAGCAGCTAGCATTTGGAGGGGCTAGCAGCTAGGGGTGCATTTGGAAACAGCTCACCTCTTTTCTGAAGCAGAGCCATGATTGCTCGTTATCTGAGCCCATTTTCAGTCGACAGAAGTGACAAAATGGCTGCCCCCTGAGATGTCTAAAAACGGGTGGATTTTGCTGCTTAACTCATATTCCGCAAACGCAATATAATTCAGAATGCCGCGTTTCAACTAGTGGGCTTGCATAGAACACATTCTTGAAAAAAATATTTAGGTTGACTTCACCTTTAAAAGAGTAAATGAAAAATTGAAGATGATGGAGGGCAAACCCTTTCAAATGCATGCCAAGAGTGGGGATACATCGTAAACCCTGTTTCCACCCAGTGCTGCACTGCACTTCAATTCAGTTTAGCATGGTACAAATATTTTGGGGTGTCCATTCCCAAAATATCCAAGCTGTACTGTCCCACTTTTCATTAAGTTTTCTTGGGACGGTGGTACGAGGGTACATTTCACTATCGTAGGGTCGAGCTGGACACAGCTCGGCCTGTTGATTAGTCAACACCGTCACGGACTTTTCAATGAAACGGTAAGAGCGGAAGGGGATAAAAGAAAAAGCCGTCTGAAAAAAACTTGTCGATAACAATGGCAAGAGGAGTTTGTCGTTTGTTTACAAGGAATGAAGGTTTACGCAGAACTGTTCCCAGTTTTGTCTTTGTTAATTCATTGGCAAGTTATAAATTGACTAGCTGCAATGGTGTCAAACTAATTACTAAGCTGATGTAGCTATTGTCACCCCGCGTTCACAACCTCGTGGTGTAAACACAAGTCGGATCAGGGTTACTTTAAGCTATGTGGGATGAAGTTAGTGGTAGGGATTTGAGTAAAATCCCCCGTGTGGAACCGAGTGAAATTACAACAATATTGAAACAGTTCTTTTGCTCCGCCCCTCCTTTCTGACCCAACCAATCAGTGCTAGACGATACAACACCTGAAGTAAGAGGTCGATGTTATTGGCAGTGATTGCGTCGAATGCAATGAAGATGAAGCTGGCGTACAGTAAATGGTTGACAATGTAACGCTGTAAAGCTGCAACAAACCCTCCGCGCTGCCACAGCCAAAACGGCTTTCCACCCAAAAACGACACTAGTCACAAGTCTAACTGGAAGGCTGCTTTATTGTTTGGAAATAGATTCGTGCTCAAATGAAGACATTCTTTCACTGATTCTCACTGAATTGTCTCGTGGTTGTGCAACATGTTCCTCTCTCTGACTGCATTAGTGGCAAGAGATAATGACATTCAAAAGTTGTCCCCCCCCCCCCCCCCCCCACCCAGTCAGCCTATTTTCAGCAAAAAACAAAACAAAAAAACAAAAACAAAGATATCCCAGTCATGCTCAATCAAAACAATGGCCCCCGTACAGTGAAGATCCAACATTTGTAAAATGACAGAAACCGGCAAAACAGAAGGAAAGCTTTTACCGGGCCAAAAGCTCGTAAACGGAACATATGGGAGAGAGGCAGAGAGCAAGAGTGAGCGCGAGAGAAAGCGGAGAAAGAACTTGTGGTTTTATTTGATTCTACAATATGAAGTTAGTCCAGACAATCTACATGGTGAGTAAGCAATATACCAGTTCATTTTGGACCCAATACATTGCTACTATCATGCTGTTTTGATTCCCTCCTGTGGGTTTTGGAGCTCCGCGATGCCGACTTGACTGAGAGACTAAATAGGAAGCTAAGAAGGCACGTGCCGTTTAGAGATATTGCACCAGAAACAAACACACAGGCAACTAAGACGACTAACTCTTGTTCTTTACACATATCGCAGTGGAGGTGCTGTCAGTGTGTGACAAACATGGCGCAGGGTTAGAGTTGTAATGCGCAAACGCTTCACACACACACACACACGCACACACACACACACAAGTGAAGGGCGTACTTGACGCCAGCATTACGAATGTGTGCGCACATAATGTGACAAAAATAAGGGACGAATCATTGTTACCGATGTACAAAATGGTACGCTGGTTAATGCAATCCTCCAACCAAGCCAGGCTCCCCGATTCTCAGCAAGCAGCCAGTGCAACACCATGCATTATGCGCTGGCACCTTTGGGTGCTGGGTGGGCCAGAGTTTGAGTTATTGACGGAATATACACACACAAAGAAAGCTGCATGATCAGTTGTGGTTTCACCCCCTTCCAAAGAGTGGACAGGCGAGTTGCATCACGGACACACACACACACCCATATACATATACAAATATATATGTGTGTATATATATATATATATATATATATATATATATATATATATATATATATATATATATATATATATATATATATATATATATATATATATATATATATATATATATATATATATATATATATATATATATATATATATATATATATATATGTGTGTGTATATATATGTATGTATATATACATATATATATAAGTGTATATATATATATATATATATACGTATATGTATGTATATGTAGTAGAATATATATATAATATATGCAATATAGCTCTGTATATGAAGGTATTGATTTGTAATATAGATTATTTTCCCGTAATCCCTTTTTTTTTTGTGTGAAAAGTGAATAAAAAAAGGTCTACTCTGACAAACATGTCACAGCCTAACAAGTGTGACGGGGCAGAAGCTGGAGGCCATTCTATTTATGCTTATTTATATTTAAGTGTAAGATTAATAGCTGTAGTTTTTCGACGTAGTCCAGTATTTACAACAACAAAAAAAAACCTACACATGCCATTGAAATAAATGCATTTAGGTTCTCATGAAAGTTCATTTTTAGCTTCAGAACCAGGCTTACACTTTTTTTTGTGTTTTTTTTTCTTTCAAATGAATCCACTTTTGTGAATGGAATACTTTATAAATACATGATGAGCGTAGAGAGAAATTTTCTGCTTATTCATGATTTTATTTTTGGTCAACATCCACACTGATTTTGGAGCGCTCATGCAGAAAGTGGACCATTTGCAGGACTTGGGAACACATGTGAGAGTTAACCATCCATAAACAGGAAGTGACATCGCCGCACAGTGCGGAAGCTCTACTGCGGCACGTGTGCTCACAGCACCGTGAAATGCGTCCGGTGCTCCGATAGTTATTTGGTATTGAGTGAGGCGCGGAGAGGGTCAGAGCGTGTATTAAATCGTACAAATCGGTGACATCACCTCCCAGCGTTTTCTTGTGTGTACGTACTACTGGGGTGAATCTGGTTCTTTAGTTTCCAGACACGGAATGAAGAATTGAATCGAATCCATAATGACTTCCACCTTAATGCAATCCACAACCAATTTAACCAGCACCTTTGCAAGCGAGAGCAAAAAAAAAAAAAAAAAAAGAATGGGTCTGTTTCACCGAGACGCTTCTAGCCCTATAAGTCTACGTGTCATAAGCGGGAAGTTCTACAACAGAATGGACCATGACTCCTACAGAAACAAGGCGGCCGGCTGAGATCGTTTCCCATTATCATCGTCATCGTCACGGCGTTAAACACAAAGGCGTAAAATGTGAGTTCATAAATGCGTCCGTCACATTCGCTTGCATTGTGTAGCAGAGCTCGAGTATATATCTCCTGAGAAAAAGGGGAGGATTTTTTTTTTTTTTTTTCCCAAGCATTGCATACAATTCTCGGGTCTCTGTGGAGCGCGAAATAAAACAGTGTCATCAAAAATAAATGGACATTGAATCATCAACACAAACCCTCTTCGCTGATGAAGAACAACAAGGCAAGATCTCTTTGGCTTCTCCTCGCACTCCAATGCCTGCCTTTCCAATTACTCAAGCGAAATCGGACAAACCTGTTCCCCTCGACATCTTCTTAAATGAGGCTTATAAAACTGGAAAACAAGGAGAAAAATGCCCGCACGCACACTCACACACACTCGCGTGAATAAGCTTAAGATATCCTCTCAGCCCTTTCAGAAAGGAAATGCATCACCAATAAAAAAAGGCCATACTTGTAAAATCCCCACTGACCACTTATAAACAATAAAAGCAAATGGAGCATTACATAGGTGCATAGAAACGTTAAATATAAGCTTCTGATTTTCTGACATCACGTCCTTCATCTTTCTTTCCACATCTTCGAGAGCAGCAAATGAGTATTCACATTACGACTGCAATCCACTAGTGTGTGTGGGTGCGCGCGTGCGTGTGTGTGTGTGTTTTTTAATATACCAGCATTTTCCATTCTTCTATTTATAGAGGCAACAATTGTAATGTCTTGAGTGATGAGACAAGGTTTCCGTTTCGGATGATCGACCCTCGTATCGCGCCACTGCAGTGTTAGTGTTTTGTGGACTATGAAAAGTTCATGCAAGAGTTCTGGTCAAAAACATGCCATCATGCAAATCATTTCTATGCATCGAACAAGCACAATTACCTATGTATTTGTTTTGGAAATCGGTCTGAGTACATGTACGTAAGCCCTTGGCCTGAGTTCACCCCCGTAATAAACAGACCCTGAACAAATTGGTGCGAAAGCCCATGTTTGAAAAGAAAAAAAAAAAAGAAAAAAAAAACACACAAAAAAAAAAAACATTCGGACGTGGGTATAAATAATGGGAGTTAAGTGGCATGGGCAAAATGCTAAATAGTGTCCCTTTTATATTGGTTTGCATTTTTGCTGCTCACATCAACAATTTCTAGCTTTAATCAAAGAAAAATACTCCCGATGCGCTCTATTACTTGTGTCTTTCACTCGACCGCAGTTTGCCCCCGGAGACGTTTCAGTACTCGCGCAGTGCAACTCTGGCAAGAGTTCCTTATCGTTCCCGTATCGCCGCCTTCCTTTGGAATCCGTGACGTCCTTGGTCCGGAGCGCCTTGTCTCCTCCGTGGACGTGACTCATCTAGATACAACGATGTTCCCCGGCTGATTATGAGAGGAGTTCAAGAGCCTTCGAGCCGTCGACAGCGTGAGCGCTTCCCTCTGAAGGCCGAAACTAAAAACACTGATTCTTTTCTGACTTGCAAATGAAATAATCTGTACATCCGTGCGGGTGTGAGTTTCCTCGTGTTATAATTTGCGGTGTTAATAGCGTGATTATCGTTATCCCATCGCCTTAACATTTGGATTCCCTGACGTCTTTTTGGTTTCTTCCTCTCTCGTTCCTCCCTCCCTTGCCCTCGTTGTCATCCTCCTTCTCCTTGTCGGGTTTGGTGACGCTGTCGTACGAGGGCAGGGAGGCGGTTGAGGGCGTGGCCTCCTTCTCTTGTTCCTGATTGTTCCCGCCGTTCTCCACTCTGTTGCTGGTCGGGGCGCGCTTGCAAACGAAGCCCCGCCTTGCCAAGTAGACGCGGTAGGCCCTTTGGATGATTCGGGCCGACACGTCCTCCTGCTTGCGCCTCAGAGTGGTGGTGATGGGCTCGTAGGAGACCTTGGAGGGGTTGGCCGCCACAAATCGCTCCTCCATTTGTTGCCTCAACATGTCCAACTCACCGCTGTCACCCAGCACGCGTTTGGTGAAGGCAAACAGGATGTCCAGGCAGTGGATGCGGTCGCCGCTCACCATAGGCATGTCCATAGCGATGAGTTCAATGGTGTTGGGCTTGGGGACCCGCAGCGGGTGTTCAAGTGCGTCCGCAAAGTCGGAAAGCTTGGCATACGTGATGAACTGGGAGGCGGTGGGATCAAACTTCTCCCAGATCTCGTAGAAGGTCTCAAAGTCATCCTCGCTGAGCGGGTCGGCGCTCTCCTCCGTGGCCACGCTGAAGTTCTCCAGAATGATGGCGATGTACATGTTGACCACAATTAGGAAAGAAATGATGATGTACATCACAAAGAAGAAGATGCCCACGGATGGGTTGCCGCAGTCTCCGGTGGAAGGAGTGCCGGAGTTCTCCAGCAAGGGGTCGCAATCCGGAGGGTAGTTAAGAATGGGCAGCAGCAGGCCGTCCCAGCCAGCTGACGTGGTGATCATAAACAAGATGATCATGCTGTTGCCGAAGGTCTCGAAGTTGTACATGTCGTCGATGCCGGCCCCGTGTTTTACGTAGCCAAAGTTGGACATGCCGAAGATGGAGAAAATGAACATGACCAGGAAAAGCAGCAGGCCGATGTTGAACAAGGCCGGGAGTGACATCATCAGGGCGAAGAGGAGCGTTCTGATGCCTTTGGCGCCCTTGATGAGGCGCAGGATTCGACCGATGCGAGCCAGTCGAATCACCCTGAACAGCGTTGGCGACACAAAGTACTTCTCGATCAAGTCGGCCAGGAACATTCCTACGGACGAAGGGATCGACAGCAGGCAGACATGATATGAAGTCACTGAAAACGGCGCTTGAAATGTAAAGTCGCAATGTGACGCTATCATTTTATGGTGTTTCCAGGCAAGCAATGCTTGGTGATTGAATGCCTAAAAACAATATGGAGGAATTGAAAAAAAATATTCTACATCAACAAGAAGGATATTTTTAACCAATTTAATGGCATTTGAGATTCACCTTCATCTGTATATTGATACCACCAGGAAAAGTATCAAAAGTCTTCAGACAGAACCTTGTGGTACACCTTTTAAATGTACTGTAATATTTTTGTGAATACGGCAGTTCCTCATATAGTGGCCTGAGGCGTGTATTCAGTCAAATGCAGAGAGGAGGGGCAGGGGCTTATTAATATTATGAAATAATAATACATCCACTTTCTACTCCCTTGTTTAGAACCACGACGAGCTGGAGGTTGACGGTTCCGTTGAGAACAAAAGGCGGCAACAGAAAATAAAGACCTACTGTACACCTCGACCTACATTTTTCATTTTGTGGAAGTCAGTGATGACGTTTTTGTCCTAACACACACACTTCTACCGTATCTGATATACTTGTGTAGTATAAAGGGTCCCGCTCACCTGCCGACAAATTGAGACATGCCCTCTATTTGAGTGGAGGCCACCATTTGAGGAAATACGACGGTCATTTTGTTTACAGAAACGTGAAAAAAAAAGAGTGACTCTTAAAGCCGTGTGAATACCGAATTAACTATTAAAGTCTGTTTGACAAATTCCAATCGTAATACTTCACACGTGTACAAGAAATCTTGTGAATACTTGCCCACGATGGAGAGGATGACCACCACCACGTCAAAGATGTTCCAGCCGTTGGTGAAGTAGTAATGACGCAGTGCAAACAACTTGAGTAAAAACTCGCCGGTGAAGACAACGATGAAGATGAAGTTGACCCAGTAGAGCACGTCCTCTGTCTCTTTTGACTGATCGTCCGTCTCCACCATCATGGTGACCATGTTGAGGCAGATGAGGATCATGATAGAGATGTCAAAGACTTGCTGGGTCACAAAGTCAAACACCATCCCCTGGATTTTGTTCTGAGAGAAAGAAAAAAAAGGTTCACAGTCAATTTTATTAGAATGTGCTTGTTGGTGACGATGACACTTGCTTTTGGTTATTTATTTATTTATACCTGTGGTCTGGGTATAGGCTTCTGTGGTTTCTTTGAGCCAAGTTTCTTCATGGCATTGTAGTATTTCTTCTGCTCTTCTGTCATGAATATATCCTGACCTCCAAAGTAAAGGATCCAAAACAACGTGGTGTTACAATCATGAAGTAGACATTTCTGAAGAACGTGCGCAAGCGACGAAAAGCAAACGTATCTTTTTCTTTTGCTGGTTGAAGTTATCAATGATGACACCAATGAAGAGGTTCAGGGTGAAGAACGAACCAAAGATAATAAAGATGACAAAGTAGATGTACATATATAAGTTGTCTTCATACAGCGGCTGATCCCCCACCTGTAACGTTGCAGAAGCGAACATGAACAAAATGAGAAGCCGACAACCAAAGTTATTATATTTAATGAAACCTGAAGAAATGAATACAACTAAAATGAGAAGACATTTTTGCTAATGAAATAAAGTCAAAACGAGAGTTCTTTTTAAAAAAGGATAACCCAACTAAAGCTACATTTTATGTTCATTAAGTTAACTACTTTTTTTTTTTTTACATTACACAAAGTTTGGGGTTTTTTATTTTTGTATTTCTTTTTGTATTACTGTACGGCATACAGAAGAAGGAAGGTCGAACTGTCGTTTGGGAATTGGAGTTTATTACAAAATACTGAGTGACCTTTTATTTTATCTTGTACTTAACAAATACTCCATTTCTATATATGTAAAAAAAAAAAAAATCTAAAAGTAATAAAAACAAAGCTAAAAAAGTATTTTCAATCAAACAACAGATTTAAAAAAAAAAAAAAAAATCCACAATTAAATTAAACCAACAACGTTCCAATGAAAAATCCTAAACTATTATAACCCTGCTAACAACCTTACGTTTCGAGAATCTATCGCTGCATACATGATGTCCATCCAGCCTTTGAATGTTGCCTGCAAGGTGGAGACACAACATGTGAGAAAACACTTCGCACCAAGAGAGACGACCCGTTGAAAGTGCTCCTCACCACTTGCAGGAGTGCCAGGTAGCCTGCCCCCACATTATCAAAGTTGATCTTGACATTTTTCCACCTAACTTCGGTGTGGTTGTCATTAATGAGCGCAAAACACTGCGTTCGGTTGTTAACGTCATTGGGGTGGAACATTTCTTCTTGCGTGTCGTTGTAGCAGAAGTAGTACTTCCCGGCAAAGAGGTTGACACCCATGATGCTGAAGATGAGCCAGAAGATGAGACACACCAGGAGCACGTTCATAATGGAAGGAATGGCCCCTACCAAGGCGTTCACCACAACCTGAAGAGAATAAGTGAGGGCACACTCTAATCACGCGTGGCTGGCGTTGAGCAACTCGCACAAACACTGAGGACGTCAACACACGCATAAACTGAAATGCACATTTGCTCTCTCCTTAAGAAAACTCTCGATGCCTATCAACATCAAATGGAAGCAGGGTAACGGCTATGTAAATGTCTGGGAGTGGCCTTTCTAAATTAAGGGGAAGGTTATTTCTTTGCAATTTGTATTTTGTATGTATATACAGAGTAGCCTAATGACTTCCTAGATTGCTTATGTATTTCAATGCCAATGCGTCGGTTCCAGGAATTTTCCCAAAACAAATCAGTCGATGAAGGAAGTCGTCTCCTTTTATAAAAACGGATTTATTGTTTTCTTTATACAGTATGTAGCCTATCCGGGGATTGGTGCCGTATCAGTTTTTGAACATACGCGATCAGATGTTTGTATTCAAATCTATTGTTACACTGCTTTGACATGCACATAGCTAAATCCAAACTACATTGTGGTTCATGCTCGGATTGCACTCAAGAATAGTGGTTAGGCTTGATAAAAAAAAAAAAAAAATGACAGGAGCTGCAGCAATTTGTAGGTAACATGAAAACGTGTAATCCAGTATGTAAACTTTGTTAGAATTTGTATGAAATAACTTAGCGTCTTAAGCAAGAGACTACATGAATGTGCATTTTAATAGATATAGTTTCTGTGATTACACCACCAAGGAGTATTAGGGCCACACACACGCACAACTATAATACTATGAGAATAAAGTCCTAATTTTAGAAGAACAGAGTTGATGAGAACTATGATGAGAAAAATGTAATTTCATGAGAATAGTCCTAAAGAGAAGGACTGTCCTAATTTTCCAATAATTAAATCCAAGATCTGCAGCACACTGAATATACCTGATTGGTTAAAAGTGGTAGAAATATGGGATTTTCATATTTTTAACAATAGAGATGTAAGTTTAAAGTAAAATATAGCATATTTTACTTCATGCCCTGGAATTATGTCTCCTTAAACATGACCTTATTGTACTGTAAGCAAAGCCAGGGCTTTCCGTCGTAGCTACTTTATGCCCAAATCATCGGACAAAGGCACCAGTCTACCTCCTGTTAGGTCGCTTAGCAACCAATTTCAAATATGGACGCGCTTGCGCCAGGCTGCCATGGTCTTTGTGCCGTCCTGCGCCTTGTTCTGCTGTGAACCCCATGAAAAGCAAGTGCAGTGTGTAAAAGGCCCAAAACTTTGGCAAATGTTGATCAAATCGTTGTTTTCTCACATCATCAGAAAAAAAATTCATGTTATTGTGTAAAATGATTACATCAAATTGTGTTTGTTTCAGTTCCCAAGATAGAACGGCACAAATCTCCTCTTTTGTTTATACTTGTTCCATCACCAACCAAGTGTTTTTTAACTAACATTTAATAATGTTACACAATAACCATATATAGACAGTCTTTATTATTTTATCCAAGTAATATTGCTCCTTTTTTTCGCTTTTAATATTACAACTTTGTTATGGTGACGTTCCACTTTTTTTTTTTTTTCCTCTTTATTCTTGTTACGTTCAAACTTTATCCTGGTCACAACTTTGTTCTCATCATTTGACTTTTGTCACTTCAGTGTTTGCCCTAATACTACTTGTGAATTATATGAAGCCAAAATATGGAGGAAAAAACAAAAGAAAGAAAGAAACAAGCAAAAGAAAAAGTAAGAGGCACACACACCACCACTAAGAGCTTGCCAAACATGACACGATGCATCCGTATGAATACCCGATAGATGAATGGTGAGCAAGGATGAGCGGGAGAGGGGAGCATATGCAACCAGAAGTTTGGTGGTCTTCCAGTGTGACGATACCAAAGCCAAAGTGCGATAAGATCAGTGAACAGCACATTTTGTGACGGCGCGACAGGCAGAAGCTTCTGAGCCTAACACATTTGTTTTGCCCTTTGGCACCAACAGCAATTGTGACAAGCCTCCTTCGTAACTGAATCAGGCTCAGAACATCTATCAAAAGAATTGCCCGGAAACTCTCATGTATTATTTAGGGGAGCAGCAACCAAATTCATGCACAAGCCAGTTTGAGGATCCTTTCATCAGATATGACGTTTACAGAAATACTTTGACCATCAGAGATGATCTGCACCCATGCACAAAATGGTTTACAATTAGATCCATGTCATTTTCGAGCCTTTTCTTTGAATTGGCATGCAGAAGCACCAGCTGCCTGGTATCTTGGGCCTTACCCTCATCCCTTCAAAACGTGACAGGGCCCTGAGGGGTCGCAAGGCCCTCAGTGTCCTGAGTGACTTAATTGGGCCAAGATCGGAGAAGCCCAAGGCATTAGCTATAAGGCTGACTATAGACACCTACACAGATAGGGACAGAGGGACAGACAGGGGACAGAAGCAAAGGAAGAGAGGACCCACATGGTTAGAACGTCGGGCCCTACTCATGCTGGAATTCTCAAAACATCAATAGAGACACATGAACGGCAGCTTCTGCGCAGATACACCTATGTAACTGTTGCTCAATGCATCGTATCAAGCCCGAGCTTTGGTCTTGGTTTTTTCTTGTTTACTCCTGTCTGTTTTTTTGGGTGTCGTTTGGCGAGCGAGTCGAGCGACGACCAGCTCGACGGCACACCTGGAAAGAAAACTTGTGGTTGGCACAACTGAGAGGGAGAAAAGATAAAAAGAGTCCAACGAAGGGAAAATAATCTGAGGAGGGATGTTCTCACAGACACTCAACCAATATGACACGATAACATACAGACAAGTACGAAACGATACAGTTTCGATACCGGAGGACATCTCACTTAAAAGAGGACAAAGAGAAGACTGGGGACTTTCGGGGTGGGGACAGAAGAACCTGTGAGAGTCCCGGCACAGCAACACAAGCCTTACCATGGACCCTCAAACAAGACCCTCTGTCACGCTTAACTTAAAGTGCGTACGGAAGAGGCACCTGCTGTGAGAGAGAAGACATTAGAGCAGAGAGTTGCATGAAATGAGAAAAAACTGTTCCTGTGTCAACACGATTCGCAATGCTTTGGAATCACTTGACATTCCAGAGAGCCGGAAAAGGATTATAGTGCCCCCTCACAATTGAAACCACATCTTGTTCCACAAGGCCCTGGAATTGTTTGGCTTTTGAACCCCTTTTCTCCATCAAAAAATGAAGTGTGATGATAAAATTCCAGGGATAAAAAAATGTACCGACCCTAAAACACAGTAACCTTTTAACATCGTTTATTGTCTATGGGATAAGCAGCTAGGTGTTTTAATTGTAATACATGCGTGGCGAACCTTACCTTTGATGAGGAGTAACACCTTTCTATTACCATCTTCATCTTTTGCTGGGGTTCTTGTTTGCGTTTTGGACCATATTTTCCTTTCAAATGTTAGTTTTGTGGTTACACGGCCTTGGAATTAGGCCCATGAAGTCATACGGTTCATTAATTCTGTGTCCTGGAAAGCATGGGCAACTAATCGAGTAAAGTGCAAGTCGCAAGTAAGTAAGGAAGGAAGAAAGGAAAGAAGTAACTAAGTAAGTAAGTAAGTTAAGAAAGTAACTAAGTAAGTGCCATACAGAAGTAAGACATTTTACCATACAGAAGAAGCTTGCAGCAAAAAGACCAAGTGTCAAAATGTGAACAGCGTGAAGAAGAGGACCGTTTATATTCCCATTCTAATTGAACTCGGAAATGTATTGGTCCATTCAAGCAAGTTGGACAGGTGTATTCAAAGGTTTGCAGAAAGTCACATTAAGGCTATGTTCACACCACGTCTTAATGCTCAATTCGGATTTTTGGAAAAACTCTGATTTTTGGAAAAAATCCGATTTTTGTTTGTGTACGCGTTCATATTTCATTATAGACGCGACCTCGGTCTGCTGTATGAACACATGCGTCGCCAAAGTGACCCGCATGCGCAGAAGAAGAGACGTAAATGTGGTCCACCATGTTAGGGCGTTTCTATAGTGAAGCGATTAGGTAGGAGGTAGAAATAAATACAGTATTTGGGGGAAATTATTAGGCTAGGCTCTCACTAACAATGACGTCATGTCATAACCGTGCGTAAAAAAAATGAATCGATCTGAACCGTGGCAGGATTACTACGATCAACATAAATGTCCATTTTATGCACCATGTTTCAAGTGGGATTCAATTAAAGTAAAATATAAAGTCAATAGTGTTACTCAAAACAACTTTGCAGATTCGATCCCATTGCTGCCAGCACTTTTCCTCCGCCTGTAACACGCCATTTTGGGCTCCGGATGATGTCAATGTCGGATATATGCCACCTGGCCGTTCAGACTGCAGTCGGACCACATACGATAGCGACGCAGGTGGGATGTGAAAAAATCGGAATCTAGCCGTTCGGACTGTCATAAAAAAAACAAAACGATACAGGTCGCATATGGGCAAAAAAATCAGATCTGGGTCGCATTTACCTGCGGTGTGAACCTAGCCTAAGTTTACCTGTAAAAGTTGCAGTTCATTTTAGGTTCACCCTGAAATTTTAATCAAAGACTAATAACCCTCATTTTTGTGAGTAGTGAATACAGGTACGTATGAATGCCCATAGCAAGACAAAAAAATCCTGTTGCAACACACACCATCAACAAGGTGGTTAGGTTGTGCCGATGCATGTTTCCGATATATTTCGCCATACTTCCAACCTGGGTCAATGGGCTCAAATTGGGACAAATTATTTTCGACAATTAAAAAAGACAAAACATAGAAAATACAAGATTTAGGTAAGAAAACAATAAAAGATTAAGTCAAAGTCAAAGACTAGCGCACTACAACATTACTGTATACCTAATTGTCAACATTGTTGATTTATGGAAGTAGAACACAAATGCACTTACATCCACAATGAAGAAGTCCAACCAGCACCAGGCGTTAGTGAAGTACTTGACAAAGCCGTAAGCCACCCACTTCAGCAACATCTCCAGAATGAAAATGTAGGTGAAAACCCGATCGGCATACTCCAGAATAATACGGATCGTCTTCCTCTGCTCAATGTAGACATCCTCAAAGGCCTACGAAGCAGTTGAAAGGTTTCACAGTACTGTACACGAACTGTGATATTTTTCAGAATTGACTGCCTTTCACATTGACAAAATAGACTACCCACCAAGCGCAAGAAACACCTTCCGTTTTCATGACCGTGTGATTAGTAGTTGACTTGTACGCAGGATTACGCAAAAACTACCTAACCGAGCGACCATGAAACTTTGTTGAGAAATGAGGCATGGGTGGAGGAAGAAACCCTTAAAAACTAATATCCACACTCAGTTGTTTGGGTAGTTAATTGTCAACACCTTTTGTCGTGTTGTTACAATATCACCACTGACAGGATTGGAGGGGAGTTTCCTGGTTCCTTCTCTTGAAAACATTACATTATTACGCCGCTATAGAACTAAGAAGAAGAAGGGAATCTACCACTTTTTGGCATTATAACACAGCAAAAAATATTACGAGAGTGCACTTCATCAACTATTACAGCTATTTTCCATAACAGTGCTACTAAAAAAAAAAGAAAAAAGAAGCAAGTTTGATGTCTAGACTGTTACATTAATTTAAAACAGATAGTTTGATAGTTTGTTTACATTCCCACAGTGGATGTATTGCATATTACGGAGAAAGACCAACTTTGCACAGATTCTTTATCACTGCAAGTGAACATTGGAGAGCATTCAAGTGCTTTCATTTGGCCACAGGCCTCCTTGCTCCAGAAAGCTGCAACGCCAAGCTGGATTTTGTCGGATGAAAGGTTGGTGCATTAAAGCGCTTGGCTTTCCATTAGCAACATTCATACAGTATAAGAAGCAGTTGCAAAAGAAAAGCGGGAGCTGGTCGGTCTTGTACGTGTCGTAGAAAGGATTATTTTCCTTGAATCTAATGAGCGCAATCGACTCTGCTCAACAGGTGCATTCCCTTCAGTAAAATTAATTTTGAAGTGGCAGTTTGCAGTTGTCCCCCCCCAAAAAAAATCAGCAACGCCGTGGCTAACGTGCTAACGCTAGCTTAGTATTTCTAGCGCTGCTATTTCATTGAAGCTAGACCGCGTTCCCTGTGACTACTCATCACAACGTTCCTAATCGCATGCAGTAATAAATGGCAAATGTTTAAAAGTGCAGACTTTGGCGTTTAAGTGTAATAAATAAATAGCAGTGGTATCTTACCAGCGCTCCACTGCTTAGTAAGATCATGAAGATGATGAGTGTTTCAAACCAGTTGTGTTCCACTATCAGGTAGCAGGTCTTCCTCAGGAACCACCAGTGCTTCCCCCAGCCGTGAGTGATGGGAACATCACAGCACTTGTATTTTGCCACACATTCTGGATGACAAATCAGAAGGCGAACCATGCAAAGTGTGTTATTGAAACGGGCAATCAATCTTCCTGATGGTGTTTAGACCACGTACCATCTGTCCAACAGGCCTCCGGGTCAAGGTACTCCTCCACAACCTCCACGACTGCCACCTCCTCCACGTCAGGCTTAATGTCTATTGTGCTGCCCTCAGATGAACTGGTGTCATCAAGCTAGGAGAGAGGCCCAAACGCAGACACTTAAGCAGGTTTGAGAGTACAGTTATTTTAATAAGGCCAATGTGTGTTTGTCTGAATCACTTGATTTATTACTACTGTGCTGTAAGTGTTGTAGTAATGCATACTGAGCAGTGATTCATCCTCGCCGTGACTCTCTACCCTGCAGCTTTTAGCATGTGATCAAAAGGAAGCAATTAAACGTATGCTTTAACACTGTTATTGTTATGCATTTATAAATAATATCCCGTAGGGATGGACAGATCTTTTTTTTTTGTTTGAATTGATTGAGTTGAAAGTACTGATAACGTACATTTATCTTCACTTTCTTTCTCACAAAAAAATTGCTAGCACAAAAACAGCTAGCACACAACCAACTTAAAAGTCAACACTTGTTTGTGCACCTGCAAACACAAAGCTAATTCAATTCATGAGCAAGTGATACTGCACTTTGTAATCTGAATTTGTCAGCAAAAAAGCCGCATTTAAAACCGCTCCTGCATTCGCTCTCATCTCGCTTTCTTTCCAAACATCCAGTTGAGTCGTTGCCTTTCTGATTGGTTGGTGGTAGTTTTGCGTGCCGTCGCTTCCCTGCAGTTTATCCTGTGGCTGGCTGTGATGCAGCGAGAGCTATTGTAAGGCTGGAACATAAACCTGGTACAGGTGTATAACAAAGTGCCCTATTATCTCCTTTAAACCAGGCCGAGAAACACACACTTCTCTGCTTCTTCTGAGTTAAACGTCATAAAACTTAACAAGCAGATGTTCACAGTCCACCGTAACTCTGTTATTAAAGCTGCTATTTAGTTTGGAGAGGTTGTATACATACATATACATATATATATATACATATATATATATATATATATATATATATATATATATATATATATACGTGTATATATATATATATGTATATGTATATATATGTATATGTATATATATATCTGTATATGTGCATATATATATATATATGTATATATATATATATATATATATATATATATATATATATATATGTATATGTATATATATATATGTATATATATATGTATATATATATATATATATATGTATATATATATGTATATATATATATATATATATATATATATATATATATATATATATATATATATAGAGTCATCCAGATTTTGACTTTCGATTGGTCCACCAATATTACCAAAGTTGGTCAATCAAAATACCTGTTAAGTTATCGTAAATTGCGTCATACCAACTTATCAACGTTCCTATGTATTGAGCATATTGTTCCACCTTGAGATGCAATTAAATGAATTTTGCTTATACAGTGAAATACCGCTTTTAATGGGCGATAGGGCCCTGCCAGGCTTTCGAATAGCAAAAATCCATGTATAATTAACTCCCATTAAAATTCATTGCAGAACATTTTAACACCCCAAAGAATCGAAAAAAAACAAAACAGACAAAAAAAAAAGAAAAGCTGAACGCTGGTGTTGGCATCCTAAAATAAAAATCCAGATATTGAAAAAAGTATGTATACTTGATCTCACTATGCGCTGCCAATTCTCACACTGGTGTGTCCTACTTACATCCTTGCTGTTCTCCACATCCGATTCACTGCTGAAGTCCTCTGTGTTAAGGTTTTCAAAGTCCGACTCTCCGACGGCAATGGGAACACACACCGTCAGGTTAGGGTTGTGGATGAAGGACATGTAGTCTTCATCAATCATGTACTTTCCAACGCTGCTCCCGATGCCGCTGGTGGTACCGTTGCCATTTTTAGCATAGTCCAGTTCACGGTTGATGTCCACCGAGTGGTTGGCGATGCAGTTGAGCTTTTTCTCGTACATTTCATCCAGAGGTTTTTGTTCATCCTCAACAGGCTGCAAGTGGGAGTGAGAAAAAAGTAAGGGTGAAACATTATTCCAATTGTAGGATACATCTCAGTGCGCAAAAACTTTGCATACCTTCTTGAGCACCGTGGCGACAAAGAGACGCACGTGGGCCTTGATCCAGGCAATGCCTATCTTAATTCGAGCAACAGCAAGCTGGAGATTGTTGGGCTCGCCATCATCGTCCGTGGCGGCGAGGTTGTCCGCGCTGAATGAGCTCAGCAACAAAGCCAGGAACAAGTTCAAAACCTGCCGATGATTGAAACTTCAATCGGTTTCTTTTCTTTCAAAAGCTTGGACGTGATGTCACCTGGCGCTTTCTTTGGTTTTTTTTCAACTTACCACCAAGTTCCCGATGACCATGACCATCATGAAGACTGTGAGGCACATTGTCTGTCCTGCCACCTCCATGCAATCCCACATGGTCTCAATCCACTCCCCACACAACACTCTAAATACAATCAGGAAGGAGTGGAAGAAGTCATGCATGTGCCAGCGAGGCAGCTTACAGTCGTCTGCGATCTTGCACACGCAGTCCTTGTAGCTTTTGCCAAACAGTTGCATGCCCACCACAGCGAAGATGAAGACAATGATGGCCAGCACCAGGGTCAGATTACCCAGCGCCCCCACCGAATTACCAATGATCTTGATCAACATGTTGAGTGTGGGCCATGATTTGGCGAGTTTGAACACTCTCAACTACGACAGACACACGGGAAAACAAAATTACTCCAATACTTGGACTCAACATTTGGACTATGATGAATGCCTGTATGCCTCAAAGAGGGAAGTCAACCCAAAACACTCTTTTTTTTCAAGAATATGTTCAATGAAACAAGTTGAAACAAGGAATTCTTATAAATGTTGCGTTTGTGGAATAAAGGTGAATCCACCCGTTTTTAGCCATCACTGGGGGCAGCCGTTTCGACACTTCTGTCGACTGAAAATGACATCGCAACTGCTCAGGCCTCAGGTTGCGACCAATCACGGCTAACCTGTTTTCTGAAGCTGAACCATGATTGGTCGTTTCCTGAGCCCTGAGCGGTCGTGCTGTCCTTTTCAGTCGACAGAAGAGACAAAATGGTCGCCCCCCTGAGATGGCTAAAAAGGGGTGGATTTTGCTGCTTAACTCATATTCCACAAACATTAATCAGAATGCCGTGTTTCAACTAGTGGGCCTACTGGGAACATATTCGTGAAAATAATGTGTTTGGGTTGATTTCCCCCCCTTTAATCGTGTAGCTGCATAATGTTCAGAGAAGGGGGACAGAAGAAGGCTCCCACTTACCAATCGGAAGGATCTGAGCACTGACAGACCTTCCACACCTTGGAGTCCCAGTTCCACTAAACTCAGTGTCACTATGAAACCATCAAAACAATTCCATCCTTCCTGAAAGTAGTAGTAGGGATCCATAGCAACAAGTTTGGCAAACATCTCCCCGGCGAAGATGCCTGTGAAAACCTGCAGACCCACAGAGAAAATCATATTGGGTTTATTGAAAAAAATGATGCCAAGAACAACAAGCAGGCAAACCACGTTAAGTATTGGTCAAGTTATCACTGCTGTACAAGGAGTGTCAGAAAAGTTTCAGTATTGGTGTCACAAAAGATAGATTCCAAGCCCAAACTACAAACTAAAAGTTTTCTTCTTCAAACGTGGGCCAGATCATCAACCAGCACGTCTACGGAGAGATCACGTGGCGTTTGATTTATTCAGCAGAACAACTCGTGGCTGCTTCACCATGACAACATGCTTGCTCACAACGCCCTGAGCATCTGACAGTTCCTTGAAGGGAAGAACATCGGCGTGTTGGAGCAACTCAACCTGGATCCATGTGATTTAAAAAAAAAAAAAAAATCTCTTTCCCAAGTTTAAGGAAGTCATCCTGGAGAGCCGTTTTAACGATATGGATGACGTCAAGATGGCCGTGACAAAGGAGCTGCTGATGATCAGGGCATTATTTCAAAACTTGTAGTTTGAGGTTTGGATGTGAAATACCTCAATATCTTTTTCTTTTATGACATACCTTGCATTTATCTCTCAATACATTTCCACCAAGTAGTACAGTTTGATTTACTTCGGTACAGGTACACCATGTTCACACTCCCATTGTCAAATACTCTAAGCGCACTAAAAAAACAATACTATTAAAAACAAAGTGATACGTGTTATGTCTCTGATTTGTGATATGGCATTACTAGATTGCTGTTGACAAGAACCTGCAAAAAGTTCAAACTAAAGTTTTGGTACGCCAATTGTAACCGTGCCAAACCGCCAATTCTAATGATATGGGATTTGATAAGACTCTTATACCACGTCGGAAAGCAATGTAACACTATTGTCACAGAACTCACATTGGGCAGGAATAGTAATCTAAACATTTATCATATTATACATCAAATACAGAATCACGTGGTGAAGAGAACACCCAATGAGTCATACTGCACCATCCTCTACCAAGCTGACCTAATTTCCTGTACTGACACTGAGTCAGGGCTATTGCCAAAAGAAGGCTATTCCATGTTGCTATCTGACAGACTGACTGTAGTGGTAACTTGCTACAAATGTAGCCAGTCAAGAACAAGGTGTACACCCCCCCCCCCCCCCCCCCCATCATTTCAAGGCTGTAGACTGAGTGCTCGGTATTTGTGTATAACAAAGACATTTGAGCAGAAGTTGAGGTAAGCAAGACACAACGGAAATTGGAGCCTGACATGAGTGGGGGTGATGAGTCGGAGAGTGTGCGGACTGGCTACATTAAAACTGAACTAAATCTTTAATGAGCCCCCATCAAAGTCCTATATACAGTATGTATGTGTAGTCTTAAGTGCACATATCAAATTGAAGCACGCGTGCAAGGGCAAACTTGCAACATTTCTCGAACAGGGCGGTGGGCCAATTAGGAAGGAATGCGAAACGTGTTTCTTCTCACCAGGTTGCCTACATACAGGACTCCCTCAAAGTGTTCTGTCATTGGATAGTGTTCCATGGCCATGAAAAGGGTGTTGAGGACAATGCAGATGGTGATGGCCAAGTCAACGAACGGGTCCATGACAATCAAGTAGACTATATGCTTGATCTTCAGCCAATGGGGATGGCACTCCCAGATTAGAAACGTGTTGGCAAATTTGTACCAACAGGGGGGGCACTTCCTCTGCGATTCCTCCAATTCTGCGAAATTACAAAGATGGAAGGAAAGTGCAAAATTGAGAAGTTGTATAAACTGAAAACAAGTGGAGGAATGTTTGTGCTATAAAGCCGACATTGGATGTTTGGCTTAGAACTATAATTGCGGTTTGATGAGCCTACACTAGACCATTAATGTAACACAATGAAGGTATACATTTATGTAACATTGTGTATGTACCCTCTAACAGAGTGTTTGTGACCACGCTCATCTGACTGTTGGCGCGGTCTTTTCCTTTGAAGGAGGAGTTGAGCTGATCCACAGATACCATGAGAGAGCCAGAGTGCTTCTTCTTAATTTCCACGTCTGTGGTCTGTACTCAGAAAAAAGACAAAAACGAGTACTTTTGAATAAACACGCTTCAA
Source organism: Filicampus tigris (assembly GCF_054856515.1). Lineage (NCBI taxonomy): Eukaryota > Metazoa > Chordata > Actinopteri > Syngnathiformes > Syngnathidae > Filicampus > Filicampus tigris. The sequence goes on along the minus strand of NC_141225.1, from coordinate 15,761,938 downwards.
CAGATAACGGTGCCCTTATTGGGTTCTTTCTCTATCGCAGAGCCACAAAAGCTGTATGTCAACCCTCTGATTAAAAGCATCGCATTTAAATTAGTGCATCACCTTTCTTGTTTGATGACAAGATTACATAACGTGCCGAAGTTTAGCATTTCCTTTTAGTTATCGGTTTTTGCACTAGCCTTGGCCTGCGTGTCCGTATGAAAGGTACAGATTTGTAAGTAATCTGAACAAGCTAGCAACTCATGTTTCACACTCCAAAGCAATGGGGGGCAGCACATTGCCAGGAAATGCCCATCTCAATCAAAGAATCACAAAAGAAACACGGATTTACGTTTTCCAGATGCCAAAGCATTGGGATTTTTGTTTGACTTTCATATGTTGCGTGGCGGCTTGCTCGGTGTGCCTCCCTCAGAGCCGCTGATACTGGCACATGATTATACGTTCTGATACATCAATATCACCATAACAAGCATGAGAAGCATAGATGCAGCTCCTTGTGTCAGTGAGTCTCACACGTGAATCGACAAATGTCGGAGAGAACGAGAGAGCCAAGCTAGCTTGTTCAATTGACTGCAAATGATACCTTTTTAACGTATACTAATGTAAAGCCTGACTCTCGCTTACTATGCATAACAATGACATTCTACATGCAACGGCATGCAGGTCATGTCAAGAGAGGAATTCAAGACATTATTTGCTGCTGTACCATGCTACTTCTGTAGAGAGGTTAAAAAAACATATTGGTTGACAATACAACCCAGCTCTTATCATGCTAGCTAGAATGAGCAGGGATATTCTCATAGAGGGGAAGAATCATAATTAATCTTGCACCATCCAGTGGTTCAGCAGCAGAGGATAACTGAGGAAAATGTAATGGGACTGCCTAAGGAACAAGAGGAGAGCAGGAAGGGAAAGAAGGTAAAAAAAAAAAACAAAAAAAACCTGAGATCAAAAGATGGCTAGATTAAACTACCATGACAGCAAACCAGGGAAAACACTACAACTGAGGATGAAGTCAGCTTATATGAACAATTCTCCCTGCATTTACAATGACTGCGATGTTAGATAAGCATTTGAGAAGATTCTCTTGAACAATTGAGGAAGAACAACAATCAATTCATAGCTGATGTTATGTTTTTCTTTTTTAGATGCAAAGTATCGTTAAGAATGAATCAACAGAGGCTTTGGCGGTTGCAGCCAAGAAACACACTCCACTTTTTGCTACTCTAGGACGTCAACAACAACAACCAATTGCAAATATATATTATATTACATCATGTAATTCTCAAAGACTAATTCATCAATTATGCCCTTCACTCAACATAAGTGACGAAGTTGTTTAGGAAACTTTGGGGGCTCATACTGGATATTGCCTACTGATACAGGAAGTCGTCAATCTACAACCTATTCAACCATACCGTATGACAGTTTTTACAACTCGGCCATCTTAAGCTTGCTCGTCTGACTCTGGCTCTTATTTTACAAGCCATCTTCACTATGTGAACCACTACACTAGCAAACTCCGCCCTAGCTCATAACATCAAGAGTCAAGTTCTATGTTGACAAAAGCTGATCCATTCCAATTTACCACGCTCACCATCCTGGATGATAAGGAGCAAACAAATGTTAACGTTGGGAAAAGTGGTTGACTGTCTTGATTAGGCACAGCGCTACATATAAGATGTGGTACAATCCACTGAGCACCTGTCTAACTCGTAACCAATTGGTGAAATCCAACATGGTCGTATGTCAGTGACTAAATCAATCTAATCAATCACTGTGGAAACTGTTCTAGCTTATTTGCGCTTTCTCTATTAGAGAACACCCAGAAAAGGGCATTTAAAGTGGCCCAATGAGATTCAATGATAACCCAGGTAGAGAGACAGCAGATTTGCTGTATATAGATTCACAGGTTAGAAGTAGAAGAAAAGGAAAAACTACAGAATTTAGGAGAGCGGAGCAATTGCCAAGGGGAAAGGAGGTTGTGAAGGAGAAGCTGCGGAGACCAAGGCCGCCACCATCATGCCTAAACTGTATTGGTGTCCCATGGACGTCCTTACACTGTCATCAGTGGCTGCCTTATCTATTTTCACCTCAGGCAGAAGCCGTCTGCCAGGCCCCGGGCCGATGAGAGACACCACGCCATTGCAGTCCACTGTGCTGTTCCTCTTCCCTCCTGAATGAGGCGCCAGCGGGTGGATGCGCGACGAGCCTTGGCTGTAGCCACTGTAGCTGTTGCGGCGGAATGGGATGAACAGGGAACCCCGGCGGTCCTCGCTCTCCTCCACTGTACTGTGCTCGTCGTCGGCAAACTCGTTTTCTGAGCCCATGTCCTTGGAGCGGCCTTTGAAGCTGAAGATGCTGCTGCGGCTGTTGTGGCGTGACATGAAGGGCGAGCCCGGGATGCTCAGTAGTGACTGGAGAGGGACAGACAGACAGGCGGGAGTCCTTCAAGAGGGGAAATCAACCCAAACATATTTTTTTCAAGAATATGTTCTATGCAAGTCCGCTAGGTGAAACAAGGCATTCTGATAAATATTGCGTTTGCGGAATAAGAGTTAATCCACTCGTTTTTAGCCATCTCCGGGGGCGGACACTTTTGTCACTTCTGTCGACTGAAAATGACATCACAACTACCCAGGGCTCAGGTAACGACCAATCACGGCTCAGCTTTAGAAAACAGGCGAGCTGTGATTGGTCATTCCCTGAGGCCTGAGCAGTTGTGATGTCATTTTCAGTTGAGATATGACAAAATGGCCGCCCCCTGACACGGCTAAAAACAGGTCGATTTTGCTGCTTAACCGATATTGCACAAACGCAATAATAATCAGAATGCCGTGTTTCAACGAGTGGGCCTGCTGGGAACATATCCTTGAAAAAAATATGTTTGGGTTGATTGCCGTTTTAAATGTGGTGAGGCAATCAACCCAAAGTATTCATAAACACCTCTAAGAAAAAGAGGTATTACCTGGCTTTGGTATGGAATACTCTAAAAATCCATTAACCGCACTCTAACAATCACCGCACGATTTCACAGGAAAAAAACCAAAAAAGCCTCACAATTTTACACGTCAAACCGTCCTCGTGCATGACGTCTGCGAAGAGAATTTAGTACGTCTGGTGAGACTTCAGCCACACAGTCGAAAGGATAACCTCCGCAAGTGCACGGCTATACACTAACTTTTGCACTGGTAGCACTAAAGCAACCGGCTTTCCCAGTTGGTCACATCAGCACATGATTTGATCACAACCTTTATTAATAAAAAAAACAACCACAACATCTTCTTAGAATTTGTGGTACTTCTCTTGTATTGGATCTCATTAGCTTATGCAAGTGTACCTAAACGTGTGGTCTTTGTGAACAGCTGTCCATATTTACTTTCATTCGTACTTCACCTGGTTCATGATCGATGTCTTCCTGCCCAGGCGGCTTCCCGGGAAACGAAGGGTACTTCTCTTGCTGCCGTCGTCAGACTCCGACTTGACAACCTTCTCGCTGTCGCCCTTCTCTTTCTCCTGCTCTTTCTGGCGCCATTTCTTCTTGCGATTGCGACGCTCCTTGGCACTCTTGGAGCTCAGCTTCGAGACCTCCGAGGAGCTGCGGGACAGATGTCCGCCCCCCTCATCCTCCAATGCGACCTCCGATACAGTGCCTGCAGATGTCACCATGGCCGCAGCCTGAATGGAATAAAAGCCCATGATGCGCATAAACTATAAGTCGCGGCAGATGTGCACAAGACATACGCTGCCAACCTGTGTTTCTTCCTGCTGCTTTTTGAGCTGCTCCAGCATGGCTTTGAATTCGGCCTCCTTTTGCTCAGCCTCTTCAATGGTGGCCTGGTTCTGCTCCTCGTAGGCCATGGCCACCACAGCCAAGATGAGGTTGACAAGGTAGAAGGAGCCCACAAAGATGACCAGCACAAAGAAGATCATGTAGGTCTTGCCTGCCGCTCGCAGAGTCTGACACAAAACACAGACGTGCCGATGAGAAGATTTCAAAGATTAGAAACTGACTAGCCGACAGCTAGAGGACTCTGGGTTAAAATCTCTGGTCGCTCCTTTCAACGTGAAAATTGCATGTTCTCCCATTGCCGTGCTGTCCCGCACTCCCCATCAAATATGCATTTGGATGAATTAAAGACTCAACAGCCAACTGTCCTGAAAAAAAAAAAAATGCAGTATACTGCATAATTTGGCTGGATAGATGTGAACATACACTATTTTGTTACATTTCACATCACGGTTAGTCAGGTAAATGACTGCATTCAAATTCAATTCCAATTCAGATTTGTTTCTAAATACATTACACATGTCGAAAAGATTTAATGATGTAGTAGGCCTACTGAATTGTAAAGCTATAGCATCAAACTGTTTTTCACAATTTACGTGTTCCTGATTTTTTATTTTTTTATTTTTTTAGACCGTGGCTAAAACAGATAGCTGATTGCCAGTTTGATCCATGGCGATCTCGACAAGACTGCGGGCACCCTGGTTTGGTCATCAGTCAATCACGGGGCACATATTGGGACTGACAACCATTCACATTTACACAGTCGCCGAGTGGGAACAGAACGATGCTTTACCAGCATGTAGAGATTTTCCCAGAAGTCTTGCGTCATTAGACGAAACAGGGTGAGGAAGGCCCATCCAAAGCTGTCAAAGCTGGTGTAACCATAGTTGGGGTTCCTTCCGGCTTTCATACACGTGAACCCCTCAGGACATCGTCTGAAAGGGGAGCACGGCAACAAAAAAAAACAAAAAAAAATGCATGTCCATTACAGTGCAAGAACCTAACATTACACCCATGTCAATACAAATGTCAACATTGATACGGCAAGAGGCTGACAGCTTTGCTTCTGCACTAAACCTCCCCATACAGAAGACCACTTTCTTTTCCACTTCCACTTTGCATTCAAAACAATTCACAACAAGTAATACGGCACTGGCATACAAGTACATCCTCAGACAGTCTGCTGGATCTCATACAAATGTAAATTATCTCATTTTATGACTAACTTCATAAATAAACATACCGGTTCCAGATTGATATCCCTTATCTTTAAATACAAATGTATTTCTACTCAATAATGGGTCAATAAGTGCCTTTAGTGTCTTCAACAGAATCGCGGAAGTCATCGTGAAAATGGAGCAGAATAATGAAACTCTGAAGTTTTATTATAAGTGGCCAAATGGCACACCAGTACGATCCAAATCTTAAAAAATACCTGCTTCGTTTTAGATATGGTTTTTATATTGGTCGTATGTTATTTTGGCACGTCAGACACATTGACACTCTGCTAACTACAGGGTATGTGAAAACTACAACGCGCCTGATTCAAATGATCAGCTCATCAGGAAGCTCTGCGGGAGCCTCATAACAATCCTGATCATTTGAATCAGGTGCTTTGGAGGAGGGAATCATCGAAAACATGGAGGATAGAGGCCCGCGCGGAAAGGAATTTCACACCAGTGCTATCAAATGAAGCTCGCCTAATAATTGAGTTACTGTATTTCAATGTGGAGTAAAATACATTAGAAACAACTGTCAGTATGATGCAGGGGCACTTCTACACCACTGTAAAGCACAACCACAATAATAAACATTATAGAGTTACATTTTAGGGAAAAACGTTCTTTCAAACGGCAGATTTTTTTTTTTTATACAGCCTTGATTGTATCTGAACAGATTTTGCAAGTCAGTCTACATCCAGAGAGTGAAATACCAACTTACCCCGAGTCTGAACTATTTCCACATAATAGCGCATCACCCTGACCTGGGTAAAAGTAGAAGTTAGCTGTGGGAAGATAAATAGAAAAAAAAAATGCCCTCATTAGCTACAAGTCAATTATGTCCATGCGATGTGTGACCTGAAATAGGAAAATGATATTAGGGAGAAAAAAAATGAAATGAAGAAAAAAGGAAATAAGCACTGGCTCGATTGTTGTCATATGATTTCATGAAGTAACAGCGTCATCATGACTCACTATTGTTCATGATGTATTCGTCCCAGTCAAAGCCCTTGGAGCCATTGGACAGGTACATGTTGGTCGTATTGACAGGCCAAAAGACACATTTTTGCCGCAGGTTCCCCATGAAGAGCTGCAGTCCGATCAGAGCAAAGACGCTGAGGCAGAAGACGGTCAGGATCATCACATCGGAGAGTTTCTTCACAGACTGGATCAGGGCGCCCACAATGGTCTTGAGGCCTGACAACACACAAAAAGAACACGCGTACACACATGTGCACAAGTACACGTTCATAAAAACGGGAACATTTATCTTAATGTATCATTTTGCCACTGGCGTGGCTTGTGTGTCAGTAAGCTAACTCATCGAAACTCGTCACGTACGCTGATCATGTTAAAGGTCGCAGCCACGTTGTAAACATTAAAATCATCATTTTCTGTAAATCTGATTTTTTTTTTTTTTTTTTTACATGAGTTTGATTTCAATTCGTTTTTTTTCACGTTAGGTCATGTTTTGCTGTGTCACCCTTCTCGTCAGCCCTGTTCCTTGTGTCAACCAATCAGCTACCTCCAGTCACTTGTGTCTTGTCCAGATATATCTTTTTGTCTTGTCAATTTATTTGCATTTAGTTCACTGGTTTCTGTCAGTCTGTGTCGGGTCATTTTTTTGGTCGACTTATGTCATGTCAGCGTCATGTTTCCCTGAAGTGGTGCGTATTTTGTTTCCTTATGTTTCTTATTTCTTATCTACATCCATGACAGTATTGAAATGTAGCTGACCAGATTTTAATCACGTAAAGAGGAACATTAAGAATGTATCAAATTGTTGTTTAGTGACTAAATAACATGCTGCTACACTGGTATGAAGCAGGGCTGCAACAACAGAGAGTCCAAAGGAGGAAAGCTCAGAATCCTGTCTGGCATCCAAAGTGGAAATCTCAGATTTCTAACCATAAATAATATAAACAGAACAATAAAATTGTACCTTATGGGTGTGTAGGCTTGAGGGCTTAATATTTTAATGCAGGTGACTGCGTGCAGTCCTGCTACTCAACAGCTCCAGTTTGTTTCAGGAAATTGCCTTTAGCCCCCATTACTTTTAAAGTGTGCATATCAGGGTTATAACAGTTTGGGATTTTTCATGATCGTTTTTATTTCATTTTGGCCTTTGTTTTTTGAATTCAGTTAGTTTAAATTAGTTTTTACAACAGATTGGTTAGTTGTTATCAGTTTGCATTTTTCAAAAATGCTTTGTTTGACTTTTGTTTCTGTAGTTTTAGTTATGCATACAGCATATATATATATATATATATATATATATATATATATATATATATATATATATATATATATATATATATATATATATATATATATATACATATGGAGTATTTTAAGACTGGAGATAAAGTGACGTTTTTAAGAAATCACAAGTATTGTGTAATAAAGTAAAGTCAACTCCAATTCTCAAATGACTGTTTGACCTTGCTTCTTTTGTACGGAGGTATAGCAATATTGAAATAAATACTGTACATCTTCACTTTAATTATAGTTAGCTTTAGTCATTCATTTTTTTATTTTCTAAAAATCATTTTGTTTTTATTTTATTTCAATAAACAGAAATGTTATTTCACAATTAATATGCTATTTTATTTGTTTTCGTTCACTCTAATAACCTTGGTTCACACTGGCAAACAACTTAGAACCTGCGTAAACATGTTTTATTTTTCATTAGATAAACCTTGATACTTGAACAGGGTCTTTGTTTTCTTTATATTACTGGGAATGAATATTCAATCTACAGTATTCAGTTACTTTAGACATCGAAAACCAAATAACTGCAGCTATATGGGATGTTTCCGTGAAGAGAAAATATCTTTTCCTGCATTCCTTATGCATGGTATTTTTCCTGTAGACATTAATATAGAAATGGGAGTGCATCTGGAAAATGAAATCAGTTTTGGCCGTATTGATGTTTCTTCTTTTTAAAAAAAAAAAAAAAAATCAAATCAATTTAAAAAAAAAGAAAAGGTAAGTGGGTTGGGAGAACACAGCAGAACTACAGTACTTGTCTTAACCAGATGTTCAAAATAGAGAATTTGAATGAGCCAGAATCCAACAACATTCAACATGACCTTTCACGTTAAACATCCTCCATCATTAAATGTCATTTGAACTGCCGACAGAGGCCGACGGCAGTCAACGTAGCAGATAAACCACTGACTTCAGTTCGGAAACATCCCTTATGAGTTGCAAGTTAACAAAAACAAGCTCCATTCACGTTCACAGCGGGGGCACAAAGCAGGAGGTGAAGACGAGAAAGAGAGAAAAGGCGGGGAGGAGCAATGAAAGGTGCCATGCAGGTCATTTAAACGCCAAGGCTGAAGATGCTCACTGTGTGTCATCAGTCTGTGAACTGGAATTAGCGCTGTGCCTTCCACTAACTGTTCCCACTCATGCAGAGGCTGAAGGCTGATTTTGCTGTATGCACTGGTGATATACAGTGGATATAAAAAGCCTACACACACTTGTCCAAATGCCAGGTTTTGTGATATTTCAAAACAGTTTCCACCATTAATGTGACCTATAAACTTTCTTATTCAATTGAAAAAAAAAATGAAAATAAAAAAGCAGGAAAACTAAACAACTGAGATCATCTGGGTGCATGCGTGCATATCGTCTTATAACTGGGGAACTGTCTTTGCTCAAACTCAATACATGAGGGTCAACACACACCTGCCACCGTTTTAAGTGCCTCTGGTTAACCCCCAAATAACGTTGTGATGTTCTAGTAGGCTTTTTCTGATATTTTTGTAGTCACATCTTACAGCGCAAGGTGTAGTCCGCAAAGAGCTCCCCCAGCAATCGGAGGGATCACAGTGTTCAAAAGTACCAGTCAGGAGAAGGGTACAAGATCATTTCCAAGGCGTTAAATATACCATGGGCGGCACGGTGACCGACTGGTTAGCGCATCCGCCTCACAGTGCAGAGGTTGTGGGTTCGAATCTGGCCCCAGTCTTCCTGCGTGTGGTTAATAACAACCACTTGAAATGGTGGCAGATGTGTGCTGACTGCCATTTAACATACGTTTTAATGTGATTGGCCAGTTATAAGAGGGTGTGCACACTTGTGCAACCACATTTTCTCATTTTAATTCAACTCTCGAAAATATATATATACATATGTACATGTTTTTATTTCAATTGAGCCATAGAGTGTAGAGGTCACATTATAGGTGGAAAAAGTTTTGAATTGATTTATCGGGGCATGAGAACAAGCGTGCGTAGACTTTATACATGTACTGTATATGTGTGCGCGTGTGCCTCATGCTGAATTAAACTCATCTGTCATGATATTTCTAAAAGAGTCTGCAAAAAAGGCAACATTTGGTATCTTGGAAATACCGAATTAATTCCTCTTGAAGCCAAACCTGTAAAAAGCATGTGTCTCCAAGCATCATGCAGCACTGATCTGCAGTCACATTAGGCTTGGCAGTCTCAAGGAATGTCACAGTCTTTGATAAAAAATAAAAAGAAAAAAAAGAAGAAAGAAAGAAATGCTGTCGATTTCAACTTCTCAGAAGGAGCGGTGTTGCACGGGGTCAGAGAAAAAGGTGTTATTCCCAGGGCACAATTTTTCTAGTCATCTATCAATGCTTTTTTCAGCAACCAAAAAATAGGGCACATTTGGGAAGACTGGCTCGAGAGAAATTGTCCCCAGGCCACTGAAGCTGAGATTAATATTGGAAATCACTTATTGGTGTTAAAATGTTCCGACTGCCAGTAGACTGCGAAGCCTATCAAAAATGTATTACTACCATTTTTGATTCGTTAAAAAAAAAAAAAAAAAAAAAAAAAAAAAAAAAAAAAAGCAATCAAAAAGTTGTTACATTCGCCTCTCATAAATAAAGGAATGAGAAAATGAAGATGGCTAATAGCTAAGCTCAGCCTTAGTGTTTAAATGGGAGTCTCACCTGGAATGACAGAAATAGTTTTCAATGCTCGGAGAACCCTGAACGTTCTGAGGGCCGACACATTCCCAAGGTCCACAAACTCTGTTATATATCTGTAACGAGGTAGGACGACACAAAGAGCAGAACTCCATGACACACGACACACAACGCACAATAACGACACGCACGCATGGACGTGCAGGAGCACGACAGCATCACCACCATCGAGGACCAGGAGGGGACACCACAGTGTGAAAGAAAGAAGGAAATAAAGGAGGAGAAGGAAAGAAAGAAAGAAAGAAAGAAAGAAAGAAATAAATAGAGAAGCCCGGTCCAACTCGTGGGAGGAGGAAGACGAATGAAGAAGAGGAAAGGATAGGCACCCAAACAAAACCACAGCTAACATCAACCCGGCGACTCGCCCTCCCGCCCACACAAACACCTGGTCTCTCTTACCTGGGATAACCGATATTGTTTTCAAAGCCCTCAGAACCCTGAACGTACGCAGAGCTGACACATTGCCTAGGTTTACAAACTCTGTTATATACCTGCAAGGTGGATCAGACACAGGCACTCAGCAGTCGTCCCAAAGACAGGAAACACAGAGAATGTTTTCACATCACATCATAAGCATTATCCATTTGGTCGCATGGACATAAGTACTGAAAAAAAAGTGTGCTTGTCCCCATCAAAGCCCTAAGTTCGAGAGAGGGAACTCGACTGAAAGTTACCGAAGAAAAAAAAAAATAGTAACGCCTGTAAAATCCAATCGGATGCAATACTGTTGATTTCTGCTTTGAAGTCTTGACTAATATCATTTGATTGCTTGAAATGTAACATAGAAATACATATTTATACAGTAAGCCTAAAGGCCAAACAATCTGTTCTAGGAGGCTCTTCTTATCAATATTCAGATTTTTCAGGAATATATGCATATATAAATGTTGCAAAAGCATCAAATCAAACTGAATGGTTACGCCTTGAAATATATTGGAGCCTTTTATTGGAGCGATCAATCATAGAAGGAAATATCACATTTACAGTACTGGCTAATTCATTCAAATGTATGTCAAATGACAACAAAAAAGTCAGTGCATCATACCCTCTCCAACTCAACAGCACCGAATCGAATCGTGATCAAACTGAGTCGAACCGAATTGAATTGGTCAACTTTGTGTCAAGCACGCTCTTGAGAGACACACCCATAAATGTTTGTGCATGAATGGAAATGTCCAGCCAGCTTTCAGGCAACATTTTACGTAGAGTAGACAAGGTGCTATATACAAGTGCGCTCCATTTACTATTTACCAGTACGATCAAAATGGCTTTTCAGTTTTTGGACTATGACGTGTTTTTTTGGGCAAAAACCCATTCAAGTTAATGTGGGATTTGCTGCTTAATCGATAAACGAATAGCGAACGTTGATTTTGGAGACTAGCGTTCAATATTTTTAACGTGATTTGTCACACAGATGTTAAAATCTTTTGCTACAATTTAATCGCTAAACTATGTAAAATGCAAATTCGATAAAACACTGCTTAGATAACAAGATGCAAGGTGAATATAGCAGCTGGACAGTTGCTGGCTCCACATCCAGTAACATAAGGAGACTAAAATGTTAGAAAGCAAAGAAACTACAATGTAACAAATAAAAAAGTTGAAAGGTATTTGAAGGCTATGCGTGTGTTTGAGACCTCAAATACCTGTTTGCTATTTTGTCATTATTCATAGTACTAATAAAATGTTACTATTGTAAAAACCCCATCAGTTTCAAATTCTCCTTGACAACAACATAATACTTACGCCATCGAAATGACCATGAAATCCAGCCAGTTCCACGGATCTCGGAGAAAAGTGAATCCATCGATCGCGAAACCTCTGGCCACAATTTTTGTGAGTGACTCAAATGTATAGATACCAGTGAAGGTGTACCTGGAAAGAAAGACAAAAGCAAGCGGCATAATGGTAAAGAGACAAGATTTGTGTATTTTTAGTATTGTGAAAATGAGAAGTGTGGTACTTACTCCACTTGTTTGGACCACTCTGGGGGGTCGCTAAATGTCATGAATATACAGTTGGTCAAAATGGTACACATGATGATCATGCTGAATAATGTGAGAGGACGTTAAGGCTCAATACATGAGTTGCATGTGTGTGTGTGTGTGTGTGTGTGTACATACATTTCCACTGTTAACGTATTACACATACAGAGCAAATGGAGTATTTAAAGTGGAAGTCAACCCAAACATATATTTTTTCAAGAATATGTTCTATGCAAGAACACTAGTTGGAATTAGTTTGTGGAATAAGAGTTAATCCACCCGTTTTTAGCCATCTCTGGGGGCGGCCATTTTGTCACTTCTGTTGACCGGAAATGACATCACAACTGCTCGACCAATCACGGCTGAACTGTTTTCTGAAGTTGAGCCGTGATTGGTTGTTTCCTGAGTCCTGAGCAGTTGTGATGTCATTTTCAGTCGACAGAAGTGACAAAATGGCCGCCCCCTGAGATGGCTAAAAAGGGGTGGAGTTTGCTGCTTAACTCATATTCCACAAACACAATATTAATCAGAATTCTGTGTTTCAAGTAGTGGGCCTGCTGGGAACATATTCTTGAAAAAAAAATGTGTTCTGGTTGATTTCCTCTTTAAAGCAACAAAAAAAAACTTGACACCAAAAGGATATGAATGTATCAAAATCTTAATTGCTATTCGCCTGAAAATATTAAAAGGGCTGATGATGTACAGGGAGGGCGTGGCACTAAAGCGGAAGATAGTTTTCCCCCGGTTTAGCACTATGAATGTCTGCAGAAAGAGGGAGAGAGAAAAAAAAGAGAGATGGTCATTTGCGCCAACATATGGCATATATTACAATATTTAGATCCAACATTTTTTTTTTTTTCTTGAAAAGAAAGATTGGCTGACTGGCTCGTGAGATTATGTCGGAGTCACGGGCCTCTGCTGCATTGGGTTCCCCTTCCAAACACAAAACTGCACACAACATGTCCATATAGTGTCGGGAGAAATTATGATAGGGACTTCTCCTGAATGACCCCCCCCCCCCCCCCCGCCCCTACCACACCCCTTGTTACTGCTTTCGACATTGTCTTCTACCTAGTCTTTACCTTGGCGGAGAAAACAGTGTGATGTAATGGCCCTCCCCTTTACAAAGGACGCGGTACAAACACAGCACAGAGGTGCCGCTTGCATCAGTCCTGCAGTGCTTTCACCATGACAGAGGCAACAAACAGATGCATGTGAAGCTCCACTCTGCGCTTGCCAAATGAGGCTCTTCAGCCCAGGTTTAAAGCTTTTACTGGAAGAGAACTGCAAATGCTGTCATTGATCAGTGGCGGATCTGCTGACTCCATGCTCTCAGCAACCACTCCCCACCCATAAACGGCAGTGGGCCAAGTGGAGCTGGGCACTGGAGTGTGAGCGTGCATGGGACTGTGTGTGCATGTTGGTGGGTGAGAGATATGACATGCCGGGATAAAGCACAACGACCGCTATTGTACATTTTCAAAATCACACATTTCGAAAAAAACAAATGAAGCGGTGCCTTGAGGTGCAAGGTGAATTGACCACGCTCGCTTGTAAACACAAAACGCTCTTATCTCAAATCATCTCAGTGGAAATGTCGTTAATCCATTCGAGCCACCCCTTCCACCAAAAAAAAAAAAAAATGTTGTTAATTTGTATTTTAATGCGGAATTGCACTCCTTAATGTTATACTTTATAAAAGACATACAGTAATGACATCCTAAAATAGAATTACAAAGAACTGAACTACATCAATTAAATGGTGCTCCTTCTGGTGTGCCTGCCTTGGCCACTTAAGGGCAGTATACGACATTCCGGCGGTTATACTGGTTATTGGGGTATTACTACAAGTCCCACTACTAGGGCATGTCCTGCCAAGTCAGATTCATAGTTACATTTCAACTCCTCTCTGAGCTCATCAGTACGGCACTAATATTAGTCATTCTGCGTACAGGTTGATGAGTTAATGACTGACTTGTCAATCTACACGTTGTTAGTGTTATGTTTACTCCATTGCTTTAAGGCGTTAAAATGCCGCAACATGCTAATTAGCATTAACTTCAGAGGGATGTTTTAAAATATACAATGTGTAATTCTCTGTGTTTCATGTTTAGTGTAACAGTAAACTTCAGCTTGGAGTGGAATGAATCAGATTGGAGCCTCTTTTTTTTATATAACTTTTCAATATGTGCCATACAATGCTCGTATCTGAAACTGAAATGCCGTTAATACGTTCCAACACCCAAAAAAGACCAACAAGAAAAGTGTTAGAAAATTAGCACTCTACAGCATTCAGCATTTCACTTGGAAAACGCAGTACGGTAAAAACATGATTGAATAGAATATAGAGTTAAACTGAGAACTGTGTTATTTGCATACCTTGATTTTATGCTTGTATATGTACTGTATAATACATAGAGACATACTAATCGTAACACAGAAGAGCGTCTGAAGTATTGTTGTCTGCTTTCTCTGCATGTGTAGCTACCGTTTGTGTTCAAATATAGTACAAGGTGTTTCAAGGTTTATAATTACCGCAACATCGATGCTGGTTTGATTAGTCCATCGACTGTGTTTTGTATCGTTAGTTAGCATTAAGCTAGCGGACCTTTGGTACATGGTTTGTTTAAATACATGTGTAATTCTCTTTTGTTTTCTGTTTAGTTTTACAGTAAATGTCAATTGTGAGTGTGTGTGGCAACAAACATCTTGACACAAGCACTTGATTTCCGTTTAGAAGAATTTTCACAATCTGCCAAACTGCTGCTTGTTGCGACCAACAAGCAGCACTGGTAGCTTAAAGTTTTGTTTGCAACTCAAGGAAAAAAAAATTGTCGGCTCGTAAATCGAACACTGTATAGCCATAAACGTAAAGAAACGTTTTACATTGATTTAACTTGCATTTTGTTTAAATAGCCTGCAGGAGATGACTGGAATTTTTTTGTTATTCATTTCTGCATCTCATGACAAATTCCTTGATCCACTCTCTGGATTTTTGACCCACGCCCTACCACCATCAGTTTGGTCATTTTCAAGCGATATTGCTCACACACTCAACAAACAAAGGCAGTCAAAACTATAAAATCCCCTGATGAGCTGTGGGAAGTTACTCATAATAACTTTGTTTTTTTAATATGCAGCTAAAATCCCAAATCCAGAGCTTCAACCTGAAGCGAAATGCCCATCTTACAACATCCGCTCACCTTTAATACACTCTTCTTCAGTCTAGGCCCAAAATTTGAATAATACTCCACACAATCAACACAAGATGAAAGCACATGATCTAAATTCATGTGTGTGTGGTGTGTCCCAGAGGTCAGAGGAAAGGTTTTGCTGACAAAGCAAATACAGTGTGTGCATGGCAGGAGATATGAATAATGAGCCATTTTAAAATGAGCACGATACCTTCCAGTGACAGCCAATGGAATTAAGAGCAATGCCATGTATGAACTGAAGGTCAGCATCTTTGGCATCGCCAAACTACTTTTCTTTCGACAATGTGAAATGTGCAATTATTCAACATCACTAAGAAGTCTTGTCATTGGCTTTATCTGAATCCCTCCCGATCCACTATATAGTGCCCTATGTACTCAGTTTGCCATTTTGTAGTGTTGTTCAAATGTGTGACAATGAGTATAGCTTTTAGTTTTCCCCCTATCGCGTGCCCTCAATAAGACAACTACATCATTTTACATTTGCAGGGAATTGTTTGTTGGAGTGGTAATGCAAAAATATCTTTAAGTAAAGTAATATATTAACGCACAGTACATTGTTTGTATATTTTGTAAAATACACTTTCATTGAATAGGGAATAAGTGAATGATTCTGTACACAGCACTGTGGACCATTTATTTTCAAAACCCATTCAATTAATTACTACGACCTAATAACTGGGCATTAATTAATCAGTGCATGTATCGGTGCGGGTAATTATGTGTAAGAATGGGACTGAAATGATTCTCTGATGGGTCAAACAGCAAACCCTACTAACTAACAAACTGTCACAATATTGGCAATATCGTGATGTCACGATATCAAAATTGCCACGATATATCATCGTAGTCATGTCACAATATTAATAGCAGCAAATCTGTTTAAAAGCCCAAGTTGTTTTCCATTTGTGCAATACAGCACCCTCTGGTGGTTACTTTATTAGTGCAGTTTAATTTGATGCCACCTATGTTTAAGACCCCCGCTAATCGCCATGACTGGCTAAGCCTATTTTTTTGTGAATGCTGATGTACAAAAACAGAATATTATGATGTTTTTTTTTTTTTTATATGAGCCCTTTTTTTCTTTCTTGTTTTTTTTACAATATCGTGACCTTTTTTACTCTATCGTGAGTTTTTTGTATATCGCCAACCTCCTCACAATATGGTGATAAATATCGTTCTTTTCTATTCTTATGCTTACCCATCCCTACATGCTTGAATACATCACGCCGGCTTGCCAAGGGGCTTTCCGCGCCATGGCGAGAGGCGCTAGTCAGAAGCTAGCTCACAAGCTAACATACCTGTACTTAGGCCTAGTAATAATCACAAAGTACCTTGCAATTGCGCTGGATAACCACTGACGCAAATGAAGGTGCTGAAATTCTTTTTTAGTGAGGGAGGGGCGACTCTTGCCTGAGGCCGAAGTGCATCACTGGGCGCTGTTTTAAACACACCCCAAAAATCAGGAAATTGTGATAAACTGATCATGCTAAATCCCCACACATACTACATACTTTTCAGTATCGCACGTGTTTTCAGCAATTATCTTCAAAATGTATCATCTACTTAGAAACAAATCTCTGAGTTTACTTTACTGGGTCTACACGAACAAATCTAATTTATCCTCAGTAAATTATACATTTTAAATAATAGCTATAGTTGATTTTTAAATTGATAAGCAGCTGAAGCTAGATAATTCAGTTTAACTCATTCACTGCCATTGACGAATTTACTTGTCTTTTCACAGTCCAGCCATTCAATCCCAGGAACTTATTCATACATATGTTTTCTAATTTTTTCAAACGTTAGGGTAAAAGAGGTTCTGAGAATGTCTGGCAGTGAATGAGTTAAACACAACAAAAAAAATCACGGCAAGGTTGCTTTGTCCCCCCGTCTTCCCATATTGTAGGCGGTGACTTTGTGACTAATATTTAGCGGTAAGGAAGGGATGGATGGATGGATGGATGGATGGAAGGAATGTGGCCTGAGGCTTTTATAATCACTTATTAGCATTTATCATCAATAGATATCTTTTGAAATGATGGAAAATGAGCATTTTAAGCGTGCGCGTTTAGCCCACCGTGACTTGCAGCATCGAATGACCTTGACAAAAGAGTAACACAGTGCAAATAACTTACACGCGGCCTCTTTGCAGAATCATAACATTATGTATTGGAAAGCATCGACATGAGCTGGACCGCAGCCCGTGCTGTCATGAGTAGCTGACAGTGGTTCCTAAATCAATATTGCAGGCAGCAAAAATTCAACACGGTGGGCCAAGAACGCTTTAAAACGCAGAGATGGATGCTTGTGACGCTCAGATACGCCATGCCTGCAAATGATCCAAAAATGCATCATTCTAAATCTTCACCTGAACAATTTGATGCAAAACCCCACCCTCCTTCTTTATAGCAAGCACCTAGCACGCAGTCACAGTCACACGCGCGCACACACACACACACACCACCCCATCCCTCCCTCACTCAGTGCAGCAGGATGCTGTGTCATCAGAGACTGAGGACTCAGACAGAGCACTAAAGCCTGGCCCCTGCTCTAATTTACTACACCCTGCAAAAAAGAACAGAGGGGAAGAGGTGGCGGAAATGACAGAGTAGGAGACAAAGTCTTTTGGTTGGCACGGATTGTAGGTAATGTGCCGAGAATAAAACACACCGTGACGGACAATGGGCTTTTGAAATCCGTGTCATTTACAGGAAGCAGCGCAAGTAGCGAGCCGGGATTTGTTTTCAACTCTGTGTGTTCGAATCCTGTGCACGTGACTAAAAGCACGCTGCCGCAGCCATCGCATCCCGGCCTTTTGCTGGATGACTCGAGCAGCTTGGTCTAATCACACGAGGCATTTGAAAAGCCCAGGCAGTCTACAAGGCATCACAGGGGAAAACAAGAACTGCAACGCTGCATTTCTCCTCCTCGCCACTGGCTCCTCTTCCTCTCTTTGTGATGCACGAGTGCTGTGATCAGGTTTCCTGCATCTGACCGTGACACACACACACACACACACACACACACGCGCGCGCTTGCACAAACACAGAGTGATGCTATGTGATAGGACGACTGTCGGTCAAAATGTAGAGGATGGTCATGAGGGAGGCGCGAAAACAAGGGAGGAGTGGGTGCTAACATGCGCGCGGCAGAAGACACGTTTTCGTTTTCATTTAATTCATTGTGCTAATTTTAAGGCCTCCAGGGGAGATGACACTTTACACGCTGCTGTATATTTTTGCTGCACCACCACACAGAGAGATCGCTCAGTGATTGCATAAACAGTGACTAAATCGTCGGCCAATCACAGTGCGGTCAGACCACGCGGGAAGGCGGGGCTCAAACAGAAGCGCAAGCCACGGCAAAACCGACGAATACATGCAGACTGTATATTTGGGGTTTTAACAGTTAATCGAATTTAACGTCTGGAGGGAAATTCTTATCTTATTGCGTTACAACAAAAAGTAATATATAGTCATTCACGATAGTCATGATTATTTGCGCTAACGCTGCTATTCCATTTCTCTATGTGTCTATCTTAATACACTTTGGTAGAAATCTGGTGTGGCTTGGAGAATTGTTTCCATTGCATTATGAATATTTTTCACTATTTTTCTTAATTTCTCAGTGAATAATAATAATAATAAATCATAGCCCTTTACCATTGCAGGGCGATGAAAAACGATTTGAATGGGAAAATCAGTTTTGATCCAACCGAATCGAATCTTTGCATTTTAACATGCACACTTCTGGAATTTTATCGCACCCCATGTATCGAAATACGTCCTATTGATGTATTTAATCATATTTTAGGAGAGATGCACACCAGCTATAAATTGGAATAAATAGGTTTTATGTTGCTGATAAATTGTTGTTTCTTTGAATTTGCCTACTTAACGTGAATAGTGTGAGCTTTGAAGAGCTGTTAAATGCTGTTACATATTAATAGACAGGACGAAAGCTACAGCCGTACCATATTGAATTGAATTGTAATCCCGCTGAATCAATGAAAATGTTCTCCCAGTCATATTGTACCCCATATTTACTGGAGAGATGCACACCCCTACAAAGAGCCATATATGAGCACTTGAGTGGGCGTTCAAAATGGGCCGAGCACTGACTAGGATGCAGGAGACAAAAGTGAAAATGTCATTATATTATAAATGTATTCATTTTGTTAATGAAACGTAATAATACAACGGTTACATAATGTTAGATATGAAGTAATTTAGTCTTGTTAATCTACTGTAACATTTTCCAGCTATACAATTTTGCATGTGTATTTCAAGTATTTCAGTTAGTAAACTAAACTAAGTGAATTGTTTCGTGCGGATGAGGTCAGAGTACAATTTTGCAAGGCTTAGAAAGCAGTTACAGTCATATTATTCATCTGCAGAAGGCCTCGAACATGCGACTCAACAGTCCTCAAGCAAACAAGACTGAGCTGCTCTCCAAGTTACTGCCGCCTACATATGTGTGGAAAAAGTCAGCAGCAGTTGCAAAAATAGAGAAATATTAAACAACATCTTTTGAAAGCACACCAGCGCAACTGGTTCAAGAAGCACTTGTGTGCTGCATCTACCTTTTGTGGTCAAGATTTCATGTCCTAACAAGAACTGGAACTCTAATAAGCAGCGTTTGGTGAACGTTTGTGGGGGGGCTGGTGGGGGGGGGGGTGTCAAAATTTACTCTCAGAGCCGTGTCGTAAAGTGGAAATAAATTTCGGTATACTATCTGTCCACACATTTATCTTTGTTCTGATTTTGAATTGAATGGGTTGTTAATTGCTACACGCATCACCCCTTGACAAAATCTCAAGGAAATCTTTGTAGCTTTGTGGGGCCGTGGCTAATCAACAAATCATTAGCCTGATAGCTTAACCGATCAAATGGCTGTTGCAGTATCAATTCAAAATACCAATGCGCTTGCTAAAAATGCTCTCTTGTCCGAAAACTTTAAAAAAATGACTGAGGCAACTATACTAGTAGGCTAACAATATCAAAATCTTACCAATAAACGCTAATCAAAATAAATCCTCTCACCTTTGTGCTTGGCGGAGGTAATAAGATAAGCAAGCTGCATTACGCAAAGACTAGTTCCTCCCTTCGCTCATCAGCACAAATAAGGGTACAGCTACATGCCTCTGTCATGACCTTTCCACTTCCTGTCCTCTTCTTACGTTTTTTTTCTCCCTCATGAACATTAAAAGCGAAGAAGAGGCAGTGATTTTC
Source organism: Filicampus tigris (assembly GCF_054856515.1). NCBI lineage: Eukaryota > Metazoa > Chordata > Actinopteri > Syngnathiformes > Syngnathidae > Filicampus > Filicampus tigris. The sequence goes on along the minus strand of NC_141225.1, from coordinate 15,741,531 downwards.
TCACCTTAAACAAAAGTTGCTCCGTGAAATGTAACAAAAACAGGGAGCAGAGGACCAGCATAACTGTGCTTCACGTTTACGTTGTAATTGTTAAGTGACAACTCCTGACATCATTGAAGCGGGAACAATGAAATGTGTTTTGAATGTCTACAGGCCACCGTTTAGATATCAATATCCTTGCCATTAAGGTTAAGCAATAACTTCCATTTCAAAGTGTCTACTCATTAACAATGTCACTCAGATTGAAAAGCAAATCAAAGTAATTCAATCTATCATACTGTGATTTTTTTTTTTTCAATCATAAATACATTTACACACAGATAACTTTTAAGTGTCACTTGTTGTAAGGGTAACTAAGATGCGCATGTAACGTAAATACGAGTGGAGGTGTCAGAGCACTGCGCTTAGCGAGCAGCTATGTAAGCTAATGGCTATAGTTGTAGCGTGATCATTTGCATTGCTGCTCATGAAATGAAAATATCTCATTTAAGATGGGATGACTGTAGACACGAGCCACGCTTACAGTGTCACCACTTAAATCCAGCTTTGTCAACCTTTAAAACAGATTCGGGGATGTGTAGTGCCACGTCGAGCACGTTTAATCTGCCACTTGCTGATGTGATTGACTTGTATTGGATGTGACATGACAGACACATTTACTAATTAGCTTCTAATTGTTTGTCCAAACTGCCCCCTTTTTTAAAACAGTTTCTACTGATACTATCCCAAACCGATATGTGAAAGATTTTTGGGGTTTGTTTCAGAATAAGATGTCATATTTGATGGCCTGAAGGCCGCCGCTAACACTGTATTTGTCTGTCAAATGTGGTGCCTTTTCAGTGACAGGGATGGGTGAGAAGAAAATATCTAATTTTAATTTTCCAGTGATTATCTTTATTTTTTTAAAACTGAAACAATTTAGAATATTATAGTGAGGTGCATGAGTCACACTAATCACCTTTTGATCACGGCTTCATCACTCAACAACAAAATCAAGACTGAGGGCTGAGGTTGGATCAGGTGCTGGTTATTTCACAGACAAGTGCAAGAGGGAGGGCTGCGCCGCTTTGGGAGTGATCACAGCCAACGTCAAACATGGCCAGTTAAAGGCCTGCCATACTTTCATTCAACGTGGCAAGCTAGTCACACACTTGAGTCTCGACATTTCGGAATCACATCGGCGCAATGAGGTGAGCGCATGGAATCATCCCCATCCAAAATATAAAGAAAATATCATTATTATTATTATCATGCATTCCATGAATTGATTTCTACAATGATTCAGAGGGCTTCATGCCAGCTGTTCACATATTTGTGAATGAAATACACATCACGTTAGACCAGCTGCCTCCCCTTTGCTGATAGACGTGGTCTGACATGAGGTTTAGCTCAACTTTCTGCCACCAAACTGCCACTCCACCAGGTGTGTCTCTAATGACACTCCCTCTGTTGCACCTGCCCGCCCAAGTTGGCGGAGACTGCTCTGCCAAATAGTCAAAAAAAATCAACATTGGTATGCCATGGTGCAGATGTGCTGTCTAGGAAAATAGAGCCCTAAATTCAAGTGTTTCCATCTTAACAATAAACATGGTTAAGTGCTCTCTACACTCGTATGACAATTCAAGAATCTTAAAAAAAGTGTCACTTAAAAAAAGTTGAATTTGAATTTTCACTTCTGCTATGGAGGGGAAAAAAACCACGGCAAAGGCCGCATTAGGTGAATGTTGCATGGTGTGAGTGAGTGCGTAACTAACTTTCTGGTTGACATAGAAGGGGTCCAAATCCTCTAGCGGTGTGGCCACCATGCCATTTGGAATATCGCCATAGATGAGCGGCAGGCTCTTGCCAGCCTCCAAGTCCCTGTTGGGCTTGGCCTCATTCTCGTCTGACGTGTCGCGGTGACTGCTGTCCGACCTGGGCTTGGCTGGTTTCTTGTTCTTCTCTTCATTGATGCGCTTCTCGATGTTAGCGAGCGACTCCGGGGTAAACTTCTTGAAGCTGTCAGGTCCTGGGGGTGCAAGAATGGGTGCGGCCATGTTTTCATCCTGCAGCTATTTCTTCTTTATTTGTTTTCCATAGCAGACATCCAGCTCTGCAAGACAGAAGCATTTGTTTTTTTAAAATACTGTATATATATCTATAGCTATCTCCCTCTCTCTCTCTCTCTCTCTCTATATATATATATATATATATATATATATATATATATCAATATCTCTCTCTCTCTCTCTCTCTCTCTCTCTCTCTCTCTCTCTCTCTCTCTCTATATATATATATATATATATCTCTATATATATATATATATATATATATATATATATATATATATATATATATATATATAGAGAGAGAGAGAGAGAGAGAGAGAGAGAGAGAGATATTGATATATAGATATAGATATATAATTTACATAAATAGGAGATTCGTTTTCGCCCGGTGCCACTATGCGACAGTGTCCGCCCACCTTAAATTCACTGACGCTGGCCCGACTGGGCCAGTACAAATTTCATAAATAAATACAATTAAATCAACACCTACTTGCTTTTATAATATTTTTAATTCTATATTTGGATTTTTATCCACTTAAATTGATCAGTCACCATTGATCTTTTTACCGGACTGTGCACAATTTTTTTCCGAGTTTCAATTTCAATCCTTCCATAAGGAATGACTTGAACAAGATATAAAGCCCAGAAAATTAAATACTGTTCAAAATTTTGTTACATTTTATACTGGAAAAAAAAACATAACATGCAAAAAAAAAAAAAAAGACCTACTCAGAAGTCAAATTTGCTTTAAGGTTTAAATAATACTGTATAAAGACGCTAAATCTGAAATGGTCATTGAAACGTATTGTATTATGAATATACAGGGCCAGTGCCGGTTCTGGCAGGGCCACCCCAACATGGCTCATGTAGGACCCGGACACGTATCGAATCATCTTTTATTGGAGTCATGCACACCCCTAATATGAATAAATCTTATATTATGTAACACAGGCCACCAGGTGTATTCTACTGTCTTTAATGAGCAATTAAACAAGCAATATTGTAAATGCACATGGTGCTTATATGCGTTACAGATGATCTATAGTCAAAGCCAGCCGCTAGACTTTCTTCCACGTGCTGAACAAATGCAATGTTGCAGACGTGAAATTCCATCAGCAACAAGGAAGTCCACGGGCAGATTGATCCAACAATCCAGTACTCGTAACGACAACCATCACCACCAGCCAGAAGAGGAATGAACTGCGCTTCAAGTAACCCAACCTCGGCACAACCTCCAAGTATCCTTCCACCCATTGATCTACTTTCAAGGTGATTTCAAGCAGGACGCAGAAGTATGGCCAGCAGCGCAAGCACACTCTGCAACTGTACAACATTGTCTAAGAGCGAAAGGGCTAGTAGGCTCGTGCTTCTTAATGTCAATACGCTCATTAGTCCAAAGGACAACACGTCACAATGCAATTTGACCTCGGTGTCTTTTTGATTACAACCTGGCCGGACGGACAACTCCACAATGAATCATCAATAAAAAAGCAGTCTCAAACAAAATGTATTACGAGTCATGTGGGTCGGAGACGACGACAAAAAAAAAAAAAAAAATTGCTGAGTCTCGTTTGTCTCCCAAAAGCTTGTCGATGTTCAGTGAGCCGCTGTGTCTTTTGTGCAGGGAAAGGCACGCGCACACACACCAATGTCTGCATTCCATCATTTGACATAAAGCCGCTTCATTACCCCCCCCCCCCCACCCCCTCGTTCGTCTAACTACCGAACATCTGATTGGAGTTGGTCCGATTTGGTAGGAAGAGGAGCCACAGTCACTTTGATCAGAGAGAGACACAGAGCCCGGAATAATAAACGCTGATCTGTCATCTACTGCAGTCATTTCTTATTGCTGCTGCCACCAAAATGCAAGCAGTGAAGGGCAAACTAAGTTGTGGACTTGAGGTTTGTATACCTAACTTAAGTTCGATTTACCTTCCATGACAGAAGATTTTATTCAACATCTTCAAAATTAAATTTGACATAGCAATAATGAGAAAAGTCATCAACACTTCTCAAATCGTCGCTGTTCTGTGAAAAAGACGTATGACCAATTTTGGATTTTTCAAAAATGTTCACGTTAATGAATGTCTGTAGTGCGGAAACACCATTCACATAAAAATAAAAACATTGAAAAAAATGGACATAAGTGTTTTTCATAGGACAGCGACGATATGAAAAGAGGGAACTGTTTGTATACTTGAGAGACTTGAATCAATAGCGCACCTGCTGTTGCGGCCAGGTAGTGCGCTGCATTTGACCTCACTTTCAAGAAGTCAAAAATTTGCTTTATATGTTCTCTGCGCCCCTACTAGTAGAAATACGGCATTCTGATTGAGATTGCGTTTGTGGAATATAAATAAAGCAGAAAAATCCTCCCGTTTTAATCTCAGGGGGCGGCCATTTTGCTTTGTACTTGCCACTTGCTGTCGACTAAAAATGACATCACAGTGTATCCGGGCTCAGGTTGCGAACATCACGGCTCATCTGTTTTCTGGCCTTGGGCACTGTGATGTCATTTTTAGTCGACAGCAAGTGGCAGTACAAAGCGAAATGGCCGCCCCATGAGATGGATAAAAATGGGTTGATTTTTCTGCTTAATTCATATTCCACAAATGAAATATGAATCGGAATACAGTGTTTAGACTAGTGGGGGCACAGAACATATTGGAAAGACAATTTTTGACTTAAATTCCGCTTTAACGCACAATTAATCAACCAATAGTTCCAGGCAAACTGTAAAATTCTTGATTGGCAGAACAATCAATAAATCGACCTTGGAGGTTCCACTGAATGTATGACAAAAGTGAACCAACTGTTACAATAGCTTACGCAACATTTCATCATTGGTAAATAATTACATAATAACCAGAGGGACCAGATGAGTGCCTAGTTTATTTCGATCAATTCTCCCCCCCCCCCACCCCATTGCACTTCTTCGAGTATTACACTGCTGTATTTTACTTAAGTCTAACAGGCTCATGTCCAGCGACACCGATGAGAATGGCTGCCAAAAAAATAAAGGCCTCATACAACCTCCCATACACACTCATATGTGTGCGATTTCATTCATACGCTGACCAGCAGCCGAGTTCTGAACATGGAAGAATGAACATACATCCGCGACGAAGCATTAGGTCAACCCCCCACCCCCCTCCCCGCTCCCATCTTTTCACCTTTAATTTGTATCTTTAATCATGCCAAAGAGGCACTCGGTTGCAGCAAAGTGTCATACAGCCAAAGTCTAAAATGACCTACTGCAGTGTGGTACTGTATATTGCTGCTATGGGACCACACTAACTCATATAGGGCACCGATTATATCCTGACGACTCAAAGCAGCCCAAATCAGCAGAACCTGGTCCACACCGCAGAGAGCATACATTTATAAATAATCCTCCTCAGGGCTATTTACCACACCCCAATGGAGCACATGAGAGGGAAATGAACAAAAGGGGGTGCCAATGTCGCTGTGAGGACTCCCAAAGTAAAGACGCATCTTTTGGGGGGGACAATGGTGCAGAGATGGAGTGATGAGGTGCATCCAAAAAAAAAAGAAGAAAAAAAAAGAACGATGACTGAAAGGCATCATCTGAAATGGAAACGAGAGAGTCATCGCGGCCAGTGGGAGAAGTTTGATCACACTTTGTATCTGCGTAGCGTGGACTAGTCTAATGTCTTTCCAAACATGCAAGGCCAACACCCCAAACTACATGCTGACTCTCGCTCTATCCCCGGAAAAAAAAATGGATCGCCGGCAAACGCGCGTTCGTCTTTGCGACGTTATTGTAATTATAGTGCAAAAACAGAGTTTCCTGTGAGCCAGCGCCATCCCTCCGTGGGAGCCAGGAAGGATGGTGAGAGGGGGAGCGCTCTGCGGCAATGGGATGCAGTCAGTGGCCAAAGTAGGACCGAGACCCGAACGATGACACAAAGCGCCAAAACGTGTTGACTACTTACTTCCCCGCGCCTTAACAAGAATCCGCACGGCGTCCGGAGGAATGCAGGTGTAGAAAAGAGTGTGGGGCAACTGCGGCTGTCGCCATATTGCTGCTGCTGATGATGATGCTCAAGCCGCTGCTGCTATCTTGGCTCGGCGTGCGCGCGGCTGCCCTGCATAATTGATGACTCTGGGCAAATTGTTAGGGAGTGTCGGCAAATGCCTGCAGTCTCAACAACGGACGGGAGACCGCAGCAACGAAGGCGATACAAGTTAGAAATGCGATGGACAGCCTGGACACAGTCAGGAACGGTCCGAGTAAAGATGGATTTGGTTTTAGCAGCCCCAAAAGCGAGTCTTCCAAAGTAAAGGATTTGACTGAAATGTTCTACACTGAGGCACAAGCGTGACAAGCTTGCACCTCCCTGGATCAATGCGTGGAGAAATCGCGTACAGTGAGACTCTGCATTAACATGGGCGCGATGTCCCACCAGGTGGTGCTGTTTGTCTTTCTTAGACGCATTTTCTATTTAATACAGAGCCTCTCACCCAAAGTCAAATGGGAAAAACTCCAGTTCACCCACGACTCTAATGAAGACGAGCACCATAGAAAATGGATGACACCAGAAATGAAAAAAGAAAACAGAAGTGAAAATGGTCTGTTTATCAGTCAAGTTAAATAAATCAAATCGAAATGAAAATGGCCTGTTTATCAGCTAATTTAAATAAATCAAATCGTTTTGATTGATCTAATTAAATACCATAATAATATCAGATTTATTGCAAACAAAATAAGACGTTTTAGTAAAATAAACAATTTTGCCTTACAAGAGCGGCACAGTGGACGAATATCCGATTGCTCACCAGCAATTCACAGCCAAATGGACAATTTAGAGCAGGGGTGGGCAAGGTCCTTGTTTATAGTAATCATTTCTAGGAAAATATGCCTCCAATTAACAATTGCAGGCTAAAATGTCATCACGTGCGATGTCACATGAGTTTAATTTCAGCACACAATGAACGTTTTACCTTGCATTAGTGATTAACTTGCTCTGCAACGCACATGCTATATACGATACATTTCATTGTAATCAAGCAGTAAATTATGTCAATTACAGCATGAATCTTGGCAAAATGCGTTTGTTGGTGACATACTTTAAATATCCATGAAATTTAGCTTCTTTGCAAAAATGAGGTGATCAGTGATGTCAGTGCAGGGTATACAGTACTGCAGGTCTTCACCATATCAGCACCAACCTGTGGAATTACACCATAACAGCGCAAACCCTGATGTGCCCACTATCTTTGATCACACATGAACTGATCACTCCCTCAAAAAAATGCATACCATTTATCACTGTGCTCTGGGATTCATTACTGGTTATGAAATAGGATTTATCGCTGCACTCTGTATTCCCTTGCGGGATACCCAACCTTCTATGTAGGCAGGTTTTCACACTGGTAAAGCTGTTCTTGGGCTGCTTCCGTCATTACTTTGTGAAAAGATGCTCACTAACACAATATGCTTTATGCTTATATCATAACCTACAGAGGCAAATTCCAAGGGCAAGAAGAACAGAATTTTGGGAAAACGCTTTCACATATGTGCCCGCATCCTCCTGGAATGATTTTTGAAAGGATTTAAAATACAGTAAAGGACTATCTATCAGCCAGTTGTTCAAAGGTAATCTGATAGGATTTTGGTTATCGATTGGATACAATTTTGAAAATGGGTAGTTCTTTTGAAAGATAGATTGTGAAATCGGATTAGGTCATGTAATCCAATCATACTTTTCATCTGGATCAAACCTTCCGTTTGTGTTGTTCAAATAGGATCGTGATAACTAATACAAAAAAAACAACAACAGGATTTTCCTGATCCCAACAGGGTGTAGGATTTCAAGATCAATTTTTAAGAAGAAAATGCAGCAAAACTTAAAAATTGGTCAAATAATAAAATTGTTTCATTTTGTGTATATACTTTTATTTATGTTTTGCACTTGATTTGTTGAATTGTTTTAGAGATGAAGTAGATCAAGTACTATCAATTAAGCCTTTCAATATAGTAAAGGAAAAACCAAAATAAAAATAAAAAAATGATCTTGTACGCATGCATGAAATATACCCCGAAACAGATAATAAACAAATTTTCTGTCGTTCATGACTGTATGTTAATTTCAAAGAAACAACATTTTCTATTTTGTAACCTATTGGACATTTAGCCATTTTTTTTCCTTTTAAGACTTCAAATTGTATGTGTGTATGTAGGGGAGACTGTGCTTGATGTCATACTTTTTACACATGTATATTATATACATGAATCGTCTTTCTATTAATTTCAGTAGCAAAAGATGAGTTGAGATATGAGTGACTTAAGAGCGTGTTCACCGAATGAATCAAACTCGTATGCCAATGTCGCCCATTCACCCACCACTGGAGTCAAGTTTGACCTCGCTGGGGATTTATGGTCAATTGTTTCGCTGAGCTCTTCTGCCCTCTAGTGGCCACGGAGAGAACTATGATTTAAAATTTAACGCTCCCCAAACCAGCTTCCGGTTGTAGTATTGGCGGTAATATCACGCATGTATTATATTTTATATGATATTAAATAAAGAGTCTATTGCTCCAAAGCAGAACGCAAATATAAGATTAATGGAATTCTTTCACACCGTTAACAAACTGTGGCGGTGAACTAACATTACACCAGAAATTAATGTGTTAAAGTGTTTTCTTTTGAAATGTCACGTGCATGTGCGACATTGTTGACGGGGTCTAACTTAACTGCGCATTTATCGTTTGACAGTAAGGCGACCGAGACTGGACTAACTGATTCCAAATGTCTTTTCTGATGACATTTTGTACTTTAGTCGTCAGAGTATTGTGTCTGCCTTTGTACCTGCTGAACGCCGCGGGCTTGTACAAACTCTACAAACGTGTCGTTCCGCGTTGCCTGTATCGTGTGTCCAAGCTGTACAACAAGAAGATGCACGAGAAGAAGCAGGAGCTTTTCGGGTGTCTGTCCGAGTTCAAGCAGCCCGGAAAACAGCTCACCATTTTGGAGGTCGGCTGCGGTACCGGCTCCAATTTCCACTTTTACCCGGCCGGTTGCAAGGCAAGGCTACTCAACTTTATGTGTATAGCACATTTCATAGACAATGATACCTCAATGTGCTTCGCATAGTTCAAAATAGAACATTCAAAGGCATTTACAAACAAAAGAAACTAAAGAAAAGACATTAAATGCAAAGGGAAAAAAACTGAAAAAAAGTCTGACATTTAAAAGCAAAATAAAGAAATAAAAGTAATTTACTAACATTAAAGAACTACAGCTCCAGAACAAGAATTTGGGCAAACTGTTGAAAAAAAATCGATCGATACCAAAATATCAATTTTCATCCAGAGTGATCAATTTTAAGTATCGATCCTCAATCTAAAGTATTAGTATTTGCAATTAATATATTAATCTACAATGTTTGAACTCTGCGCTCCACTAATTGACTCAAGTCTGTATAATCAGAACCCTAACCTAATCCATTTAGCATTTCTTCAATGTATTCAGGACTTAAGCCATTTAACTCATTCGCTGCCAGTCATTTTCAGACCCTCTTTTATCCTAACGTTTGAAAAAAATTTGAGAAAAAATATAAATAAATTCCTGGGATTGAATGGCTGGACTGTGAAAACACAAGTAAATTTGTCAATGGCAGTGAATGAGTTAAAGATTTATAGATCAGTAGCATAATTTTAAAATCCATTCCACAGCTGACTGGGAGTCAGTGTAAAATTTTTAGGACTGGAGTAATGCTGTATGTTCGGACCTTTCTGTGCAAGGTGATCTGCGCGGACAACAACGTACACTTTGAGAAGTACCTGCACAGGAACATGCTTGAGAACCCGCACGTCACGTATGGGAAGTTTGTGGAGGCCTCGGCGGAGGACATGCGCTCATTCGAGGACGCGTGTGTGGACGTGGTGGTGTGCACGCTGGTGCTCTGCTCCGTGGACAATGTCCCGCAAACTCTGAGGGAGGTGCGTCGCGTTCTGAGGCCTGTAAGTCAAGCTCCTCTAATAGGATCATAAACGTATATTATCCGTTGTTAGATTTTATATTCCTGGATTTTACATCATGTGTTCAGGCTTTGGTTATTTGCTTGTGGGGCTCATATGAAACATTAACAAAAGAAGAGGGCTTGTCTTCATTAGGGTCACAGGTGAGCGGCAGCCCATAAAAAGTTGACTTTGGGGTGGAATTCGAATCAACAACAGTAGAATTAAGTGCGTGCGTGATTTAGTACATTTTTCACGTTAAAGCGAAGCGGGTGCAACCCTGAACAGCAAAATAGCAGGCAATTTAATAAAGGTCTTATTCACGATGCTACACAGCTAACAGGACTGAAAATGAAACCTGGAAATGAATTACGGTACATTATGCCATACGTCAGCTGGGAGAAGTGGCCTATAAGCTTAATTGTATTCATATAGTATAAAATATTTATAATATGTAATGTTATTTCTGTTTTCACAATAGTCAGTCCCGAGTTTTGATTTTGCCGTTTGAGGTCTGCACAACAAATGTTCTCAAAATTACATTACAATAGGTATTTCCTTTTTTTTTTTTTTTATCAATTGAGCTTTGCTAAAACACGTTACAACCCATTCAGAAATACAAAGATTAAACTAAAATGTACTGTATATTTGTGTTTGAAATTGCCCCGCTGTAAATTGTTATCTGGTATACACAATGTGAATTTAAGAAATAAAAAAATGTTGATTACATAAAAAAGAAAACCAATTGTCCATTTGTTATGCTGTAGTGTTTTTTGGTGTGTGTAATAAAATCCTTGCTTCAAGGCTCTGGTATTAACCTGAAAAAGATTACTCCTCCTAATTTGAAATTTGCTCCTTCCTCAAATGAAGTCACTGATTAGTAAAACAGCTCCGCAAAGAAAAAAAAAGTGATTAGAAATCACTAACCTAACCCCAAGCTGATCCCACTTATCGGTAGTCCATATACCAACCATCCTTTTTCTTTAGTGCTTGTCCTCATTTGGGTCATAGATTAAGCCAGTCTCTACCGATTTTGGGGCAAGAGGTGGGGGGGGGGCATGTATGCCACCTCACATTCATAATGTGAGAAACATGCAAACTTTACATAGGTGGGCTGGAGCTCAGAATCGAACCCACAATCTTAAAACCGTTAAGCAGATGTACTAAATTGTCTTAGCAGCACAAAACAACGTAAAAAAAAAAGAACACCCTCCAAATAAATGTTTAATACTAACCAATATCTGCCTTGTAGGGCGGAGCCTTCTTTTTTCTCGAGCATGTTGCCGCAGAACCTTCGACGTGGACATATTTCTTCCAGCACGTCCTGAAGCCTGTGTGCTACTACATCGGTGATGGATGTGAGGTCACCCGGGCAACATGGACACATCTGGAGGCTGCCGGCTTCGCTGACCTCAAACTAAGACATATGAACGCGCCACTCATCTTCCTCAACAAACCACACATCATAGGCTATGGTGTAAAATAGATTTGTGGCCCACTCACCTGACACCAGAGGCCATCTCTCGTCCATAATTGTGATCACCAGGCACTTTGATGCTCGTTTTATTTTTCAAGGCAAGGGATTCCGAGCACATTTCATCCATACAAAACGAATACAATTTTGATGCACTAGAAACCCTATTCATCAATCTGTGGGTAACGCAGCTCTTTATAACGCACCAAACAATATTTGCTAACTTGTGTCCTAAGGCACACACTAGTACAATGTGATTCCCCCCAGCCAATAAGTGAAGAAAGTTATTGGCTAAGTAATCATGTAAAGATATTAATTAAATATCTTATACTGGAGCCTATCACAACTGACTTTGGGTGCGAGGTAGGGTACACCCTGGACTGTTGAAGGAAGTACCCCGAGAAAACTCAAGGGAAAATGTAGGCTCCTCGCCACCTCACAACTGTGAAGCAGACGTCACGTAACAATTATCATTTGCACACTGGGTACCCACACACTCAATTTACTGCATGGCAAGCAAGGGGGCCCACTGACAGGAGCAGCTACGCAAACCAAAATGCGAATACACAAGACACTGTCTGTTTGAATGGAATGAAAGAAGTTAGCTGTTGTGTCATGTTATTGTTAATATTATTGTGTTAATATTAAAACCAAGGTGCTGCTGACAAGTCGACTGGACGCTAATTAACATAACCACCAGAACTGGACTATCATTTTACTTTTTTTTTTTTAAATAAGGGATAATAGTTGAATTTGCATTATTCTGAGGCATTTTATTTTGAAATGCAATATCAGATCTGTGTGAAAGTACTTCGGTTGGAGCCCAGCAGTGGTGTATTGCGTGGCCCAGAACTAGTCCAGCGACACTACACTACCGCTATTGTATTCTATATGGAGTTATTGTCGAAGTTACAGATTTCAGCGGCATTTTGTTTGAAATACAACATCAGATCTGTCGGAGTCCCGGCATAGTGTAGTACTGGTGCCCCCCTGGAGTGCATGCTTCTGGGAGTGTGGTTTTTTTCATCGAGAATAACGGTCAAATTAGCAGATTTTAGATATGTTAAATACACCAGATCTGCATGAAAGTACTTTAAAGCAGGGGTCCACCACCAGGCCACGGACCGGTACTGGGCCGCACAGATGGAAAAAAAAAGTACAGTACTTTTGGTTTATTTATTGACCGAAGCTGAAAAACATTTTATTTTGAAAAGTGACCGGATTCCAACCGTTACATCCAGCTATGACTGAATCTTAACGCATGTCAAGTTGCTTCCGTCGCGTAACGCTAATATTAAAAGCACAAGCTAGCAAATGAGTCAAATAAACCGACGTATTTGGAAAGTTTGGCCACCCCACTCCCGGGACGGGGAATAGATAAAGGTATAGACTTGTATGAAGCGGTCCGTGTCAGAAAAAAAAGGTTGGCGACCACTGCTTTAAAGTACCAATTGGTTGGAGTCCCTGGTTGTCGCAGATCTGGACTGGTTCTAGGTCAAGGCAAACAAATATACAAAGAAAAAAAATGTGTAGACCAGTCAAAAGTTGATGGACTTTAGTTCGTGTTAAAAGTGATGCAATGGCGCTATCGTGTGGCAAGTGAAGCGCATCAGACATTAGCCGATTAGTCCATGCGTAATCTCATAAGAGGCGTATTTTCTTTCCTTCACAAACCTGACGAGGATTGTCGAGATCTATCAAACATGAGGTCTTTCCTTTTGAAAGCGTGCCGGCTCCTTTGCTTGTTGTTGACTTTGCCTTTATGCCTCGCGGATGCACTGGGATTACTTGCCACCTACAAGCGTCTCTTTCCACTGCTAGTCTACAACATCACATTTTCGTATAACGACAAAATGCACCGCATGAAGAAAGAGCTCTTCCGGAACGTGTGCGGTTTTGCCAACAGCAACGGTTCACTACGCCTGCTTGAGATCGGCTGTGGGAGCGGGGCAAACTTCCAGTTCTACCCGTACGGATGCACGGTGCTCTGCGCGGACCCCAACCCGCACTTCGAGACTTACTTGAAGAAGAGCATGGACGCCAACAAGCACCTGACTTATGAGGCCTTTCTAGTTGCCTCTGCAGAGGACATGAAGGAGCTGGACGACGAGTCTGTGGACGTTGTAGTGAGCACGTTGGTGCTGTGTTCTGTCAGGGACGTGAAGCTGGTTCTTCAGGAGGTTCGGCGTGTGTTGAAAACTGTGAGTGTCCACTGAGGTCAAGCTATTGTAACCCTAATAAGTTGTTCTACCTTATCAGAGGGCGTGGTATGGCGGGCTACAAGGCAAAATCAAGTTCGTGCACTTCTGGTGTCTTCCTTGCCAAAACAACCGACACGGCGGGACAATATTTCATTACGTCTTTTCTTTATTTCAACAGCCTCGCTCTAATGCACACAGTCTCTCTCTCTCTCTCTTTTCTTCTTAGCTCATAAAAATGTGCAGAGCCAATGCAACTCAAAAAGGAACAAACACTCAAGCAAAATCAAAATAGGTACATATACTAAAGCACAACACTGTAGCATGTTAGGAAAACAATAAATACAAAATAATATATGCAATCCCAAAAATTAAAAAAAAATGGCCCCCCTTACTTTATTGACTTGAACTATATATTTAAAGTGAAATGGTTAAAAGAATGTATAAAAACTCCAGGATCTTTATAGTATTTTATCCCATATAATATTTCAGTAATTTAGGAGGTCTTCAATTCTTACTATCTTGCAACTATAATGTTGTGAAAATGCCTGTTGAATTGTCAAAATTTTACCAACAAGCTTTGTTAGCATGGAATATGTGTCACTCACATAATCTATTATTTGGAACAATGAATGTATTCTTAAAAGGAACAAATCACATTATATGCAAAACTGGAATGATAAAAACATTATTTTTGTGAAGGATTTATTTAACTGTGATGGTCAACTCCTTAGTTATGCAGACTTTTTAGCGGAAAAAGCATTCCCTGTTAAATTTAAAGAATTTGACTCTGTCATAAAGTCCATTCCAAGCGGAATAATAGTATTAACGAAAGGTTATAAGAAACAAAATGAGCAACCTGAAATTGGAAAAGTACAGTATTTGCAAATCTTCTCAGTGCGACGCACCCGTGCCACTCTGAACTGAAATGTCATATTAAATAAGTACCATCATACCAATAATCACCCCAGTGCCCATCACATCTGAGAATTGTATTTTTTTTTATTAATATAGAAAACAATTGCAATTTCCACAATCTTGACATTGAATAGTCCAAGCGTGGTTGAGTAACCTGTCTGACAGGCTGCATACAAAAAAACATCACTGTTGCCATCAACACCACGTGACCCAATTACCATAATGAACAATAAAAACATATTTCGGAGTATCATCCACACACAAAGCTCGACTTCATTTCATCGGTTGATGGCCTCATTTCTGTTTGCATCGTCTATTCTATTGGGTGAGAGGTGGCTCGCACCTTACACCGTAAAGTAATGACAGGACTGGCATGACACTCTCATTCATACCCACTGGCAAATGTCGTCTTCAATGTAACCGAAGTAATAGTTTGTTTTGGACAGTGGGACCAAGCCACACAAAAAGCACAACTTCCACACAGAAAGGCCTGAGCAACATTCATCGAAACGATCAAAAACATCTTGTGTCACAATGTAGTAGTCTTGGAAGAAAATGTCGACACTAATACTTGTCTTCCAGGGTGGAGCCTTCTACTTCATGGAACATGTGGTGTCAAAGCCCTCAACCTGGACGTTTTTCCTCCAACACACAATCGAACCTTTGTGGTTCTATATTGGAGATGGCTGTATGACCACAAGAGCGACATGGAAAGATCTCGAGTCAGCTGGCTTTTCTCAGCTCCACTTAAAACACATTGAGGCTCCAGTGACTTCTGTAATAAGGCCCCATATTATGGGCTATTGCATCAAGTGACTGCAAGTGACATTTCAGACTGCCTGTTCTCATCCCAGCAACTGTAACCAATGAACATACTGCTGTGGTTAATCCCACCGTGCAATTCACAAATAAAACTGTGCGTAAGCAAAAAGCCCAAAATCATTTTACTCCCAAAAATGCTTATATTATTTACTTCTATTTATTTTTTGTTTTGTGTGACTTTATAAAAAAAAAAAATGGCCCGACAGGAAATGTTTGCCTATCCTGACCCTCACTAAGATGTCCATTTATGCCAAAAATGATTAGCAAAAACAGAGTGAAAATATATATTATTTACTTTCACAATCAGCAACATTTCATACACTGCTGCACAGCCCCACCCTTTCATAATGGAATAAAATATTACTCTGACATTGTGCAAACATTTTGTCCAGATTGTCTACGACAGCAATGGCCAATGAACAATCACACAACATTTCTGTTACCCTTTATATCCCGTTGCACAAAGATAAGGAATGAAAACTGTAACATTTCCTTATTGGGAATAAGAGATTTCTCTTTTGTGCAGCAAACATGTTCTCATAGAACTAATACAGTCAATTCTGTAAATGCTGTTGGTAGACCTAAAAAAAAAATCCACCTATCAGCATTTTTTTTTTTTTTTTTTAAACAAGAACATTTAGAAATTGAACAACTTTTAGAAATTGAGAGTCAAAAAGCAAAAGCTCATCATTTCAAACCTCCCAGTTTAAAAATATACACAACTATAAATGTTATAGCATTAGTAAATTTAAAAAAAAATAGCTGGAAAAAAAGTCCAATTTTTTGGTTTTTTTTGTTTAGATATATGAATATATCATTGCTATATCGAGCGGAGTAAAATCCGAAGAGCTGAGATCTGTTCTCGCTGACACACAAGTCTCTGCACTTGCACAGTTTATCCTGTTTTCACACAATAAAGTTCCTTTAAACTTTTGAGTTCTTCGATCAGGGTTTTGTTTTGGTTCTCAAGCACTGCCACTCGATTCTCAAGGCATTTGACATATTCCTTTTTCTTCCGCCGACACTCCCGGGCTGCTTCCCTGTGATGAGGAAGAAGGAGCAAAGCAGTAAGTCCAACTAAAAGGATTTTTAACAAAGTAGTTACCAAAAGTTTTTTTTTTTTTTGCCATTTTGCTGTAAGATGGAGATGCTGCACGCAATCACCTGTTTTTTGCGAGTCTAATTTCCCTCTTCACAGTTGGATCCTCACTTTTGCTCTGCGGCAATCCCAAGGACGAGGCCATCACTAAGGCTTGGGGCAGCGAGCCCGATGTTGGCGTTGAACGAATTTGGTACGTTTGCACTTCTCCCCCTGCATCTTAGAAAAACAGCATCATGACTGTGGTCACTCGTGTGATGGCTTAACAACAGGTCACATTTTTGGTATGCGTGTGCAGGACACAAACATTCCATCTTAATATGTCATGCTAGAAAGAAAAACAACATTTCACTTTCGGACTACGGTAATACAATCGACTAGGGTGGGCTGATTTATTAATTTTATAGATTAATTGAAGTTCATTTCTCAGGATTTATTTTTGAAAATTCTTTAGACACTTTAGTCCAAAGCACATCCTTGCTGATGTGCACTGCTTTCACGAAGGCAGTGGTTATTAATCTTGTTGGAGGTTCTGAACTCTACAAGTTTCATACATGCATTCACGAAACCCTTAAAAATTGGGAAAATAAAAAAAAAAGGTTTTTTTTGTTTTTTTTCTATCCCAAATTCAAAACAGGTACATAATACAGTGATCCCTGGCTACTTCGCGCTTCAACTTTCGCGCCCTCAGTGCATTGCGGATTTTTCAGAAGCATTCATAAATTAAAAATGAAACAACACAGCCATATCCGGAGCTATATTGCAGAAAGACGCATTGTTTCAAAGATATGAGTTGACTCAAAGGCTTTGTACATACCCGCAGGCACTCATAAAAGGCGGTGACTGGTTCCCAGCGCGAGATCTTTATTGATAATGTTGTGCAAAGATAAAGTTAATGCATGATCCCCGGCGGCCATGCTTCTTCATTTTTGAAATGGAATAGGAGGAAAGAAGAAGAAAAAGCAGGCGAAAAAGAATGAGGGAAGAAGAAGAAGCAGCGGCCGCTTTTACTTTCACTTTTCACGACGGCGACAAGCGTTTTAAAGTGCAGGATTGGATAAATTACACTATGGCATTCTAGTTAAGGTAAGTCAATTTCATGATAAAAATTAAAACTTTAACGTAGTTTTTAGCGAACGTTCCGCCGTGCTCGTCAGCTGCCGCGGTCGGTCGAAGCTAAATTCTGATCACAGCCTGCCAGCTTGGTATTCATATTCTTCATTTAGCATTTTTATAGTTAAATTGATTGTTTTGACAAGTACTTAGAAGTGTGGGAACCATGCTGGGGTTCGCAACAGCGTAACAGAGGCGCAAATCCCCCAAAATAAAACTGAACAATAAATATCATATAAAATAATAATCCTAATCAGAAGTCCGACTCTACTTTGCGGGTTTCACATTAACCGCGATGAATGAGGGATCACTGTACATCAGTGCAGAAAATGAGCCAAATCACTGTTCAAACAAAACCAACAGATTATGAATTTTACTGAAAAATCCACACACAATGCATATTTCCTGCAAGTCGAAGGAACGATAGTTTGCTTAACGCGAACGTTTGTTAAATGCAACTTGACTTGCAGCGATAAGTTCAGGGATGCTCGGCTTCACCGTGGTAAATGCCGCGCTCGGATCATTTTTGCAACAAAGTTTTGTTCCTTTTCTTTCGTTTTTGTCTACTATGCTCAAAAGGGATCGCTCGCAGAGATAACGTCACGCACAGCGTTTAAAGCGCAAGTCAAGTCAAAAATGTCCTTCGCAATGATATGTTCTATGTGCCCCCACTAGTCCAAACACGGTATTCTGATGAATATTTAGCATCGAATTTGTCGAAAAACAACAAAGAAGACTAATCCAGCCGTTTTCAATCATCAATCGCTGCTAACTGCCGTTGAGTGAAATCATCTCTCACCCTGTACAACCACCTGGTTACTTGGTACCAATATCTGTTGGCCGTCAGGGGTCTGAGCATACTGGAGGATAGTTGTGCCCTGCTGGCCTCCAGTCGGGTTGGCCATGGCAACCTGAAGTTCCTGAATGCCATCAGGTCCTGGATTTGTCAGCTGGATTGTTCCATTAGGAGTTACGGTAACTGGAATAGGCATTTGCATCAAAATCAGGACGCATCTTTTGCATGGTAGAGCAGAGCGCAGTCGAGGAACGTTACTTACTGTACTGGCCGGTGGTGGTCTGATAGATGGGCGCAGGTATGGTGACGCCCGTCACTCCTGTTGTTGTCGAGCTGTCCTTCCCCTCGCTGTGTGGGACACCCTCAGATGAAAGTTCGTTTAGGATTTTTCTAATGTGTGATGAACAAAGAAGCGTCAGACGATTAAAGCTGCTCTGACCTCAAAGCAATTGTGTGTTGAGTGGGAGCTTTTGGGTTTTCTCACCTGTATGACGGTCGCCTGGCCAGGAGCTCCCTGGTCTTTTGTGGTGTGGTTCCACTTTCTGACGAATCCTGAGAATCTTCACTATCTGAACCCTTGATCATAAAAGTAAATCAGCATTAAGAATCTTAAACAAGACTGACGGTCTGGTTGAAAGTAGCGCTGTGCGACATACTGTATATCAGTGCGATATAAAAAACCAACCGTATGATGCAACCCCATATCATTTATATTAGTGCCCCAACGATAAATCCTTTTTAAAAAAAAAATCATAATCGTCCGGAGTTTTGCCGGACGAAACACATGCGCAGCTGACAGAACGTTATTCGATGCAATGTCTGCAAATACGATGACGTGCTTTGACACGAGAAAAGCGGAAAGCATAATGCCACGGTTTGGTTTCTTGCAACTCGGAAAACATTTTTTTTTCTTCTACAGCTGAAAGACAAAAGGAATTGTACAGAGACAACGTGGAGTTGCAACAAAGCACCAAAGTTATATCAAAACCACAAAGTGATGAAAAGGGGAAACAAATTGTCTTTTAACAGTACTCATAAGAGATTGTCTCTAGCCTGCTACTTGAAGTACTTTGTTGTTGTTATCTAATTCTTTGCAGTTTCTTGCGTTCCTTGAAAACTAGTGGGTACTACCAGATATTTTGATAGTTTGCTATTTTTCCATATGATTATTTTATGTAGGCTTTTTTTTTTTTCAACCGGTAATTGTTTTTTCAGTATAGAATATTCGTTTTATAAACAACTGGAGAAGAGATAAGAGAAACTTGCCATTCATTTAATTTAATTTTAAGGAAAATACTATTTTGGTACCTATATTGTTACACACAACACTATTTGACAGTAGTCATGGTCTGACCTGTGAAGTCTGTGTCTGTGGAGCTTGAATGACCGATGACTGTGGAGACTGGATCACTCCTTGAACCTGTAGCTGGCCCCCTGGCAGCTGGACGAGGGTCACAGGAGAACCACCAAGTGACATCTAGACACACATAAAAAAAACAACAAAAAAAAAACACATCCTTTGTCTTCAAAAGCTCAGTGATTACAATGACACTTTGTTCAAATGTAATGATGAATCAGTTAACAGTTGACCAATAAACAATGATGAAGATTTAAGGCTGTTAAGTGTGTGTTCCAAAGTTGAATTATTGTCGCTAATGGATTTAGCATCTCTGAGTCAACACCACAACAGCAAACAAACTGAAATGAGGAAGATGTGAACCGTCGCATAAGGAGAAGAAAGTAACGAATATGCAATTGAGTCAGCATGTAAGCATGTTACAGTTCTGAGAAACAAGCCGGAAGGCAACACAGGACACGGCAATTATTTTCCCCTTTAAGGCAGAAGTCGAACATTTTCTTTTCGGTAATATTGTGTATGTATATGTGTTTAACGAGGATTTATTTTTACCAACAACCACCTGGCGTCACATTTGAGTCCAGTCTGCGCTGTATTGTTTTAAACAGTGAAGATAATTTCAGGACTACGGTCAAACTTCAATTTGGCTAACTTTAAAAAAATAATCAAATAAAATAAATCCCATTGAGATCAATTACTTTTGGAATAATTAGTTCCCAAATCCAAACTGCTGCCTATATACTTGTAAATCCCTTACTACCTGTACAAGAAACAATATTGACTGTCACAAATCTAAACACTAACACTGGAAAACAAACTATATTCCTGCTTTGAGAGTGAGTCACCTTACTTCAAGGTAAGTCTGAGTATTATTCTTTCTTTCTTGGTGGTCCGTTCCAAAGTGTCAAACAATGCATTGGAAGAAGCAAATGGCATGGAGATTGATGATGCTTGAAACCGAAAGGGGTGGGGCATATTTTTCACAAAATTTAAACCTAATGTTGGGTGTGAGCACTTCCAATAATAGTATGAAACTGAAAAAGGCTAGAGAATATTGTTCACACTACAGCTTTTAATATGCGAGCTTGTGGACATTTGAAAAGGTCTAGGATGCTTGACATTTGTAAAAACTCTTAAGAACATCATTAACTTCAAACTATGACAATCTAAATTTGAGAGGTATTCATTTAACATGTGTATTGATGGATTCACAGGCAGGCAGGCACTTTAAACGTCCTGTGATGTGAAAGTCATTATTAATGAGGAGTAAAACTACTGGTCAGACCAATTATTGAAACAAATTCGCTTTTCCATTAACGTTTCACCCCCCCCCCCCCCCAAAAAAATCACACAACTTTTGAGGCATTCAAAACGTGTAGTACCACTGGAGCTGAATTTCCCCTTGAGGGAGACGAATAACCAGTACAATAAATTCATTTGTAAAGGTTTGGGAGACCTGACCTTTGTAAATAATTCTAAAAACACAAGGAGCGTCAAAGCACGACAATGCATAATTTCATACTGTATTATGTAGTAACAGAATTTGAAGAAACAAGCTGGATGGATGGATGCAATGGATTGATTGGTGGATGCGATGGTTATTCGTCTTTTGAGGGGAATTATTATTGATGTTGATGTGTGAAACTAATGTTGGTTTAACTTCAGACCATTTCTAACAACTTAAGTATTGAAGCAAGCAACAACAGGCATCACTTCTCCGATTGGCAATTTTCCAGCCACTAAGAAAATGGTAATTGAATGTATCGGCAGTTTTTCCCTACTATCAAATCATGCTTTGCCCAACGGATTAAGTTGACGTACTGATCGTTTTGACCCACAAGAGTGCCGTCCTTTTCGGCCACTCTCGTTAGTCCCTTTTTAAAGTCCAACTCTGGACAATTATATCGGTTGTAGGCCCCACACTATGTGACGTACTTTAACAAAACCCCCTTCGCCCTATTGCAAGTTGGTGTGTCCAAAATTTCAAAAAAAAGTGGACGACACCAACTGAAACGTTGGCTGACAAGCGTTCAGTCTTGTGCGCGCAGTCGGTTTTGCGTGGGCTAACGTTCGTTGCAATAAAAACAACAAGAAACAAGAAAAAAAGCGGGTGTTGACACTTTGAAGCGCTCAAATCAACAGTTAGCGATGAACGCGCGAGGCAAGTCCCGCCACTGTGCTTCACAGGACGGACGAACTTGTGTAAGTCTCTGGTGAGCGAATGTGTGCAACTCTGTCACTGGCATTCGGTTGGCCGCGTCAAGAGACGTCAGCGACACGGGGGAGCCATTAAGCGAACTCCACCTTACCTTATTCGTGAGGCGCAGGGGAGTTAAACGAAGCAACAGCCGCCATTACGATCACGGCGGAGCAGGCGGCGACCGAAAAGGCAACAGCCGGGACCGACTTACCTTTCAAAGGCCGCCGAACAGCTCCCGATCACGGCGTGGGCTTCGGAGAATTCGTATTTAGACTTTCACACAATAAATACTGAGGAAAGTTACTCCGCGGGTTTGCTCAAAAACCTTTTAAACTCAAATTTCTAAATACAACCGGAGTTGCCGGATACAGTAGGCTTGTATCCAGCCTGAAATTGTTCACAAAATATCTAAGATCAATAGTGTCCTCCAGAAAAAAAAAAACTGACGTCATAAATTTAGGCCTCGTACGGCAGAGTCTCTGTGACAAAGTACGTCACAGAGGATGGAGCACGTCACCCCGCCTTCCGCCCGCCTCCTTTTCTTGTTCCTTGCGGTTGAACGGCAGCTCACGTCCATTCAGTTGCAATAACGCCCCTCTGGATTAACTCCATCACTACACACGTCAGTTGTCAAATCATCCACACATTTCATGCATCCACCCATCCAATATCTCATTATCATAACCGCTTTTCCTCAATGGTTCCCAATTGAGCCAAGGTATAATGGGTTTGGATTTTTCATTATAGTTTTTTTTTATTATTTTGTTTTGACTTTTATTAAATTATTTTTAGTCTAACTAGTTTTAAAGATAAGTCAACCCCCCCAAATTTTGTGGCCATAATATGTTCTATGCGCCTTCACTAGTCTAAACATGGCATTCTGATTAATATTGTGTTTGTGGAATATGAGTTAAGCAGCAAAATCCACCTGTTTTTAGCCATCTCAGGGGGCAGCCATTTTGTCAGTTTCTGTCCACTGAACATGAAATCACAGTTGCTCAGGTCTCAGCTAATGACCGGTCTGGTGTGCTTCTGGAAATTATCCCGTTTCGCTTAATTCGACTTATTTACTACAAATCTCTCTTGTGCATCCATGCAAGCGAAAATAATAGAACGGTTAAATACTCCATTACGATGGCATAAGGTACAATTAACCTGTGTTTTATAAGCGATTTTTGTCATGAAAAATATGTAATCCTAACACAGACCCACACAGCAAATAATAATTGTATGAACACAAGTGCAAACCAGTGCACAGGCTCACCATAGATGATTACATATTTTTCTTTATTTTTTGTATTAGTTTTACAGTAAAAAACAAAGTACAATTGAGCAAATTATAAAATCAGTGAGAACAAACAAAAGGGTGTACCACCTGGATTTCTGGACTACATTGAGTTGAACTGCCTCCTTTCGTGTAATCACATTTTCATGGACCAGTTAAGAATGAATCAATACTTAATATTTATACAACATGCTGAGGGTGCATACACAATATCAACAGAACAACTCAACAGAGATTAATATCGCCTTAAGTACTTTTGAAATGTGATCAGTGACTTCATAGTAATTAAAAATGCATGAGCATTGTTGACCAGACTGTGCAAGCTTGAACTAAACTGCACTGTCATCGGGTTTGCATAGTGTGTAAAAACTGACAAAGAAGAGCAGGAAGCCAAAATAAGACGTGTAGATTGCTTAGCAATGCAGGTAGAATGTAGATGGACATTATCTGCTCCTCTTTGTTCATTATGTTTATTAATGATTTGCACCAAGGGACCACCTGGTCCATCCCTGTGTTAGCTGAGTTTGGTTCCCTGAATATATATATACACGCACATATCTATATTATTAATATAGTATTATTATTTATATATATATATATTTATACATCTCGTTCCCACTTTTGCCTCAAGATGAGACGCAGCATTATGTTTGTGCCATGCAAGCATTCCGCTGCAAAAGTAGAACACATTGTCAAAGCAAAGAATGAAGAAGAATGTGTATTTCTTCCATCAGGACTTCAACATGGAGTGAAACCGAATGACAAGTTTTGCAAACTTTGTAATGCATTCCATAAAACATGGAGAAAAAAATGGGGATAAAACACATCTTGAGATGACTTACAGTACAGTATGTAATGACAGTGCAAAGCGCTGCATTTCCAAGGGGATATCCTGCAGTGATATTTCCAACATTGTGTTAGTCAGGTTGTAATGCGACATCTAAAAACATTATCTACAAGAAAAAAGTAAAAGTTCACCACCCAGATACTACTGTCCAGTACAAAGTCGCTACAAATGATGGCAAAGAGCACAAGAAAAGCACACAATTGCAGGTCATTTGCACATGCCTCTTAATGCAAATAGTCCGTCATGTTTTGCCACTAGCGAGTACAAATCCAGATATTCGATAGTGAAGAATCCAAATAAATGACTTGCTGTTGACCAGCCCAACGACAAACCGAACTGCAAATAAACCTTCACAAAGTTCCACAAGGACAACACATTCAAATGAACCTAAAGTGGAGGAGAAAGGATGCAATCCTAGAATGTACCAATATAACATACATCCTAAATTTGGTGCAAATATTTTGAAAAGTAATAACAAAATAACCTGGCAGCCTGTAAACAGTCATTCGATTGTTCCTCCCATTGTTGTTACTCGTATAACCTCTAATTGCTCCTGATGCCACGTCATCAGCATGTGCACAAGTTGGTCCGTTACCTCGCTCAACGTCAGCATGTGATTGGCCAAACGAGGCAACGGTGTAAAGCGCTTTCAGTGCTGGGAAGGTAGAAAGGCGCATTTTTAGTGCTGCTCATTTACAATTTTTAAAAACGTTTTTTTTTATGGCCTTAAACAGTAACAGCCCTCCTGGTAAACTCATGAGCCCCTCATGCCAGATAATATGTTCCTGAAATGTTACTTATAATGCCTTATTGTTGTAGTAAAATAGATGTTTTTTGAAGAAAGTGCAACATTACATGTATCGTGTCTATTGAGGATTTACAGGTATTTATTTTGACCCTCTGTCACATGACTAATATTGCAAGTACCATCGAATTGGTTCACTCTTATTTACAGTCTTACTGCTACCGTCTTGCAGCCGAGTCAACCATCTAGGACAATTTTATACATTTATACACTTAAAAATAGCTTTACAGTAACAGTATCGAAAATACAAAGAGGCTTTGAAGTGCAGTACAGGCCTCTTATTTTAATCCTTTGGCTGTCTGTCGGGATTGCCAATAAAAGCCAAAGGAGAATAAACAGCCATTAAAAATAGATTTATTAAAATGAATAAGAGGAATGTATGGCTGAAAGTCTATAAGGCAGGAAATATAGTATATCAGGGCAGGAAAGCTGTGAAAACATTTGGCTTCACTATCTTAGGATATATAATCAACTAAATACATGTAACGAACAACAGACAAGCGGTTCGTTACACAATTGCTGTCAACGACTAACAAAAAAAAAAAAAACATCATTAAGGAAAACGACACCGGCTCAGCACATGCGTGTGTGTGCATTTGTTTGAAAGCTGCATGTAAAAAAGATTTCAAGTCGAGTAGTAGCTCTTTGAATCAGTGTTACCACTATGAGGAACGTGTTTCAAGAGGTTTGTGGTACTTTTTTTTTTTTTTTCTTAAAGGCAATAATACGGAATTTTAAAAAGTGGTCTTATGTGGTCAGCCAAACCAAACGTGTAAGTCAACAAGGACTTTTTTTTTTTTGGGGGGGGGGGGGGGGGGGTGCTTGTAATCAAACACTCCTGGCAGCTTGGTATTGCTGCTTCGGAATGCTATTCACAAATCTACCAATAAAACACAGTGAATATCCAAACAAAACAGGTCCAGTCACAGACATGCAGTGGGGTGTCACTCGGGGTTCTGTGACAGAACACACCAACCAGGCCCTGATGGCGTCGAGCGCTCACATATTGTAAGCAACATAGATGGGATCCAGCTGGTCTGCCAGGAACGAGTCACGAAGGTGCATGCGCTGCTTCTCCCCCCTAGAGTTGATGGGTATGACCCCGGGGTCCACAATGACAACCACCCCCACAATGAGGTGGTGCTCCTCCAGGACCACGTTTGTTATCAGAGGCACCAGGTCCAGCGCGTCCTGCTCTGAGCCACACAGCTCCGACACCACCACAAGAAGGTTGGTCCAAGTAAACACAGCACTGGGAACGACAAGATTATACTTGTTTATTTCCTGCAATCCTATAACGAAGGCTACGTAGACATGCGTTACTCAGGGCACTACTGCAGGGGTCTTCAATCCTGTTCCCCGAGGGCCGGTGTCCTACCTGTTTTCCATCTGCCCCTGCTGCGACACACACCTGATTCAAATGGTCGGGATCGTTATCCAGCATCTGCAGACCTTTGGTGAATATCTGTAGCAGGGAGAGATGGAAAACAGGCAGGACACCGGCCCTCGGGGAACAGGATTGAAGACTCCTGCACTACTGCATTGCATACTGTGTAGTTGGTGTTTGGCGTGTGAGCACTAACCACAAAAATGAGGGGGGGGGAAAAAAGTGGGTCAGGTAGAGCCTACTGTAAGTCAAAAAGCCTCACCTCTCAGCGATACTGCGATGGGCACGAGAGACCGATATCTCAATATCAATGGGGTGGTAGCGAAGGCCTCGCAGCTCCAAGGTCTCGTCCAGTGAGCCCACCACAAAAAGAGCATCATGACGATCTGAGCATGCAGATAAATGTGGTATTATTATATTCTGTTGTTAACGTATGTTGTTTATGATTTTCAGTTTGTTGTGCGAGTGCCTATTTTACCCCCACTGGCATCCAGAAGCTCTGTCCTCTTAACAAAGCCCAAGTATCCAGTTCTGGCCCATAAGGTTTGTGGGTCTCCGAAGCTGAGCTTAGTATTAAAGTGGTCAGCCTGGAGACTCTCCTCTCCATAGATGGTGTAGTAGCCGCTGGCATTGTGAGGGCTATTCACCCAGATCTACAAGAAAGAAGCTCATGATTGGTCACAAATCACTTTAACGGCGGTTATGCCCAAAATTGAAAACGCAAGTTCAGCCTACTTCTCCGAGATGAGAGTCTCCAAGCGGCCCTCTGGTCTCTGGATTTACGATTATGACTCGGACGCCTGGCAATATCTGGGGTAAGAAGAAAAAAAAAAAACAGTCATAAAGTGGATAGTTTTAAAACATTAAGAAGGATTTTTCTCCAGGGCTCCAACCACTGTGCCGTGGCTCATTAGTATGTCATGACAGAAATGATCCAATTTCATTAGTTGTAAAAGAATTATTTCCAACAAATAATGCATCTTTGTTCATCTATCTTTGCCAGTGGCAGCAGTAGTAGACAGAACAATTAAATGCTCATCCACGTGATGCCAGAAGGTGGAATTAACCAGTTTTCACCGGTTGCCATTCACACAACTGAATACAGTAGAGCTAATAGATTTGTGTTCAACTACACAGGCCCAGATTTCCTGAGTAAGTAATTTGTGCCTAAACTGAGTTGAGATTAGGACATACTTACAGTATTATGCCGCTGTGAGCTTTTTCTAATGTACAATATGTGCCATGGCTGAAAAACGTATGGGAAACAATGAACTAGACAGTAACTGACCTTGCCAGACTCCATCAGGGGAAGACTTTGAGGTGCTCCTCTCTCCACCAGCCTCACTCTTAAAATGACATTGACAATAAAAGATGACATTTAAAATGATATTAATGTCGCGTATTATACATAACGTGAGCGCAGGTTTAAAAGTTGAGAATATCTCTTCATAAAAAAAGCAATCTTATTTAATTAGCAGTATAGATGGAAGAAAACAGAATGCTCATGATTGCAAAGGTATAAGATGAGGTTCCCTTAAAAAAAAAAAAAAAGAAGAATTTCAATGAAAGAGAAATTAATTTTTGATTAAACATGACCGTGTTTTCCCTTTGCAGTTACTACCAGCAAAACATACCAAGTGTGTCTAAAGCCTGGGGGTCGGTGCTGACGTTACCTGTCATGGCGGAGGGACTTCATGTCCACATACACCGTGCAGGGATCAGGACCGGTAGTACCCTACCACAAACACATGTTACGCGAGTTGCACACTGCTCCAGATTGTTGCTTAGTGAAGATTTTGCGCATATCTTTGGACACCAGGTGAAGGCGACCTACCTGCAGGCAGACAGCCAGGTTAACCCTGGAGCCAAAAGCAGTACTGACAGCTCTGGTTGACAGTCCCAGATCTTTAAAAAGCTTGGAGAAGGAATGCGTGAGGGCCAGGCGAGGGCGCTCCTCTGCAATCACTACGCAACTCCGCACGCATGACAAATTGACCCCACGGGCCTGAAAAATACATGTGCACAAAGTCTCTCAATTCTGAACACCGGCGCCAAGTTGTACTCTTCCTTTACTAAATGGATGGCCGACTGCACCTTGAGCAACTCCGTTTGCGTGCCCAGCCCTTTCGTGCAAAACTCCATGACAGAGTAAGAGCAGAAGGTGTCTCTGACGCGGTACTGACTGAGGGTGCTTAGCCACAGAGACAAACAGCTCTCCAGCTCAAAAGGAGGTATGAGGATGGATTGGTGACCTGAGTAAACACTGCAGGACAAGAAATCAAAGCAGGATGGTGTTAGAGGACACAAACAGAAGGTGCACTGCGGGTTTAATTTACTGTACCTAGCGAGGCACCATAAGACAAAGCCCAGGCCGCAGTAAGGATCCAGGCAGATGGCAATTTGGCGAGAAGAGTAGAGCTCACATTGCAGCTTTATAGAGCGGCACAGTGCACTGACTGCTGCATGCGAGATCTGAACAACAAAGAGACATTCGTGAACAAAATAGCACTTAATGGATCTGTCTGTTAATAGCGATATAGATTATATGGGGTCCAACAATTGAGCTGCATCAATTGTGGCCTATGTGGATTTATTAGTTAATAAACAAATGACTGAACAATTAGACCACTAGCTCTAATCTTTCTGCTTAGAGCATTTTTCCATTTAGATGACTAGACTCGGACTGCACCATTGTTTGTCTTGAGACTCAAGAGGAAAGAGTCACATACACTAACCTAGTAGTTCTCAACCAAGTATCACCTAAAAAAATATTTAGCTCTAAGTGTTCAACACAAACAAGGCACAAGTTTTATTCCTAAAAATTACACTTAATATCATTATAAGACTGTAATACTATGCACAATTTAAACATTGACACTGCACTTAAATATAGGAAAAAAACGGACTTATACAATGATTCAATTAAAATGTATTGCACATAAGTTAATAAAAATTGTACCTAAGTGCATGAAAACAAACAGCTCTAAAAGATTCAACGCAAATGTAGTGTACAGAACTCTACTTAACAAAAGTAGTGTACTGGCCACAATAACATTATTCACTGGGGAACATTTAAACGGTGATTCTTTGCATACCACTAGAGGGCGTCCACATACCACGAGTGGTACACGTGTACACACGAGAATCACTGCAACTGGACAACAGTATTGTGACAACTGTCCATTACACCCGCAGGAAGTGAAAAATCTATAGTTTGTCCTGGCCTTGGTACTATAACAGCTCCCACTCCTTTGGACTGCGCGACTGCCTGTGCGATTTTTTTTTTTTTTTGTCCATTCATCCAGAAGAACTCATTGATGTTGGACCAGAAGGGGCCTAAGCTCAAGAGCTACCTTCTAGTTTTTCCGCACATGTGCTTCTGAACGCATAAAATCTTCTCTCATCTCACCTTGACCCCAGTGAGCATGCCTGTCGTGGAAACGCTGAAGTCCAGATACGCTATCATCTCCGCCGTGGGCGGCTTATAGATTTGAGGAGGCCGACGGCGCGGAAGGTCATCTGCAAACAACCACATAGAGAGAGAGATTGAGCAAATATGATACTGGCGAAATGAAACATCTAAAATCTGGGAATTAACTGCTGTTTGTGAAAGTCATCGGTCGCTTAAAGAAAAGTTAAAACCAAATCATCTCAACTTATTCAACTATAGAATATGCATTTAGGAAGAATTGCATGTAGCTTACCTGTGTCAATGATTGTTGGCCATGTTTTAATGTTTACAGAGGCAGCAGCCTCCTTGGAGCGCAGAATCCGCATGAGATTTTGAGTGGTGAGGATACATGCCGCTTTACTGACCTGGTGACGCCGAGATGTTAAATGAGAGCTAAATTCACGCAAGAAACACATCTTATTTTTCAGACTTGAACAGAGTAGAACTTATCCTTTGTCTACACACTCACCAGTTACAACTTGGTGTACAACTACAGAAACTTAGATCAAATACAAAACGGCTGTCATGAAGAACTACGCAGCATGCGCAATTAGTAACGGTTATTCAGAAGGTGTTATTTTTGAATTTCTTGACGGTAGGAGAAACTTCTCATACCAACGAATGCTCGACCATGTAAACTCCTGAACGAGCATGATCGCAGATGAACACACATGAACAAACTTACGTCAATGATCATACGGACAGTAGGCAGCGTGGCCGCCAGGTTCTGAGGGTGTGGTGGCCTGACGTTGACGGGCACACAGCCAGCGTAGAGGCAGCCGTAAAATGAGGCGATCAAGTCAATACCTAACAGAATGAGATTAAGAAAAATCAGCAAAATCAATCAATCAAATCAATTGGAATAAGAGCAGCAGAACCTACCAGGCGGATAAAGTAACACCACGTTCTCGCCAGTGTTGATGCTGCCTTTCTCCATGAGCGCGGCGGCAATCTTCTCAGCTCGCTTGTGAAGTTGAACGCAGGTCGCCGTGCTCACGGCCACGCCCTGCAGGACAGGAGGGAATCACAGAGAGACAGAAAAACTAAGTTGGATGATATGTAAAGCACTTGAATTACTATCATAAGGTTTGTCAGACCAAATGGTTACCTTGGCGTTAAGCAGCACGTACAGAACATGATCTGCATCCGTCTGCGCCCTCCACTGTAGAGCCTCTGTCAAGTATTGATGCTGGGAAAAAAGGTTTTCGTTTCATTTGTAGGTAATCCTTATTAGATTAAATACAGAGGGTGTCACCAGCCACAACATTAGGTACACCTGCACAATATGATGCAAACATCAATCCTACAAAGATAATTATGTTCCGGTTTGAGTGCCACTGACAGAGAGGTAGTCATTTAACAATATGCTTATTATTGTGGTCCTGGTTTGGAGTGGTGTACAACTACACTGCAAGATATTGACAGTTGGGTAGGTTTCACCTCCCATGTCGCTACTGTATATGAAGTACCAAAATATATTTTAAAAAACGCAGTATGATACAGTGCAGATGGATACCATTACAGACTGTAACCACTACAGTAAACATCATGTTAAACTAGGAGTTTTCCGAAAGCAAATGCGTGCTTGTCTAGGATCCAGTTAGAATGTGGAGGTGTACGAAAGGAAGTGTCCAGTGAATCCACAGGAGGGGCTTTGGCCTGGATGGGACTAAACCTTATACACCTACACAAATAAGAGCTGCTGCATTCCTGAGCATACAGCCGCATAGCATGAACAAAACAAAACAAACAAAAAAAATCCAGCTTTTAAATAGAGAATTGAAAATTCAAAACAAAGGTTAAACTAGCTTATGTGACATGAAAATGCACATAATTCTGCATGTGTCAGGCAAGAACACAAGCAACCAAAATTAAAGCACAATACAGCACTGGTTAGAGCGTGACAAAAATAAACAGGGGTATGAGGGAGATACTGGAAGAGGCCATAATTCTTACCATGACGGTGGGCCACATACAGAGCTACATCCACAAAGACAAGTAAAAACAGAGAGAGAGTCGTTTTTTCTTTTACAACTCAATCTGACCTGTGGCCTACAACAGAGTCTCCATGACTAACGGTGAGCCATCATAGCGCACTCTGAGCACACGTGCGTCGAACGAGTATGTATCGATCCTCCGAAGACGGACGGGTTAAAGACTTTTAAAAGTAGGCAGTTGTTTTAAAGTAGAAGGCCAAACAAACTACCTTCCGGACGAGATCCTGGTCGTCGATCATGCCGAGCTCTCTGCCTGCCGCCTGAGCGATCCTCTTCCCTGCCACCAGATTTCCCACCATCACGGATGCAGGACCAACACCAACTACAGGAAACATAGCTCAGCTTCAGAGAACAGCTCAGCCGTGATTGGTCGTTACCTGAGAACTGAGCAGCTGTGATGTCATTTTTAGTCGACAGAAGCGACAAAATGGCCGCCCCCAGAGATTGCCAAAAAAACGGGTGGACTAACTCTTATTCCACAAACGCAATATTTATCTGAATGCCTTGTTTCAACTAGTGGGCTTGTTTAGAACATATTCTTGAAAAAAATATGTTTGGGTTCCCTTTTTGTCTTTAAAAGACATTCCCAGCTCAGATACTTGAGGTCGCTGTGGCCAAAACCACTGTGAGCACTGTTTCGGACCTGAGAGCACAAGCATTTGTTGCGCGGAGTGGGTGTTTATGATACCACCAACTACAAACCTGTCGTGCATATCAGTGTTTTCAGTCATGTTTGCAGGTCCGCGTGGACAGGGATCATCGATCATGTGAAATTGTTAAAAAATGCAAACTAAAAAGTAAAGTACTTCTCAATAAGTATGTTGCGCTGTAAAAGTACCCTTTGTGTTCACTTTGGCGCAAAAAAGAAACTAACCCTCAACTCCATCAGCCAACTAACAAACTGACACATACCTGGCTGCTTCTGACGGGGTTTAGGCAGGTTGGTGACACAAGTGTGAGGACACATGAGGATGTTGCAGGGGTGCAGGTTGCCCTCTAAGAAGAACTGCTTGGTGTCTGAGATGTGGATGCCCCCCAGAGGTGTTTTAGGTAAAGTGTTGGCTGAGACCAGAGCCAGGCAGTAGAGGCCAACCTGGTGGATACTGTCAATTGCCTGTACAGGAAAAAGGTAGAGAATGTTGACCACTTAATATACAGCACGTTTGATTTGACACAACATGTAAATCAAGACAGACTAAAACATCTGGGCTGGGCTAGTACCTGAAGTACTCGGCTCATCCACTGGAAACTGTCCTCCTCGCTCGCATCTGGCCTCTGCTCAGCCACAATCACGACTCTCTCATCGTAGAACACAGTGACTGAAAACACAGCAATCCTGATACCAGCAAGGACACACACACACACACACACATTGGGTTAATGGGTGTACTATCATCAAAGTACTCTTTTTAAAATATTCAATGTTGACAAGCAAATAGCTCATTCACACACTGATATTGCAGCGGGCACCTTTCCGCCTACACGTTCCACAGTGACCCTTCGGTTTTACGACTCCAAACCAAAACAGTTAAGTGCAATATTTCCTGGCAAAATAGGTCAATTGGAAAACATAATTGTGATTCTGGGGGCGGATGGTTTCTCTGATGCCATAGTGACACAATCGGCTAAAATGGATTTGTGTAGTCACACCTTTATTTAGAGCTTCAAATTTTGGGGTAAAAGCGGGTCGGAAAATGTCTGGCAGTGAATGAGTTAAGTAATGGAATGCAAGATGTTCCTACCCAACTCTACTTTGTCGAAAAAAAAATGATGGTGAAAATGAAATGATGGTGAAAAAGTAAAAAAAAAAAATGTTAACGTGGGCTCTGACTTATATATGGTTCTGTACTTTGGCCAGAGTTTTGACTGTGCAGGCGTATACTGTGGCACTGCAAATACAGCAATCCCACATACGTCTTAATGAAGATGAAGTACTAGGATGTTAACCACCCTCTCACCTGCCACGATACACAGTCTTGACTGGCTCCACGGCAAGTGCGGTGGCCACTAAGTCGTCAGCATTGTGTCTCCGTCCGCTCACCTGGAGGAGACCCTCGATTTTGCCCACGACAAAGATCAGACTGCCCTGTGAATGCGCAGCGGGGTTGTTAGAAAGATGGCTCATGTTAGCACAAATGTGATCAAATAGTCCAACTTACTGGCCCAACAAAGCCCAGGAGTCCCGACCGCACAAATGGAATCTCGCCGATGGGAACGCCATTAGCATTGACTGGTATCACCTAAGCACAAGGGCAGAAGGGCTAGGAAAATAAAACAAGTCCAGCAATATATGCAGGAGGAATTTTTAACTGCACTTTCCTACCTCGAAGGTGTTTTTGGTGACCCCTGGCAGGCCGTAGTACATGGTGCCACCAGCCCGGGAGTTAATTATGATCTCACCTATCTCATCTGTTTTACACAACTGAGGAGGCCCGTCTGGTTTGACTATGCACATCAGAGCTGGATACAAACAAAGTGAAGGGAAAAACAAGTTCATTTTCATGGTTTCCCTTAGCTCATTCATTTGTGCTTGAAGCTCACCTCCTGGCATGACATGCCCTACGTCTTGCACGGTGAGGGCAGAATTTTTGTCCTCAGTGTTGACCCTGATGACACCGTGGCTCAGGCCGCCCAGGGAAAGGACGGCACGGGCAGGAAGTGGTGCACCCGGTAATCCAGGTCTAACCAATAGAGAAAAAAAATGTTTTGATTTAAGCAGCATGATTGTAATAAATGGCCTTAAAGTGGAAATCAACCCAAACATATTTTTTTCAAGAATATGTTTTATCCAAGCCCACTAGTTGAAACACAGCATTCTGATTGATTTTGCGTTTATGTGCTTATGTGCTTTGCGACTGACTAGCAACTAGTGGAGGGCATACCCTGCCTCTAGCCCAATTTCGGATAAATTAGGCTCCAATTTACCAGTATCCGCAGCCCTAATGAAATCAAGCGCTACAGAAAATGGATGGATGCAAATGTGGGTCAGTGACACACCTGCGTATTGCTACTGTCATGGCCTCAGGGGATGTGGCACAAGGACAGATGACCTCAGGCTTCAGCCCGTGGGATTGGAAAACGTTCAGGAAGGCATCACAGGAAGAAACCGACCCTGCAAATAACGACAGGAGGAAATGGGCGGGGCTCAAGGTCTGACTGTGTTCTTTTGGAAGAAAAATCACTAGGATCTCTCACAGGGGTTGGCGCCATCAGCAACAATCAGCATACGTAACGACACCAGGCTGATGTCTCTCTGCTCCCGGTGGGCCATCATGGCCCAGTGCAAGTCCCGACACTTCACCAAAGCTAAACGGGCTGAGAAACAATAGTTCGTACACACGGTAGCACCTTAAAGCGTCTTGAGCAAGTAATTCTCAAGATGAGCCAGAAGTGTTTTTACCTTTGTGGATGTGAACCCTCTGCACCCAGGAGAGAGGACACGCCTTCATGACTGCATAGGGAACACTTATAGTGTGGATCCTGTTCATCACAGCCTGTTAGCAAAAAAAAAGCACCCAAATAAAAATAATGTGAAGAATTAGGCCGATATTCGTGACAGGAAACCAGAACAAACAACATGGCATGTTCTTTCCAAAATTCTTGCGTTACTCTAATTTGGTCCATTTGTTAGTTTGAATTGTTGAATTTGATGGAAAAACAATCCAGTGTTTGTGCAGCAAACACTTGTACATTTGCACATATAATGAAATTAAAGAAGTGTACACAACATTCTTTCTTCACAAAGATAAAATATATTTTTTTTTAAAAAAAAGTTCCGTTTTAACAATATGTGTGTTGCAGTGTTTAGCAACATGAGACAGACCCCTCAGTATAATGCTGGGAAGATGAGCGATCAAATAGCACCAGAGAGTAACAATATTGTAAACAAATCTAGAAATTAGATATTAATAATAACAAATGATTCATTATTTATAGTTACACATCCAAGGAGGGACAATTTTCATTTTCCTTAACTAGACAGCTCATGTTTCTGGTGCAACTGTACCCTGTCATTTGTCGTCAAGCGTACATTAATATACCTTTGCAACCATGAAAACGCACTCACCGTGAGCACCCCATGCCAGAGACCCATGTCCTTCTTACAGTCTAAAACATTCACTAATGTTTCACCTGTGACAAAGAAATATAGGACATTCATATTACGTATAAAATGATTTGTATTATCTGTGATAAACAAAACTATCATACATTCAGAAAGTCCACCCTCACTCACCCTCGCAGTAGTTGCAGGCCTGGGTCAGCGCCTGGCAGTGGGTTAGCATGGCAACCTTAGACACCGCCACACCGACCACGGTGCCCTCTTTGTTTGCCTTGTACTGTGTGAAAAGGGAGCGAAAGAACAGCAGAACAATTCAGATCAAGTGAACTCCTATTTATCTACTGTCACGTCAGAGAGGTTTTAGCCCCGCAAGTGACTGGCGAACAGCCCAGAGTGTTCCCCGCCTCTTGGCCAAAGTCAGCTGGTATGGGCTGCGGCTCCCCTGTGACCTTAATGAGGACAAGCACTATAGAAAACGGGCAAATGGATATTTCAAGAAAAGCAGCTTGGTCACCTCAATGTAGGCAGGGTCTGTGTTGGCCGTCGGAATGTGCGGCTGCCAATCTTTCGAAGGCTTGGTCAGGTACTTTGAGTCCGTAATCACCCACTTCATTCGAGGCCAGCCTGGCAGACAAAGGCATCAGTGAAGGTAAACGGATGTAAGCTTCATTTAAAAATGATTTCAGCAGATTGAGATCATCCCTGCTTGGAGTCATACTTCAAATTTTCTTGCGATATTTCTTGGCTGAAGAATTTGGTTAATTGTGTGGCTTTTCTTGATGATGAATATTTCCTTGAAGCAGCTAGGGCAAAACGGTGCACACTACTTGGCGGCAACCATCCGAGGTGCTGCTGATTCAGTCTCGACTAGTTTGTGACTAAAGAACAGCAACGTGACATCAGCTAACGCCTACATCAACACTGACCTTTGCTAACTCGCCCGGAGAGCATTAAACTGCTCAACACGACACTGGCATTGAAACGGGAGTTCAGAACATTCACAGAAAATCTCACCTCTGAATATAGCTAAAATGTAACTGTTGATCAATAGAATGTAGGCATATGTTCATCTTTAATGCCGTTTGGATTTTACAACCTTTGAACTGCATTATTTCTCCAGCGGGGGTCTTGGGTAGACCCTTCAGACATATCTCGCTGGTCAGCGCGAGGCCCACACCACAGCTACCGAGGAGAAAGCCCACCTGGCTGATGCCCGCATCCTACATGTCCAACACACACACAAGTACAATGTTAATTGTCTTCATTCCGAAGGGACAAAAAAAAACCTTTACTGTGGCAACACCTCACCTTGCGAGAGAGTGGCACCTCTATTGGTACAGGTATGACCTCAGCTAGAAGGCAGCCATAAAAGGCCACCCAGAACATCCCAGGGTCACTGTTGGGGTACACGAGTGCCACCTGCAAAGACATTAAAATGGACATTGTGTTGTTGTTGTTTTTAAAAATATAAAGCACCAGCTAGCTTGATATCATTAAAACATATTGTGGAATGCCCCTTTATGTTTGTTTTGAACATCAACTATGTGACCAGACCATTCACTGAGGATGACGCAAGATGATGAGATTGTTCTTTTTTTGATTCTCGAATTAGGGGATGGGCAGTTATGTTGAATGGAACACACTTCATCTGCCCATATTTGTAATGGTATTTGCAGCAAAATTTAAGAGTTCGTAGTGCGCGCGTGGCAGTCTCCCACAAACTTTCAAGGGAATCGGTTATGTACAGTACGTCTTGCGTCATCCTGCAAACTAACAAACCAAAACAAAAGGGCAATCAAAACAATACCTCCACCTATGCACTACACAGCCAATAACATTACGCTGTAGACGTGCTGCTTGTGTTGTGACTCTTGTGTGGCCTCACCCTGTCTCCAGGTTTAAGAATCTGCTCGTTTTTGGTGCCCAGCTTGTTTAGGAGAGTGTAGGCAAGTTTCACACTGCGACTCCATAGCTTCCCTAAAAGATGGATTACACATTTAAACGCTGCCAAAGAGAAATTATTCTAGAACATAAGATTAAACTTATGAGCCATCTTTGAAGTGTTAAACCTCAGTTGCTTGCACATAATTATTGCCAATTTTGAGATAGCGATATAATCAGGTCTTACCATAAGTCAGCGTGTAGAGCGGTTTGCCTGTGATGTCGAGAGCGGTGAGGGCGGGGCTTTTCCCCTGCGTCGCCCCCCATCGGGCCAATGCAGCCTGCAGGGCTGGGGGCCAATTACTGACCACCCCCAAGGGCTCACCCTTCACCGGGATGATCTGACGGCCTTCTGGCTTGGGTGTGTTGGGATCCGGCTGGGGCACTGAGAACATCAGAAAAGAATCATTACAGTGTGAGCGCATGAAAGCGTGGTAGTTGACAGCAGATGTGAAAAAAGAGCGACAACGCAGAAATACAATGCTAATTCGAAATGAACTGTACTGTACAGAAATGTCATTGGGCACACCTACTGTATCGTATGTGCAGTTGTGCATACAAAATGAAGAGCGGAAGTGTCTCACCTTCTACTATCTCCTCCGAGTCATCGGTGAAAAACTCACTAAGGGGGGGCCTCTTTGGTCTCTTGAGCGTGTTGAGCAGTTGCTGGATCTTTGTGGACACCCTGCTGTTCACTGGCACTCCTACAAGGCCAAGGAATAGGGGTGGTGGAGAGTTGTGGTGAATTTGCAGGAGACGCTCACACACACTCTGCTCGTGCACACACTAACAAAAGTGTAGCTGTTTGCGCATCGTATTTGCTCACAGTCTGCTGCTCCTCAGCCCACAAAATGTCACTAATCAAACTTTTGGATTGAATCCATCGGTGTGATGTTTGGGAATGAAAAAGCAGCACACGTTGAGTGGGATCATCACAAGGAAAACAAGGTGAGAGTTGGGTCAAGAGTGTTTTTGGACTGGGACTGCACGTCCACTGTGTTTATTGATTTCTGTAGGCTTTTATTACAAACAATAGGGAGAACTG
Source organism: Filicampus tigris (assembly GCF_054856515.1). Classification (NCBI taxonomy): domain Eukaryota; kingdom Metazoa; phylum Chordata; class Actinopteri; order Syngnathiformes; family Syngnathidae; genus Filicampus; species Filicampus tigris. The sequence goes on along the minus strand of NC_141225.1, from coordinate 15,702,705 downwards.
GGGTAAAAACAGCAAAGACAAGGCTGCGGACAATACACATGAAGGCATTTCCTTACTCTGGAGATTAATTCTTCCTACCAGCCAGTCAAAAACATGTGACAGAAACAAGAGTGAGAGCAGAAGAAAGCAGTACAGTCCGATTAATGACACAATTGGAATTCAATTGAGAGAAAGATTTACAGATGTTGCCACAGAGCATACAAAAAGAAAAAGTTGTGAGGGTACCGTCTGCAGTCTCCATCATGCTGGAGCGACTCTGCCCTCGACTCATCCCCCGGACCGTAGCGTTGGAGGGCAAGTCAACCCGCGGGCCTCTGGCTGGGAGGACGACTGCGGTCACATCTGGAGGTGGGGCGCTGTTCTCAGGGGGGCCTGTGGGTAGTAGGAAAAAAACAAACAAACCCAAATTTAATAGACAGTAGCATTTGTAATAGTATATGAACTCTATGAGGATTATGATGCTGCTATGACACAAGTCTAAAATAGAAGATGCTTACTACAGGGTTGATTGGATTTAGTCACACTCGATTGCATGCTTGTTTCCTCTTATGAATTAAAGTCTGTTTTCTAATATTTAACTGAAATAAGACTCTCCAAAATATCATGGCAAAACTAAGACTTTTAAGTGTTTAATTCACAAAATATGACCACTGGAAGTGGGTGGTACAGGCTCAAACTAAGATGTTAAGAAATGTAGCGGTATAATTAGTACACTATATATGTAGGAAACATTTTATAGTTAATGCATAATAATTACAAATTCTCTGGAGCAAATGGTTGACTGGAAATGCCTTTGAAAAGATTTGGGTGAAAAATGCTGTCAGAAATGGTGTGCATATTTAGCCAATCAAAAAGACAGCATGTAAAACGCTATACCGGTTGTGGTATATTTTCTTGCTTTAGACACATTTGTTTGACTGTATGAATGGACTATCCCGGACCTTTCTATTGTTTCAATATATTTTATTTTTATTTATTGCATCTTTCTGAGTTTTTTTTTGTTTGTTGTTTTCATGTGAGTTCCCACTATTTGTATATTAAACATTTTATTTTGGATGTGGTATTGATAAGACATTTGAGCAGCAAATTTAACGATTATAGTAAGTGTCATTTGTAAGGATAATTAAAGCGGAAGTCAACCCAAACTCATTTTTTCAAGAATATGTTCTATGCAAGCCCACTAGTTGAAACAGGGCATTCTGATAAATATTGCATTTGTGGAATAAGAGTTAATCCACCTGTTTTTACCCATTTTATCCCTGTATAGTGAGTAGCATTTTGGCCACTAAAAATAAAATCACAAGAATTCAAACTTATTCAAAACTATGAATTAAATTATGACCTAATTATTAAATGAGGTGAATAATAACAGTACAAATAATAAATATTCATTATACACTCTGAAATACTGTATGACCATAACCTATTTTGTGTTTGTTCCGCTAAACACAGTGTACTGGCTCACCAATGCGACTGTGAGCCATCATGTCGGTGACGGCGGCAGTGTGCGGCGGTGGCGGCTGCGGCTGGTGCTGCGGCTGCGGCTGGTACTGAGGCTTGTACAGAGGTTGGTACTGAGGCTTGTACTGAGGCTGAGGCTGGTTGTGAGGCTGCGGCTTGGCCTCTCCGTGGGACAAGGTGGAGGAGGCCGATGAGGATGTGGACGAACCCTGGGCCGAGCGGTTGATCCAACAGTCGGGGCTCTGTAGGCTGGGATTGAGCAACGGGGCGGGGACGACCGCCGACGACTGCCTGCGCACCGATGTCTCATCCTCGGAGGCCGATGAGGAGTCTAACGGGAAATGGTGTGCCATTAGGATAAAAAGTAACCGTCTAATTGAAGTGTCTAAAGGCCCGTGTGCCATCCTTTCCAACCTGGTGGCGTGCGTGTTTCGACGGGAGACGGCACATAGGTTGAACGCCGCTTGGTTGGCATGGGCAGTGCCATTTTTTCTTCTTTGTGTTTAGCCAGAGCAGCTTGTACTGCTTCAGAGTGAATATCTGAAAAGACAGGATAAAAACATGTTAATAGATTAAAAAAAGGAAATCGACTCCTATTAAATTAAAATATCTTTGTTGTACTGCAACTTTTGTCTACATTTGCAGCTTAAACTGCTTTACAATGAAGAGAATGAAGAAACAACACATTCAAGAGCTAAGTTGAATATTATTTATTATATTTCACTACTTTGTAAATTCACATATTTGCAGATTTGTTTTAACCTATCCACCATTATTTGCAGAGAAACACAACTATGTGCGTTTTTTTGTGATCAGGCCCAAGCCCTAATAGAAAAGTAAAGCCTTGGCGTCATTTTTTTTTTTATCTTGGTTCCAAGAAACTATGGTGAAGTGAGGGGAGGAGCTTCTACTAAGACAGGCAGAAGCTATGTCTAATAGAAAAGTGGTATTTTGCTGCCATTCTTGTGGTATTGTACGCAATTCGAAACCTTTTTAGGGCACGTCAATTACTCGCAATTTTTTGCTTTTCACGGCAGGTTTCGGTCCTGGACAATCATTATATATGTTAAAAGATGCATTACAAATAAAAGTTTTAAAAAGAACATTAAAGGTATGTTACGCTGAAAATGTTTAGACCCAGACATTTTTTTTTTTTACTTAATTAAACTAATCTTTACCATTATATATTTACTCATGGTCCAAAATAATATGCTGTACATCTGCATTTTCAAGTTTTGTCATAAATATCCTTAATTTGGAAATTATAATCATGAATGAAGTTCCCAAAAACAGTATATTAATGTAAATTCAAAAGGCAAGTAGGACTGCATAGCATAACATACATTTGCAAATTTCCTTTAAATTAGGTAGCTTCAAATCAAAGCTTCAAAACCCTTTTTCACGCAGAAGTAACATTTATAGAAATAAACAATGTCTTTAAATTAGCCACTTTTGTCATTGTACTCAGAGATAAATAAAATAAAGAAAAAATATTTTATTCTGTAGCTTTGTAAAAACATCAACATTTTAGTTTTGTTAATCGGTTGTCAAGGAAGGAACAGGAGAAAGGCTGCGTTTGCTCGCTGAAAGCGCAATCACAACAAGAGGAGGCTAACTGTTCATTAACCCACGCACATAATTGCAGATCCTTTCACTTGATGACACCCACAGGCACATTAGAAGGACTTACATGGGCAGCCACGCGTTCACAGTGTGTATGGGAGCAACCCACTCGGTGACACATAGCATCTACTGACTTCATTTGGGCATCGAAACATGAAAAACATCAAATGCAGCTCACGCTGAGCATCACTATTACATAACTACTGATCTTTTGCACACATTTGCAGCTGCCGCAGGAGAGAGGATGATTCCTTTCATGTCTGGAAGATTAAATACAATGTCTCCATGGCGATAGCATGGTGGGGGATCCCGACTTGTAGGGCACATTTTCATTAAGTCTTAACATACTAAGCCCGTAAAGCCAATTGTGCAGGGTCATTAGGGCTTTTTACACCCCAGTGGGAGTTAATCGATACTTTTATCCCCATTGTTTCTGAACAAAAATGGGTCAGTGTGGTACTTGAAATGTTTGTTGGCCACAGGAGAGCTTCCAATAAGACGAGGAGGAAAAGGACAGCGAAGAGGTAGGTGTGTGTCATTCCGAAGGGAGCTGAATTTTACAGTCTCACATCTTCTGCCTGCAATCTGCTGCTTCGCTGTCTTTTCCCCCCCATAGATAAACATTCCTGTGTTCTCCACAAGGCCTCCTCCTACATGGCCAGGAAATGATGTCATTTTGCAAAAGGGACGGTCTTCACTGAGGGGGCTCCCCAGCTGCTAAATTGTCCCTAAGGAAAACATCACTGTGCTTTTCGAAATTCTAAATGAAAAGTGGGTTTTGGTTAAGCGTCACACATCTCCAGACAAAAAATGCATTCCGCACCTGATCTGTAGCGGTCATCCCTGGTTCCGCCATTGCGATGTGTCCTACGGGAGCGTCGTTCACGGTAACGGGATGAGCTAGAGGGTGGGGGTCCATGGCTGGAAGAGGAACTGGGAGCGGGTGGCTGTACATTGTTTTTCGGGGGAGGTTCAACTGTCGGGGAAAACAAAAAATATAATATGGGTTAAACACACACATACAGTATAACATTCAAGAGAGTAGTACATAACTTGTTGCTAAATGTAAACTATCACTGCCAAGTCTCCAAGCTTGAGTTAAAAAATGAGAAGGAACCGTCAATAGAAAATCCCGATACAGTCGAGTGATGTTTTCCCCCATGGCTGAGCTCAATACCGTCTTGTTCCAGTTATTGCTTACTCAAGAATTAATGTCTCAATTCAATTCCAAGAACTTTCCTGAATGTTTTTTGTTGCCGCAACACACTGTTTTGTCCATCTGCAGATAATTATTCAAGAACTTTTGAGTAAAAAAAAGCACAGTCAACCTATCATTGCATTCCATTCAGCAGTGGTGTGGAGCCAAATTGGGCAAAAGAAATGAGAGACAATTCAAGTAAATCCATCAATTAATATTTAATTAGTCAGTTAATGCTTTGGCTGATCAATCCATTTTCTATAGTGCTCCTCTTCATTAAGGTCTTGGTAACTGCAGTCAATTCCAGCCATTCATGTATTCTCATGTGGTAGGAAGCCGCAGTTCCAGAAGAAAACACACTAAACTGAGATTCGAACAACGAACCAATTGACTCTGAACTAGCCACAACATTACCATGCTGCCAAGACTTTGGCTTAAAAAAATATTAATTCTTCATCTTATATTGAGTACAGTGCACAATTGCACGTCTCCAACTTTGTCGGAACATGTTGGCAAAGCCCCTTTTTTTCTGTGCGGACGTGACGGTGCTTGGATAAGTTTGCTGTTGAAGAAGTTGCGAGCCCTGACCTCAATCCCCATTAAAAGTCTTTGTGGTGAATGGAGATTGCAAGCCAGTACTTCTCGTCCAGCACCAGTAACCTCAGAAATGCTCTTCTGGATGAACGGACAAAAATTCCCACAGACGCACGTGTTCTTCTGTGCAGGGTCAAAGCAGTTATACAGCTGCAAACAAGGAAACCAACTCAATATCCATTTTTACTTTCTATGGGTTTGTCCGCATGATGTTCAAACTTCTCAAATAGCAGTTTCTGATGTGGTTTTTGAATGATCGTAAAATATAAATCTATGGAGGTCTCCCTCAATGGTTGGCAGATTTGTGATGTCACTAGGGGGCAGCAGTTTTCAAATGCCATGTCTTGTGGATGCTAGTGATGACTTCTACAGACATTTGATTGAAACACAGTTTTATTTAAAAAAAAAAAAATAGCGAGATATAGCGAGAGAGAGAGAGAGAGAGAGAGTGAGATAGAGATAGAGATAGAGAGATAGAGAGATAGATAGATAGATAGATAGATAGAATGCTGATTAATAAACCAACGCCATTTACCTGGGGTGTGGATGATGTATGGAGCCAGGAGTTTGGTCCTTTTCTTCTCATAGCCCTTCTGTGTAATGTCACCTGTACAAGAAAAGACATTTTTAAATATTTCATCAGCAACATTTCTGAATGTCAGTTATTTCCACTCGTTCTACAGTGGGTGCAATAGAGACAAAAAAAAAAAAATAGATAGATGCCCACAGAGAGATGCTGAAGCCTGCTGAGACGGTGTCAAAGATGCGCCTCAGACAGCCCCACACTTAAATGTGACACACGGCGAAACAAAACAGCCCTAAATTTGGAAACATACAGACGAGTGGGGGAAAATAGGGATGATTCAGAGATACCCTGAGGAGCAGAAGACGAGAACGGCGAGAATCTGAGATGAAATCACGAGGACACGAGAGAGACGCAGGCGAACAAAGCGAGTCATGAGAAGGAACGGAGGCTTAAAAGCAGAAAAGGTTGGAATCACTTTGGAAAATTCTAGTCTGTAAACACAACTTGTCTATAAAAACAAGTAGTGCTGCAATCCATTAGAAACAATAACACATTATCTGGAAAGAAAGTATCAGAAAAGATTGAACTCCCTCTCCATTTGGAAATGTTGTGTTCCCTGGATTCAAGAGGGAATGGGTCAAGGACAGTGTGAATTTGTGATAAGTGTTCATTACATCATTAGGACTTTTACAATGTGGTACAATAGTTTTTTCAAAATGGAGGCCCAGTCACGGTTCTACTTTTGTACCCATGACTTTTACTTCTACATAGTACCTGTATCTTTTTGGCACTGGAAAACGTGAAATTAGCTTGAAGCCCATTATTTAGCGCTATTAGGTCTATAAGTTACATTAGTACTGTAAATTGTACATTAAGGGACAAAAATGTCTCCTTTAAGAGTGTAGAAATAAGTCATTTTTGCCAGATGTATTCATGTCTGTCCGACATCTAAAGTCGTACCATTAATTTGCCATTTGAACAAACAAAAATACAGAACAATTTAAATTCTTTTGCAAGGCTCGAAAAGAACGTTTTCGCATCGTAGTTTGCGACTCCAAATTAGCATTTTGCGCCTCATCAAAACACATTGAATAGCCAAACAAAATTACAAACCTATGTTTATACGATAATTAAACAGCCAAGACGGTCGCAAAAAGCTTCGCTGGGCTGGCCGCACTCACGTCACTACACGCCAGTAGTTGGAGGACGAGGCAAGATCGGTGAGGGAAAATCATACTCGCTAAACAGATCTGGAAAAGGGCAATGAATTAAGTTCTGTTACAGCGTACGTCAGCGAGGAGGAGTTGCCTATAAGCTTCAAAGTATTATTAACCTGCAAAAAAAAATTGCTTTTCAAAATTAGAAAGCAGCTCCTCAATTGAAGTAATTGATTTGCAAAACTGCTCTGCAAAGAAAGAACAAATATTTCGAGCGCTGCTTTTGTGATATTTCTTTCTAAATGTCATCACGGGGGTACCAATGATGGGAAGTCAAAGAGTATGAATAACAACCGTAGAAATGAGAAAAGGAACTTGCTGTATGTAAAGTGGTAGACAAGTACCGTATAACTATTGTAGGTCAACCAAAACGTTGAGAATAATATAAGTATAACAATAAACATAATACATACAGTGTGACGTGAGTTGCATTTACATTTTATGTGAATCACCCTCCCAGCTGGAATCCTTTCTCTTCACTTCCCCATATAGACTTTGGAAAATGTTTTTCTGCTTTTCTGTTTTCTTGATGGCGGTAAATTTATTTTTACACTTGTGCGACATTGTTTTGCCTGCGCTGTGCAATAAAAATACTTTTTTAATGGCTCAAGTTAGTAATCAAAAGCGGATTATTTACATTACTTATCATGGGGAAAAAATCATTCTTAAATACAGTTTGTGTTTGACTTTAGAGGTTTCACTGTATTTTACCTTCACTGCAGTAACTTTATTGCAATCTCAATTCCTTGCAATGCTCATCTCATGGCTTGTTTTAACACGACATTAACTCTACACACAAGCTCAGGTTATGACAATCAAGATGAACAAGTTTGATTTTTTTTTTGTACTCGAGCCGTTAAAGCCTTGTAACCACAACATGGAGGTTCTGGTACAATTTAATCCGTTGAAACTGTTATAAAGGTCGGAGTCGTGTCACAATTTTGAAGGTTATACCATCACATCTTACTCATTATCAGTCATTGTGCTATCATTTATAATATAGTGGTGTTGAGACCGTATCTGCCGTATACTTCCCCTATTGTCTCATTCACACAATTAAACCAAAACAAGCTTTACCCCTGACTAACAATTTACTCTGAGTGTTTATACAATGCCTGCGACCCCAGTGGGGGTAAAGTGGTTCGGAAAATGGATGGATGTTCATACAAGGAGGATATTATCTTGACAGCGCATGGTTTCGGGCACGTGGATTTTTTTTTCTCAGGAAAAAAAAACTGAAATAAAGTAAACACTACCATAAGTAATGCATGAACAGAATGGCTGGCCTTGCGCAGTCACATGATTTATTTTTAGCTCATGTGAACAGGCAGTTTCACTGCGGAAGGAGAGCGAGAGATGGCGTCTTTGTGGGGGGAGGGGCTGGACGAGCATTAAATGAATCTCTAAGTAATCGCTCTTCCATCTGGATGATTTGAAATTCAGCTGTTCTCTATGCCACTTCCATTATGGTATCCTGGTTCCATCACGGGCAGCTGAGGAGTTCAACCAATCGACAAACTATTGCTGAGACTGGCTTATAAACACAGTGGCTCCTCTAAGGGTGAATGTGGTCTGTGGTCAGATGACGGTCAACCTTTAAAAAAATAAAAATAAATAAAACTACCTGTACAAGATATGTAGTCGCATTAACTGTGTTGGTTAAATAAGACAGCGGTGGCTTTGTGCAAGGTAAGCAGAGCTGCACCGGGTTTTGTTGGATGCACAGATTAAAGTTAGGTAACAATACACAGACATGTTAAATAAAATGGGGAAAAATAGCAAAACATGCATCCTTTAAGAAGCCTATTTTCTCAAAACGTGTTCTACAAGCAAACCCTTCCATTGTATGGGAAATAAATAAAAGCATGGACAGGTGACAGGCTACATTCCTCTACCCGGGTGAATTAGAATGGGACAAACAAAACAAAAAACAAAAACCCGTTGAACGATGTAATAAAAGAAACTATTTGTGTCTACTTGGGAGGCAATGCGCTTCTCAACTCGGGTGACGAGGCCCCATCTTGTTAACCCAAATTCCCACAATGACCGAGCGGCATCCGCTCTCCAGTGGATAATCAAATGTTTCCAAGCTATAGCGTGCATTCATCCCAACTGCAATAGTGAGTTTAATTTTTAACAACCAAAAAGAGGGAAGCGTGGAAGCAGCGCAGTTTCCCCAATGTTCACTCTTTGCCCAGCTGAGATGATTTGAATTGCAGCCACTCTCTCTCCCTCCACCCTGCAGGCACTCCGTCTGAATTGTAATTAACTGCCGGCCACGATCCCCCTTTCTCTTGCTTTTCCTTCATCACACACTCGCTTGCTTGCTTTTGCTCTGCAACATGATTAAATCGCATCGGACACCTGCGCAATGAAAACGATCTGAACACATGCCTGAATTTTACAGCTGTTACTTCATGGAAAACAGAGCTTCCCTTTAGATGAAGAGATGCTCTGAGGCAGCGTACAATAAAAACAAAAACATATTCATGTCCGCCAACAGCTTGTCTGACTTTGATTGTGGTACAAAAATGCAACCGACTGAATTTTAAGGAACAAAAAGATAACACGGTCCTCCCTGCTGCATGTGACTGCGTCATCGATGCTTATTTGCCAAACCAAACCTCCCCTCCCCTTAAAGAGGAACTTTTTAAAACCTATAGAAACAGCATCATACTTAATGCTGTCAGTGACCTCTCAACAGCAGCCTCACACACCCAAAAGATTGCCCAATTACCATTTACCACACACACGCACGCACACACACCTGCACACACACACGCGTGCACATTAAATGCATTGAATTAAACAGCCAATTGCAATTGTCATGGCCCAGAAAGCCAAAATACTTTTCAACATTCAACAATGTATAAACTTTTAAGAGCCACATCTAACAGCTGTTTTTGTTCAAGTGAATCAATATCTCGCATTGACATAGAAGCTCCTAGTCTGAAGAGTAGTATTTGAAAGCTGGCGAACAAGACAGAAACCAAACCCAATTGCTTCACAGGGGCTACAAATAATGGTTTGTTTTTAATCTTGGCTACAGTCACTCTCCTGGAATTTGGAATCTATTGTAAAAATAAAACTGTTGTTTTGTTTTTTTTTGCCTTCTGTCTCCTGAACAATGAGAACTCTGCTAAATTCACGTGTTCATCTGTCAGTCAAATTTAGGAACTTAAAGCAACAGTTTAATTCAAAATAAACAATTCAAGGTTCTACATTAAGCCTATTTGAGTGGCGGTCCGACCGCGTTGTGGTGGCCTTGCCAGGACCAGCGCAAGATATTTATGATATACTCTAATACGATACATCTCAAATTAGATTATTTCATATTGAGCGTCTTTACACAGTAGTATTTAAGCCTTTAAGAAACATTACTTATGTGCAGTTACTCTTTCTGCAGGTTATGTTTTCTGTATAAAATCGAACAGAATATTTCACATTTGACATTTTCTGGGCTTTGGGTCTTGTTCAAGCCGTTCCTTATGGAAGGATTTAACTTGACTCCCAAAGAAATATGACCAGTGCAGTAAAAAGATCACTGACGATTGTTCAATTCAAGTGGATAAAACACAAAAGATTAAAAAAAAGCAAGTATATGTTGACTTCATATTTATTTATGACATTTGTATTGGCCAAGTTCAGACACAGTCAGTGAACTTTGAGCGACCCTACACAGTCACATAGTGGCCTCAGGCCACTGTTAAAAAGGAAATCAACCGAAAAGTTTTCTTTATAATAATATATTCTATGCGCCTCCACTAGTCTAAACAAGGCATTCTGATTGATATTGCGTTTGTGGAATATGAATGATAGCAGCAAAATCCACCCGCTTTTGTCCATCTCGGGGGCGGCGGCCATTTTGTCACTCTGCCGACTGAAAATGAAATCACAGTTGCTCAGGGCTCAGATTATCCTAGCAACAACTACACTGCCGTGAGGCGGAAGTGAGTGAGTGTGAGGGTGTGGCTAATTCAGGTAACACCGTGACTCACGTTTTTGGTCGGCACGCTAGACTCTTAAGTCAGCTCAGGATAGGAACGCTGACACTGCATGTATAGTTACACGTACACACGCACATACTCATGCAAAGGGCCTTGGGGGAGCAGGGAAAGGAGTGCAGGGAGTCAACGGAAAATTAGACGTGACTCCACTTCTTTGTGCATGGAGAGACAAGAGGTGTGGTTGACACACCGGACACACATCAACATGCTGTATGCAGCCACATACTCTCACAAGGGAATTCCACGCAAGCCATGGCAGTGGCAAAAAAGATTTAAAAAAAAAAAAAAAAAAAACATGTAACAGATGAGGTTACAAATGATGTGTTACAAATAAGACTTGTAGCAACCAACACAGTGTGAAAGCCCATGTGTAACTAAAAATATGTAAATGTATATGTAAAACACTGCGTCTCCACTTTACTATTGTTTGTCATGGATTACGTTTACATGCAGTCAATATTGGGGTTAAGGTCAAAACTGCAATTTCTGAGTCATTCAGAATAAGACGTTGACATGGTTTGAGCGGAGAGTTACCCCATCACATTTAAATTAACATGATTCAAACGGCGACGCACGGGCGCAATTTACGTCATCTTTGTTTGTTACTTGCTTCCATCAATAACACACATTTTATTCATGTCACTCACCACACGAATGAAGCCGACGGTTACCTGCTCGCTTTAAAGGTGCGGTGTCGAACTTATTCTATCTTTCACCATATTTTGTTTATCACTAAATGTGTATTTCCGGTGGGTAGCGTGCCAAAAAGCGGCGCATACAAGCACTTCATGTACTACAAAGACCCAAGATTTCTTGTGGTTGAGCATGTGCAGTGTCCCGTGCATTCGGAATATTTGCGCAGTCGTGGTCACTTGCGCCATTATAGTGTCAATCCAAGTTTATCCGTGCAGCACAAACGGTTAAAACTTGGCCTGTTTTTTGTGCATTCACTTTATGCTGATCTGCTCAAGTAAGATTTCCGGTTGTGGCTAAAATGCGACTTAAAATGTAATCTAGTGCCATACTAGGGAATTTCATTGCTTTTTGCAGGTTTTCCTTGAGATCGAGAAATGATAGATGAAAAAGAATATTTACCGATTATCTCACAATTGAAAAGCAGGTGGTCGATCAGTTGGTGAAATATAGCCTGAATGTGTTCCCGTATACATTCAGGATTATGGGAACAAGAGTTAAAAAAGGATGCACAGCCTCAAAATGTGGGCTGGGAGTTAAAGTGATTAACTGTTAATAGTTTTGCAAAGCCTTCAGTTGCTGTGCATCCGACGACATATGGCTGCTCTAATTCAGAGACGGCTTATGGAAAATTCAAAATGTGTATGTAAGAGGGAGAGAGAGAGAGGCTGGGGGCTGGGCATGTGGTCCATGGTGACACTGACACAATGTGATGCTGACATATAGGCCTACATTACTCTGTAATGATGCACATTGCTCAATGAAGGGATTTGTCCTTAAAAAGAATGCCCATACTATGATGCCCGCATATTCACTCTCCACACATCAGCCACTGAACAATCGCCACGAAAAGATCTTTACCAACAGTTGTTCCTTGACAAATCTAATAATGCTTTGTTGTCATTAACACAATCAGACTGATTATTAGTTTCAGTGTTAGAATTTGACGCAGCACACTTGTATGTTGTATCTGTACGGTGAGTTGCGGTATTTGACAATTTATAGCGTAAAAGAAGAGATGAGTCAGAGATGTGATGAGCCACAAAGGGAGCAGTAAAATGAGGAGGTCCAACTGTGAGGTTGCTGGCGCTCCTGCAGTTCACTGTGGAAATGAAAGCAAGAAATTTCAGCGGCCCAGCTGACAGTGTGCGTTTGTGTGGAGCGTTCATTTAAATTATTCAGTCTTTCTTGTCCACAAAGGCTCCATGCATTCTCTGTAGAGCTTGTTGCTGTTGTGTTTATGTGTGGGTGTCCGCATATAAGTGAGGCGAAAATAGACGCTTAAGATGTTAGGTAACACTCTGGATTCATTTCCAAAAACCAGTATGTGCCTGTGTGACATACGGAGAGCAGCGGAGGTCCGCCTGGTGGCCTCGAGCAGCGCACAGATCATAGGAACAGCTCCGGTGCAGCACTTAATGAGCTTTTAAATAGATAGGCTTCGCTTTCGCCCTTGTCTGTGTTTCTGCCAGACTCACGCACAAAAGGCTATTATTTTCCATCCTATCAGTCAATGACCTATTGAAAAAAAGCAGTAGGATTTCACTGCCAGCTCCAAGCCTGTTTAGAAATGATGTCGAACATGTAAATGAGGACTGCTGATGCCCTGGGTGACACATTCCCCTCATAGGAAATAACGTAAATAGACTTAATGTCTCCCAAAGACAAACTTCAACCGTGACATAACATTTACTAAGTTCACAGGCAATGTTCTAAGTCAGGGGTCTGCAACCACCAGTCTGTGGACCAGTACCATTTCTTTCCCACAATCTCTGCCCCGTCGATTAGTACTTTCCAGATGCACTAAAAAAATGTGCATGTCAATACGTCAGAGCAGATGTTTTCAACTTCCGTACTGACCGTCATTCGGCCGTGCTCACGCGCCGACAAGTTACTTCATTTTGTTACAGTTTGGCTTGTGCATTTCAATGTGAAGCTCCAAGCTATTCCGCTTTGTTGTGTTTGGTTAAGATAATTCATATTTAATTGTCCACATATAATTGGAATAATTGGAATATGATTTATTGCAACACTTCATTGTAGAGCAGGAGTGTCAAACTCATTTTTGTCTCGGGCCACATCAAAGTTATGGTGTCCCTCGGAGGGCTGTTATTACTGTGAACCCATAGAAATGTACGATCGCCTTATATTATCACATATACACAACAAATTGATGGATAACTAGTTTTGAAATCAAAAGCCAGTAAATAGTTTGTTCAACTATTTTTCAAGATATTTTAAAGGAGGGATCGGTAACAAATGTTTGCAATATCTCATATGTAGTGTTAAAAACGAATACAATTTGAAAGAAACATGTCAAGTCAACACATTTGCCTTCGCGGGCCATTTAAAATGATGTCGTGGGCCGGATCTGGCCCCCGGGCCTTGAGTTTGATACATACATATGTTGTAGAGGAACATGCTTTCTTTTGTGGTTTGAGATGAAAAAAAAAAAAACGTTACTTGTTCCTGAATGAATAACTAAAATAAAAGTCGAAAATGTCAAATACAAAACAAATAGTCCCCAACAAGAACACCATAGTGGAGAACAGAAGGAAGTCATTTTCTCATGGGATTTGTGAATAACAGGAAATATGTACACAATAAGTAACCTTTACAACAACTGTGGAGAAAAGTCAAATAAAGGCGAAACAGAGGAGCAGATATAGACAAGGCCTTGGTGGTGTCATGGCGGTAGTTACAAGAGATCCGTCACATCCCGGCCCAGTATGGCAGGCTTGTTGCTCCCCGATGCTCTGTGACCTAGATTAAGAGACGCAGCCAGGACCGTAATCTCTCGTTTCTCCACCCTCGCTATGGAGCAGGCTGCTAGCGGAGAAGAATAGCCTTTCCGCCACAGCTTTAAACGTTAGCATGCTAACATGTAAAGCCTGTGTATGTACTGCAGCAACGTATGATGGATTAAGAGATTGTTCTTATTTTCTTGGATGAAAAAAAGTGGTTCATCTGGGGTGATGAGGAGTTGAGGATGCATCCTGCTGGGTATGAGTAAAAATGTGTTTTTCCTTCTACACCGAGTGGCACCCTGCACCCGGAAAAAGAAGTGATAGAAACCCTGAAAAGATTAGATAATAAATACACTGAAATAAAGTTATGCGCTGAAAAAGGTCACGTCAACAGAACAGTACAGTTGCACATAATATAGTGGTGCCTTGAGTAATGAGCCAACATTCGAGTCATGACCACGCTTGTAACTCAAAACACTTAGAACTTGAAGTGTTCCCCATTGAAATGAACGGAAATGCCATTAATTTGTTTGAGCCTACAAACACCACAAAGAAAAACATTTGGAACCTGTTTTAATTTGAAAAAAAAAATGCACACTATAGTATGTGTCATGTTTACATCATCGTGTGGCTCCTTATGGTTTACGTGCCTTAGCAACCAGACATACGGATCTACACGTAGGTGATGGTCACGGCTCACGACAGCTCAGTAAACTGCAGTAATAGTCATTAGTCATGGAGGATAAAGAATATATGCCCGCGAGTATTGCTATATTGTCTGTCTACATGTGTTGCTAATCTGTTGCTTAAAGTGTCATAACAATGAAGCCACTTTTTTTTCAAGAATTGTTTCACTCTAACAAGTCCAGGTAACAAATGTTGCATTCATTTTTTAAATGTTTTTGATCAGCATATTTCTCAAAAGAAATGTAGTTCAAGATGGGATCCTTTCTACATCGCTTAATTATCCTGTTCAGGGTGGCAAGTGAGTCCAAAACACTTTGCAAGCAAGTGACTGAATGCGATTATTATTATATATAAATAATGATTAATTTAAATAGAAATATGATCAGGCATGCATCAAAAATTGCTTCTCAACATGCTTCGACACAATTGTAGGTTTCTGCAAGGGTTCTCAGTCTTAATATCCAAACAATCAAGTGCACATGAGGGCTGCACGCTACCTAAGTTGAGCAGCTTTAACAGTTGTGGCTCACAGCTCGAAATTCCAATCCGACTCAATCACAGTCTTTGATCCCCTCAATGGCTTTCTTTGTGTCCTTGCAGTCAAAGACGCTCAAGTGGGTAGTGTTTCCCTCACACAAACACAAGTACATGCTAATACACGCACACAAATAAACTACTGAAAACAACAATTTCTGTGACGCATATCTTCCTCTGCTTCTTGCCGAGCGAGTAGCGCTTCAAACAACAAAGGGAAGATTGTTGCCGAAAAAAGATATCCATGAGAGAGCTCTCGACTTATTGGAAGGCCAGATGCTGTTCGGCCCGTCCCAAGCAGAGCGCACCACTGAGCCAGACGGTCAAAACATTTGACGGTTGGGGAACATGTGGCAGCATGGCAAGGGCATCTGGACAGCGCAGAGCCTTTGGTGTAAAGTTGCAAGCAAAGACACAGGCGTCATCCTCTGAGGCCTGGGACAGCCCCACTCAGGGAGTCACCTTACTACTCACACTCCAGCCTCAAAAGACTCAAAGTGTCACAAACTGGGTTTGGATTTCTCCACGCAATCTACCTGCATGTGGAAGACAAATCAAAGAGTTTTACGTTTACTTCTCTAATTTTGTTTAAATTTTCAGGTGTGGTTGGGAATGGAAGGGAAAGACCAGAGCAAAAACATTTTTGTTCTAAATCCTCTTAATCAGAGCTCCATGCCGTATTTATATAGTATGTATTCAGTAGTAGTTTCCCTCCAATCCCAACAACGCCACCAAATTAGAGGAGAATGTGAGAGGTAAAGGGAAACATCTTGGTTGGTTTTACATGCAATGGCCCATGCATTATCATGACACAAAACAGCCATTTATGTGGCTATAATTGGGCTAATCATCATCAGACACAAACAAAAGCCCATAACCGCTGGTGAAAGTTGGAAAAGCCCATCACCTGCAACAAAGGCTGCAACAAGTGCTTCATTGGAGCCCGAGAGCTCGGCTGCTTAATGAGCTCACCCCCACTTGGGAAGCAAGTGTTGGTTATGTGGCTCAGAACAAGAGTGATGCTGGGAAGCTCTAGTCAGCCTTTATATCATGTTGAGCGACAGCATAGTCCATCCACGTCCTGTCTTAAAAAAGTGGACCATGGGGACACTTTAGTGTGAAAATCACATGTTCTCCTGTAGTTATCGTTATGTGGATTTGGAAAATCTGGAGATTGAGACTTGAAATATATAACTTTGACAGATACATAAGAGTTTGGACTTGATTTGATGCAAGCAATATTGCGATGTAAAAGCTTTTTAGCAATACATGCACAATAAAATTAGCTCTAATAAAGGAGCTGTTTGTTTTATACATTGAGATAAGGTCACATATCACTGGCATCAGGCCAAAACCTTGTACCTCCAAAAGTCACTTTTA
This sequence comes from Filicampus tigris, assembly GCF_054856515.1. Taxonomy (NCBI): domain Eukaryota; kingdom Metazoa; phylum Chordata; class Actinopteri; order Syngnathiformes; family Syngnathidae; genus Filicampus; species Filicampus tigris. Next base: position 15,686,038 of record NC_141225.1, on the reverse strand, counting down.
AGGAGACCCCAAAAATGGCAAGTTTGTTCAACCAATAGCAATGTAACGTGAAAGAGAGCAAGTCTTTTTCTACACTTTAGATTGGTCAATAATGTGTAAAAATAACACCCACGTGTGTGGACTCACCAATAGGAAAGATGTTTGAAAAAACTATTAAATTCACCAAAATGTGACTTCGGTTTTGGTCCGACGCCAGCGATATGAAAATGTGCTGCACATATTCTAAGAATGGTATTCATTCTTGTTTTGAATTGTTTAGTGCAGGTCACAGAAGTGTACAGTAAGTTAACCACTCCAACTGAAGTAGATAAATAAACAGTCTTTTGATATTAATTCATGGTTAATTCTCCTTACTTTTAGCATAAGCCTAACCTATAAGACCAAAACATTTATGTATAAAAAAATATGATAGTTTATTGTAATACAGATTAATAATGTATTGCTGGTGTTTGTTAAATAATACATGGGCAAAGGACCATGAAAAAAATAATTGCATATTGAATTACAATCGCAATAGTGAGAGGAGAAAAAAAATGCAATTACATTATTTTTCAAAATTGATCACACCTAGTTTTTATGCCAGTCTGTCAAAATACTGCTTTACGCTAAACCGGTCCATGGCACAAAAAAAGGTCTGTGCTCTACTGGGTGTTGCTTTTGTCTGGGTATGTCGAAAGGTACTTTGTTGAATGGAAAGCAGGTAAAAAAATGAATAAATAAAAAGCTCTGAAAAGTGCTTTTTGATTCATTTCTGTTTGTCTGTTGTGATCCTTAGCACGCCAGAGTTTGGGTCTTCAGCTGAAAACGATAGCGAAGCCTTGTTCTCAAAGCTGGGTAATACAGCTGTTTATTATTGTAAAGTTCTAGAAAGGTTTAACTAATTGAGTGTAATTGTGGCTGATTTAGAACAAAAAATCCAGCGCAATGACTGGACTGAGTGCTCCAGTGTGTCTCGTCTGACATCTTTGACGGGCACAGAAACAGTTAGACTTGACGCGAGCAAAAAATGTCAGTGAATATTTATTTACGGCCTATCGCTGTGGGTGAAATTGCTGTTTTAGCACCACTTCCATCCAGTGGACAAATCTAACGCTCTATCCGGCCATGTTAAAAATACATTTGTGCGTTTATGATGCAATAATAATTAACAATGCATTTAAGTGAGCTAGGACCACAATCCCTCTTGTAGCACACTACCAGTAGGCCCCAGTGTTGGGCTCTCCATGCCAAACATGACATTACTCATCCACCCTCAGGCACCTGAGAGCTGCACAGCACTAATCAGGCTGCTGCACTGTGATTCACTGACTTGCATAACACTCACCACCACCACCACCATATTCCATTTTGTTTTCTCGCACTCACACAACAAGTAAGCCTCCTGTATCTGCTGCACATTCAGGGCAAAGATGGGCTGCGAGATGCACGCAACTTCATGTCCGAAGATGCATAGTGCATAGATAAACACACAATGCCCCCAGGTTAACTCAGTTGACCCATTTTCTCTAACAAGTGTATGCTCATGTATCTGTGTGGTTAAACATGGACACAATAAGTGACGCCACAAATAAGAAACTATTACCTAAGTCTAACATTAATATTGACATACAGTAAAGCATATTAATAAAACAGGATGGTGCAAAAGGTAATGCTTAAAAAAAGAGGTTAGTGACTGAAAGAGGAGGATTTGCAGTCGTGTCCAGGTCCTAAGGCAACACTACACCTGCTGCACATCCACCTCCTTGTAAAGCCGCCTTACCTTCGGACAGCTCCAGGTCCAACTCCGCCAGCTGGTCCCTGACCTCTTTTGGCAGAGCCGACAACTCGACGCCGCGGTCGGCCATGGCGGGAAGCTCGAGCAGCCTGCGGGTGTTCGTGATATCTCGGCCGACGGATGATACAGTCCCGCATGAAGGTGGCGAGAAGGACTCAATAAGCTGCTGCTGCGGCGGTGGTTACTCCATCCCCGAGACTCCCGGACACCGCCATGACTACTGAGGGAACTGTGGGGACAAATCGACGTCAGCGGTCACGTGACCGTGCAAAACAGTAAGCAGTGATACGTCCTCGGAGCGCCCCCTACTTGTGGCGTTGTCACATAGAAAACACCGTGGGCACGACTCACCCGATTGGACTGTGCAACCGCAGGTTAGTGACGTCAGAATCGGACGGTAGTAAGCGGGACACTGTTGTTGTTCTGGCCGACCCCCAAATGATTTTTTTTTTACCAAGTGTTAGATAAACCTTTATCAGTTGTGTGTACGTAAACGTCAGCAAGGCCTTCTCTGTTGGCTCAAATACCGAAGCACGGACAGTTAGGAACTAAATTCTAGTACTGTATTTCTACATTTAGATACAGTAGTTGCACTTTAAATTGTATTTTTAAAAAATCGTATTAAAGGGCAATAAGAACATACATTAATTAGATTAAATCAAAAAGTTACAACCGTGACAGCCTTGTTTATTGTGGAAAAAAGTGAAACGTGCGTAAATTTACAGCTGTTACAGAAATTAAAAATGTGTATTGCTTCTGTTACTACTTACATCTATTTAAATATTTTCTCGTGTTAATTTTGTAGATATTCCTCGATAATAATACTACTTCAAATGCAAATTTGAAAGGGGACAGTGGTTGACTTTTTCAAACCTCTGCAGAGGGAGGTGATATCGGTGGAGAAAATCGGTTTTATTTTAAGGGATTGGTTGATCACAGCTCTGCCAAAATTAAGGAAACCAACACAGATCCCAATCGATCGACCGGTGCACCCTTAATTAAATGCCATTATATATTGGCTATTTCAAAGTCTCTTTCAACAATTAAATGATATGTACAATATTTATCTTGGACCCCCCCCCCCCCCAAAAAAAAAAATAATAGAACAAATGTGTTGACTTGTAAATAAAAATTTGAGGAAGAATACAAACCTTCCCAAACAGTATTACAGCAATACTACAATTTCGTTGTTTCATGTAGTTGCTGTCAGTAACAGTTACAAAATAATTGCATTTAAGCTGCTGTCCTATGCAGCTGTCCTAACCCAACATACTATAACATTTAATCAGTCATGGCACTTTATGATTTGTGCGCTCGAATAAAACAGCTTCAAGCTTATGGATGTCTCAACAAAATATAATTTACAATAAAGGCAGCTGTAATTTTTGTTTTGTAAAATGTAAGTGTAAGTGCAGAGGGACTAAATCTGATTTAAAACATCATGATGAATCTATCTTTTTCCATTAAGTTATTTTATTTGTCCAAGACAATGAATTCAGACTATACACAAGTAGTTCTCCCATCTTGAGGCCTGAGTATTTGACAAACTCCCTCTGATCAAATATTTTCTGGAGACATGTGTATGTGGTTCAACCTCCGTTAAATAGATGTAAGACTGGTACAAAGAAAAAAGACAAAGGAGGAAAAATACAGACACGGCACTTGGAAATCAAAAACAACTGAAAAGAATGACAGGTTGTTTTAAAGGCGACAGTGAGAAGGGGAAATAACAGGACAATCTTGGAAGTACAATGCGGTATAAAATAATCTCCAATTAAAAACATAACATTTCAAAAGAAGCACCTTGCACAACCACTTTTGTCTACTTCACAATACAAAATTGCTTTTCAAATGTTTGTAAAGCACTCAGGACATCTGTAATGCTCCACAGACATGCATAACCACCAAACTCTCTTTCAAGAATACATCACATATTCACATTTTCTCTGGTCAACTGCATTAGACCACACCCCTCTCAGTGGCTGGGCTCAACGCAAAAACATTGATACTTAATAGAAAAATATATTGCACTACTCGTTCCTCAACAGAAATGCCTGGGGAAATGGTTTCATATCTGCTTGTTTTGATTTTTCATTTATAGAGGTCATCTAAAGCTAACCGTTAGGACTCCTTAATGTTATAAAATTCCTAAAATGCAGATCAATAAACGGACACTGTGACAAAAAAAAGTGGAACACCTCAACTTTGAACAATCCATGCAGCCATAGTTTTTTTTTTTTGTATTATCTATTATGTCTGTCTATTGGAGGCTGGTTAAAAAAATAGATTGGTGGCGCAAACTGCTTGTCACGCACTACCTTCTTCTGTCGCACACTACCTACTACCTAGCTAAAGAAAAACTGCCTGGCAAAAAAATTGAATAAATCACCCACAGGATTTGACTCGACAAACCGGTAAGAATTTTGCTTTCGAAAATTACTGCAGTGAAAGTAAAAGGTTTCAGCTGGTAACAGGTTATTTAACCCTGACTAATACAGTGAGCAATATTGGGACATATGTTATTTGTAAGTGGTTGTAAAAGTGAAAGTAAGAGTAAACGTGAAGTCAATTTAAAAGTGAAATAGTTGTGGTGAATCACCATCACCTTCCCGGAAGAAAAGTGGTGAAAGTACGATAATGTAAATATTTAGTGAATTCAAATATTTGGGAAAAGGAAAAAAAAAAACACTAGTAAAAACTTGTAGTTATCTCTTGCAGTGAAAGAACATTTTTCACTTCTCAGTGAGGCTAGGAAACATAAATATTGATCCCAACCGACTCTGTTCCAGAATGAAGGATGCATAGGGTAAGAAGATAAGGGTAAAATGATGCAACGCCAGCGAGCCTATAATCTTTGGGATGTAAGAGCAAAGACTGAATAAGCAGTCTTATCCATTATCCAATAGAATATTGTAAGGAAATTAATGCGACTTTTGAGTCTGGACCGATATTCATGTTTTCAGGACATTGCGTAAGCTTATCAATGCTAAGGCAATGTATTTAAAGCTAAAGGCAATTCAGCTGAATATGACAGTAACCTTTGTGGGGCGGGGGGCCAGGCAGGGTAGGCAATTAAAGGGTCAGATAGAAAGATTAACGACAAAACCAAAGTAGAAAGCCACAAGAGCCTGCAACAAGCCAGACATGTCACTGAATCAGTACAACATTGTTTGAGCGCAAAGAGGGAGAGGATTCAGTCCAGTGAATGATATCTCACAGTCAAATATGTAATCAGATGCATCAAAGCCTGCTTTGTGGGTCACGCACAGACAGGCACTGAATTCCGTGTGGGACTGAAGTGATCAAAGACTGATGAAGAGGTTTCATTCGTACTTGTCATTCAAATACAGGATGTGACCGAAAGCTCCGCAGTGTTTTCCCCTATTTACATACACAGAGAGAAGAAGGGCGAGAGGAGGCCTGATGCCGTGTCTTTGTGTGATTATCATTGGCCGTGAGGGGCAGGAGAGGATCTGACTCTGGGGGCGGTGGGAGCGAGGGAGACTCCCTCAGTTTAACACGCGCGGCACCAGTCCGACCTGCGAAAAGCCACTCGAGTTTATACTGGCTACCTGCGTCAGCACATCATCTCGAGGTTGACTGGGACTGTGTCACCATGACGACCCCTCCCGGCTGGCCCGATCCCATGCCGGCCAAGACAGACATGGCCACCGCTTCTGCGGCGCGGACGCTCATGCCGTTGATGGTGGGCCCCGGGCTGGAGGGCGGGGCCGAGGGAGACGGCCCGTGCTGGATGACTGCCGCCGGCGATCCGATGGGTTCGGCAGAAATCTCCCGGGGCGCTTCCTCTCCTCCTGCAGCTGAAGGCAGAGAAAGAGACATTCACCCTTAGAGAGGTGAGCGAGTAAGGACACATTAGATGGATGAGATGATGGATGGATCCTACAGAACACGTACATGTACAACACTGCATGACTGATGGTTTGGTTTAGCACAAGGCTTACCTAAGAAAGCAGCTTTCTTCTGCATAACAGTGACGGGGCAGTCTTTGTGGGCGAGGAGGAGCTGCTTCAACTGAGCCACCTCATTCCTTAAGAGCGTTACTTCGTTCTGGCAGCAACACAAAACCAAAAGCAGACAATTACTGTAATTATTGTCCTTTGGCCTTGATGCTTCGTTCTTTGTCCTATGTATTGTTCAGATGTACATGATTAGTGTTCATTTTTAGAAGTCTTCTAGTCTAAGTTTAGTCTAAGAAGTCTAAGTTTTCTTTTTGACTCTGTCGTTTTTAGTAGTCCGATTCTTGTAAGGTGTCACTGAGTTTCATGAAAAGCGCTATAAAAAAAATAATACGTATCATTTGTATTAATTATGAGAAATTAAAAAGTGACATTGAAACTGTTTTTTCCCCTAAATCATTTCTTTGTATGTTCTCTTTGTGATATTTAGGTTCTGTTAAATTAACTTGTCCATGCTTGTGGTTTTAAATAAATACTTAGCATTTCTTCCTTCAACAAAGACCAGTGGTTCCCAAAATGTTTACACCAAGTACCACCAACAAATAAATACTTAGCTCTCCAAGTACCAGCATCATGACCAACATTAAAATGCAGTAGCGTTGTAGGCCTAAGTGTTTATAAAAAAAATGGCAGAAGTTGTATTCCTAATGAATATTATTAAATATTATTGTAGGAAATATAAGACACTAAAATGATACAGTTTGCACTACACTCAAACATTTTCTAAGAATATGAAACAGCCGTTCATAAATAATGATTCAATCAAAATGTTTCAATACAAATAATTGAAACAACAACAACAACATTTGTACAGACTGCACACATGTATACAAGTTTAAAAAAAACTCAGTCCAAAACTTCAATGCCTGCTTTCTGGAAAAGAAACACAAGTGAAGAGAAGCCTTTGTCACACAAAAAGGTGGTTGGAAAAGAAAAGCAGAAAGCTTAGGCAAATAAAGTAAACACAGTTGTTCCCCGACTATGTGACTGACATGGGCCATTGTCCGGTACCTTAGCCTCGATCTCTCAATCAATCAGTCAAGTTTCTTTTGTTTTGGCTACGCTTATAGCACAAGACAAATACAGCACACAAGACTCAATAATGGACTTTGATTGTGCGTGCGTGCGTGTGCGTGTGCGTTGGGGGTGATGCTTGCCCATAAGTGCTGTGTGTTTTGGTACTAGTTGTTTGAGATACGGTAGTTTCATGTATTCAAAATAGACTCAACTGTGTGTATGCTCAAAAAAAAAAATAATGAAATTGTTAACAACCCTGCCAAATTTCAATAATTAAAATTAACTAAAACTGGCAAGTATATAAAATGAGGCTTCCAAAAACATGAAATATCAAGCCATTCTCTTTGCTCTCAAATGTTGCGGACGCGTCTGCGTTGAAACCCCACCCAACTCAAGTGTCAATCAAACACCACTACTACAACCTCGAAAAAGGGATGCAACTTGGTTTAGCTTCTTTCTTATGCGAACACATAACTTACATGGTTGAGCCGCATAAATATATTCACTCAAAGCCTTCAGTGGCTGGAATATGTCAAACTGGGGACGTAATGGGGCTTTTCCATACAACGAGGCGTTCAACAGTGGCCACGCCAACCCGAAGCCCCCGTCCACAAGCTGGCTGTTTTTTTTTTTTTTTAAATCCACCCTCCTCTTTTCTGCCATTCGACAGTGAAAAGACTTATTTAAAGTAAAACTTCAACTTTGACACCAATATGTTTTGCTTTTACAAGACCAGAGCAAAAACTGGACCTTATAAAAGTCCCGGGCTTTTATAAAAGTCACTGCCAAAAAGCCCTTACCTCTGGTTTGGCCCAGTCAATCCAAAGGGGGAAATACTCTTTAATGATTCGTGTAATCCTTCGGATCAATGGTGCCGACCCCCGCCCTCCCACCCCTGGCGTGTCAGTGAGCCACAGGAGAAAAGAAGAAGAGAAGAATATAAAAGCTTGCTCTCACGAGTCAATGTTATTTAACGCATTTCTAGAGTTAACCCGGGGGTAGCGCTATACGATTGGATTATACAAAATGGGTAAACACGAGGTAGGCGTCAAATATGTTAAGAATGTCTTATGTTTAATTGTTTTACATCTAATGTTTGATTTGTCTGTGCACAGCACTTGATTTCAGCTGGGGTTGTTTTTAAAGTGCTCTATTAATAAAGTTGAGGTGAGTTGAGTTCATCTCCTAGGTTTCTTTACTCAGCTCTTTTGCATTGTTCAAAGTAAGCGGTCAGAGTTACCCTTCAAAAGACTCTGCACTCACCGTCAGAGAGACATTCATGCTGGCAAGATCATCTGCCTTCTTCTCCAAAGAGTTCACCCACAACTTCCTCTTTTGCCTGCACCGCGAGGCGGCTGCTCGGTTCCTTTCTAGAAAACGCTGTCTCCTCTCATCGGGATCCATCTCAGAGGCTCGCCGCCGCCGGCCTCCAGTTGGCTGCGCAGGGGACACCTGGGGATGAGGATTGCCTGCATAAGAACTGTGTCAATTAAGCAGCTGAGTTTTTTGGAATACCTTTGAATTTTAATTGTCAAATCAAACAATTTGACAATAAAAAATAAAAAAAAAACACTATGTACCATACCAACCTTTTTGGTATCTTCCTTTTGAGTAATAAATTCACACTAGTACCAACTACTGCGCAACCTTGGTTCACAAAGTTAATGCGTTCCGAGACAGTGGAACATCCAATAAACTAAACAGAAGTCAAATTGGTTCGTTCCGGATGACCCACCCATACCACAGCTCCGGCTGCTGCCCCAACAGATGGTAGATTTCGTCAAACCTAACTGCATAGCGGGATCAGAAACATGAACATCATTCTCATGCTTACCCAGCATTTGTGATGCACAGAGCGAACGAAATTTGCGCTGTGAGAGAAAGCATAACGGAGCATTCTGCATGGACGTGACTGTTTCTGAACTCAAGCATTGTTTGTGAACCGAAGCTATATTTGCTAAAAAGACCTTGAACCAATTTCTTCGTGAACAGGGTCAGTAATTCATTAGAGATTTGACTTTATGAAGTAATCTACCTGCTATAGAATACAAAAGCTCCAAGAATTACTGAGTGGTCCATATTGGTCGAAGATCTTTTAGTACCTGTGGTTGTGCAGGTGACGGTGCATCTGAATTTTGAGTTGGCTGCTGGCTCTGTTCCTGCTTCTGGGGGACGGCTGGGAAGGATCCTGCCCCCCCGCCGCCACCACCATCATGTGCTCCTAAGCCTTGATTACTTAGGGCTGCTTTCAAACGCTGCAGACACACGTGTGAGACATCCAATGAGTTCCAAGTGAACCAGAAGAACGGCTGACAAGAGTCTAACGTGATAGAGTGTATGTGAGTGGGCTCATCTTGACTCATCTCACCATCTTCGTCTCGGGTTGCAGGTGATAACTTGATGGGGAGGATGATCCACTGCTGGCTCCGCCCACTGGAGGTCCTGGGATGCCAGGTATGTTGGGTACCGAGTTTCCAGGCCTCGCCAGCTTTAAACAACAACAAGGTGAGGTGCTTCAGATGGGATAGGGAACAGCATTAAAAGAATATGAATTAATAGTTTACTTTCCACATTTAGATTGAGAAAAACTTACAGATATGACTGAGGTTATCTGCAAAGGACTGGGCAGCAGAGGGACTGTTTGCCCATTCACGAGGTGCCTTACGAGGGGATAAGAGCTTGTTGGTGAGCTGTGGAAAATATACAACAGTATCATTAACTGCAATTGATAACTGTATTTGGGGATGAGTTGTGGCTCTAAAGAGGAAAACTTTAAAGTGTTATAAGGCATTAATGCGTGTACCCACTTAACAATTTTGCACTTGTTTTTTTTTTCTGCTAGGTCTTCAGTGTGGTGCTTCATTACCCTATACATGTATGCGGTAAGTTAATTTTTATGTACAATTTACCCCAACAGTCATATAGTTCTTGGGAGCGCTACCACAAGTCGTGAACACAATCAAACAAAAGTTTACCTAAGTTGTCGGTTAGAGGGCGGCGCTTGCGTGATGACAGATGTTGGAGATGGCAGCGTTGGGTGTAGAGGCTCATTGCTCATGTGTAGAGGCAGAGAACCTGGACGCACAATGGTTGGAGTCGGGGCAGAACTTGCCACTGGCTTTGTCAGGAACTCCTGTTGTCAAAAACAGCAGTGGCATTTAAGTTTAACTCAACGAGCTGAGGAAAAGGTTTCGCCTTGCCATCATAATATAGTTGATATAAAAAGTCCTACACACCCTGTTGAAAAGCCTTGTTTTTGTGATAATAAAAAAATTGAACTTTTTCCAACATTGTGAAATACAACCTGTATAACAGAGCAGTGAATTCTAACCACAGCCACATGCCCAGTTATAAGAGGGTGTGTAGTGTGCACACATGAGTGTAACCACATTATTTCAGGTGTTTTTTTTGTTTTTTTTTAAACTGAATTATACAGGTTATAGGTCACATTAATGGGGATAACGTTTTTGAAATAATTTATCTTGGTCTCGTTCTTTTTTGCAGCACATAAACTTGGGATCGGAACAGCACCGTGCAGACTTTTTACAACCACTGTAAATTTTACTCAGAGAAATTCTATTTAGGATTGTGTCGAAGCAGAGTTTGTGGCTATTGAGTTTTGCCCCTCACCCGTGAATCTTTACTTATGTCTGACATGCTGGAGGAAGAATCAGGACTATTTGGGGGAGAAGAATCCACTTCTAAAGGATCTTCATCTTCATCCTTTACTGCACATTTTGTTTGTGAAGTTGCACATGGTGTCTGTAAAGTTGAAGCCTTAGAGGGGAAAAAAGCAGATCAAAATGTCCTGAAAAAAATGACTAAAAATACTGATAACATTCTGACGTTTTAGGGAAACTTTGAATTCTTACTGTGTTTTTTGTCCTGTGCTCCTCTTCCTGTACTTTACAAAAGTCCTGTTCAAAGGAATTGGCCAGGTCATTGAATAGTCCAACTTCCTCACAGTTCTTCAGGAAACGTGTGGGTGTGGGGGTCTGATCTGAGAATAATGGAAGTTAAAATAATGAACAAAAAAACAGAATTAACTACTGCAGAAAGTTTCATAGCATATATAATACTGCATTCCCAAATGTCATTACCTGCTATAATAACAGAGTCTGTTCGAGCAGGACCAAATTTTAATGTCATTTCATGTTTGTGCTTATGTACAGAAAGATGGTCTTCATTGGTGAATCTCTACAGTAAAGAAAAAACAGAACAAATTGGCAGTGGATGATTAGTGTATATTGAAACATGAACATGTGTGCATGAATTAAAAATAGGCCATGCTAATTCAGTAAAAGAGCACATGACTGATGAAATTACCTGCCCACATCCAGGGGCAGTGCAGACAAATGGGCGGTCATCCCCCATCTCTCACAGAGGTTCTGAAAAATTATTTCAAAATAACACAGAAACAGAAAACAAAGACAATAAAGTTAAATGAACATTAATCCGAGCACATGTACATTAAATAAATATTTGCTTGACGCAATGAATGAATGAATGGTGTACGACAGTGTCTACTTGAGGCAATTCCGCTTTATATTTCTGAGTATTTGACAGCTCATCGTCTAACTACGGATGCCGAGGTGTCAACTGCGGGACGATATTAGACATTACCACTATGAACATTACGTATTCATAGTGTACAATGACAAGATATTATTGTTAATATGTATGACGTGTTGCAATTAGTGGTTAAAATATGGTGGACAGTTTCACATCAGGTGTCAAACCTACTGTATAAGCTGCGTTTGGGACAGGCCGCGGGATACATACGCTTCTTTTGACAGCAATGTCGTTACCACCAACGTGATAAGTAAGAGCATGGACTCTTCCAACGCATTGCCGGCGACCAAATAGTGATTATAGGAACGAGCGTTTCCATTATTTCGTTTCGTTGGTCCGCTCATGACAAAACGCCAGCAAGAAATGCTAACGATTAGCTTACGCTCGTTAGCTTCGGATTCTAGCAGAACATAGCAGAAAACTTAACCAGTGAACGTTAGCATGCTTCTAAGGTGTGGTGACATTAAAACACACCTACAAAGTGTTTCTAAAAATATATTACACGTCTGATGATCCATAATAGGGCTCACCAGGCTCAACCGACGTTCGAGCAGCCTCGTCGCTACCCTCCCTGCTCAGTCCGGACACCAACGCTGCGGTGCTGTCGTCTCCTCGTTGTTGACACTTGACATTCCCACCCATAATCTCGCGAGAGTTTCGGCCCCAGCCCAGCGTATTACGTAAAAGGATCACCGCGGGGGCATGTAAACACCGCCCATTGACGGCATTTGTGGTTCAACGTTCAGTTACAAATCTCTAGATTTCGAGGGTGTCAATGACAATGACGTGACACAGTTCAAACGTTACCCATTCATTGTTGATAAACCCAAAATCAGACAGTGTGAATGTGAATACAATCTTATATGTGTATATAAATATTTAAAAAAAAACAAAAAACACACATCGGGCTCCAAAATAAAAATGTTAAATGCTATACCAGTGTGAAATTTTCCTTTACAGATGCTTCATAGGGACAAGTTGGTAGACCTAATTTTATCTACCAGCAAACAGTAATTGCTCAGAGATAATGGGGAACACCTATAATGAAATAAGGCACTTGAGGTTGTGTTTAACGTGATTCCCAAATTATAAACAGAAGACAAAACCACAGAGGCATAAACTGTATCTAAAGAATGTACACTACTTATTTTTGAAATGTTGAGATTCCAAATTCTCCATCCGTATTAACACAAGCCCACTCGCACTACCAAATACGCAAAACATTAAAAAAAGAAATAAAATACATTGATTCATCATGCCTTGGGGAAATCAAACTAGTAAATTGGAGTGTTAAGTACATCAAAATATTTCTCTGCTAACATGATCTATCACGCTATTTACAAATATTGAATAAAATCTGAAGTTAAACATTGAATACACATAATAGATGTCTATTACAGTAATAATTACAGTAAAAAAAAAAACTTAGCTACTACATAACGACTAATCCAAATAGAACAGTGATACACCACTAAAAACATTCATTCAACAGTCACATAAATCAATGGCCAATTACATAGTTACCTCACAAACATTTAAATTACGTTTACATTCAATATTTTATGAATGTCTCATTCATTAATCCAGGTTTTTCCAAGTTATTATAAGGTCATACCATGTTCAAAACAAATTCTGATCATTCAGGAAACCTAGCTTGTGATATTTTGCTAAACAAAATAGGACAGCTGGACACGTCAGGCTGAATGGCATACTGCCGTTGCAAAATATTGAGAATTCAGGTGGGACAGTTAAATGTGATTAAGGTATACATGTTTTATCAAATGATCAAGATTAACTCCGCATTAATTTTCATTACAAGAAATGTCATTTTCCACAGTACTGTATTGCCTTAAACTGCTAACCAAATAAAAGTTTCCCTTATCATACAAAAAAGTCACAGCATGTGTGCCATTCCCCAATGAACGGCTCACATACATATGCATTACTTACTCTGCATTTGACCTTATCGTCCGAATCTTCCCGAGGAAAAAATGTGACAGCTTGCTAATCGCCAATGAACAGAGCACTCCGACTTCAACTGGTATTGTAATTGAACATACAAAGCGGCCATTAAAACTGAAAGACAACATTGCGAGATATCCCAGTGGAAAGACAACACCTGAGAGGTGAGCTAAATACTTTGTAAAGTCCATACACATTATTTACAGTTCACGACGCCTTGTTTTGGAGGTTGACTGCTACCGTTTCCCTCCAAAACTGGACACCAACTCGTAGTGAAAAAGATATTCACAAAGTGCTACCAGACTTTGCAAATATGACACAGCTGCGTGCCTCCAATGTCTCCACCTGAAAAATTTTTGGAACATCCCACCGGCAACAACACTCAAGGAAGCATCTCTTGAGTTCCCTATTCCAATTTGCCATCTCTAGTTCAGTTGCACAAACTCAAGATAATGGAGGACCAGTAATGTGTCTTTGTTTCGGGGGATGTCAATATACATTTTTAGTCACAACAATGGATCGAGCAGCCACTCACACGATACAAATAAGTAAGGGGTTATAAAACAATGTGGGTAGCGTGGCTGTGATAACCCAAAATCTGAGCAAGGCTGGTGTAGAACTAAAACTTAACTCGCACAATCCAAAACATTTGTCAGAAGCATCTCGAACCTAAAATATTCCTATTTACATTTTTTTAATACACGCTTTTAATATTTACACGCATCTTTGTCTTAAGTTTGTCATGGTTTAAGGACTGTTCAGTTATTTTGGTGACCTTGGGGGAATGTTCTGTTCCTTGCCACTCCTTCTGATTCCACGCTGAGGGGAAAAGGTTTTGCTTGTGTTTCCCCCTGTGTTTCTGGGATGCTCCCAAATTTTCAGCCCTGCACCTCCACTTCGGCCGGAGCGATTGTAGCCGTAAAATGTGCGTGTGGCTTGACGAGGAGGGCAGCTGTCTCCACGTTTGTCTGATTTATCTGCAGCATCCCTGTTATTGGCACGTGGATCCTCTCCTCTATTAACCTTGAGCTCTTGAAGAGGCTGGACGGCCGTAGAGACGGGGAGCGCCGGAGAGGGGCTCTGTGCTGGTGGTCCATCCTTAGCCAGCCGCTGGCACACTTCTGCATAGCTGAGCTTTTTTGGCTCCTGGTTAAAGAAGAAAGGACATGAATACATGTCAAATTTGAGACTGTGATTACTGTGTGAGTTAAGCCTTTTTATCAATTTATGTTGTGGTACTTTATATGAATTTACATTAAACGGTATTTCACTTCTATAGCGCTTTTCCACCTACTAAGGCACTCAAAGTGCTTCACACTGAGTTCATATTCACCTACTGATGGCGCAGCATCAGGAGCAACTGGGGGTTCAGTATCTTGCTCAAGGACACCTCGACATGGTCACAAGGGCCGGGTATCAAAGGGACCACTCTGCCACTGAGCCATGTCACCCCCATGTTAAGCACTGTACAGTAGTTTAATTGATCAAAATTCTGTAGGTTGGACAGTTCTATTGTTGCAAAAGAGCTTCAAAGGCTGAAAATAAATTCCTGTATCTGCATGAAAACTCCTGGATACTCACACTAATAAAAAAATCTTCATTAGTGTATCTGGCGGGCCTCGACAACTATCTATTCTACTTAGTGCTCTAGTTAAAGTCAGAATGAGTTGAGAGATTTTACATCATACTGTACTAAATGACATTATCACAAAAGGAGCCTCTTCTAAAAACTGAGCCTCAATTCCAGGGGTGGCCAAGTCCGGTCCTCAAGAGCCTGTTTTAGGTTTATCCCTACGGCAACACACCTGATTCAAATCATCAGGCTCATCATCCCTGATCAAGCTCATTATCCCTGATGATTTGAATCAGGTGTGTTGCCGTAGGGATAAACATAAACCAGGCTGGGTTTTGGCTCTTGAGGACCGGACTTGGCCACCCCTGCTCTATTCAGTTTCTACCACGCTGCTTTTCTGTTTTGGAATTGTTTGAAGGATGAGTCACCAATTAGTTGGGCGCTAAGAGGTGATATTGCAATGAGCCGACTCAAGTGAAAAGTAGTTCTTTACCTGTTCTGAGGTGTCAAATGGGAGAGTTGCTACTTCAAGGGCAGCATGGCTACACGTGGAAGATGCATGTTCTGTTGGACTAACAGGCTTGGTGAAAGACGACACTTCTTCCTTTGGAATAGTAATGTCGGCTTTACCCACATCCTCGACCGGTGAAGAAATGCTAAAACACAGGGAATTAAATATAAGTGTAGTGTAATTATTTAATTCATTTTGAACATTGGGTATCAGGGAAAAAGCGTACCTTCTAACAGGCTGGGCTGGTTTCGGCATCACCTCTGCACTCTGTGTCACATCAAGGCTACTCGGACTTGTGGCTGGGGGTTCTGAGGCGTTTGAAGGTTTCATTTCATTTATCTTGTTGCATAAAACCTTTGAAGAGTATAGAAGAGTGTAAATATACAGGTGACATGGGTCTCCAGGTAGAAGTTGGTTATCAGAGAGATCATTAGTTACCTTGTTGGACACTTTAAGACCACGTACAACATCAGACAGACGCATCTCTGGTGTTTTCTCTTCCGTTACACTAACCACGCTTCCTGGCAATGGAGGGAAATTGGTAGCTGCCAGATTAAACTTTGGTGGCGATGGCACCTCCACTTCTGTCACAGGGCTGTGTTTCTGTTATAGTCATTTAAGCACATCACATTTTAGATACATAAAATATGTACATAGTGTTTTAAAGGTATTCATAAAAGTATCCAAGTTGCTGACCGTGGTATGCTCATCATCTCTTTTCCTCCTCATGCCCCTGTAGTTGTTACTTCTCCTGAAATAAAAGCAAAATTGTGTTCTCCAGTTTTAGAGGTACGACATGTGGTAAGAAACGGCAAACACTGCCATTGTAAAATCTCAACATTAATTAACAGGAGATTTACAGACCTAATTCGCACGTCCCCGCTCAGATCCCCGCTGGGCATGGTTTCCTTCTGAGAAGGGTTTTTAGGGCTTAGAGAGGGCAGGCTGGCTGAAGTGGTGGCAATCAAGGTGCCTGGTGTCTGATGGGTCTGTGAAGTCAAAGGCCTCAACAGGCCGTCCATCAGAGCTGGGGGAGCCATTGGAGGGGTTATGAGCGTGTCACAAGGCCTGAAGTGTCCCTTTAAATGATTCCTGGGAACACAGAAAGGACCCAATTTGAATGTTACACATGGATGCACAGAAGACAGTTAGGCATTAACACTAGGACTACCACGATTTTGAAACTATTAGAACTACGAGAGCAGTCATTTTGACGTTTTTCGCTCTAGTCGCAATTTAAAACTCCAAGTCGACTATTTGCTAATCTTGTTTATTTCGCCTTTCAATCGGCTAATTAATGGAGAGCATTTTCAAATTGCCTGACTGCTCATGTCGCCTGACTATCACCCTCCTAAGTAGCAAATTGTCCATCTAACAAGGCAAAAGTCTTCATACATCTGCGTTGATCACAGAGTCCGAAAATAAGATGGCTGTGGATAAGGATAGTGGTTAGCCTAGCTATCTTTGGCTATTCTGATCACCACTAGTCTTAAAATACTCATACCAGCAGGACCATGAGACTGGCAGCGCTAAGTGATGGTCCCTCTCCGACTCCAAAATGTCACTTGCAAAATATGGCACTCTACCGCCAAATACAATAAAAGCATAAGCAAAGTAGAAATAGACAAGAAATTATTGTTTTCGGAGCATGACTAGGCTACGCTGTCCCATCTTACGACATGCTATATACCGTACTATGTAAGAAGATGAGACCGGCCGGCTTATTGGAAAAACAGGTGTAAGGGTCCGACTAGTTAAAACAATTACCGGTACATCTTTGATTTTCCTCCAAACCAGTCGCTCAAGATGCATCTTTACGTGAAACCCGTCTGTGGTGCAATAAGTATTAGGGTCTGCTGAAAAAATAGCTTACGTTGCCATTGAATAATCAACCTCAACTTGACTTTTTTGACATTAGTTGACCACACAAAGATAAAGTAATTGAACCCCTAAAAGAGACCCATCTTAAAATCATGAATTTCACCTACCGGTTCCTGCACAATGGCGGATTAGAGCTTGAATTTGCTTTATAGTTTGCCACACTGTTGTATGCAGTCATGAATCCATTGTTAGGGAAAGGTGCCTGGATGCCACAGTGGTAGAGTGAAAGTGGAAGAAAATTAAAATCAACAATTATTGTCACATACTGTTCGTTTTTCGCTTAAAAAGTTAGTGAGGGATACTGAGCATGATTTTTGATTAAGAACCTGTTATTTATCATCTGCTAGGATCTAAAATCATGTATTATGCAACCAACCCTAACAATTTATACTTTGTTGTCTTTGTATTTTATTTTGCTTTGTTTTACTGTGCCATCTGCTGTCAGGTCAGCAATGCAAATGACAATATCAATTTTATCATTTGAAAGGTTAAATAAAATTTTTTTAAAAAGAATAAATGTGATAAACGCTCTCACCAGAGGAGTTTCAAAGTAAGGCATTGTTGTCGCATTCCAGGACTGGGCGAGAGCTGGATAAACTGGGAATTGCTGCTGAGCACTGTACACCTGCTGCATGTACAAAGGGGAGCCATATGCAACGTGAGGCTGGGCCTGCTGGTTGTACACGGTGGGGTCCACACTGCTGTAACCCGGCTTGCTAAAGAATGTGTTTATTGCCTTGATGCGGGCCTGGAAGGACAAAGCAGGAATTACGAGACTGGAGTTTTTAAACGTGTGAATCATCAGCATTTCTAGCGATGACAACATAACTGTCGCCTTTGTCCCCTCAGATCTCATAATCTCACGGTCATTAGGCCATAAAACACTGCACCGACTGGGGAGGGGGGTGGGGTATTGAGTGGGGACACGGTGAACGAAGGTAAGAGGAAGAAAGATGAAGATGGAGAGAACAGAACAAGAGAGAAAAAAACAGAAATGCAGAAAAGCAATGTTCCTCCCCAGCCAGTGTCAGTGCATCTGGGTCCTTCCAAGCGCGATACTGATCATCACTGGGGGGTTACGGCAGTAGCATTCAAGAGGAGAAAAAAAATCCATCTGAAATGGGATGGATTCGATGAAACTACCATGTAACAAACACTTTACCAGAAGCAATAAGATCTACTTGCTTATCTAGTGACACTCAACTTACCATTATTGGCTTCCCCTGAAATACTTTCACTTCCTCCCGTAGATATCTGTAAGCCTGAGGACAGAAAGGACTCTCAAAACAAGTAGTATTCCCTGCCCCCATATAAGCCTGAGGACAGAAAGGACTCTCAAAACAAGTAGTATTCCCTGCCCCCATATAATTATTTTAATTGTCCTTTGCAACAAGGGGATTTTTTTGTTTTGCAATTTGAAGAAGTAATGTTACTCAAAGTCAAATTTCAAAATAATAAAAGAAACTGCATACCTTCAGTGCATCCATATCTGACTGAAACGTTATGTACCAGTTGCTGTTGTGTGCAAACTCAGCACTTATCATATTTGGACACTGTTCACTTTTAAAAAGAGCCTCCACCTCCTGTAACAGTTGCAAAACACGTTTTACAACTCTACTCGCATTCTCACCAATGATCCATTTCAATTAATTGACATAACTCTTTTTTTCTAAACAAATATTGATTTATGCAAGCAGGTAAAATAACGGATAGGAGTATAGGAAGTGGTAAACATTGTAAATGACTTATTTGCAATGGGGGATCACCTTTACCTCTACTGGTGTAGTCTCTGGCACCTCTCGCAGGATTAAAATGGAGCGACTGTGATTTGGACGAACTTTCTCTCCAGCTTCATCAACTTGAACCAATGGTGATTCTGTAACCGAGACAAAAGATGATAAGACAACCACCTAAAGCAATTACTGAGGTACTTTGTTCGACAACCAGTGATCTGAGTTTCCGTTTAGAATTTACAAGTATATGGGTGAAAGTAAGAGCTGCAACAATGTTTGGATTACTTACTTATGACCCCCCCCCCACCAAAAAAAAAAATAAGACATAAAATGGGTACCTCTCAGTACATCCACAATGAGATCCATGTCACTGGTGAGGGCTTTGATGTCCTCCATGCATGCTATGGTCCAGATCGGAACAAATTGCTCACTGTCCATCTCTGATATCAGGTACTGGTCGGTTGATAGGTTCTCTCTGGAAAAACAAGTTTCTGAATAAGAGCTCAATACAATATAGAAGGGAAAATAGATCCATGTAATCCGTTTCTACGAAGTCACACAACCCACCTTGAAAAGCAGAACTCCAGTTTTTTCTTCAAAGACTCCCTTAGACTCTCAGACACGGGTTGTTGTTTTGTGTCATCGACAGTTGACTCGCTTTGGGGGTTAAGGGCTAAGTACCCTGCATCAAATGTGTCAGTATCATTCATACTGCCCTCTGTGGGCACACAGGCAAAGTCAGTGTTATCAGGAAAGTCAGAGTCGCATCCTTTTCCCCCGAGAGAGAGAACGTCAGGGTACTCTGAGATGGGAGGCGAGCAGAGACAGGATATCAACATTTTTACAAAAGTGAAACATGGACTTCCTTTTCTGTGAATAAAAGCACAACACTTCTGTGGCTGGGCTAAAATTGGACAACTATTATGACAAGACAGCAAATACCTTCAGTCATGTCAGCGGTGTGAGGAAAGGTCTGCAGCCAAGAAGAATTGTCTGTCCCCTCCGAAATGTCATTCTGGTGGGCAGGAATCTCCTGCCACACTTTGGCATTGGGGTTCAGAACTGTTTCCTTGGTGGTGACCTACATTATAAAAAGAAATGCACAGGTTGTATAATGCAGGTATCATGACACCAAACATCAATACATTTATCGTGTGGTGTCGGTTCTGACACTATGTCCCAACTTTTATGCCAATGTTTCAATCCTTGCACCAAATCAAGTAAATGCAGGGCCTACTGTGAGATGAGGGTGGGTTCATACATCAAGTGTTATTTGGAATTTGTAATTGTCAAATACAATTATTTTAGGATTACAAAAAGCGTAACAAAAATGATGAGGTGAGGTCACATTGACATTAAAAAACAGTTCAAGTGAAAATTTGTGATGTTCCGTTTTTTATTGTTTGGTCACACTGAACTATTCAATTTTTATAAGGGAAAACGGGGTCAGAAATTGTTTTAACGACTCTTATTAACCACCTATTACAGTAATTGTTAAGTTACACTAGCAACCTTTTGTTAATCATAAAACAGAAATGTATAATTACACAACGGCAGTAAACATACTAAAAACAAAACCATTCGTTCATGTTGAAAGACACCACATACCTTTCGGATGATATCAAATTAACACCAAGTTATATTACATTTATGCATTTGTCAATGTAACCGATCCCCTCAGCAAAGTGACATCCACATTCCGCGTCTGCCGTCCACAGAGACACGTCGACTAGTGAGGCAAAGGGCTCATTAACCTGAGCTCCAGTAATCCGGTTTGGTTCACACACCTACTACGCAGACACAAACCTGAGTCTCATTGGTTTCCGCATGCCGGTTCAATCCGCCTATCAGACGCTCCATTCAACACGCAAACCTTTCATCCAGCCTGACTTCAAGCCGGGCGTGTGCATACGTCACTCAAATAAGCATTTGGATCATTTTTACATTCAGGATTGTATCCTAATTGTCATTATATTAAAGGCCCATCTAAGAAACCACGGCGTGCTCGGCCATTGGCTTATTATAGGCGCGGCGTGCCGCTGTTGAGCGTGTCGGAGCACATGGCGCTGACGTTACATTCAAAGAACGGTCTCCAAACGTTTTCGCTAGGCCATTTAAAAGAATTCCGGGAGGCCATGTTTACAAACAAATTTATTTTAAGGGCCCCGTTTGATTAAAAACATAGTGGGATCTTAATTCCGTTCCTGTGTCACACCGTAACCTTCATCTTTCAGCTGTCTTTGATAGCCACTTAGCTCGTCACCTAGCTTGAGTTGTGTAACAGCTAACAGCGAGTCACGTGTAGGCCTGTAACACGCTGATCATTACGCACGGATACCAAATCGAAAGTGATTAAAGAAAAACGTTAAGCCACCGGGGTCATGTCACATTAAACACACATGCTCATAAACTAGAGTCAGTCCACAAATGACAATTTGTTTGCGACCCCGTTTACCAAGATAGGCGAACCGTACCTAGCTGCCAAGGCTAGCTAACTGTCTTATGTTTACTAGTTGACCGTGACTTCTTGTTCACCTTTCAAAGGTTAAACATTGGGCATTTGACGGGGCCTAAATCGTCAACAAAATATTCATCGTAATCACAAAACAACCAGCAAGCGAAGGACGTCGGTATACAGTTACAAGAATCGCCGGGCAATTTAAGTGTGACTGATGCGGGCGATGTATTAAAAAGGAGGAACAGGTTGTTGCACGTTAGCTAGCTTCCTAGCTAGGCCAAAAACTTACCATGTTTGGATTGAATATTAAGACGACGTCCACTTCTGTTCACGGCTGAAAATCAATGTCCACGTAATTTTAGACTTTTGAATGAGGCTTTTTTTGACATCGACCACACTTCTCCAGAGTGCGGCTTTTTCCTCAACTACCGTCTCCCCGGTAACACGCCAAGCCCAAACACGAGGAGCACGATACGCCGCAGACTACGACTTCTAGGTACACTAACCAAACAAGTTGTTCAGAAACAAAAGCAAATTCCCATGTTACAACCTTATCCTCATTTGAACCGAATGGCTTCAAATGTTCGTGCAAGCATGTGACAGCTACGTACTCTGCCTGCAACTTCGGTCGCTACCCGGAGCTCCACACACAAGGCGGCACTTCGGCTCCATAGCGACGTCTATGGCCAAAATAAGAACAAACCCAGCGTGTTCTCTGGAAAGTGTGCTTTGCTCAGCCATTATTCACAAACGAAGGAAGCATGGAACACTGCTTAATAATCCTGTAAGTGGCCAGACCAACATAAATTACTCAGAGCACATTTACAACTCCCACAGGACTTCATGAAAAAAGCAGAAACAACATCCAAAGAACTGCATGCTTCCCTCACCTCAGTTAAGGTTAGTGTTCATAACCCAATAATAAGTAAGAGATGGGCAAAAAAATGACATCCATGCCAGTGTTCCAAGGCAAAAACTACTGCTGACAAGAATAACAAAGGCCTGTCTTACATTTTTACAATGGTATCACATCTATCGAATGGGCCGGACGGTCTAGGCCAGGGGTGTCAAACTCATTTTTGTCTTGGGCCACATCTTAGTTTTGGTGTCCCTCGCAGGGCCGTTAAGACTGCGAACCTAAATAAATTTATGATTACCTTATTTTAATACATATACAAAGCAAATTTATGGATAACGAGTTTTGAAATCACAAGCCAGTAAAAAGTTTGTTCAACTATTTTTACATTTATTTAAAAGAAGGGATTAGTAACAAATGCTTGTAAGATCTCAAATGAATGGTGTCACATTGAATAATCGCCGGACCCTTAACTTTCAGCTTTATAATGATGTGACCAGGCAAAAATATCTTCAATTAAAAAAAGACAGCTACAAGTGCTGATAGCTTTTCTGAGCAATATGCGTGTTTTGTTGAATTTGAAGCTGAACTGCTGAAGTGTCATGTATAATAAATATTGGGCTAAACCACAATTATCAAACGTTCAGCACATGAAATCACATCCAGTTGTATTTCGAATGAAGATGTGTGAGGTTTGATGTTTTTCAGACTCCATTGATCTCAAAGCCATGGCGATATTTGCACAGCTCCACCAAGATCATTATATATATATATATATATATATATATACATATTAAAAAAAAATAAAATAAAAGTGAGCTCCTGGTCAGAAAAGCATCCATCCAACCAACCATTTTCTCAACGCTTATCCTCAACAGGGTCGCAGCCAGGTGAAGTCGAGCCTATCCCAGCTGACTTGAGCATGAGGCGGAATCAACCCTGAACTGGTGACACATACAAAGGCTTTGACGTGTAAATGATGTCATGGCATTAAAGACGGTCAAGTCTAACTCCAATTGCTCCAGGGCAATATTTTCATGGTATGTCAGGATTGCTATTTATTTGTCTGTGTCGTTGGAATTTTGGTCAGCACCCAACACACATTGCTGTGACGTAATTCCATTGCTGCACCCTTCTCTCGGATTTCTATGAGGCTCTGCAGTGATTCTTTTCTCAGTCCAGTGTTTCATCTGAGCAAATGCCCTTTACTCAGCATTCATAATAAATAGAGCTGAAGAGAGATGGGTGGGGCTGCAATGTCAATATTCACATTACAGTTAACACTGTAAATTTTCCAATTCAACCTTCTATGTAGCTCTTCTGATAAGTTCTTTATCTGCATTTTAAGATCTTGACATACACAATAATTTGATATTTGCTGTGCCCAGACCTCGAGCTGCTGAATTGTTGTGTTTGTTGCCAAACTACATTCCACTGATTATATTGGAATATGTTTACAGTGACAAAAAAAGTAGTTGTATCTCATTTTAATCCATATGCTGTAATGGTTTTAGATGATTCATTGTTGGGCAAGACCACAATTGAATAGTATTGAACAGTTGATTCCCAGCCAACTGTTGTGGGAATCATCAGATGGAATTCATTATCCAACTTCAATTAATTGATGGTTCAGAAATTATTTACTTCAGATGAGGTATCTTTGTTTATCTATCTTTGCTAGCAACGTCAAGTGAGAGGAAGATAATTGATTTCCCGTTAAAAGGCCCAAGACAAAATTAACCTGTGTAACCACCTGTTGTGAGACAACAGTTTTGTGTACAGGTACAGATGCCACTGAAGTACATTTGTTCGTGATCATTTTTCCAATGTAGGCTAACCATGCTAAGGTTTTTGTGGCATTGTTTGGTGGTGTGCCGAGAGTATTTTTGCAATGTAAAATTTGTGCCATGGCTCAATATAGGTTGGGGAACTAGAAAAGAACACTATTTATATGATTTTTTTTTTCCCCAACTATAAATGTTGGGCTACGACCTTCTGAAAGTTTCCAAAAATAGAATGCACCTTCCCGCACATTCAACACGCAGGTTTAAAAGATTAGAAGACAGCTGAAAAATATCATATTACTTTCTAAATAATTCTGTACACTCAAAAGTATACTTAACTTGCTCCCGATACCTCCTGATTATGTTTTCTGGCAGTCGCTTCTCTTCCCACAAGTAAAAGTATACTCCTTCCCCTTGAAGGACGAGGAGACGTGTACCCTCTGATGAACACCCCTGGCCAGTCACACTTGGAATCACCCTTACCAATCAAGCGAGTCTTTAAGATATGACGTCACCAAGAACTGAGCCCCTCCGCTAAATCACGTCACGGCCATTCAAAGGCTGCGCAGTCTATTATACTTTGCACATTTACCTCCGCCAAGGTGACTGTGCGAGCGTCACTGTTTATCAGCAGGAATACGCAAACAGAACAATGAGGGGGCGGGACAATGCCAACATAGTAGTATAGTAGTAACATGGTGAGTAGCACACTATAGTTGTACTACTAAAAATTCGTACGTTTAATTAGAAGTGGCCTAATAATACTTTTGTTTAAAAAAAATGTTAAAAGTACAAGTACTGATTTAACTAATGTAGATAAATGTACCTCACAAATGTAAAACCTTACAAAAGAAAAACTGAATTTCCATATACAGCACCCGTTTTAATAGAAAAAAATGTGCAAAAGAAATACCAATTTCGCATTTTTACTGACTTGCATAGGCATAGTGTGCGCACTGGCAAAAAAAAAAATAAATCACTGCATGCAGCTTTGCTGACAGGATAATCAGAACTGAGCTGACACGTTAATTGGTTCTTATTTGGTTGTGTTTTTCATTTTGTTTCACTCTTGTTAGTAGCATTCGACCATTTGCAGGAGCAAAAAGCAAAATAAAAAAAAAAAAACTGTTTTTTTAGATGGACATTTTTTTTTAATTGTAGATGCCCGTTGTTTTAGGCAAACAAGGCATTCAACATGAATCATTCTGGTAGCCGCAAACAATTGTTTGATAGGGACTATCTTACTTCTATCTGATCTAAACCTCAGTTGACTTAACTGCACTTTATTTGCCTATTGTGACAAAATGAGTAGAAAGTACAGAAGGTGGGTAACAGTGAATGTTCAACTTAGCACGGATCCATCCATTGTTTGGCCCTACTAAGTGTCATTCTAGTTAAACATGCAACCATGTTGCTCAGAGAAAAGAAAATTGACACAAAGACCAACAGCATTGTGTAGAACATGGGTGGTGCAATGCATATATGTAAGGACAAATTTACACATTCACTGCCTCTTTATTTTCAAATCATGCAACAAGACTTTATAAAGGTTAGTGCAGGACATTTTACAGTTCTTTTTCACACACAATGTACACCATTAAAGTGTTATCCAAATTAAGCCTTGGTACTGGAAGCCTGTTTACTCTGTTGTAGCTGTTGGATCTTCACGTTCATGACTTCAATCACAGCTGCAACAAGCCAAAGATGACAACTTTGTCAGCAACAACAGATTTAAAAAAATGTGACTGTTACTCTGCCGCCATAAATTAATCACAGAACGGGACTCAGCCCCAAACTCGACCAAGTCAAGAAAGTAAACCAAACTGTTCTTAAGCTTGAAAGAGGTTAGCAGTTGGTATTTATTTTTTCATTTGTGAAGACTGTTGGTGGACTCACCTTGTTTCATGGCATGTTTTTCCTGAAGGGCGGGCTGAATTTTCTCTATCTGCTTTGTCAGGAAATCCAGTTTACGTTTGAAGAATGCCTTTGAATCAGCAACGTTCTACAAGAGGAGGCAAGTTCAGTTTGCAATTTTAATTTAGACTTAACTCATAATGAATCAACTGGACCCAATGTCTGATATATTGGAATACAATAAAAGCACCTACTTACCTTTTCCACATAATATCCTGTTCCCACATCCACTAAAACATGCTCCACATCATTTAATGTTCCAGGCACATACATCTACAACAAGTCATGTTAAGGACAATGCCGAGACAAAATACGAAACACATTCTAAAACGTAACAGGAAAATGTATTGCACTCAGCTTCTTCTGGATTTTCTAATTAATTCCTTCCAATTGATTTGTAGAGTACATTCAAATAGCCTAAAATAACATACTATCAAAACAAACCATTGACAATAAAAAGCCGGAACCATTCATGTTGAAAAGCATGCTTCAAATGAAACTTATGTGTTCACTGCTCAGCACAGAAAAGATCTTGGCTGCAGCAGACCGCAAAGCCTTTGCATCCAAGGCGCTTACAATTACAAAAGTAGTGGTGCTGAATACCACTCAAGGATACAGAACTTGTAAGTGGGACGAGTAATTCTTTACCTATGTGAGGAGAGAAAAGAGAAAATTTAGCTGCATGTATATCAACCTTGGCTAAACTCTTAACACCGGAAATTGTGTGCAACATACATCATTATTACATGAACCTTTAAGGAAAATTCAGCTTTTGGGTGAAATTTCAGGATGAACCAAAAACAGCATTATAAATTGAACTGGACTTTCTCAATGCACAAGTTCAATGTTTCGAATGCATTTCATTCATTCATTCGCTACTTTGGACCGTTATATTCGTCAACTGCAAGTGCCACTAATGTATGGGTCAAGTCCATTTTTCAATGAGCAGGCGTGGAAGAGGGTCTTGCCCAGCTTGTCTGTGAAATTCTGGTTTGTAAACCACTGTAATTACTAACATGTCCCTGTAGATGACAGCCATGCATTGCTTTGAGGTCAGCACAGGTGTGAGTAGAAAAAAAACTGGGACATTTCGGAAAATCAATGCAGAGGTAAGGCCAGGCGGACAGCACCCAGTGCGGGTGTGGAGACCCTCAACAAACTGTGGACCACGTTATACATATAAACAATATTTAGTCTGTTTTTACATCAATAAAGTCAAATAAGGTAGGTCATTTGTACTTGGTGAATTTATAAGCAGCTCGCATGCTGAAAAAGCGTGGGCACACCTGGTCTACCGCAATCTATCCAAAATAGATGCTTATTTTAAACTACCTTAGCCGCGCCCATGTCCATGTCACAATGGGCATGGAATCCATAGTCTTAGCTGGATTCGACTATTGTGTGCCAAGGAACTGCGACAACGGCCTTGCTCAAGTCACCTATCCAACTATGTCCCAAAAACAAGGAACATCGCAAAACCAACCCAAAACGTTTTATAAGTAGTGTAAGTTCAGTGATGAGTTACTTACATTAGATATTCTTCCAAATTAAAATCAATTACATTTAGAAAAGATGGCGTTGGCCAACCCACAACTACGATTGCGATGTGTTAATGTACAAAATTTGTAAACAGATTATACCCACCTTGGTTGTTTTTGTTTAAGGAATTCAAATTATCTTTTGCTTCAACATATTTAGCCTGGACAACTTTGAGCTGGCTTATTGAGGACGTCAGGAACTCAATCTCCTGCAACACATTAAAATATAGTAAAATTTGAAGGACGATCGTTACTGGATAGTTCAACGCGGTTTACATGTTCAAAGGGTGAAGGAAGTACAACAACATAAAAACTCACCCAACATAGTCAATACTATCCCCCATGCAAGTAACACTCTTACGTTGATTTGTTAAATGTTCTAATGGCTGAGCTGGCATGCCTTAGCTTTAAACACTGTAGTGGGTGGTTAACGGTAAAGAGGGGGAGCCTAAATGAGCGTGCTACCTCAAAGAAAAACCCTCCCACTGTGTATTCAATTCATTTACCGTCATTACAACAACATTGGACTTAAGACTCAACAATTATATACGAAAGTAGACTTGCCTGGTCTAATTGGCTTTTTAGTCCCTCAAGCTGAGGTAGCGACAGGTCCGCGAGATTGATCGCCATGTTGGGAGTGTGACGAATGTGACTGCTTCCGGTTCAAGAAAGGTGGCTTTTTGTTTGCGTAAGTCGCCCCCCAGAGGACGTTAGAAGGAATGCAGCTCAAGTATTTACACACTCGCGTTGAAATGACTCAAATGAGTGTTTGGAAACATTGAGCCGGCACATTTTATTTTCATGCCACGTAACTCAAAAATGCCACAAAAAACCCGAACATTGCATGCTCATATAGCACATAACGTGGGACACGAAAGCTTTCAAAATAAGCGAGAACGCAAGTCGATGTGTCAACTCAGTCAGGCTAATTGGCTAACATGAACTTCCTATAAATTTCAAAAGGTTATATAAATTCAAATAAATAATCAATCATCTGTATAGGCACTACATATATTTGATTTAGTTTGCAGTCATAAAAATACATAAAACTGTCATTTGTTCAGCATGTAAATGCAAATACACATTACAATTAACACTATTTACTGGGACAGACTCAGAAATCAAGAAAACATTTAAACTTGATTTATTTAAAGTTGAGTCAATCAAAAGTGCATGAAAACAAAGCTGAATTCCAAACCACTCGTGCTTCAATAATTACTGTTAAAAAATCTGGTTAGAAATTCAAATACGTTGCAGTTCTTTACAATTGATAAAATTTCAAGTGAAATGGAAAAAAAAAAAAAGCTCACAAAAAAGTATAATCTGCATCCAAGAGTAGCAGCTGACTGGCCTTCACTACTGCAGCTGAATTGGTAAACCATAGACCACAGGTGCGGCTCCTATGAGGTTTTTCAGGTGAGTGGCCTGCCGTGACAGGCCCATATAATCCAGCAGGGTACTCCCAGACTTTGATGATAACCAGGATTCCAGCAAGGTTTTGGTGAAGCGATCAATATCCCGATCCGTTACATCCCACAAGTTTCCCAAAACAAAGGGGCTGTGGAATTTATATATATATATATATATACACACACACACACACACACACACACAAGTCAGGACAAATTTTGCAAATTAACTATTGTCTAACCATCTTAGAAAATAGTATATTGTACTGTAATCCTGTGCGCTACAACAGAATAAATGGTGCATCAGTCATTCATTTTTCTAAAACGCAATGTAAATTGGAATGTTTAAAAAAGCAAACTCATCTCACCAGCCTGCAATTAGGTAGCTGAGGATGATGCCTTGTCCCTCCTGATCCCCGCGCACGGCCAGAGCAGCGCTGCTGCAGCCAATCAGCAGAGAGGCAGCTCTCACTGGTCGCATCAGGATCATCTGGTTGTCAAGGAAACGTGTGCCGGCACCATGGCCTAAATAACTGTATTGAGCAAAGGGGTGGAGTATATAATACACAGGACAAGGGAAAATAAGGTTATTTGTATTTAATAGATGGTTGTCCTTCAACATGAATTTTAGGATTCTCCCAAACATACATGTATAGATCCTTAGTTGCAACGGCTTCTTGCAGCTGTCCCAATTTTGGTGCATGTCCACACACGCCATCCCAATCCAGTTTACTTAAAAGACAAAGTACAAGGTGAGGAAATAGAAAACTTTGCCATTGTCCAAATTCATTGCATTTATCTCACCTGCTGAACCACTCCGCAAATTGTTCCTTCGAATTTTTTAAATTGTTTTCAGGGTCCAAAACATAAAATGTATTCTTCGTGTCCACACCACGCTTCAAGATGGACTGAGGTTCATTCTGAAAAGGATAACGATATAGTCCTGAGGACTAACTACACACAGTGTATTGATATGATTTAATTGGATAAATCATACCTCCTTCTGAACGCTCAGTCCAATTAACGACTGCAGAGATGGCATGCGGCTAACAGAGCGGAACATCAAGATGGAGATGCTCTCCCAGGGCAATCTCTGAAGGTACTGTGGAGGAAAAGTCCGTTTGGGATCCATGATGATCCAATCACAGGCAGGACACATTGCTCCATGTGACAAATAACAGTACGTTTAGTACCTTGTCCAGAATGAGAACCACGTGACCACGAGGCTCGGCTCTGTCTGCAAATTGCAAAACAGCTGATTGGAGAAGCTGCTCACAATCATCGTCCCATTCGGGACAAACTCCCAGAGCGAAGCTTTTCAATTCTTTTTGGGACAGCAGAGGGATTGCAGAAAGGATAACCTGGAAAAATGTCAAATATTTAAAAGTGGAAGTCAATGCAAACATTTTTTTAAATTTCTTTTTTATCATGAATACGGTCTATGCAAGCCCACTAGTTGAAACAGGGCATTCTGATAAATATTGCGTTTGAGGAATGAATGCTAATCCACTTGTTTTTAGCCATCCATTTTGTCCTCTGTCGACTGAAAATGACATCACAACTGCTCACAAAGACCAATCACGGCTCAGATCCAGAACACAGGTCAGCCGCGATTGGTCGTTGTGAGCAGTTGTGATGTCATTTTCAGTCGACAGAAGACAAAATGGCCGCCCCCAGAGACTGCTAAAAACGAGTGCACTTTGTTTATATTCCACAAATGCAAAATTATTCAGAATGCCATGTTTCAACTAGTGGACCTGCTGGGAACATATTCTTGAAAAAAAAATAGATTTGGGTTGACTTCCGTTTTAACAAGGTGTTTTGTTGCCAACAAAGTTGGAAAGGGAAAAACGCACACCTTTAACATCTCTTCATTGGCTGTCACTCCTTTGGCACACAAAGTCTTGTAAAGGTTCTGGGCCTTTGCGGAGAGCTTGGAATCCAATGAAACAGGCAGAAGGAGGCTCTTCCAGCATCCCAACAATTGCTCCATTTCTCTCAGCAAGTGCTAAAACATCAAATAAACATGAACTGTATACCTTTGGCCGAACGTACATGATCAGCGCAACGTCCTTTGTCATACACACACATACATTACTAATAAAGTGTTCAATTTATTATGCTTTGGTTTGAATTTTAATTGATTTGAGTGAATATTAAATCACAGCCTTGTTCCTTTACCTTGATTCGAGTGTCAAGTGCCCAGCGGCCCTCCCACCACAGAGCTTTCTCAGACACACTGTTCAGAGCCTTTTGTTTCACCAAAATACTGTCCATCTCTTGGACCAGCCATCTTATGGAGTGCTGCAGAACAGAAGACAGTTGTTGGAAGAAATGGGTGTACAGAAAAATTGATGGAGGGAAGCAGATGATTTTTCAAAAAAATGAGTACTAAATGTGCTGACGCTTTCCTGAGACCACTGATGATTGTAATTAGTAAAATGCTTCCCTTAGACTCTCAAACCGACTATTTTCTTTTCCAAATCACAGTCCCTTACAATTATTAACCAGTGCTTTACCTTCCCAGATGGCCCTCTTCTCATGCTTACCGGCTCTGTGGAGGTGGGAATATGTACAGTCATAGGAGGCGATCCCTTTTTGAGGCGGGACAGTAGGATGCTTTCACCCATTTCCCGAGTGTTTAGTCCAACCACTGACATTACACACACTGTCACACCTGTGGTAAAGAGAAAGAAGCGTGTGGAAACATTCTGCTTTTACCCTCACGGTCATCAAAGAAGGCACAGTAAGTCTTAGCACTGCGTGTTACCTGAAGGAAGGTGTTGAATTTGCTGAATAAACTCTTGGCAATGGCTCTGAGGAAAGGCTGAACAATCAGGTGTTGGGAAGGAAAAAATGTTGTCCAACTGAGACAACCTCTGTTCCATACTAGTAGTGAGACTAGACTCATCTAGAGTTAGGCTGTCCATCTGATCTGCTAGCTCACTGGATGTTTTTTTCAGCTTTCTATCAAAAACACACAACAAACTACCAATTTAAAAGAACAAACTAGCCTACCTGAGATTTGTCAGATGTTACCAGAACAATACTGTGTCATGTCACAGCGCATGGACAATACACTTACTTAAGACAGTTGGCGAGGTGTCTGTTGGTGCGATGCCGGCTTGTGATGCCCAAAGACTGGCAATGAAGCATTGCTGTAGTTACCGGATCCTGCTGTCCCATAGATAGTGCCAGAAGGGCACAGAGGTTTGGAAAAATGGTGGGAGGGGGGAAGTGCTGAAGGGCCAGCCAAGCCGAGCGGAGTAATACCTGAATATCGTCAAATGAAAGATTGTCTGCAAAAAGGAAGAAACCGATCAATCCGACGGCAAACACTTCTTACACCAGCACTAGAAACAAGAACGCAATTTATGTCCAAAAGTGTTGGGATAGACTAATATACAGGAGGGTCTGGGTTGGATTAGACTCTAATCTAAATTGTTGACATTTTGGTAATGCATGCCTCACAGTTGGAACATTTTGCGGAAGGTCCTTTTCTTTTCAAACATGCAAGCAGTCCCAGGAAAGTGGAACCTCTTACAACTGTAAAAGGATCCAGTGGGTTTAATGAACAGATTTCATAGAATAGAATGATTTAGTCATTTCTAAATAATTCATGTGATTGATGTTCAATCCATACAAGGAATGCAACAATGTGCAAACTAACGGTGTTATTGTAATTTGTCTTTGAAGGAACAAACCGTCAACATCTGTAAAAGCTCACCTGGGCTGGGGTCCGGATAAAGATTTGTTTGAGGACCTCTTGCTTGATGTCCACACTTCTTGTTAGACAAGTCTTTCCTCTCCAAATCACAACTCAAATTCCTCCGAACCACTTCCACAAAATTTATGACTTTGAAGATGAAAAGAGCAAAAAAGTTAAAGGTAAGACATTGCTCACGTTACCGTCTGTTGTTGTGCCAAACCTAAAGGGGAAGTCAACCCAAGATTTTTCTTTGCAAGAATATTTATGCAGCCCCACTAGTATAAACAAAGCATTCTGATTAATATTGCGTTTGTGGACTATGAGTCAAGCAGTAAAATCCACCCGTTTTTTCATCTCAGGAGGCTGCCATTCTGCTATTTGTTGACGACTGAAAATGACATCACAGTTGCGCAGGGCTCAGGCAACGACCAATCATGGCTCAGCTTCAGAAAACAGGTGCTCATATTCCACAAACGCAAATCAGAATGCCGTTAGACTAGTAAAGGCACATGGAACATATTGTAATGAGAATTTTTTTGGTTCACTTCCACTTATTTTCAAATCAGTAACTTTCAAATCAAATCTGCCAGTATCATATCAGCCGCGTTAACCTGATAACTGGCACTACTGTATTCATTTCAAACAATAATCCAGTGGTTTAATTGAACATCACAGATTTGTACCTGAGGCAGCACAGTCTTTTGTGTCCGTGTCTAACGTCCTTAAATCCTCAATGCTCAATTCCAGAATTTCACTAGTTTCCTCCTCAATGGCCCTCATTTTGTCCGGCTCCTCCTCTAACTCCAACTCCTTGCGGGACACCTTTCTGGTTCTTCCACTTCTTGTTGAGGACCCTCGGAACACCAAAGTTTCATCTTCGGACGAAGCGTCTCGAGGTAATGCACAGCTCTTCTTAGCCTGCCTTGTAGGTAGGATCTTCTTGGCAGGGGTAGCGCTACCTTTGCAAGTACGTTGTCTTGCGGTGCTTTTCTTTATGGACAGTTTTTCAATCAGTTCCTCCTGACCATTGTTCTCGGTATCGCTGTCGTCACTGAACTCCACCTGTATTAAGACAGTTCAAATTATTATTAGTCCATAAACAATTACAGTTCAGTTCTTTGTTTATTCCTCAGATTTGATGCCCACCTTGAATCGAGATTTCTTAGGTCGTCTTGGAGCCGCAGGTACAGGCTGAACTTTGTCTTTAGCGGGTAGGAACTCATCAAACACCTGAAACTGCATCTTAGAAGCAGTTTTCTGCGACTTTTGTATCGCGGCTGATGCTTTTGCTTTCTGAACTGGAGTAAAGGGCAACGTGGGTACCGCTGTGTTGAAGTCAAAAGTGCTAAGCTCCCTTGCAGAGAACTTTGACTCAATCACTGGAGTCTTGGGAAACGGAGTCGTTGGAATCATAATTGGAGTCATGGGAGCCAGACTCTTCCCTTTGGCTGTGGATCCTGGGACTTTGATCATTGACTTGGAGACCTTGACCTTTGTCGTCTTCTTTTGTTCGGACTTAGATAAACCTCCAGGCTCCTTGAGTAAGGATTGGTGTGATTTCAGAACGTCCATTTGTTTTGGTGCCTTACAAGTCCACACATTTGAGAAAAGCTCCTCAAGCCTGCAATCTTTTTTTCGAGACAAGGTAACCAATGACACAATGGCTTTGGTTGCCATGAGACCTGCTTTCACAGCTTTGAGCTCCGGGCAGTGCGCCGAATTAACAAAGGCTAAACCAGCTTCAAGTACTTTCCATATGCTGCAGACCTTACTGTGGCTGGGTTCAGAAGCCGAAACTGCCATGTGAAGGTACACACGGCCCACCACATCATGCATAAGAGAGGGCTCAGGGGACCCTTTTGCAGGGCTAGACAGTGGGATGAATTCAGCCAATTTAGCCTCAAGATTGGCGGTGACTGTCTTACAACGAGCTAATGTTGCCCAGTGAAGTTTAAAACCATCTTTGGCTTCACAGTGGTCCAGCTGGAGAACCACATCAGCCTGTACAGCTGCCCAACGGGCGGTGACGCGGCCCAGGAGGGGGTCCAAGCAGCAAGGGCACTGGCAGGTTGGTTTGTGTGTGAGACATGAGAGCCATGGACGAGGTTTGGCCTTGAGAGGTGGAGAGCTACCTTCATTCCTCACAATTGGTTCTTTGACAGTCCACCTTGTACTCAGAATATCCTTCAGGTCATCCTCCATTACAGGCGATGATGAATGAGATTTCTGTGACGGACGACCTTTTCTCGGTTTGATTTTAACCTCGGACTTGCACTGTGGTTCTGAAAAATCTGAACAGACACAGCTGATTAGAAGCCAAACCTCAAACAAGTCAAGACATCAGAGAAATAATGTAAGATGGATAATTCCAGCATCTATAAGTTGCTACAAATTTGTACAAACCTGTGTACATTTCCAGAAGGTTCCTGACTTTGTCTAAATCAAATCCACTTTCTGCTATCTCGCCCTGCAGTAGTTCCAACTCAGCTTTCACCACCAATAGCTCAGCACATCTAAGAAAACAAAATGCATCATGGTTATGGAAGACTAAGTAAGTGTCTAATAAACATTACGCAAGATTAATAAAGCATGACCTGTCATTGAACTAATAAGGAAAATTCAGAATTGAGGTTCCGGTAATTAAATGCACTTGGTTCAAGATCCGTCAAGACATTACACATGTATTCAACAAGGTGACGTGAAAGTAGTTCTGCTGTTTTCCTGCAAAACATTACACAATATTTGCATGTACTTACTGGCTCAGGGCTTGCAATTTGACGGCCAGTTTCAGGGCTTCTCGGCACTGCAGTTTAGCATCATCGATGGCACCACAGCTGGTTCTCAGCACAACCACTTTCATTGAGCAGTTCAACAGTTCCGACAGCAGCCGCCATTTAAACACAAGATTATTTCCTGTCATACATCAAGAGAAGGGTCACAAATACCACCTAGGCCAAAAGTATTAAATGTTTACATTGATCACCAATTTATATAACATACCTGTGTCAATGAAGCGCACATCTGAGCCACTTCCATGATTCCCATACAAGCCTTTCCCCACAAATGTGACCTGCAGGCTGCTGAGAAGCCTCAGGCTTTGACACAAGGCAGTATCTGGGCTTTTAAAACCTGAGATAAAAAAACAAAAATCAACCTTGTTAACATGGAGGCGTTCAGCTACATGGCACCATGATGATGGAAGCAGAAAGTATGCCGGTTATGTGCATTATGTGATAAAACAGCCGACCGTGATGTGTAATGCGGCCCCGCTGGGTTTGTGGCAGGGAAGTTGTGTCCAAACTGAGGTAGGAGCTGCAAGTCTGGAGTGCTTGAGCTCGCAACATGTACCAGCCCTTGGAACGTTTCTGCTCATTGGCCTCTTTTAGCACATCACACAGATAAGAAACCCCACGATCCACCTGTCAAAGAATGGAAATACAACTAATCAATATTTTTTTTTCCCTCCAACTTCAGATTACGGGAACTACATCTGGGCACCTGTTACTTACCTGTCCAGTCCTGTAACAGCATTGAGATTTCAGCAGAATGATGGACAGGTAAAGAGCGCAAGGTCCTTCAATGCTTTTATCAGCGGTGACCATTTTTTCTGCTTGTTCAGTCTGAACCTGAAAACGTCATCATTGAGGAAAGTAATTTCAGACCAACTAAAAATGAGCTTGACGTATAATGTGTTGAGCTTCAGCACAAGAAAATTGCATTACCAAAGCCAGTTCAGTGGATCCCATTTCTAAGAGGATGCTGGCCGAGTGACAGAGGGAATATGCACATCCTTGAGTGTCACCAAGTTGGCGGGAAAGTTCAATAGCAAGTTGATACGCTTTCAGAGCTTTAAGAGGCTAAATTGGAGAAAGTCACAAAATAAAAATACAGTGCTTTGAACACAAGTAAAATTAATGAATAAAAGAAACCAGATTAGATTATACCAAACGTTTAAATCAGACTGACTTGTCATATTGTTTAAAACTCCACAGAGTTGGGTAAAGTCTCTTTAGAACGTGAGGAGGAACGCAGTCCGTTACCTTTCCCATTAGATTGAATAGAGACGCAGTCATCACAATAGAGTTATACGTCTGTTTAGGATTCCTGACGGAAGGCAAAACTGGAGCGTGCAGAACAGCAGCCCACTCAGTCAGCGCTCTTTGCAAAGGTTGGCAAAACTCTTTGTGGAACAAAAACAAAATTGCCACAACATTATGATAAGAATCTTATTTCACAAACAGTATGTATTGCAAAGGGGTGTTACCAATTCTAATTAAAATTACATTTAAAATTAGGGTACATACTGCTCTGTGTAGCCAAGTTGAAATTCAGACCATCATATACCGAAGTGTTGTCCTCAGACTGCTTACGCATCTCTCGAAACTTCACGTCCCTTTCAATTGCCTTGCAGGAAAGATACAGAATTAACATCACAATACTCAGACAGGAGGGCTTCTTGCAAGCTAACCCATGACCAGTTTTCTAGGCCATTTGACATGCCAAACAAGTAAAACTAACAAAAATGTTACAGTCTGCAATGAAAAGAGGTTGAATGTGTAACTGGACATTTAGTATTCCATTATGCTATGCATGACATTTCTCAAGAGCTGATCACATTACCTAGGCTTGCTGTGATGTTCTGTGATTTAAGCAGTTATAGCTCAATACAAATTTGGTTTGGCTTTTTTTGGGTGTCAAAACCAATTTTGTCACGGGACACTTTGTAGTTACGGATTGCCTCAGAGGGCAAGTTAAGATTAAGATGGTGAAACAAAGTAAATATTTAATCATCTCATCGTATTATTATTTATACACAACAAACTGAGATGACTAATTTTGAAATCAGAAGTCAAGGATAGCAGTTTCTTCAAATATTGTTCAAGTTACTGTAAAAAGTGTAAAAAAAAAAAATCCAATGTCGGCGACATTGGATTTCCATGGGAACATTTATTTACTTCAAATTGCTTATCTTAACTATCACCTCTAATTTCCACTTTCTTTGAGTGAGAAAGTACAACACAAACATTTTACTTAGTAACTCAGGCCATGCACATCTACCAAATGCGCACCTCCTGAAGATTCTTCTCAAGAGTGCAGATAAAAAGCCAAAGGAAAGCATGGGCCTTGCTGTCCTTTAGTCGGTTTGAATTCTCAGGAGTTTCTGGTTCCTCTTCCAGGAGCCGCACGGCTTCATGGATAAAATCGACAGCCGTACTGTTAAAGAAAAAACAATAAACATGGAAAATCAAATCAAAATTAACCCACCATAGCAGACGTCACCACATTTTGTTCTTGTTAGTCATCGCAAGAAACTCATCTCTTTAACTGTCCTTCGAAATTGAACAGAAGACGCTCTTACCAATCAGTCTGTTCACCGAAGTCCTGAAAACAAACAACCTGGGCCATTTCGCAGAGGTAGACAGCACGCAGGTGGGTGTGGGAGCTCTCCTCATGACAGATGTCCAGCAGGTCGCAAAGAGTGTTGTAACGCTCATGGGAAGTGTCGCCCGCATCCTCCTTATAGATGCGCAACTCCTCATCCAAAAGACAAAGCATTATTCTTTCGTCCAGAATGTCAGGACCAAAACCATCACGTATAGTCCTATGAGAATACAATCAACACGGTCAAATAAAATATGAACGAGAAGTGAAAAGTTTTAATTATTATAACCTGGAGCAAACCTGAGTCGGATGTCCGCTTCAGAGTGACGTGCACCATCGATCTTGGTTTTCACCCACAAAGAGATCGGCTCCGTCATATGCATAGCCATTTTACTCCCCAAGGCCTTCAGCCACAGGATGACCCAGTCTAGTGCCCGTTCCAGGTGCCCTGCTCGCCGGGATGACTGCACAGCTAGCATGAAGGGTTGGTTCAACTGGGTAAAGTCAAAATAAAGAATTACCATACAGCATATTAATCACTTAATGAGGGTGAACACAGTAAAAAAAAAAAAAAAAAAAAAAAAAACTTACGCGATCAATAGAGAGCGAAACAGGACAGTTCTTGCTTAGATTAGGACACAGGATCTCAAGAAGTGTGAAGGCCTGATCATACAGGCGCTGATTGTACAAGCCACAGGCCAAGTTGCTCGCTGTAATCACTACACAGGGATAACAGCAGGAAAATGTTATGTGATGTGTAAATACTATATTGTGCCCTTCAATGTTGCCTCTTTTTTTCTTTTTTAAATACACTGCTTTGAAGCACCTGCTTTGATGAGAAGGTCTTCGTTTGACAGTTTGCGCATTTCAGTCATCATGTGTCCAACTGAGGCTTGGCAGTACAGCAGCACTCTGCCCAGAGTGTCACTGTCCTCCAGCTAACAAAGACAATGAGAGAGAAAAAGAAGGCACCACTAAAACGTCACGTCAATCTTATTGAAATATCATTATGGGAAAAGAAGTTCTTCACCTGTGACTCGAGCAAGCTCTCATAGGCGAATCCCAAGCCTTGGTAAATACTGACGCAAAGGGTCTGTTGCAGTCTGTTACACTCACTTTTTAATACTGAACTCTGAAAATACATTTTAAAGAATACATGAAAAGATCTTCCTCAAGACAATATAAATACAGTACAGTTATGACATGATCTTTTAATTCTTTCTGCGAGCACAGTCACAATGCAAAACACTTGCATCTCAAATCATTCGACCACAACAAAATAAATGGAAATGCCAATAGTCTATTCCGGCCTCCTGAAAAACATAAACCAGCAAGAGGTTTTTGGATTGTATTTTTTCTTATTAAGAAAAATAGTATTCTCTAATAATGTAAATTAAGCAATTCAAAAGAAACACGTCACATTTTGTTCTTCAACACAACATTGTGCTGCTCATTCTGGTGCACACGTCTTGGCCACCTGGGGGCAGCACAACACAAATGGATATACTGTTCTGGAGGCTCAGCTCCTCTCTGGTTCCCAGTACGGCAGTAATATAATGTGTACATCACAACCGCCAATCACCAGACATGTCCTTAAAAAGCCCACACCCAGAGCCAGATATATTAAAGTATGACAGCATTAAGCTAGCGGAAGTTATGTAGTTTCAAATGCACAATGTGTCAATTCTGTTTGTTTTATGTTTCATTTTGCGGCAACCTTCAGCTAACAGTGGCAATAAACAGCTTGAAGGCACTTTTTTGAAATACTACTACTACTACTACTAATTTACTACTGTTATCTGCCAAGTCAATGCTGCTTGTTGTGAATGGAGTTAGTTGAGTCATGTGGCATCTCATCTACGACCCATATCTTGAAAAAAAATAAAATAAAAATCCTATCTGGTCACTTGTATCTCAAGGCATCACTGTATTAACAATACTGCATGTATAGTATATTCAAAGATATTGACTCTCTTTGTTCTAGTCCATCCCTAAATGTGTTTGATGGTGTTAAAAGGTCAGGATTGCCAAGTTCTTGCACAACAAAATCAAATTGTTTTTCAAAGAATAGAGTTACATGTGGAATTTTTTTTCCACAACACTGATATTTAATCTGACAGATGTGTTAGATTGCAGTGCTCTTGGACAGAGTTAATGACAGTAAAGTAGTAAATATTTAAAGCACACCAACCTTCAGGATCCTTCTGATCTGGTCTTGGTGCTCCTCAAGAAAAGAAAACCAGGCCAGCAGCACAGGACCACTAAATTTCTTCTTATGACAATTTTCCACAACCCACAACACCAGTCCACATCCTTCCAGGACAGAATGAGCTTCACGTTCGCCAAGATCAGGTGGAAGAGACCTCAAGGCCCTGGCACACTCTCTCAAAGGCTTATCACTACAGTCATCAGGTGTCACCATAGAGTGGATTGCAACGGCCCATTTCCCAAGCTCCAGAGCTGCAGCCTGACAGTCAACATTGTTCCTCACCTTGACCCTGATTTCATTCAGAAAGACAGAGGCCAGACTATGATGCCCAGCTTTACACAGCATCTTGACTATGACAAGCGCCATTTCAAGAAGCGTGTATATGCTTGATTTATCAATAGACAGCATAGATCCATCAATCTTGGAGCCTTGACCACCACTCCAACATCTGGACAAAAGAGTGTGCATTTCGTGGAGAACAAACGAGGCATCCACTTCACTCATGGCTTCACAACGTTTTGCAAAGTCACTGATGGCACTGTCCATGTATGCGGGAGCTTTGAAAAGAATAGCAGTATCTTTGGCCATTAGTAGAAGGAAGTTGAGGGCTTGAAACTGGCAACGTAGTTTGTCTTTGGCATTGAGGACCTTCTGATCCATATTAGCAGGGAGTCCCTGCCATAAAATGGAGAAGCAGCTCCGCACAAGAACATAATAGTCCTCATCCTAAAAACAATGTGGAATAATAAATGTTAAGAGTGTATGAGAGTTGTATACAATAGAAAATAATAATAAAATCAGTCCAAACCTGCTGTGTTGAGGTAAGCCTGGTATAAAGCAATGCAGCAATACGGCTGCAGAGACTGTGTGCTTGCAGAGAGCTTAGCTTCTTGACTACATGTAAAATGATCTTTTCCATGTATAGTGGACTGTTTTGGCTGGGAGAATAGACCTCATAGCCATGAACGGCAAGCTCCACAAGTTTTACCAACTGGCTTATGTGAGCGTGCTCCAACGATCCAAGTCCAAGTTGATGGTTACAGGCTCTGATAATCCGATCACACAATGTGCGACCAAAACATGGTACACTCTGGACAAGGCTCTGCAAAATGTAACACAAGGGTTTCAATTTTTCCAAGTAAAATTCAAGGACTTTTTCAAATTTTAAGGATGATTGCTCTCTATCTTGCTATCTATCCATCCATGTAAGGCTAATTTTGAAGATGATTGCAAAATGTACATCAAATGTTCGATATTCAAATTCACCCTGAGTACTGTGATAAAATAACTAAGCTGTTTTTAACCCCAAATTAATGCACACGTTCACGTGTGTTTATTTATGTGCCAAATGGTTCAGTTATTTACTCGTGCACTCGATTTTACTTAGGCTACAAACCTGGAACTCTTGACATAACAGCAGCGCCTCGTTGAATGAAGCTGTCCGTTTGATAAGCTCGTCGACGGTCAAACACTTCATGACGTATATGGATAGCTGGAGGAAAAACACGTTAACCATCACCGATCAAATTTGTCAAGTGAGCCCCTTTAACTAACGACCAGACACCGAAGCAACATGACGCTACGTAATTGACTAAGGTCGTGAAGAGAGGTAAGGTAACAGCAACTTACTTCGATTCGAAATCCTTGGCCGTAATACTGGTATTTAGATAAGAAGATATCTTGTCTTGGATAAGTTGTACATCATCACACAAATCAGCAGCGGGACGATGGTTTCCGACACATGGGCAAAAGGGACTGAAATCATGAAAGAGCCACCGCGCACTATATTTGAAAAGCGCTTGTTAACCAATCATAAAGTGCATCCGCCTTTCCCGGAAGCGCAAGGTATCATGGGTAGTGTATTTTTTTTCCTCTTCAGTAGTTAGCACATTATACTATACAATACAATACAATTTTTATAGGTATTATTCTAAGTATTTCTTGTTACGTGACATTTTTAATACTAGTTTGTGCACTACATTTTTGCTTAATGTTTTGATCATTTGAACTTGTATCAGGCACTACGGCGTGTGCGTGTGTTTGGGTTTCTGCGACGCCCACGTTCCCCATGGGTGCGACATACCTGACATACATTAATAATTTGCGAACATATTAAATGAATAATAAACTAATATCCTCAGACACTGCATTAGAAATTGCCTTATTACGGATTACTCTTGCTTTGTTTCTGAATGTGGAAATATGCTCAGGGCAGGAGTGGATCTATTCTAGTGGGATATAGGGCTGTTGTCCACCCCAAAATAATGAAAAATCCCAAACTGCCTTATCATCTTTAACAAGTGTTAGACATTACTAAAACAAACAAACAAGCAAACAAAGGCTAATACAGTAATAGATACATAATTACTTGATTGATTGTTTTTAGCAGAGGTGGGCATTCAGTCTGACTGACGGACCGGTCCGTCTGTCCGTCAAAAACGGATGCCTGTTTTGCTGATGTTAGACCTTAGACGGGAAAGAAAAGAAAAGACAGACTAGATAGAAGTAGATTTTCGTCTATCTGTGTAATCATAAAAAACGTGGTAAAGTCCGAATGGACCTCACAGTCCATTATTGACGGACGCCCGTTTTGCTGAAGAGAGACGGAAACGTGACCCAGACTGTATTGACTGTATACGTACAGCAGGTGGCGGTATGAACCACCGAGAGAATCATTTGTTCCTCAGGCTGACTAAGAAGAGTCAGAAGTAATACATTTGCTTTGAATACAAAGACAGTTTTACAGAGTTCTTGTGAGTTAAGTTTTACATTTCTATTTTTATTTATGGAGTGGGTTTAGGAGGTTGTGAAATGGTATTTTGCCGCCGCCCACACTCCCT
Source organism: Filicampus tigris (assembly GCF_054856515.1). Taxonomy (NCBI): domain Eukaryota; kingdom Metazoa; phylum Chordata; class Actinopteri; order Syngnathiformes; family Syngnathidae; genus Filicampus; species Filicampus tigris. The sequence goes on along the minus strand of NC_141225.1, from coordinate 15,642,936 downwards.
TTCGGGGCGGCATCGCTCAGTAGTAGAGTGGTCGTCTCCACACCCAGAGGTTGTGGGTTCGATCCCCGGCCATTGTGACCGTGTCGAAGTATCCTTGAGCAAGATACTGAACCCCCAGTTGCTCCTGATGCTGTGTCATCAGTAGGTAAATGAGGAACAGTTTGAAGCGCTTTGAGTACCGAAGGTAGAAAAATAGTACCCGCCTATAGGCCAGTCCGCCTATGATTTTAAACGGGCTTCCGTCAGCAATATATATATATATATATATATATATATATATATATATTTGTATCTGTATTTTTTTACAGGCTTGGAAACTGTTCAGAGCATTGAAATGTTCACTTTGCAAATCACAGTACATCAGAGATGCAAACATTGTATTAACGTGCACATTTCCTAACAAATAAAATGACTTCTTTTTCTGTAAATTGTTTTGATTTAAAGTTAATACACACGCAGAGAGTATAGGGTAACAAGTTTCTTTTTGGTGCAGTTGTCTTTGGTTTCTGCTTTCAAGAAATGTAGCAATGTCTTTTAGATTGTTTATTGCTCTCTTTATTTTCATTTCATCATAATGTTTATTTAAGCTGCAACTTTTGAGAGCTACAGCCAACACAGGAGTCACGTAGAGTGCTGATGGCAGGAATAACTATATGCGAAAACTACTAAGGAACTTGGCCTTTCTTCTTGATGACATGCTCCATTTCAGCTATGTTGGAGGTGTCCAGGCGGGCGTCATACTTCGCAAGGATTTTTAAGACGGGCCTCAGCCTCATCCACCATTGTTCTTTTGGAATACGATGTCTGCAGAAGAAAAATAGTGCAAAATCTGACGAACAAATGGAATAATGGATGGACTCACACGCACATGCATATACAACCAGCTTGGTAAGTTTCTCTTTGTTCCCCACCTGCTTGAAAATCCATGCATAGCATTTAGACTGAAACAATAAAATGTCTTACTCAAAGTCAACATGTTCCTTAAGCTCTGTCAGAGGCTGGAAAATCAAAGATCTCTTCTTCATGCCCAGCACACATGCAGAATCATTGGAATTGGCGAAGATACGACCTGGAGATTTGACGTTTCAAACACATTAGCACGGGCACAACATATCATCACATAGTAATCTTTCTTTTGTATTTTGTATTTTGTCTTTCGGTCCTCCTCACCATGTCGGTAGCATTCCTTCAGTTTGTCCGTCAACCATAAGATAGACTTGATCCCCATCTTAGTGGCAAAATTCCTATCAAAGGGGCTGGGGGTTCCGCCCTGAACACAAAGTAATGTTTTAGCTAGGGAATTCACATTGAAGTCATACCGAAAAATGCCATACCTGCTGCATATGTCCGAGTACATTCTTCCTACAGTCAAATATACCCTTTCCTTCTTCAGAGTATAGATTGAAAAGAACATCTGTGGTGTAGTTTTCATTGCATTTCTCATTTCTGGGGAAAAAAAGAAGTGCAATAAAGCTCTTAAAAGTGGATTTGTTGGGATTTCATTCAAACCTTAGAATGAGTCCTCTCTTCACCGTCGTCTTCATCTTCTCCGTAAGATGCTCCACATTAATCTATAAGCAAATTCAGAAAAAAACGTTGACTTTCTGCAATTTACCTGACTAATAGGATATGCACTATGCCTTTATTTTACTGAGGGTTATGATGGGTTTATTTTTTAAATATTTAATATAATATTTTTTAAAATATTTTTATGAAACCCTTTCCCAAATGAGTCAACATATGCGGAAGAATAAAGGCGCTGATGCCTGAATTGTTGTAGACTATGCCAACAAGAGAGGAAGATGAATTTATATTGGCTTCAACAATGCACGATCCTTCCTAAACTAAATTGTATGTTGTTGTTTTTTGAGTGGGGGGGGGGGGGGTGGCGTTGGTATAACGTTCAAATATTGCTTCGGAAATTGTGGTATTAACCGACTAAAGATATGAGGAAATTAGAACTGAGAACAATCATTGTTTTAAAAAACATTTTCACTTGGTCAGATATGGTATCAGAGTGATGCTTGTATTTTATTTTGTTTTATCACTTGAGGAAATTGTACGTGAAAGCAGTTACTATTTGTTTTTTTAGGCTGACTGGAAATCCTGTTGAAATAGCCTGGTGAATGGGAATTTTGAGTCATGCTACTTTACATCCTCGTTTGACAATGTCCTAAGTTGTTGCACAGCTTGTGTATTTTTTATTTTAATGTATAACAAGATTTTAATTTTTAGTTACTTAGTTCTTAGTTTTAACTGTGCATCTTTTATCAACCTTGACTTTGTAATTAACTAATAAATTGATGTGAAAAAATATTTGCCGTGCCAGTATATATATACTGTATATTCCATTCAGACCTTCAGGTCCTTTATGTTGAAAGGCTCCTCAAAGATGTAAGCATTATCAGCTCCAGCTGCCAAGCCGGCCATAGTTGCCAGGTATCCACAGTATCCTCCCATTGTCTCAACAATGAAAACTCTTCGCTTGGTACCGGCTGCCGATTGCTTGATCAAGTCGCATGACTAGAAGGAATAAATAGGAGAGAGAGAGGGTGATTATTTCATGGTTAAATATTTGCTGACAGTTTTTGTGTGAAAAGAAGTATACAGAGGTTATGGTGTTAAGAGCAGTATCCGAGCCGATACTGAAGGCAGAACCGGGAACATTGTTGGAGACAGTAGCAGGAATGACGACTAAAGGGATACAGAATTCTTCATAGTTCTCTCTGGCCTGCACCATCTCCAGACCCCCAACAAATGCCTATGTTGAAAGCAAAAAGACAGGATTAGAGTGAAAAGGAACCTTTATTATTGTACACAAGTTGTTTATATTTAACAGTCCACAGGCAACATAGGCAGAATAGCAATACTGCTACCCACCTCAAAGCCTCCGATAAGGACAATACCATGAATATTGAATTTTGAGATGTTCTGACTTATCTCCTCCAAGAGTTTATTTGGCAGGGTTCTTCGCAAAAAGAAAGAGGAAAGAATCACAATTGTACACTCAACATATAAGTTCATGTCCGTTTTAGGAACATTACAATTGGTTTTGCTGTCTCACCTCTTGGTACCAAGGAGCGAGCCACCCTTTCCAATCCATCCAGCTACTCCAGTCCAACCAATAGGCTCGATCTGTGCAGGGAAAGCACTTTAGCTCAAATTCTCACATAAAATATACTGTCTATTGTATAGGAAATGCATTTGTAAAACTATAGGTGTGTAATGTGAAATTACCTGCCCATGGGCTAAACCTTCAAATCCATCGTGCACTGCCAGCATTTGGTGACCTTGGAGGAGGCCAGTTCTAACAACTGAACGAACTGCAGCATTCATTCCAGCACATGGCGCCCCCACATTTAGAACTGCTATGTTGATATTGCTCTGGTAGGTGCAAATAAATAGAAACATTTGTCAGACATGCAGGATTAAGTGGGTCGTATAAAAATTGGGATACACGTCTTGCCTTTGCATCTGGAGGATGAATGTGTGACAGCATTTTGTAGGTGCTCCAGTTATGCTCGAAGCTCCTATTTTCAAAAGGTTGCACAGATGTACAGACATTCATAGCTCAATGCAACAGTCAGCATTTTCCAAACACAGAGCATAAAAGCGGATGACTCACTTTCCTCGAAGCTTCACTGCATCTTCAAACCTTTTTTCAGCCATTGCTTTGGTGACGTCCTTTGTCTAAGAATGTGAGAATACATACTGATGTTACGTTTCGTGATATATATGTGGCACATATATTTCTTGTCATGTAAATATTTTGTGTGTGTTCTGATTGACATACCACTTGCACACACTCCATCAGAGGCAGTCTGACAGCCATGTTTCCCGACAAGCTGACCACAGTTGCGGGAGTTTCGGGTTTGGCCTCTAACAGGGCCATCACTGCCTGCATACCCATCCTGCTGGCCTGATTGATCACACAGCAGACTTAGAGAAGCCAACAAGCAATACTTTGTCCATAAAGTCTTGTATATTAAATGTTTTATTTTAGGTCATGATAAATACCAGGATTCTGTCAAAGGCGGAGGGGGTTCCGCCTCTCTGTACATGGCCCAAGACGGTGGTACGGGTGTCGAAACCAAGCCTTTTTGACACCAACTGATCAGAAATGTGTTAGTTCATGAGCAGTTGTATATTTCAAAAATAAAATCAAAAATCTCGCACATTAAATGATATCACTGACCTGTCTGATAAACTCACAACTGATTGGTTGGCCACTGAGGTCCATTGCCCCTTCTGCTACAATGATAATATGTAAACGGTTGCCAAGCTTTCTTTGCTAAGAGGAACAAAAAATAACACGCTTCACAAGCAGTAGTTTTATGAATTGTTCATTTGTGCAGGACCAAATGAAATTTACCTGAGTCAGTCGTCTGCACAGATGGTCTTCCCAGTCCTGTTCTGGGGGCATCTCTGGAATGAACACCCAGTCAGCAGCACATGCCAGAGCGGTTACCAAAGCCAGGTAACTGTGAGTTAAAAGGTTAAGAGCTTGGGTCTTATTTGTAGAAACACTGACACTATGACATCCATGCAAAAATAGATTTGATGTACAGTAATGTGATTTTGACAAGTAAAGTTGTTTGGACAGTAGCAAGATATCTGCTCATCTGACTACATCTGCTCACACAGAGGCTTGACTCACCCACAATGCCTGCCCATCACCTCCAGGATGAACGTCCTCTGGTGACTGCATAAGGATATAAGTACGTCAGAGAGCCTCTCATAATGTCACGTGTCATATATGGTGTCAGAAATGTTCCAGGACAGGTGTGACAAAAGATATATTTCTAATCCAAATTACAAACTCCAAGTTTTCCCCTAAGAAGTAATCTACCTGGAGTCATGTTCCCCCAACCTTCTCTGCCACACGTTCATGCACACCTGGAAGGATTCTTCACAGCCTTCCTGATGAGGGCCAAAATAATCACACAGAGGCAGGTCGGTGAGTAGGGAGGTTGTTCCAGCACTGCAATGTTGTTCTTGGCCCGAAACTGTCAGATGCTCAATACATTGTGAGGAGGACATTGTCATGGCGAAGCAGCAACAAGTTGTCTTGGCGCAAAGAATAAAGAATGGCGCAGGATATTTTTAGTGGATCTGGTGGCTGGTCTGGCCCACAGTGAAGGGGAAAACTTGGAGTTTGTTTTAAAAATATTCTTTGAGACACCAGTTGTGGAACTTTTCGGACATTTTACGATATATTTGTATACGTATGTCGTACACATACGTACATATACAGTATATGTCTACCTCTGTGCTGTGGTTGCAATGGCATCCACAATCTCCATGATGCGATGCAGGGCAGAGTCTGTGCCTATGGTCATGTCAGTGCCGCAGAAGTCATTGTCAATGGAGCCCACCATACCGACAATGTTGAGGTGGGAGGATTCCTTTGCTTCATTTGTCGTGATCTTGCCTGAGCACAGGTTAAAATGATTGTAGTCTCAATCACCAGTAAACCCAATCAAGAATTTTTTGAGAGTCACAATTGGAGGCCAATATCCCTCACCAGCTTTGATTAAATCTGCCAGTAGCCCACTCCACTCAGTTCTGAACTGGTTGGCCCCCGTGAGACTGCCATCACCTCCAATGACACACAGGTTGGTGATGCCCAGCTTGACCAAGTTATGGGCCGCCTTGGTACGACCCTCCCTGGTGCGGAAGTCCTGACAACGGGCACTTCCAATCACAGTTCCACCCTGAGGAATGTGTCATGGTCAACATCAGGATCAAGGAAGTGCAGAGGCAGAAGGGTAGTCATTAGCTCAACGAATGACTTGGGCTGTTTAATGAACCCTGGCATTTAAAAGCCCATCTCATTGACATACAGAATTACACAGTCGAGGCTAAAGCTTTGCTAGAATTACTTACCAAAAGGTTAGAGTGTGACCTCATGGTCACAGGTTAAAAATAGTGGTTAGATAAGAGGTGTATATTTAAAGTCCCTGTAAAATGAAAATAAAATGTCCCACCAGAAAAGAGTGTTGTTAACAAACCTGCAAAATTTTAATGAATAACATTTTGAAAGACCTCCTCTCAGCTTTCAGACACTGAAAACACACTCTCCTAGACCTTCACCTGTCAATCAAATAAATATGTTCGTTAGTCCACTATGTGCTTAAATCTGTGGTCCACAGGCTGAATAATGTATGTGTGCCACTGAGTCTAATAAACAGTTAACATTCCCTGAAGTGTCTGTGTTATATGAACCCACACACCAACAGTACACAAAGTGAAGCAGTGATGTATTGGACGGCCCAACGCCAGTCTACTCCTAAGGTAGCTAGCTCGCTAGCTTGCGGGCTAACAAATGTCATAAACAGTTAACTTTCATGGAAGTATGTCTGTTGTATGGACATAATGGTGGTGCATGAAATGAGGTAGTGGTAAATTGGATGGCCTCAATGGCTGGTCTGTCAGTCTGCACGAGCGGAAGCTAACTGGCGGTCTGGCAGGGCCATCCAATTCCCCACCAACAGAGACGCTGTAGCCCAAATAACAAAAAGAAAACACAGCACTTTAGGGACAATGCCTTTTTTAGCATAGCTTGCTAGCTAACTGTGTGATGTAGTGGGAGAAATTAGCTAAATTATTAGTAACCCGAAATGAAGGCGCTCAACTTATATGGTGTGCGAGAGCAGACTCATGCCAGAAAGCCCAAGCGCATACTTGGGTACTTGGGCTTGTTTTTTGCCTCATCCAAAAAATCTTCACGCTATATCTGATAAAGTAGGATAATTATAATTATTTGATAATATATGATAATTCAGTACTTAATTATTCTCCGTCTTTGCACATGGTTTCAGCACGTATCTTCAAACACATTTAATGTATTTATTTAAAAAAAAAACACAAAAATCACTTTACAGGGTCTTTAAATTTTGCCTTTTGGTATTCTTCTCACCAGCTGCAACATCATGGACACACTTTCCCACGTTGCAGGGCAGATGTTGTCCCCACCATCTACCAGGCCTTGATAACCCTGTCAATAAACAGAGAGAGAGAAAGAGAGAGCAAATTATTGCCTTCAACTTGTGGAAGTTTTAGGGTCCCATTCCTGGTTAAATAGCCTTTCCAGCCAACACCAAGTCATGGTTTTCATCTCTAGGAATGGAACACCTCCAGTGTCCAAAGCTCCTGCCAAAGTTGAGTTGTCTTTGCTCTCATGTGTCACCACCTCTTCTTCCCTGTTGTTTGACTGATTCATTTCTTACAGGTCAAGTCAAGTCAAGTCAGGTCCAGTGTTTTGTTTCCCTTTCTCTGACACTGGGTTGCTTTAAGTCTGAGTTCCAAGGTTTATTTGCTAAATGACTGTTTTTTGACAATGGCTATACATTTTAGCAATAATAAATAACATCAAACAGAATCCAAGTAGAATTTACCTCATGGACAAAAAATACTTTGGCTCCGGTGTATAGTCCCATTCGAACTGTGGCCCTCACAGCTGCATTCATGCCTAGAGGACACAGCGTGCAGTCATGTTCAACATTTCTTTAATAGGATTGAAAAATATGCAGGGAAACAATTCATCTCGTACACAGTATTTATAGACACAGGTGTAGTTTTTATATGAACTATAAAACTACAATATATTGCGAAATTTGTACCATGCAAAAGACTACTTTTTCCTCATGACAAATTACTCACTGCTTACTCTAATTGTCCAAATATGTTTATTTATTAATTACAAATACATCTTTGTTAATCTAATGGTGCTAGCTGCATATAATGACCGGTTAGTCTTCTTCCACTAGATGGCAGAAGGTACAATAAACAGTATCCAGCTGTTGCCATTCATACAAGAGAATTTTGTTATGGCTTCCTGTGACTATATTAGTTCTGTGTTCAAATAAACCAAAACCTGGCTAGATTCTTCTAATGTAAAATGAGTGGCTTGGCTCAATAAAGGTTTTGAAACGCTGCTGTAGAACATGCATGGATGAAGCTTTTCAGCATGGAGTTTGCAAACATTCCCTATGCTTGCATAGGTTTTCTTCAGGTAGCTTCCTTCCACAGAAAAAAATACATCTAAGGTTATTTGAAGACTCTAAGCTCTCTTATCCATAAGTCTGAATGTGAGTTTGCATTGTTGTTTGTCCAATGTCCATATGTGGCCTGCGATTACCAGTCGAGACCAGTCCAGGGCCTCTCGCTCAAAGTGCAGCCGCTGTCACCCGCGACAGTAATGACGACAAACTCTATTGAATGTAGATGGATTTTTTTTTCGTGTAGGCTATATTATCAAACTGACTTTTATGACAAGCATTTTTTTTTTACTTTATAGAATTGAAGAAAGTTACTACCGTACATCAAAGGCAGTTGCTGCACCCTCATTACTTAGGAGTCACTTAAAGGGCAAGATGTGGATAGACTGACGTTGCATCTGCCAACAGTATCCTTGCCTTACGTTACAAGCAAGAACAGAAAAGAGTGGCGTCGCTCACTCACTTTACTTCACAGATTTGATAACACATGACAGAGAGGTCATGATTCTATAATTAGTGAGGAAAATAGATCCTGTGTCACAGGGAGATGAGCAAGAGAAATTCTACGAATGTAAGAGGGGCTGAAAAATGTATCGAATTCAAATCAACATTGCAATGTCAAATGCAATTTTACTTTTTTTCGGACAGGCTGCAATTTGGAAAAAAAGACCCCCCCCCAAGAAATCACATACCTCTGCTTCATTTCGGTCGGTCGGGAGGCTTTGTTTTTGTATATTTTATTTATTTATCTATATAGACAAGTTCACTGCTTTACAAATGCACTCCACATGTTTACATATAGTTTTTTCATGACAAATAAAAAGTTGTCATGATAAAGGCATAGATTTGTTTGTATTTTATTGTTGTAATCTGATTTATAATTTACAGATTTATGTTAATGCCACACTTGTTTGGTCGTACTCATTTTGTTGAAGTTGTTGTAGTGAATGCTTAAGACTGCAAGTCAAAGTGTTTTTAGTAAGTTAACAACTATAATTGAAGTAGCTAAATACTGGATTTCATCTTAATTTATAGTTCATTTGCACTTATTCTAGTGTGAACCTAAACTATTAGAACAAAAACATGTATTTATCTGATATTCTTTTTTTTTATAATACAAAAATGTATTGCTTGGGTTTATTAAAAAAGAATGTGGGAAGAGCATCTTGAAAAAGAACCCTGCATAAATCGCAACTGTAATATTGAGGGGGTCAGGTCTGTGGGGGGCGGTTTGGGGAAATCGCAATTGCATTATTTTCAAAATCGTTCATCCGTAGCTGTGAGAAAGAAAGAAGAATTTTTTGGGTGTGAAAATGAATCACTGTGGAGGATTTCCAATTGAGAATGTCTTGTAAGAACTAATTAAGGCTGGGAAAACTCAAAGATGGAGACATTGCAGCCTTGTATGCTTCAGCAAGAAAAAGGTCAGAGGTGAAATCAAGTGAAATGTCAGTGGAAAATTGGCCTTACTTCATGAAACAGAACACTATTCAAAATAGTTCACATTTCTTGTGAAAAAAAACATGTAGTTGAATTTATTTCCACTAGCATCAATTATAGTTGTTGTAAGTATTTAATACAAATTCCATTATGTTGGCATGTTTATCACTCATTAAAATAAACATCTGCCCGTAAACCGCCTTATCTCGAAATACTGTTTTTAATTGATCCAAATAGCTGTGCTTTAGTCTCAAACTCGGACTTTCCGCAAACACACAACTTGAATCCCCCAGCACTTACCCTGGGCATCACCGCCCGAGGTCAGCACGGCAATCGCCCGACCCTTCCCCATCGTGCTGGGGTCAGCCGAAACCGTTTCCGCCATTGTCTTGGAGCTGAAGCTGGCCGAGGAAGATAGTCCTTGACAGTGAAAAGCTCTGCAGCCCTTCTGCGCAAGGAGCCTCTCACGTCTAGCTCAGATAGTAATAGCATTCGCAAATGTTGCACAACGTGACATACGATGAGGCAGACATAATTGCCAACACATTTAGACACACACACTTCAAGCCCTTCATTCCCGTCATGTTGTGTATTTTTACAACACTGAATCCGAGGGGATGCATTGGGGTTATTTTTGTAACCACATATACAGTATCAACTACAAGACTTATTTTGAGCACTTCATTGTCAAATCCACTGTGTGTCACAAATGGTGCATGAGTGATTGCTGTTTACTACTGTGATGGACTCTGAAGTAAATTTGCACATGAGGAAACATTTGTGCCATTAGAAAATAATAAACTCTATCAAACAAAATGGGATGCTTGATTTAATTTGAAAGACCCAAATGTTATTGCACACACCTTAGTGACACAGAAAATGTTTCACATTTCCCTTAATTAGTACAGCTAATAACACTTTGCCAACACGACAAACAAAATGTGTGCTTTCTACATATTGAACTGTGAGTGAGATAACATATTCTGGATGTCTCGAAATAAAATAATTCAATATTATTAAATTGTAAATTACGTTGACAAGTGAATTGAAATCGATGCAGGCAGTATCACGAAAAATGTATGTGTGAAGATATTTTAAATACCCCCCCCAAAACAGCTCTCCTTGTCCATCCCCATTCTAAACATTCTGTAATCATAATAACGGCTACAAAAACCCCAAACTCAAAACTATATACATTTTGGCCACTTGAGTGCAGCAAAAACAAGTTCTGTGGTATCAAGTCCTGCGCATCTCCATGTTTGAATCTGATTCTTGTTAGACGCCGCATTAAAGATTTACAAGTAATTACTTTTTCATTCTGAGATTGATTGGTGATTGATTGGTTTTGCAGCCTTTACATTCCAAAGAGATTGCAGTGGTGGAAAACAAAGAAGGCAGTCAACAGTGGGTAACAAAACAATCACAGAGTTGAACATTTGACACACAGAGGTGGCAAAAGTATACACACTCTGGTTTCATTTTGAAGAACAGATGCTTTAATGAAGTAAAATCTAATTAATACAATAAGTTCACACTCTGATTTGCACACATGCACAAATGTGAAAAGTAAAAATGAAGTTTTACTGTCAGTTATATACAGTATCTTCTTTGATAACATGGCACAAGTCAGTCATGCCTCTTGTCTCTGATTGTTTTTTCTCGGGCACAGTGGTTTCTTAGAAGTCAAATTAGAGGTTTTCACAGATCATTTTAGTAATGCAGTACTACAGTCAGGTCATACTGACAGTTTTAAAAAATATGACAAAAAGTGATTTTTAAAAATAAATGTAAAATCACCCATTAGATAGTCAAGTGAAGTACAGGTACCTGAAAAATCTACTTGAATACAGAATTGAAGTATTTCTTCTTCAGTACTTCCAATCACATAGATACACCCCAATAATGTAATAAATGAATCTATCAAGAAATTTCCCTCAGCATCATACAACTCTGAAGATCAGTATCACAGAGACAGAACTTCAGAATAAAAAGTCATTTTTTTCCCTTACAAAGATAGCAGATACTGTTATGTGTATCAGCTTGTGGACCAAAATAATTCAAACTACTGACTGTATACAGCTAACTACGGTAAATGGTACATAGCCTCTATGGAGGTTGCGATTCCTGATCCCTTCAGGAGAATGAGCTCTGCATCACTTAAGTCCCTGTGGACAAAAAGACTATCATAAACACAGACCTCATCTTGGGATTTCACGTTTTTTTCATGTCACATCTATCCAAGCCTAGACGCGTTGAGGGACATGCAGACCTCTCTTGAGGCACAACCCCGAAGCGATCAATAAGGCCATTTCCAGATAATCACCCCCCCTGTCTTCCTGGACAGTGTTAACACTTGCACAGCCTGTAATAAACCATATGGATCAATACAACACCAGTTCTACACAGAACTTTTCCACCTCTGATAATGCAGTGAAATGTGAACTGGATTTTGGTACAATCTGACCTTCTTTCTGCTCCAGTTATCTGAATCCTACTAAACCTGTCAAGATCACCAAGTGAAACAGACAGGTCCTGTTACATAATCACACACAGTTCTCACTGACTGACGGCACATCTCCATTGGGGTATGTTTTATTCTATGTGCTACATTAAAATGTCAAATTTGATCTTTTGTCTCTTTCATTTATAAGAGGCATTTTGAAACGGCATAAGGCATTTAAAAATGACAGGAGGTAGTTTATTCCAAAAGGCACAAGAGACCCAAGGGAGTCCAAATTCTGTTCAATAAGTGACACTGAAAGTAACTCGGTAGATCACATCCTGCATGACTTTTTCTTAACCCCTCACACTTGGAAAACTTAAAATACTATATCATGTTGTCCAGTATTCCCTGTAATTACTACATTCGAGCACAAATAATATATTCCAGAGCAATTTAGTTTTTGATTGTTGAAATGGAATAGAATAGGTCCCCTGTACTTCCCAGAGAAGAAAACAGCTGGATGGCAAATGGTGAAGGAAGACTCCGTAGACACAGGCTCGCTGAACAAGTACTTTATTTCTTGCAGGCTATCAAAAAATGCTGCGGCATTAGATTCACTGAGCCAATTTGGCAATCTGTCTTTCATGAACCAACCGTTTGCTTATATACCAATGCTTGTGTCCACATTACAATTGTCTATTTCTCTCATGAAGCCTTTTTAGACAATGTCTAGAATTTATAGACTCCTCCCATACGACTGGGCGCTTTTCGCTAATAACTTAAATGGATATGACATCAAATCAACTGACATCCCAAAATGTATTTTATTTTTTGGCGGGTGGGGACGGACGTAAGGACGGAACTGCTTTAATTAAAAGGACGAGGACGGATGGGGTCGAAGGACGATCATTTTTATGAATAAGGATGGAGGGACAAAGACGGAGGACGGAACGGCAAAAAAGGATCGCCCAGCTCTGCTATTATTGCTACCTACGTAATATTGTTCTTTGCAGATCAGCCACCAGTCTCTTGGCGTCAACTGTCAGGTTGTGGCCATCTTTATGTTTATCGATGTTGGGGAACTGCATGCAAAGCCTTTCCCCTCATAAATCACTCACTGAAAGTGTCGCTGCAAATGTTGCCAGGTTTTATTGCAGTTTAATCAGCTCAATGAATGTTTTAATAGGCTGATATTTCAGAGAGCAAATGACATTGCAGTGATAAATGGTGAGGAGTGAACTGTTCCCCTCCCTCCAACGCTTTTTCTCTGCCAAGACACACTAAAGAAATGTGTTATCTGGAATCTCTTGTATAGCCAATACATATTTATTTTAAAGTTAACAAGCTCATCTACAAACCAATCTTGCTGTAATTGGCTAATTGGTGAAGCGGTGTTTTCTGTCTGCTAACGCTCCAGGTTTTTCTAAATATATTATCTCATTTTTTTTCCCCGCCACCCTTCCTTCCGCGGGTCTTTTATGAATTCATCAGGAGGCCTCATCTCACTCCCTGGACTCCCTCCTATACCATTTAATATGTCTTTACCCCTCCTCCTCTCTCTGAGGATTGCACTGTTTCTCAATTTGTCATCCCTGATAACCCCCACACATTATGTACATATCTTAATCAGCCCGTTTTCCTCCTCTCCTCCATTTCATCACTTTTCCTACCGGTCTTCTTTTGACCTTCAGCTCCCCAGTTTCATTACTCTCTTCCATTTCTGTATTTCCTCCCAACCCGCCTGACCGTAAGGTAGTAATGGAATCTAAAATCAACATGGTTGTGACATTTTGGGCATTTCACGGACCAACTCCATGACCCATTCCCCCAATCATGTATAATGTTGTCTTGTCGTTCATGTCTATATGACACGTGGTTTGACTCTAGTAATAAGGACATGGTGGGATGATGGAAGCGGCTGGGGGCTTTAATTAAAGACCAAAGGGTCACAGTGAATAAGTCAGGTTGGGTTTTCACGGGAAGGGAGGGGGGGGGCAGACGGTTATCTGCCACTGGAGTGATAAATCAACCTGCCCCTTCAGCCGCCCTCAACACAACATCACGCCACTGCATTGGGTCCCCCTCCCTTTTCCAAAAGCAATTCCGTCATGTCTTGTTAGCTCATTCGTCTTCATCAGTAGCAGTGGGAGGTTCGAGCCCCCGCACCCACCACCTCACCTCAAGCCACCAACCCCCAGTCCCCAACCAATGCCAAGCCCCACTGATCAAAGCTGAGCCAGCTTGTGCATTGGCATGGGCGTGCACAAAAACACAAATTGTGTCTGTGCAAAAGCTTAAGCAGATCGCAGTTAATAATGAAGGCAGGGTAAGCACACACTGTGCGCTAATGGCATTTAGGGCCAATTAAGGCATGACTAATTAATGAGACATTTCCTGTAAGACTTATTGATGTTTATTTGCAGTCACATAAATCACTGAATTGTATTCTCTCCGAATAATAATATCTTTGTCACATATAATGATGCATTGTTAAGAGTTCATTTCAGCAAATTAATATATTTATGAAAGAGAAACAAAGCTAATTGAGCCGAAAGGAGGTTTTTCAATTAAGTGAACATCTATGATGAAAATATGGAATAAGATGTATTTTTTCCCTAAATGTGTACTTATTGTAGAAAATTAAATTTTTAATTTATGTGTACAAACAGTCAGTTCTCTGGAGTGCGTAACAACCCATCAAGAGTGAAATTCTGCAACCAAGCAAAACTCAAGTTTTCTTTCAGAAAATGTGACTGTGAGTGAGCCAATCTGTACTCCCGCCGCATTATTGTGAAACAGCAGGACTAATTAACCACATCCAATTGGCAGTGTTTAGCATTAGCTAACACTAACAGTATTACAAGCATTCGACTAAGTTGTCAACATGGAGGTTTGGGTGTAGCTATGTTTGTCATGTGCCAAGCCACTACCTGACACACCATTTAACTTTAATGTTACATTTTGCTCTCGTCACTTGTACTTCCACATTTCTCGACCAATACTCTTCATTCCGATTCCAACATGTTCCATAACCTCAAGCCATGCGGGCTATTATTTTTCACATTCCAAACATTCAGTTTTCCAACATTTCCACATCCCCCCACCAAAAATCACATTTTTCACCAGCATATTACACATATTTCATCAATATCATTCCATATCATTCAATATCACTCCATATCATTCTGCATTTTTCACCATAAATTGCAAATTTTTCACAAATACCAATTTACATCAATCTGTATCATTCCACATAATTCCATTTTTTTCAATATTCCATATCATTCAATATCAATCCACATTTCCACCCAGGTAGTGCATTCTCGTTTTACCAATACCAATGCACAACAGTCCATCTCATTCCACATCACTTCATGCGATTCCATTTCATTTTCTTTGTTGTGTTTGTAGGGGGAAATTGTTAAATCAACAAGTGGTCATAAATTAGCTTGACTTACTTGATTGCTTGTTAAGTTGTTGGCGAAGTGGGGGCCAGGGGTTGTTTGTGTTTGATGTGTCCATGTACAATATATGCAGGCTGGCTCACTTGCAT